>NC_046297.1:11425961-12062884 GCF_004115265.2 Rhinolophus ferrumequinum
CTTTGGACCTCAGTAAACTGCCTCAGCTACCCGCTGTGTAATAGTCTGTGCATCTGTGGAACTCCAGGACTTGAATGCAAATGGCCTTCCACTATATATATATTCCATTGGAATGTTTAATTATGACTCATCTCCATACATTATTTAGATTTGAATAAAATCCTTCCTGAAAAGTGTCCCATTCAGGGACCATGGTTTTGAGCCCCCAAGCCACCTGAAATAAAGAAACTCTTTGTCTATTTTGTTATAGCTTTAAGGCCTGTCCCTTAGAGTGCCCTCTTCTAGCTGATGGCCTCTCTTAAACCCCTCCTATGTAGAAAAATCAAACCCTGCTATTCCTCGAGTCTCTCAACAAACATGACCTTCAAAGTGTCACTCAGATGAGACCTGAACCCTAGCTCCCAAAGCACCCTATTTCATCTTCATGGCACTTGCACTGTTAGAAAATTCTTCCTTGCGTTTAGTTGAAATGTTCCTTCCAGCGGTGCCGCACAAAATAAGTGGACTGTGTAGTGCAAACTCATTTTTTTTATACGTGTTAAAGATCATTTTGTGTTTTTCCTGAGTTTTCTTGGCTTCTCCACCCTTTACACCTTCAACTATTTTTCAAATGGCATTTAGTCCTCGGGCAGATTTAAGAGAAGTTTGTCCACTTGTGGAGACGAAGACAGAGACTTGAAATCAGAGGAGAATGCATCGATACTTATTCATATATTTATTTAACAAACTTACGTACAGGCTACCTTCTTAGGTGCTTAGTAGGAAAAAAAAAAGTACCAGGAGTGACTGCCCGTGCCCTCCAGGAATTTATCATTTAAATGGGATACAGTTTACATACAGGTACCGAATATGGCTGTAACTCAAAAGTATATGATTCAAGGTCCTGATGATTCTACAGCGAGCGAGGGAGTGGTTTTGGGGAGGCAGGATCTGCGACTGCAGACTGGAAGTTGTGGGGAGCCCCATGAAGGCAGATTGTCTTCCGCAGGTGGGATATTAACGGTTGAATGTGTGCATGTGGCCCCAAAAGCAAATGGTTTTCAGGTAGACTAATGTCAGATAGATGGGCACTTCAGGCTTTTGAGAGGCTTGCATGCCAAGAGGAGGAATTCGGATATTTATCCTGAAGACAAGGGAGAAATACTAGAGGCTTTTGTGAAAACAAGAGCTGTGTTGTAGGATGCTGAGTCTGGAGGTGGAATCTGTTGTACTTGAGAACTAGAAACCAGGCCTTTGGAAATAAAGCCCAGCCCTGAAGCTGGATATCAGGGTTCCAATCAAACCCGGAGGGCAGTCAACCTCTCTCCCAGTCCCCACAGTGGCCATTCCAAACCTTTACCACTTTTCTTAGGTCCCGCCCTCCATTTCCATTCTCATCTCAAGGGACAGAAGACTTCACCTCTTTTCTATCCCCTGGGAAAAAAGAGGTCACCAGTTTCCACCATCACACGTCCATGCATTAGGAGCCGCGCTGGCGTATAGTAGGTGGTCAATAAAGCAGGTGTTGAATGACCAATGGAAAGGACATAGGCTTTGGAATCAGGTCTAGGATGCAAGCCCGGCATCTACTCCAGGTTCCCTGGAAAACAAAGCCTGAGGCAAGACTGAGGGGCTGCTTCTTTGTTGGGAGGTGGCGAGCAAGGGCCTTGAGAGTGGGGGAAAATGCAGCAGGAAAGGGTGGGAAGAAAATACAAAGCGGTGGTGTGTGTCTGGATCCCTGCTTCCTGAAGACACACAAGTTCAGCCACAGGCAATTTTCCAGAAAGCCTATGGAAACATGTCTCAGGAAATACCACTGAAGGGAACTTGGAGAGCGATTTCATCTGCTGCCCTATGGGAAGTTAACTGCTGTACTTCTGGGCTGTGTCCCCTGCCCTCGGGCAGCCTGGGGAAGCTCAACTTGTAGATGAGTCTGGAAGTTGTGGAAGGAGCCAGCTTGTCAACTCTGTGACCTCCGGTGAACCAAGTCGCCGAGGACTCCAGGGTGAGGCCTGGCCCAGGTGAGCTGAGGTGGCAGGAATGTGTCCTGTAGACCAGCGGGGAGGTTTACCTGCTCTGTAGCAAGGAAGTTACTTAACCTCTCTTTGTTCACTTTCTATATCTTTAAAGTAGGGGTGATCTACCTGTTAGGATTAGTGTGGACCTTAAATGAAAGAAGGATCTGATAATTATGATAAATGACCTATGATAATAGCTTCTAACATTGAGCATATGCTATGCTCCAGGCATGGTGCTAGCACTTTATACTAATTACCTTATATCATCTAAACAATAATCCTATGAGGTAATGGCGTTTTTCATCAACAGATGAGGAAACAAAGCTTATGAAAGGTCATGCAGTTAGTGAGTGGTAGAGCCCAGACGTGAATTTAAGTCTGCGTGACTCAAGAATGTGAACACATAAGTAGTATGCTTTGTTCCATTTTTTCATTCATTCATTCACCAAATATTTTTTGAGAACCTACTATGTGTCAGGTATGTTCCAGGTGTGTGGGACACCTGAGTGAACAAAACCCAAATCCCTGCTCTCATGGGGCTTACATTCTAGTGGTGCGGAGTGGGGGAGACATTCGCTGGAGAACAGACACGAGGAATGAGGAAATGCCGTTTGTCAGGTAACAAGTGCCGTGGAGAAAAGGCAAGTCCAGCGGGCCAGGGAGACTGGGTGTGCGGACAGGTGGTCACCTGACGAAGGGTGATCAGGGCAGGCTCATCGTGAGGGGCAGGGAGTCAGGGGGCGTCTCTGGGGAGAAGCCCTCCAGTCTGAGGAGCGGGCAGTGTAGATGTCTTAAGGGAACGGGGACATAAAGTACAGCACAGGGAATAGATTCAATAATATTGTAATAACCACGGATGGTGGCATCTGCGTGCTAGACTCCTGGTGGGGGGGTCACTTCATAAATAATGTAAATGTCTAACCACTGTGCTGTACACCTGAAACGAATATAATATTGAATGTCCACTGTCATTGAAAAGAAGCTTTTTTTAAAGTTTTAAAAATGTCTTAAGGGAAAACTGTGTCTGCGATAGAGGACTGGCCGAGGGGCCAGGCTGGTGCTTAAGGAGAGTGGAGTGGTCGTCCAGAGAGCTTTCCTCTTGGGAAGGCCGTACCCCGGAAGCAATGACCACAGTGCGTTTGGGATGGTGAGTGGCAGTTTTCTTTTGTCAAGCTGTTGCCAAGCAGGATAACTATGGAAGTAAAGGATCTGGACAGTAATTCCTTTAGGACCATCCAAGGTCATGTAACCCCTGGGAAGTCTGGGTACCTAGGGATATGTGCTTGAAGACTTGACCCTGAAAGGGGTCTGTGGCAGGCAGCATTTTCGACACTCCTGGGAACAAAGAAAGGCTGACTTTCCTTTTAAAGATGTAACCACAAGATGCTGAGAGAAGTTCTGGAACTTGTCTGGAACTTGTCACCCAGTTGCTAATGGAAGAGCCTGCATTTGGGATTGTCTGTCTGATTCCATGAGCACACCCCTTTTTCCCCACCTCCACTCTGCTATTATTCGGCCAACACCCTCAAGTCTTAGCTATTTTCAGAGCTCTTGAATAACTGTTACCTCTTATCATCCTCATGACAACTTTGTCAGGTCAGTAGGTATAATCTCCGCTTAGTAACTTATACCAGTGGGGATGGTGGTGGTCAGGGAAAGCTTCCTGGAGGAAGTGATGATGCCCAAACTGAGCCATAAAGGGAAAGCACGAGTTAGCCAAGCAAAGGAGAAGGGGAGACCTTCCAGATGGAGGGAACAGTATGGTCGAAGGGGAGGCAAAAATGAAAACATTGTGAGGAAGGCAAGGAAGTCTAAGCAGTTCCAGTGATGGAGGGTCCAGGGGGAGGCCGGGAGTGGGAAGACGTGGAAATCCAGAATTACGCAGGGGACTTACACGCTGTGAACGGTAGAGAAGGAAACCACTGAAGAGTTTTAAAGAGTGACTTTGGGTTGGAGTTTTAGGTTGTTCTGATGGCACGGTGGACGGTGGCCCTGAGGTGACTCTAAGGCTGGAAAGTGGGGAGGATTGGGAGGGCATGAGACTCTGGGTGGGCAGGTCCCGTTTACAGATTATTCTAACAATGGCCATCTTCACCTAAAGCAGTTTCGCACAGTGCTTTCTACCTGGAGGAGAGCAACACATAACTGTTCATTAAAACTGAATTACCAATCAAATATATGGTGATGGAACGAGAACTGACTCTGGGTGGTGAACACACAATGGAATTTATAGATGATGTAATACAGAATTGTACACCTGAAATCTATGTAATTTTACTAACAATTGTCACCCCAATAAATTTAAAAAGAAAAAAAAAGCTGAATTACCCCTCCCAGCATTTCCAGTCTTTTGTGAAGAGCTTTTATGTTGCTTTTCCAAAGTCCAAAGATTGCAGGGTTTTTTGTTTTTGTTTTTTATACATTTTATTGGGGAACAGTGTGTTTCTCCAGGGCCCATCAGCTCCAAGTTGTTGTCCTTCAATCTAGTTGTAGAGGGCGCAGCTCAGCTCCAAGTCCAGTCACCATTGCGGGAATTGAACCGGTAATCTCGCGCTCTAACAATCTGATCCATCCGGCCACCCCACCAGCAGCTCAGCAGCAGCTTGTTGTCTTCAATCTAGTTGTGGAGGGTGCAGCTCACTGGCCCATGTGGGAATCGAACCAGCAATCCTGTTGTTCAGAGCTCACGCTCTAACCAACTGAGCCATCCGGCCACCCTGAAAGATTGTGTTTTGAAATACAGTATTCTCTCTGCAATTTTCAGCCTATGAAGGAAGGGCATAAGCTTTAGACATTCACTTTTGAATGTTAGAGGGGGCTTCTAGGGCATCTATAGATGTCACAGTTTTTTAAATAAGAAATGTGGAACATGCTTAGTGTCTATTTCTTTGCTGGCAATTCAAAGGTATCTAAGTGCTTCTTTGATATTAATCTTGTATTCTTTTTTTTTTATAAAGACTAATGCTCTGTCATTCCTAATAAAATATTTTATTTTAGTTGGTATATGCCTTCTTGACCCTCACTGACAATTTTTTGTTGTTTAGAGAGGAGTTGTAAAAAAATGCATTGTGGAATGAAAATGTTAAACATTGGTCAGTCCTCAAGTTACCTGGCTTAAACTTCAGGTTGTTACTTGGGTTGCAGTTCATCCTTCAAATTGCCCATCGTCTTTCACATTCAAAGGTCAGTGGGTTGTATTCAATTTTGTGGAAGCCATGTTACTGTATTTATTGGTTCTAGGATTGTGTTTATGATGTGACTCATTTCTGATTGTTTTACGTCTTAGAGATGAAGTAGGGCTACAATCGATGTCTGAGAAGACACAAAGAACCCTGGCAATATAGGTTAAGTTGCTGGGAGGGCCACTGGTTGGGAAACCGAGGAGACAGGTGGGAAGAAGGCATTCCTTTTTGACTGGTCCCCCCACTTCTGTCATGTGTGAGCTGTCTCCTTTGTGCATGCATTATTTACTAACTTTGCTTAATAAAGAAAAGAACTGGAGACAAATATAAGAAGCTGTACTTAATGTGTGGCGATTCTCTTAAGCTGAAAGGCAGCCTGAGATGGTAGAAGGGAGATGTGGGGGTGGGAGAGTGAGCTCTGAGTGCTGGCCCTGGTCACTGCCCAGCGGACCTGGGCTTAGACAAGTAAAGCCACTTATAAGATGAGTAGGTTCTGGTGGCGTACTGTACATCCTAATGACTGTCGCTGACAATATTGTATTACATCCTTGAAAGTTGCTAAGAGAATTGATCTTATTCTCACCACACACACAAAAAGGTAATTATGTGAAGTGATGGAGGTATTAACTAAGATTATTATGGTAATCATTTCTCAACATATACATGTATCAAATCATCACCGTTGTACCCCTTAAACGTACACAATGTTGCGTGTCATTATATCTCAGTAAAACTGGGGAAAGAAAGAACATGCTATCTCGGTTGGTTACATGCTTACATGTTGCAATGATAATATTTTTGACACACTGGGTTATGAAAAATGCTATCAAAATTAATTTCACTTGTGAATTTTTCATTTGTGAATGCGGCTACTAGAACATGTAAAATATTTCTGCTGGATAGTGCTGATCTATTGGAATAGCCCCGCAATATTAGAGAACTCCGTTCTGAGTTTGGGTTTGAGGAAGAAGAGTTTCTTGTTACAGATTTTATCAGTGTTCTGCAGAGAAGGAAAGATTGTATCATCATATTTTTCCTCTGGCCAGGAGCAACACTTACCTGTATCCTGAATAATGGAGGCCCTGTGTTCTTAATGCGAGGTCCCCAAATAGTGCCATCAAATAGTACTGTTGCAGCAAGTAAAGTGTCTAGGACTAGAGAGTGTGTATAGTCTTCACAGGACTATTTATTGTATTGCCGTGTTCCACCCTGGCTGCATTAAAAAGGAAGATCAAAGAAAAGATGGTTGAAAAAACAGTAGAGAGACTGTCTTGAAATAAAACTGCCTCCTTAGTTTGCCCTTGCACCGTTTAGCATCAGTGCCTCATTGATCAGAATTAGGAAGTTAATAAGCTTTGGGCCAATTAATCAGATGGGTAGGGACTGGAACTGCAAGGCAAGACTTAATCAAGTCATCAAAGCTCTCAAGCCGTGAAGAAGGTAATTAAAGGAAAAGGATGCCTGTTATTTAGTAACAGGAGACTAGGAGAGGCCAGGAGTAAGATAGAGAACCTCCATTTTCTTCTGTGCACTTTTCTGATGTAAATCAGGCCCCATGAGCGGAGCACATTGCTCAGCTTCCTATCAGAGAATTAGTGGAACAAATTTATAAATCACCTCATTGGGTAAGTTACTTGCCCGAGACCAAACGTCAATGAAACTGTGCTCATTTATAACCAAGTTTGTCTTTGCAGGTTCCGCAGAAATGAGTTCTTTCGGATAACCTGCAGTTGTCATTAATGGTTGCAGCAATTTCGATTTATAAGCAACAGATAATTCAGCAGTTGATTATTCAACAGATACTGAGTACCCCTGCTTCCAAACCTTGTGCTAGATATTGTCCCGGGGACCTGATAAACTGTAGACGAGCTGTTTATTCTGGGACATGATGCTGTATTGGATGCAAATGATGCAAGTGTTGGAGAGTCTTGGGAAATAGTTCCTAACTATTTCCTCTCCTTCTTACTATAGGCCTCTCCTTCTGTCCTTACCCACCCCCCACCCCCCAAATAATTCACTGTGAATAAGGGTGACGTGGGGAGGAGGCTGAGGGGAGGGAGAAAATGTGAAGGGAGGAGGATACGTGAAAACAAAGGCAGGGCTTATTGTGTGTGATCTAGACATCGTTGTACGTGGATTGGACGCTCTTGGGCTGGGGAGACCGACTAAACTCAAAAGAAGCTGACGTTTGCAGCCATTCACACTGGGTCTGATCTAATAGCTTAATGAGGTATCAGCAAAGCACCGCGGTAGTTTGCGGGGGCTAACACGGGACTCTAAGACAAGAGTCCGTCGCATTTAGAAACCAGAAATCCTGGGGTTCTTGTCAAGAGCAAGACAGTGGAGTGGAGAGAGCAGAAGCCGGGTTGCAGCGGCCGGGGGTGTAAGCCTCAGCTTTCGGGTCTTCTCCCACCTCTTTCAAAACTCTGTCTTCCCCCTCCTCGCTTTCTGGACCTGTAGTGTCTGTGTGGGCCTGTTGAGCTAATTAACATCTGAATGTTCCCTCTTTTTCCTGCCCCAGTCAAATCTCAGATTGCTTGAGTCCCTCTGGTACTTGCTAACTCTTATTAGCATGTGAATGAAAAGTATCTCTAAATTAATCTGTCTATTGAAAATAATGTAATCTCCCCAGAGTAGCTGAGAAACTTCTGAAAATAAATAAAAGGAATGCCGGAGTCCTATCCTTATGATATCAAAATGTTTCATAAAAGTACAGTAAGGGACACAGTTCGGTATTTGACACATGAGTGTATGGATCAAAACTACGAGGAATGACAATTAAGTTCGTGAACTTGTTGCACCAATGTTGCTAACCTTTTTTGATATCAGAGGGATTATTCATTATGAATTTGTACCAATTGGACAGTTAACCAAGTTTACTATTTGGAAGTGCTGAAAAGGCTGCGAAGAAAAGTTAGACGACCTGAACTTTTCGCCAACAATTCACGGCTCTTGCATCACGACAATGCACCAGCTCACGTGGCACTGTCTGTGAGGGAGTTTTTAGTCAGTAAACAAATAACTGTATTGGAACACCCTCCCTACTCACCTGATCTGGCCCCCAATGACTTCTTTCTTTACCCAAAGATAAAGGAAATATTGAAAGGAAGACCTTTTGATGACATTCAGGACATCAAGTGTTATATGATGACAGCTCTGATGGCCATTCCAGATAAAAAGTTCCAAAATTGCTTTGAAGGGTGGACTAGGTGCTGGCATCAGTGCATAGCTTCCCAAGGGGAGTACTTTGAAGGTGACCATAGTGATATTCAGCAGTGAGGTGTGTAGCACTTTTTTCTAGGATGAGTTCACGAACTTAATTGTCATATCTCATATACATAGATCAATGGAACAGAACTAGAAGTACAGAAAGAGAGCAAAATTCATTTGAGAATTTAGTATGTTATAGGATGAAGGTGACATTTCATATCACTGAGGTAAAATACAATGTAGACAATAAATGATGTTGGGGTAACTATCTAGCATTCTCACCCCCAAATTAAAATCCAGATGGAGACAGGCATATATACGATGGTTATCATTATATGTTATTTCTAAGCGAAAAAGAGAGGAACAGCCTAAAACCTGCTGTAGGGTTAAATAACTTTTGGTATCTGCTGGAATAGTAGGCTGTCTGACAAGGGAAAAGCTGTGGTGTATCAAACATTTCAAGATATATTGCTACATATGAAAAGGAGTGTGCAGAATCACACTAGGCAGATCTTGTATGAATACATGTATACACATACACAAAATGCAAGCAAATATTCTAGAAGAACATTTAAGAAGCTAAGGGTGGCGGAGAGAGATTTGTTTTTCCTTACAGATATCCATTAAATCCATACGGTTTAATTTTCTTTTTTAATTAAAGTTTATTGGGGTGACAATTGTTAGTAAAATTACATAGATTTCAGGTGTACAATTCTGTATCACGTCATCTATGTGTCACATTGTGTGCTCACCACCCAGAGTCATTTCTCCTTCCATCACCATATATTGGATCCCCTTTACCCTCATCTAGCACGCCCCTTCCCCCCTTACCCTCTGGTAACCACTAAGGCTTAAATTTTTAAATAATGTTTTAAAATGATATGAAAAAGGTTTAATTCTTTCTAGTCACTTCTGGAGAAGCTTTGGAATTATTGTAAGAGTGGGCTGTGAGGGTAAGACCGGAGTTTGAATCCAGGCTGTACCCTTGCTAGCCTGTGTGACTTATGGGCAAATACTCTTCCAGAGCCCAATTTCTCTTTAATAGGAATAATAATTCCTGAGTTTTAGATTTCTTTGGAAGTTCCAATGAATTAGTACTTGTGTACAATTCATAGCATAATGCCTGACGCTTAATATGAGCAAGTTCCCTCCATTTCAAAAAACTCTTTTATGATCCTCTTTCTCTCAGGGACTTACCCTCCTGCCTACCCCATTTTAGAGACTTCTCCCTGACGTGGCCATGAACTTCACCTTCAGAAATCACATAAAATGTGGGAGTCTACAGACCCCTTGCCCAGTTACTGTTTCTCAATCTTTCCTACCTCCCTTGTCTTTACTTTTTTCCCGGTCTGGCTTGCCAAATCCTCTTTCCCTGTGTCACATTCCCCAAGCAAAACCCAAACACAGGATCATCCCAGTTCTGGTTCCTAGAAGCCTCTCCCTAAGCAGGAGAGAAAGTACCTGAGCACGCCGCAGTCTGCTGTGTCCAGCCTCACCTGAACCCTCCCACGCTGCCTGGCCACTCTTCCTTTGCCTTGCTGAGCTCGCTTCCCCATTCACCACAGCGATCGCTTGGAAACTCCACTCTCCTAAGACTTTTCTGTCCGTCTAACGCTGTCAGCAAATTTACCCGATCTCCACCGGCACGGAGAAAATAGAAGGCATCATCGGAAGAGAATGCCTTCAAATTCTGGCTCACTCCATGCTCAGATTACATTCTGCACTCACGTTGTCCTGCTACCCTCCAGAAACAAGGGGAAATGTGCCCTTGATTCTATCTAGAACCCAGGCTCTGGGGTGGATTTCTCCACAGGTTCCTCCCTCCTCAGAATCAATGACTTCATCCTCCTCCCGTAGAAACGTCCTCTCGGCTCCCCTTCCCAAACAGCAAGGATGCTAACCTTATCATCATTGTTATCAGTAGCCTCCTGACCTGTCAACAACTCTAAATTCTAGAGCAAAACCAAACCACAGACTCAAAACTCCCCTTGGACTATCTCCCTTCCCTGCTATCACCACCAACTCTCCCCTCCCTTTCATCACCAAAGGTTCAGAAAGAATTTTGCACACTCACTGTCTCTACCGCCACGCCTCCCATCTTTCCCCCTGTGATCTGACTTCTTCCCCTCCACCCTGCTCAAAGGAGGGGGAAGGTGGAGAAACCATCTTCTCGTGGTTTTCTTCATGTCACCCCAACATGGCTTCTACATAGCCTCCTACATGGGCCTCACGTCCTCAGGCTCTCCTTTGCTTGTTGCCATCCGTAGAACTCTATCCTGCCCCATCCGTGACACACACACTCCTCAAGGACAAGCTCATCCAGCTCCATGGCTTCCAACACTAGTTGCTAACAATTCCCTGTCATCTATACCTTCCGCCCAAATCTCTCTCCTGAGCTTCAGAACCATATGTGTATTTGGCCACGTATTCATTCAACAGTTATTTATTGAGCCGTTACGACGTGCCTGGGAACATAAAAGACCAACAAGATTTGATTCCACTGTTTCTTAAAGAAAATGTTCAAAAAATGTAATCATAGTGCCCTTTAAATCTCATCTTCCTTTCGGGATCTCGATTTGGGCACCACATTGGGCACAACCATCGATTCACGTATATACAAACCTAAGTCTCAGTATATGTGTGACTCTTCCATCTACCCGCTCCTAAGCTAATCGGTCACCCAGATCTGTTTCACCTCTTGAGTCTCTGTCTCTCTTTTCAATTGCTCTTGAATTGTGAAACTTTCCACTTCTTTATATTTCACTGTCACTTCCATAATAGGAGTCCCATCGGCTGTAGCTGTTTACCTGCCTCTAGTTTTGTGCCCTTCCAATCCATTCTGCCCTCTGCCTGCTGGACGATCTTTCTAAAATGCAAGTCGGATCCTGCCCTCCTTCCTGCTTCACCCATCAGTGGCTCCCAGTTGCCCTCAGCAGACATAATCCTAACATGTCTTAGAAGCTCCTCCAAGATCTGGGAGCTACTTACCCCTCCAGCCTCACACCTCAGCGCTCCTGCTGTTCCTGGATGCAGGTGC
Source organism: Rhinolophus ferrumequinum (assembly GCF_004115265.2). NCBI lineage: Eukaryota > Metazoa > Chordata > Mammalia > Chiroptera > Rhinolophidae > Rhinolophus > Rhinolophus ferrumequinum. The sequence goes on from NC_046297.1 coordinate 11,437,388, forward strand.
CATGCTTTCTTTTATCTCTACTTCACACATACATTCCTTGTACCTGTCACACTTCCCTAGTTGCCTCTTTGCTGCACTTGTGGTCTGGTAAGTCCTAGGCAGCCTTCCCGTCTTAGCAGAGACACTGTTCCTTCTGGGAATTCGTCCCTACCCCTGCAAGTCTGAGTGTAGGTATTTAAAAGAGGCTGGACGGCTTCTTGGTTAGGAGCATGGACTCTGATTATGATTGTCTGGGTTCGAGCTCTGGCTCTGGTGCCTCCTATGGGACCTTCATCCAGCGACCTCTTTGAACCTTAGCTCCTCACTGGCAACATGGAGTTAATCGTACTACTTTCCTCATAGGGTTATTATGAGGATTAAGCGAATAAATCATCTGTAAGGCACTTTGATGTATTTTTTTAAGGAGGGTGCAGCTCACAGTGGCCCATGTGGGGATCGAACCGGCAACCTTGGTGTTATTAGCACCACACTCTAACCAACTTACACTCTGTGGGTATAATTTACAGTCATCCCTGTAAAGGCACTTTTAAGTGTGCTTATCACAGTATCAATACTGTGTGAATATTAGCTATTGTTTTCTCATATGCCCCAACCATGGCAATTAAAAGTTGTTATTGTAACGGCTGCTTTGCAAGCCTGGATGCGACACTGTGAGGACATACGCTTGTTCAGGGCTGGGACATGTCTGTTTTGCTGACTGTTATCTGCAGGACTCAGCTCAATGCATGACAACGTTAACTGAGCAGGGTTTTAAGCACCAAGCACATATTAGCGCATGTCATACATGCAGCATCACAAGGTAGCCCACTATTGTCCCATTTTACAGGTGAGGAAATGACGACACCCAAAATGAAGTAATTTGCTCATGATGGCCACAGAGTTTCTAAGGCGGAGCCAGGATTTTGCCCTATTTTGTCTGCCTCCCAAACCCATGTTCTTAACCACTACACTCAGTTACGGAGGGTACCACAAATCGATATTATTGACTGACTGGCTGGCTGACTTTCTCTGGGAGTTGTCTTAGCAAGCTGCTTGCATCTCACTGACCCAGCTTGGGCTCATCTTCTAGGATATGAATAAAAGCTACTCAGCATTGTAGCTTCTGTTTCACGATCCCCATTTCTCTTCAGACAGTTTTCTGTATCCTATTGAGCTGGTTGGACTGCTGCAGCCCAGCATGGGATGATGAGTCAACGATGGCGAAACTCTTTTATATGGAGAAAATGGTTTTGTTGGAGACTGAGTCGTAAATATTAAATACAGATTGTTCTTTTGTATTCTGGTCTCTAGCCTCATGCAGGGCATTTGTAATTTCTAAGTCTTAATGAATAGTGAAGTTTCCGTTTAGAGTCAGCCATGTTCAAGTTTGTTTTGAATCGATAAATTATACGCTATTTTAAACTTTTTTCACAAGTTTCAAACTGGGAGAAAAAATTCACAAAAAAAAGTACAAAGAACTCTCATAACGCCTTGACTGCAAAGATTCACCAATTTGTAAAAAAAAAATTCACTAATCACCTAAAATATTTTCTACACATTTTTATTAGAAATTATGCTTGCTAACTAGCATATGATATATAATAATGTCTAATTAAGCAAAATGTATAAAATGGATTTCATACATTACCTTTTTAATGTCAGTTTTTCATGGTTCATAACGAGAACCTCTATTTCCGGGTGTTCCGTAACATAAAAAATTTTTGAAAAATATTGCCTCCAAGATGTTCCCTTGTCACATTGAGATGTTGGAAATGTCACAATTAATATTAAAACAAGCAGTATCTTTTCCTGGGCTTTCATTTCAATGGGATTTTCCTGAAAGCGTTGTATTGTTTTATCCCTAGCCTTTCTACGAAAATGAAAGTATAGATTCAAAAAAGTCCCCTTTGGTGTAGTTAATTAGCCATTCTTACTATTCTTACTCTGTGGGTATAATGGCAAGTGCATGAGTTTAGAAGTCAGACACACTTGGAATTTAAATATGACTGTTGCTTACTGGGGATAGGGCTTGTTCTTCAGGCCTTGGCTTGTAAAGCAGCTGATCACAGGGTTGCTTGAAGGATTAAACGAGACGTCCTCTAAACTAAGTGCCTAGTACATCACAGGTTCTTGATAAACAGTGCTATTGAAAGATTTGTAGATTGTTATGAAACCAAGAAGGCCAGGGATATTGAAGGGGATATAAACCTGAAAGAGTTGTCTTCGATTTTATCACATTGGGTGTTTTTGCATTGCTATAGTAATCATGGCATGGTATATAAGCATCATATCAACTGAACTTTTTTTATCATTAAAATTTTTTTTTTTTTTTTATTGGGGAACAGTGTGTTTCTCCAGGGCCCATCAGCTCCAAGTCGTTGTCCTTCAATCTAGTTGTGGAGGGTGCAGCTCGTTGACCCTGTGGGAATCGAACCGGCAACTCTGTTGTTCAGAGCTCCCACTCTAACCAACTGAGCCATCTGGCTGCCCCCGAATTTTTATTAACTCTGTTCTAAGTGCTTTTCATGTTTTATCTTAATTCTCCTACCAATCCTGTGTGATGGATACTTTCATTATCCTCATTATAGAGAAGAGGAAACTGAAACTTTGGAGGTTTTGTAACTTGCTCGGGATCACACAGCATCTAATCATTATACTGATAAAACATCATATTTATGCTAATGACCCTGAAGGAAAGGTTCAATACTGCTCAATGTATTTTCTTAAAAGGGCAGGAAAGTGGGCAGTACATTTAAAAAACAGCCTCACTGAAGTATAATTTACATACTATACAATTTATCTATAGTAAGTGCACAGTTAAATGATTTTTGGTAAACTTGTATTTGTGCAACCAATCCCACAATTCACTTTTTGAACATTTCCATCATCCCTAAAAGTTCCTGCCTCCTCATTTGCACTCAGCCCCCCTCCCACCTTCAGTCATAGACAACCACCAATCTACTTTCTTTCTCTAAGATTCACCTTTACTAGAAATTTTATAAATATAGATACATACATATGTATGTAGCTTCTTTCCTTAGCATGATTTTTTTTTTAACTTTTATTTATTTTAAGTGTGTTTTTCCAGGACCCATCAGCTCCAAGTCAAGTAGTTGTTTCAATCTAGTTGTGGAGGGTGCAGGTCACAGTGGCCCATGTGGGGATCGAACCGGCAACCTTGTTGTTAAGAGCACTGCACTCTTAACCACCTGAGCTAACTGGCTGTCCCCTAGTATAATGTTTTGTTTTTTTTTTAATTTATTGGGGTGACAATTGTTAATAAAATTACATAGATTTCAGGTGTACAATTCTGCATTACATCATCTATAAATCCCACTGTGTGTTCACCACCCGGAGTCAGTTCTCCTTCCATCACCATATATTTGATCCCCCTTACCCTCATCTCCCACCCCCCACCCCCTGCATAATGTTTTTTGATGTTCATCTGTGTTGCAAGTATCAATAGTTTGTTCTTATTTATAGGAAGAATGGTCCATTGTATGGATATACCCCAGTAAAGTCTTTGGCTAGTATAAATAATGCTGCTAGGAACATTTGTATACAAACCTTTCCGTGGAGGAAGAACTTTTGCAACTCAAACATTTTAGGGAATTCAATGGATACCATGTTTTTGGCTCAAAACTAAGAAAATGTAAGCTGGCTGCTTCTGGGAGCCGAGGGGGCTGGGAGAAACGATGTCTAAGTCAACAAGGGGTGAGGAAGACAGGGCTTAGAGGAGAGGGACCGCTAAACCTGAACACCCTCCGACTTCCCCTCAATAATCTTCCCAGGTTTCTATTTTCTCCTGGCTTCACTCTTTAAAAAAAAAAAAAGGAAGGAAGGAAGGAAGGAAGGAAGGAAGGAAGGAAGGAAGGAAGGAAGGAAGGAAGGAAGGAAGGAAAGAAAGAAAGAAAGAAAATCCAGTTATATCCTTTATCCTGCCGGAATTCTCAGCTTTCTCCCATCTTCAGACTACACAGAAGTGTCAGTCAGTTTGCCCACAATGCAGCTCCAGACTTGCATGCTGGCTACAGCACACAGCTGGCGTGTGCTGGGTGGAAGGCCTCCCTTGTCTGGCTGGCAAAGTGTTCTAATTCATCCAGATTCAGCTTCCCTGACCACCTTTCTCCTGCAGGAGGGTTAGAGACCCTTGCGATTTCTTGTAGCTGTCCGAAGCGGTTGCCATCAGCTGTCTGTTTATCATCCGTCCATCTATTGCGTACAGTATGTGGATCTATATCCATCTCCATACTTACATCTCGATTTCTTTTGTTGACGTATCTAACTTCCCTCAGTAGATATGAGCTCGTTGGCAACAGAGGGTTTTCTGTCTTGATCATCATGTATCCTTAGCATCTAGCACAGTAAATATTTGTGGAATGAATAAATATTCATTCCACAGGAAACATATACGTAAATAATGTATGAATATTCTGGGAAGAAAGGGAAGAGTGACATCACTGCAGATCCATCAAGATAAGGGACTTTCTCAATCACTGAGTCACTAAGTTGTAAGGTAGTTCACAAATGCTTTTTTTCAATAACATATCCAAGTTTGCAAACATACTCAAATTGGTTTGCTTAAAAAGAAAACCAGGGCAGGTGTGAGATCATCTGTACAGTAATAACACTTTTTTAAAAAAACTTTTTAAACTTTTATTGGGGAACAGTGTGCTTCTCCAGGACCCATCAGTTCCCAGTTGTTAACCTTCAATCTAGGATTCAGCTCAGCTTCAAAGTCCAGTCGCCGTTTTCAATCTTTAGTTGCAGGGGGCACAGCCCACCATCCCATGTGGGAATAGAACTGGCAACCCTGTTGTTCAGACTCGAACTCTAACCACCTGAGCCATCTGGTCGCCTCGTAATAACACTCTTAACCACTTAGTTTCCAATGTGCTTTCTTGAGTCAGAGGGAAAAGGGTAAAGTTGTAAGTGGCCAACCAAGACTGGTGCCTGGCCCTGGAGATGCTCAGACATGTGCTATGAAGGTCTAGAGCATCTGTTTGGAGTCATGGCGGAAAAGAGGACAAAACTTCCAGGCTAGAAAATCATGATGAAGCGGACTGTGAGATATTGATCCCAGGCGCTCCCTCCTTGACTGTGAATGAAACAGAGGCCGTCATGTCAGGTGCATGAGGAGGATGGCACCTTTGCAAGGTTGGCATCCTTGGCATGTAGAGTAGATCCAGCATCCATGTCTTTTTTTCTCTGAAAATGCAAAGCACTGGGCTCACGAGTAGCCATATTTTACCTGGATGTGAAATCATGTTTTCCTAAAAGAAGGACCCGGACACTCCTGGAAATCAAGAAAGTTTAGGAAGATATTCTATCTAAACCAATTAGAAATGTTGATGATGGAAACCTCCATGACCTGGAAAATTCATTTGTATTTTACTTCCTTACAGCTCGAGTACAAAGACCCATTGTTTACCCATTCCTGTTAAAGTTCAATTATCAGAAAATTGATCCCATGTCGAAAAGTGACAGATTAATTGCTCTAGAAATCCAAAAGTGTAAGAGCCTGGCATCTGCAGACCAACTAGTGCTTGCACGGTTGGCTCAAATAGAACTGAACAGGCTCATAGACATGTACTCTTTTGGCTGTTTAATAACTAATAGGTATTGTGGCTCATCTGGGTTTGGGGGGAGGGCATACAGTGTGATTCAAAAGTGGCAGCCAGAAATGACAATATTTATTTTATTCCTTTGTGCCCTAATTCTAATGGAAAATCTTGACCCAGAATCTATGTGCAATTTCTTTCCAAGATTTATTTATAAATTTATATCATTAAGAATAGCCATTTGGGGGCGGCCAGTAAGGTCAGTTGGTTAGAGTTGGTTAGTGCTCTTAACAACCAGGTTACTGGTTTGATCCCCACATGGGCCACTGTGAGCTGTGCCCTTCACAACTAGATTGAAACAACTATTCGTCTTGGAGCTGATGGGTCCTGGGAAAACATACTTAAAATAATTTTTTTAAAACGTAAAAAAAAAAAAAGCAGGATAAATAGAAAAAAGAATACCCATTGGTATTATCATTTCAATTATGCAATATAGACAAATGCTATATAATAATAACATACATTTCACTCAAAAGTGTCCTGCTTTCTATGATATGATCACCCTACTCACTGAGCACTTACTTTGTGCTATGCAGTCTTGGAGGTGCTGTATATGGACTCATTTGTATGTAGTTGTGGTCCCATATGTCATTAAGACCTTCCCTTCAAATTCTGGAGACAACTGACCACTCAGCATTAGGTAGAAGGGTATTGTGCATGCTCTTAATAGACTCTTCTTAGCATTTTCATTAGTCAGGAGTGTAATGGTGCTAGGAAAATCTAATAATAAAGGTAAGCAATGGTAATTGGTTGTTATGGATTAATCAAAGGGTATATAAAGCAGAGCATATAAATTTTGGATCTAATCATCACTGTTTGGAAATGTTCTGTGTCCTTTCAGGGAAGATGAATGAGCATTGGGAGAAAATTGACATTTTTTTCCTCATTAATAACTCTTCTTTTCATTCAAGATGAATTTATCACTGGTAATTATCTTCTTTCCTCTTAGCAGGCTTGTATAGAATAACACAGCCAGAGGGAAAAAAGTACTAAAAAACTTGCCATAATCAAATGAAAATTACTGGTTCTTTCATATTTGCTCTCCTGTGTAACAAAGGTTAAATTTTAAGTCCCTGACAACTCTGCGAATATACTAAAACCTATTGAATCGTACACTTAAAAAATGTAAATTTCATGGTATGTGAATTATATCACAATGAAGTTGTTATGAAACAATTTAGGTCGCCGTCTCATTGGGGTTTATAATCTCATAAAAATGTATTGATGCATATAATTTATGAACAAAAAGTATATGTCACTACACCAACTTCCATTTGGTACAATGTAAACATTAATGCATGTTCTTGTACCATGATTTTATTTGAGAGGGGTTATATAATAACGGACATTGGGTGTTCTCTACAAGAAGACTGAATTATGCTTCATTAGTATCCAGTACAATGTTAGTGGAGCAATGGCTTTGATGAATATCACAAATGCACCAAATATAAAAAGTGAAATCTGGCCTAGTCACCTATCAAATCAGAATCTCTGCTGGTGGGGCTGACCATCAGAGTTCTTAAAGCTCCCCACATGATTTCAATGTGCTGCCAAGGTTGACAGACAGGGACAACAGTTTAGCTGAAAATAGCTGTGATGAGAGCACTAGGTGAAAAGCACCTTATTTCAATTGGATATGCCAGCAACTGGCTTCTTCCTACAGGAAGAGCTGCTTTTCTAGGTAAATATACTCGTGGATACTTATGAGTACTAACTTTGCCTCAGCTCCAAACGTACTGAATGGACATAAAATACCGTGTTTCCCCGAAAGTAAGACCTAGCCGGATCATCAGCTGTAATGCGTCTTTTGGAGCAAAAATAAGACCAGGTCTAATATAATATAAGACCGGGTCTTATATAAGCCCGAGTCTTTAATATAATATAATATAATATAATATAATATAATATAATATAATATAATATAATATAATATAATCCTGGATCTTATATTAATTTTTGCTCCAAAAGATGGATTAGAGCTGCTGGTTCGGCTGGGTCTTATTTTGGGGAAAAGACAGTAAGAGGAAAACAGCTAGGGGCAGGGGTGGGTGGGAAGTACTAATTAAAAAAAGAATCCAAGTAAGAAACAGCAAAAGAGGTGAATAAGAACCTAGAGGCCCTTCAATTGTGTTTACATCATCTTAACACTAGAAAGGACATTGAGAATCTAATCCAGTATCTACATTTCCTCCTCCCCCCCAGGTAAATAATTAGAAGTGAAGCAATGAGTCCAAGGACGTACATCTAGTAAGTAGATGCCAGACTTGCAAGTGCCTATCCATTCTAATTCCAATACTGGGCGGGAGGTGCTCCCTGCCTTCCAAACCCTGAGCTGCTGAAATCCTTCTATACGTACTTCTAGAAAAGCCGCAGAAATAGTATAGATAATTGCTATCAAACGTTCACCCAGCTTTCCCTATTGTGAACGCTCTTACGCAGCCAAGGAAATTACAACAATCAAAGCCAGGAAATTAACATGAGTACAATGATACATTCTTTTGCAAATGAAGAAACCCAGGCCTACAGCGGCCTCACCCTGCAGGACACAAGTACCCAGTTACCTTTGTTTCATTTGAAATCACCTTATATAAGAACATGTTTCTAGAGTGAAGTCTGGGTGGAAGGAAGCATCATATTGTCCTGCAGACACCACAGATGCAAGACGTTTATAGGCATTGGAGTCCTCCCCCTACCACCCGGGGACCAGAGCCTTCACTTTTGATTTAATGCTCTGCTGCTGTTGCAGTCTTGAAATTCTTCATAATTGTATCTTGGAACTTGTGTTTTGTAAGTAAAGGTCGCTAGATCGTACAATGGAGCGATACATCTGGCAGCAGGGTGGGGACTACAGCCTGCGGGTACCGCACCGCGGGCCCCTGCGAGATTGGCTGACACGCAGTGCGCACGCGCCAGCCGCGGGCCGGGTCCTGGCGGTGGCGCAGGGACTTGAACCCACATTAGAGGCGGTGACCACAGCAGCAGCAGCAGATGCCGGAGAGAAGAGGGGCTGCGCACTCGTGTCCCTGGAGCCCTTCCCTGCAACACCTCTCTGGCCTGCAAACTTTGTCAGTCAATAATTACAAAAAAAAACATACACATTGACATTGCCGAAAAGCGTATCCGCGGTTACTAGACTTCTTCAATGAATTTAGGATCACTGGTTTTGAAAACTGCTGCCACATTACAAAGCAAATATTCAGTCTTAGAAATAGAAAATAAGTTTAAAGATGGTCACATTTGATGGAAACAAACGCTATTTTCATGTGATATTTCAGGTGAACCAATTCTTAAGGAAGAAGAGAATTTTAAAACTAATTTTTTCTCTTACAGTTGAAAACACAGTGATAGAATGAATTACTATGTATATAAATCATGAAGCCACTTTCGGTTTCTTGTAAACAAAATATGAGTTACAGGAAATGTCAGAAAATATTAAAATGCCATTGCATACATTCGTTTAAAGTTAACCTTACACCAACTGATTTGTATGAAGGAAGAGCTAAATCTTTTTAGAAAAATCGTTCCAGGAGATTCATCATCTATACATGTGCTAAAATTTATTTTTTGAAATAGTTTACCAGAAGTTTATCCCGATAAACTAAAGGTTGCCACAGTCTATAAAATACTCTCAACTCCAATAAATTACATCAGCAGAAAAGGCCTCAAAATTAAAAATTATCAAAAATTATTTGTGATCTTACATTGGCCAAGAGTGACTTTCATTTTATCTTATATTAGTTTCAGGTGTACAGTGTAGTGGTTAGACATTTATGTAATTTATAAAGTGATCCCCTGATTAGTACCCGCCTGACACTATTTTGTTTTACAATATTTTTGACTATATTTTCCATACTGTACTTTACATCCCCATACTATTTTGTAACTACCAGTTTGTACTTCTTAATCCCATTATGTTTTTCACCCAGGCCCCCAACCCTCCTCCCATCTAGTAATCAGTTTCTTCTCTGTATCTATCGGTCTGTTTCTGTTTTATTTGGTTCTTTAGATTGCATATATAAGTAAGATTATATGGTATCTGTCTTTCTCAGTCTGACTTATTTCACTTAGCATAATACCCTCTAGGTCCATCCATGTTGTTGCAAAGAGTAACTTTCAATTATACTGATTGAAAATAAAGTTCAAAAAATATGATGTAATAAATGAATTTGCAGAAAAGTGAGCCAGAAAAATCTTACGCTTAATCAATGTATCACATTAATACAGTATTGTTATTTATTGTGTTTGCAAAATTATGACACCAGAAATACTTTTTTTTACAATTTTACATTTGGTTACTCAAGTATCACCAATACCATTATTACCTTTGATATATAATGAGATATTTTTAAAGGAAAATGTTTTTCCTCCCTTCTTCGCCTTCCCCCACACACTTCGGTTCAAGCCATTGTTTCTCAGTTTAGTTGTTTAGGACACAGCTCCCTGGCCCAGGCTGGTGTTCTGAGCCTTGTGCTCCCCACCAGCTGAGGCAGTCGGTTGCCAGTCTTCGGTGGGCCGCTCACAGCAGCTCACCATGGCCAGCACACGGTAGCCCGTGGCAGCACACGGCAGCACACAGCAGCCCACGGCAGCTCACGCCAACCTCCAGCTGGTCAGGGCAGCCCAGCTCCAGGGAGAGCCATTGTTTGCAGCTCACTGGCCCATGTGGAAATCGAACTGGTGACCTCGGCATTAGGAGCATTGGGCTGCAACCACCTGAACTACCGGGCCAGCCTGGAAAATGCTTTATATTTTAGTATTTTTAATGGCACTTTTCCCTGCCCTTTTAAACAAGAAGCCCCATACTTTCATTTTGCACTGGGCCCTCCAAGTGATGTAGCTGGGCCTGCTGAGACCACCACCCTTTTCATAATGTTGTTGCTTCTGCTTCTACATTTAAATCTTGAGGTTTAAAATCCCTAGCGTGTGTATCTGTTGGCAAAGCCTAGATGTGTACCCGTGCCCTCACTGCAAGGGAGGCCAAGCTGGGGAAAAGAGTATGTAGTATATATGTGTGTGTGTGTGTAGAAATTTATAAAAATTGCTATATATTTATATATAATATAAATATTGCTATATATATTTATATATACATATTTTAGTAGGAGATGGCTCTGTCTCATAATGTGGGGGATTACTTACGTAGAAAGAAGGTTCAGATACTGAGCAGAAAAAAAGGAAATGATGACTCTCCACTAAAAAGAGATGTCCTAAGACTGAAGCAGGAGAAGCTGCTGCACAGGACTCCATGGGTTAGAAGCACTCTGAAGTAAAACTAAGTGCATTTAATGTGACGATATTATTGACGTCAGCTTGGATTTTGAGTATTTGAAGATGCCATTTTGACTCAGCAGCTCTGTAACGGTGGCTACGAGTGAATGAAAGCATTATTGAATAGAGAGATCCAATCAGAACCTACAGGATTTGGCCTTCTAGCAAATAATCATGAAAGAACTAACCGGAAAATCCAAGTAAATGTGTAAGCATGCCTTTTACCAGTGTCTGTCTCCCTGATACCTCCCATAAAGGTAGCCTTTGTTTTTTTCCCCTGTGGTCTGTCATCACTTTAACGAGAAGATAAGATATTTAACATCCAAAGGAATAATATTCAGACTCAGTAGTTGTAGTAGGGTGAATGGTGGACCCCCAAAAGATATGTCCCCATCCCAACTTCTAGAACTCGTGAATATGGCCTTATTTGGAAAAAGGGTCTTTACAGGTGTAGTTAAGGCTCTCACAATGAGATCATCCCGGATTATCCAGGTGGGCACCAAAAGCAATGCCAGGTATCTTATAATTATGAGACAGCAGAAGACACAGGCCATGTGAAGATGAGGAAGAGATTGGAGTGATGCAGCCGCAGGCAAGGAATGCCTGAAGCCACCGAATGCTGGAAGAGGTGGGAAGGATCCTCCCTGAGAGCCCTTGCAGAGTGCAGCCCCACTGACACCTGGATTTCTGATTGAAAGCCCCTCAGACCGTGGAAGAAAAAATTTCTATTGTTTTAGGCCACCTAGTTTGTGGGCCTTTGTCACAGCAGCCCTGGGAAACTGACACAGTAGTCTCCCAGCGGGTAGTGAAACTGAACCTCAGTGTTCATCATAAGTTCTTGTTAAGATTTATTAACCTTCTGGTTTATGAGAATGGTATTGCAATTTCATCTTCCAGGACTGTCCTGTGGCTCCTTGATTTTGCCACCAACATCATCTAACCCTCATGAGCACCTCCCCTGCTTTCCTTTTCTTTCCCCCTGAACCATTGGTTAGAATAGGGCATGCACACACAGGTAATACCCTAGGCGGCTTATTAGTGAGACAGCTACCTAATGTAGTATTCCAGCATCTGAAGACATAAGTCTCATGAAGGGTGATTTTTACCCAAATGAACGTCAGGAAGGTAATTATCACGATGATTTTCAGGTAAAGTAATGCACATGGTTTCAATGTATTAACAGTGCTTTGGAATATCTTGTTAAGAGAGGAAAATGCGTTTTCAATTAAAACTACAAGCTATATTTTTCTTTGTATTCTTTTAAGTTTTTTAAAAAAATCAGTTTAATACTAAAGCAATCAGATTCTCTATTCTTTTAAAAAACAAACGAACAAATGTTGAGAGCTAAGATTTTTTAGAACAAAACATTAATTTTCCTTAATATTAGGTTGGGTGCAAAAGTAATTGTGGTTTTTGTGATTATTTTTAACCTTTTAAACTGCAATTACTTTTGCACCAACCTAATAGTAGTATTTTTTACTTCAGATAATGCTCCAATTTAACTGGATAGTTTCTCCATTATCAGAATCCTGAAGGCAACTGAAGTCTTTTACAGGACAGTTCTCTTTTTGATTTTATCGCTTTCTCCTTATGTCACCTTTATCTAACAGGATGATTTCTCCTGGGATTGAAAGGAAAAAATTTTTGAGCAATTCTAAGGAACAGCCAGGTGATCTCCTCTGATTGGTTTATTAGGACAGTTTATTCTCAAGTAAGTTAGAGATACAGCTTTATCTTTAATTAGTATCCTCATTTACTACTCAGAGAGAAGGGAAAGTGATTTGAAATCAAATGCAGCTTACCTTCTCAATACTTTTTAGATGAATTTTTGAAGTCCTCTCATTGCAATTTTTTCCCCATTCAGTTTATAAATGAATGTGGGTTATTGAGAAATGCTACATAATCCCACTAATAATGGATTTGAAACTTAGAGCTGGGAATCACAAATGTGAGTAGTTAAATGTTTTCAGCTAAATGACATTTCATGACAGTGCCAGAAAAAAAGGAACCTTTTATGGAATTAAAAAAAAGAAAAATGTAACTTTCATTTTATCAGAAATAATTATCCCTCTAAAACAACACAGCTAGAAGTATGACTACTAGATTTAAAATACCTTGGATTTTATATTACAATAATTCTAAAAAGCTACATCTATATTAAAGAACTTATCCTCTAAATTGTTAACTAGTAGGATTACCTAAATTTATTTTCTTTTTTTAGAAGTGCTTATTGTATTTTCTATATAATTATCTTTCCTATTTAATTCTCAACAGGGCAGTGTGCCTTTACCAATATCATGATTTAATGAAGCTCTATAACCTGAAATAAAAGTATGACTATATAAAATAAATCGAAAAAGTGAAAGAAAAAATAGTAAAAATATACCAAAAAAAACCCCCCCAAAAATATGACTATATACATGACTCTCCACATATACCTTAACATATGATTATGTTAGCGTAGGAGTCATTTATTTAATTTGAATATGGTTAAATGTCTCATTGGTTAAAGGTATTTTGGTCTCAAAACGAAAGTTTAATAAAATTACAGTGTTGTTCATCTGCAGGTTCACTGCCCACGATTTTCCACACTGCCTCTGCCAGGGACGGTTGACCCACCTACATGGACGGCAGTCACGGGCTCCCGTCTCTCCGGTTTCCGTTTGGGTTGGTCGGTTGGGAACGGCCGTAGGAGGGGTGTGAGGTCGGGGTAGCTACTGCCCTCTCCCTCTCTCTGTACAGTGCCGTGGGTTGAGTGCATCTCTCTAGTGCAGGGATGTCCAAACTTTTTTCAACGTTTTTTACCAAGGACCATACGCGGTAAAATACACAAACAGCCGGGCCACTCACTCGAGGTGAAGTACGTATTGCCTCACCTGTAAGTAAACTAAATATATTTTTGGAATTTGCTGCGGGCCAATTAACAATGGATTGCGGACCGCAGTTGGCCCGCGGGCCGCAGATTTGACTCCCCTGCTCTAGTGAAAGCTCGGTTCCTCTCTGATTAGCCATCTGTATTAGCTGTCCATTGCTGTGGAACAACATCACCATAAACTTGGTAGCTTAAAGCAACTCCTAGTTATTGTCTTACAGTTTCTGTGGCTCAGGAATCCCGGGGTCACAGCTTAGCTGAGTCCTCGGCAAAGCTATAGTCCAGGAGTCAGTAGAGCCATAGTCAGTCTTATCTCAAGACTTGACCAGGGAAGGATCCACTTTCAAATTTACACGGTTGTTGGCAGCACTTGGTCCCTTGGAAGCCATCAGACTGAGGGCCTCAGTTTCTTGCTAGCTGTCAGCCACCAGTTCCTTGCTAGTTCCTCGCCATGTGGCTCTCCAGAGGGCACCTCATAGCATGGCGGCTTGCTTCTTCAAGGCCAGCATGGAAAAGAACTGGGCAATTGCCTTACATGACATAATCACAGAATTGGCAGCCTCTCTTGTTTTCCATGTTCTTTGGATTAGAAACAAATAGATTCTGTCATACTCAAGAGGAGGAATTACACAAGGGCAATCATACCAGGAGGTGGGGGGAGGGGATATTAGAGTGTGTCCACCGCACTCTTCATGTAGCCACACTGTCTGGGTTCTGGAAACGGCCCCCTCTCCCTGCCCGTTATTAACCCCTCCCAGTTCCCACTCTTTGCATCAGGATTCTGTGTTATATGTACTTTGTTTTCTCTTAACGCTTCCCTCCAATTTCTACATAACCCCTTTATTATTATAAATGCTTTTCAGTCGCTCAGCTGAATGTGACATCTCCTTTGCTCTGCCAATTTTCTGTGATGGGTATAGAAACAAGTTAGTGAGCATTTTGAAGAAAGCATGATAAATTAAAAGTTTCACCGTTTAACATAAAAATTGAAATATGTTGTGATAGATTGGGAATAAAAAAGAAATTGTTTTCATTTGTACATGTCAAGTCATTTGATACTTTAGGTCTGGTAAAAAGTGTTAAATTAAGAGATATGTATTCTTTGATTTAGTTGGGGACCAAGACATCTTTTATCTCTTTTACTAGATTAGAGACTTATCAGGGAACAGGGATGTTGTCTTATCCTAAAATAGTTCAACTTGATTTGCTAACAGTATTTTACTTCAAATTTCTAAGCTAATAATTACAACTATAAAAAAGTCTGGGTTCTAGCACAGGAATAAAAATTTTCTTCAAATGTTCATGGCTACCTGGGGGAAAAAATTCTATTGGTTCTAGTAATCCGTGAAAATCTTTTTACAGAGGTCCTTAAATGCTCTGAGTGTGTGCGCGCGCGTGTGAGTGCACACTGCCCCTGCTCAGAATGGTTTTTTCCCCCCAGAATGGTTTGAAATGCATATATATTTATTTCAATGAAAATTCCTAACCTAATTTTTTGTATTGAATTAATACATATAATTATATAGAGCCCAAAATAATATAATTTAAAAAACCAATAGATCATTTGGTTAACTCCATAATCAAAGAAAACAGATCATTATAGGAGACCTTATGAACACAGCTGGCGATTTCATTCTTCAGTTTGATATGGCAATAAAGTTGGAAATGAATATATTTGGGAAAAAACCATCTGAAGAAAGATCACTTTGGGACCTGGATTTTCTTTTACATTTTATTTTTCCAGAACAAGATAAGTAGCTACTCCCCTTAGTTATGCCAATGGAAAACTCATTTAACAAACCACTTTTCAATTATGAGTGAATTCAGAAATCCCTTGGCAGCTTTATGAAGCTATTGCATAACATATGTAATGACTTTTAAAATTTGCTCTCATTGCTTCATGGTTAATTGATCTATAGCTCTTTCCTCAAGCTTGTTTTCTGTTCGATACACACATGCATTTCTCATTACCCTCAGTGCAATGGGGTAGGATTCTCAGAAAGGATGGCTTCAGAACCAGTATATGCAACAGTTCAAAACCTGTTTCAGAATACCCTCCCATACTTTCAGAAGAACAAACACACACACATTTGCCAATTTCTTAATTTACAAAGAGAAACACACCTGTTATCACACTAGGTGCCATGTTTGTGGACTATAGCACTTTCTCTCTGTAGGCAACTACAATCAGGTGCTCTAAGATTGCGCCATTCTCCAAAGCTCTGGCTGATGGATTTAAAATGTGGATTATCAGAGCAGAATTGAAGGTCTCCATACATTTCAGAAAATTCTCAGGAAAAATCCCATTCCTCTGAACCAATCTTTGGCTAAGTGTCAGCTGCATTGAGTTGGAGGTTGGGTCCCTAACAGGTTCCAGGCGAGCAGACCTCACAGTGTGTCCTATTAGCTGCAGACCCATTGGGCTTCCATGCCATTCCAGTCGTGGGGAGTACTCACACCCTCTTATTTGATGCAGATACAGACACAAGTCTCAGTGGAAGACAGTCCTACCCCTGAAAGGACACAGAGAAAACCTGCAGGCAAAACCACATGTTTCTCGGGGAAAAAAAAATTCTGGATCTACCACAGCAAGTGGAAGAAGAAAGCACCATAGTTCTGTGAGATAAAGAAAGGCCAAATAATTTGGACCTGGTAAATTTTAAGGCTGTATGTTAAAACACGTCCTGTGTCTATTACAAAGAAATATAGAAAAAGTACCCACCAACCTGAAACTAATATAAAATAATATTGAATGTCAACTGTACCAAAATAACAATAATAAAAATTGTACATACCCCCAAGGAGAAAAAAACCCAAAAAACAAGAAAAGTACCCACCAAAATCTGACTCAAGCAATGTACCTACGGACAGAGCCCTCCTGGATCACTAATTTAAAATATCATCCTGGGTTAGTGATTTCCAATGTTTTGAATTATACACCCTTATCATCAGTAAAAACTTTTTGACAAGCACCATCTATATGTTTATATTTTTACTTTAGAAATGCTCTTCAGTTAGTCCATAATGATTTCTTATACACATTATGAAGCATATGCAAAAATAGAAAAATTTAAATGGGGAGATAAACACAAATGTGAATAAATTATTTTCATTTGCTGCACCCCAGGAATTCATCGTGAGCATGGCCAGCGACCCTGAGGTCCATGCCCTGCGCTCTGGAGGACACTGTACCTTTCTTTAAAAGTTGAGGTGACAGTTTGGGGAATGTAATCAATAATGTTGTAACGATTTTGTAGGGTATCCAATGGACACTTGTCTTATTAGGGAGACCACCTCAGGGATGATGTAGATGCCTGATCACTGCACTGTGCACCTGAAGCTGAAGCTGAACTATAATGACTGTCACCTATAATTATATATATATAATTACAAGAAGCGGAGTTCAGCGTTAGGAATAGAGACAGTGGAAATGTAATGGCTGTGTGCGATGTCAGAGGGGTAGTGGATGGGGGAGGGAGGTTATCACTTTGTGAGGGATATAAATGATAAATGTCTAACCATTGCATTGTTTTGTGCACCTGAAACTAACAAAATAAAAAATAAGTAAAATATATATAAAAAAAAGTTGAGGTGAAATTCCCACAATATGAAGTGAACCATTTTAAGGGATAGAGTTCAGTGGCGTTTGGTACATTCACACCGGTGTGCCACCACCATAGAGTTTCACAATGTTTTCATTACTCCAAAAGAAAACCCCATATCCATGAAGCAGCCATTCCATTCCCTCTCTCCCTCTGCCCCTGGCAACCCCCTACTGGCTTTCTGTCTCTAGATTTATCTGTTTTGCATTTCTCATACAAAGAGAATCATAGACTCTATGTCCTTTTGTGTCTGGCTTCTTTCACTCAGCATAATGTTTGGGGGCTCATCCGCGTTGAAGCATGTATCAGTATTTCTTTCTATGGCTGAGTAATATCCCATTGTATGTATCCACCATGTCTTGTTTATCCATTCTTCCGCTGATGGACATGATGGACCAGAGGGTTGTTTCTACCTTTTGGCTATTGTGTCAGGAGAAGGACCGTCACCGCTCTACAACAGAAACTAATGCTGCTCTGAACATTTGTGTATAAGTATTTGTTTGAATCTCTACTTTCAATTCTTTTGGGTATATACCTTGGAATGAAATGTATGGGTCTTCTGGTAATTCTATGTTTACCTTTTTGAATAATGGCCACATAGTTTTCCACAGCAGCTACAGCATTTTACGTTCCCACCAGCAATGTAAGAGGGTTACAGCCTCTCTACGTCCTTGCTAACATTCGTTCTTTTCCATTTTTTCTTTTAACGATAGCCATCCCAGTAGGTGTGACGTGCTATCTCATGGTGGTCATGATCTGCGTTTCCCTAATGACGAATGACTGATTGAGCAACTTTTCCTGTGCTTGTTGGTAATAACTTCTTTGGAAAAAATCTGTTCAAATCCTTTGCCTGTGTTTTAATTGGATTGTTTGTCTTTGTTTTTTGAACCACTGCACCTTTTCATTTTTGTCACACAATGATGACTGGCTTTTTAACAACGACTCAGAAACCCACCGAGAAAGAATATATTGCATTCACTATAGTTCTGATATTATGAGATTATAATTATATTGCAATTGTTTGAAAATTGATAATCCAAATATGATGAATCTGATATTATGAGATTATAATTATATTGCAATTGTTTAAAAATTGATAATCCAAATATGATGAACATATTAACCATTAATGAGGCTACTTGATCATCAAAATACCTCATTCTTCAACCTATTCCATCGAGTAACAGAGTTTGCTATGTAATACCTCGACTTTCAGGTAACGTATAGTATGGCTTTGCAGATGACAGTTGTGCACAGGTTTTCTTTTTGGTCACTCCGTATAACAGCTAAAGCAATTCCAGCTGCTTGCAAAGGTTTTTAACTAATGCAAGCTTGAAGGTTTCCACCCTTGATTTTAAATGTATATAATAATAACTGTAAAAATAATTACAAATTAATTGGCTGTTACCTGGATGCTAGACCATGGCTTTTCTAATGGTGGGTTATTATTCTGTGCTTGGCTAAAACTATTGACTTCAATGGCCAAATTTTCAAAGTTCTGCTTTCGTGTATAGTTATATACTCTATTCCCAGTTGATATATTGACAAACCAATAAAGGATCGTATTGGCCTTTAAGAAAGATGTAAGGAATAACAGGGTTAAACCTAAAGGGGAAAGTACAACAAGGTAAGAAATTATTTTTATTCTGAACCGTGTAGTTTCCTCTTAAATTTGTGTAATACTTGAAACCTCTCAGCATTGGCCATCATCTACTTGATAGTCAATTGAAAACATGAACAATAAGTTTTATTGGGCAAGAAACAAAGACAACTATCAGAGTTTTCATTTGCAACTCTCCAGGCCACTGTCCCTTAACAGCCAAATGACCAGATACCGTGTTTCCCTGAAAATAAGACCTGGTCTTGTATTAATTTTTACTCCCATCCTGAAAAAATCATGCTAGGGCTTATTTTCCGGTTAGGTCTTATTTTCGAGGAAACATGGTAGGAAATGATTGCATGTTAGGCTGAGAAGTGCAGTTAGAATCTTTTGTTGTAGCATCTTTAGAAATGAGTAGAGATCAGTATTGGAAGGAAGCCATATGGTGTTTGCAGATCTGTCACAATCTTATGCAGCTTGTGGCCTTGGAAACTACTTAAAAACATGCTTCATGCTTTTGTTCCTTGGCTGACCACATCTGTGTCTTTCTGGAGCTCTTGATCACTACAATGGGAGAAATGTTTTGTGCTGTATTTTTAACTCCTGAAAGTTCTATTTAGATCTCTATGCATAAATTGTATAGAATGAGAATAGGGCGCTTGTTGATTTAAGAAAACTGACATTCTATATCCGACTCTTTAGTGTATGGTTATTTCTTATCACCACGTGATCACAGAGACATGGAGAAGGAACAGAAAATTATTCTGTGGCCAATTTGGTGAAGAGGATGGGATGACACAGCCCACGCATGAACACACACGTAAATTCTTTCTCACTCTATTTCAGCCATAGAATTTTATGGATGAGGGCAGATGAGGGATTCAGGATCAATGTATTACAATCATACTTTCGTGAGGAAGTCAGATTAAAAAGTTCACACACTGACACACCCATTTGTTACACTGGCTTATTGTGTGGAATGTAAATCAGAATAAGCTTAACTGTTAAAGCAACTGCTAATCCAATACTGGTAATCTATCGCAGAAGGGACAAAAAAAGCTCCCATCCCTCTCCCAAACGAATCAATTAGCATTGAGCAAACAGGCTTTTGAATTTCATCAAGCTTATACTCTTTTGATTTTATTTTGATTTAGAATTGTTTTTTAAAATGAAAGAAATGCCAACAGGTACATCAGTGTCTTCTTCCTAAGAGAGATTCTTTACCCTCTGGGACTGAGGCTTATTAACCTTGGCCTAATTGTGGTCTTGAGCTGTCACTCATTTATTATTTATCTTCATACCCTCTAACCTGGTTCTCTATCCATTTTAAACAAACAAGACAGCCCTAAGGGCTCTCTTAAACCACTTAAAATATAGGCGTTCTTCTACTTAGACATAAGCCTTAGGTCTTCTCTTTGCAAAACGTGTCTAATCTATGCGGCAGAATTCTTGAGATAAATAAGAATTCTTGTATTTTTAAAGGAGACCCAAGACTAACAGGCTGTTGAAGGAAATCTGAGGGTTGTAATTCCAGGCATGTCAGCAGAGGCCTGGAGTCCTCTCCAGCTTGTTCCTTTTCCTGTACATGGGAGGGGTCCCTACTCATTGGTACTATTCCAGTGTCAACATGGGAAGAATTCTAATGTAGAGTGAAGAGCTGTCTGCACAGCTGAAATTACAACTCTGCATGCACCCAACCCCCTAAGTTATGGACATTGATTTAAGACTATCCCACCAAGGTAAGTGGTCAATTATCCACTCTTTTCTTTATTTCCTTCTTGCCTGGAAGACATTTCAGTTAGTAAGCAAAGGCTGTTTGCCATATTTCCTCTATCTCCACATACAGGGACATTGGCTTGGCCGGGTGTCGCTTGTGCTCTTTGTCTTTCAAAGTTGTGTTCTCGTTTATAGTTATATACTCTATTACCTGTTGGCAAGGGTTTCCTTACTGATGGAAACACAATCTCTTTATCTCCCCCTGGCTTCCGGTCCTCCAGTTCATACTCTAATCCTCACCATTTTCACCTCAACCTCACTTTTGTTCTGTTTCCCTATTTCAAAATACTGTTCTACTCAAGGGGAGCGTTCTTGGAATCTTTTGTTTTAATCAGGACCCCAGGTTATTTAGGCTTTTTAAAATTTATTTTATTTTTTTATTTTTTAAATCACCAGGTTAGTTTGGGAAACCGACGGGTTAATCCGGTGCTTCTCCAACTTCAGAATGCCTTGGAGTCCTTGTTAGAAACACAGATTGCTGGGCTCCACCCCCACCGTGCCATTTCAGTAAATCTGGGGTGGGGCCTGAGAATTTGCATTTCTACCCAGATCCGGAATGCTGCTGCGTTCTGGGAACCGCCCCCCCCCCCCCCCACCACCACACACACACCACCACACTAGTTACAGTCCATTTTGAAACTGAGTTAACTACCATTACAAAGGACTTACTCCTCGTGACTGAGATGCTAATAGTGCTACCTTGGTGTCAAAAGGCAGGCCATACTTCTCCATTAAATATACTACCCAGAGAACACTTACTAGAGAACAACCAATCCCGCCCCCAAATCTCAGGAACAAGGCCACGAGTCTCTAATGCTGCTTTTCTCAAGCATTAGAGTCACTGATAAGTGGACCAGTATCTTATTCTTTGTTTTCAAAGCTTTGCTTAATTTCATTTTTGCTTTCAATTCTTCTTTCATTGCAACTGAGCAGAATGACTTAGGAAGTCTTCGTGTCCCAGCCGGAGGACCTCAGAACCCTTGTGACGTAGTGACGATGGAAAAAAGAATTCTGATTCCCAACCCATGAGCGTGGAACACACTCTGGGGACAGGTCTCGCTGACTCCGGGGCAATGCTGTGCGTGTTTTCTCCAGGTTTATTTCAGACCGGGGAAATGGTGCAAGAGCCGAGCTAGTGACTGGAAGCCGAATGCATCAGCCGGCATATTGCTGATCAATCAGGCATTGATGCGCTTGCTCCTGAAAGTAGGTCTTTGGGGGACTGACTGAAAAGAGATCCGATAACTGCGATGCTGAGCTACTTTGCAGACATTATGAGAGTTAATAAAACTCATTACCTCTTAGCTTCTTAGCTTTCTCCTGGCAAGGGCCAAGATGCTCGTTTACTCGAGCATTGTCGCGTGTGTGCGCGCGCGCGGTGGAAATCTCTTTCATGGAGAGAAACGCAGACCGAAAGCTACAGAGTTACTAACGTTTATCAGAAGTTTATTTGTGGAATCCTACAGTTTCAGGGTATTCTTACTATGACTCTACATTCGACACCTGGCTTCTTGGAATATAAATATCAATAAGAGAATTTATGGTAACCTGTTATGAGCCTGTAGATAATAAACATTTCCTTTCCTTGCCACGGACATACGAGAAGGGTTAGTGCACAGCTGAGGTTAGCGGGCAAGAGAAAAGAAGGAGCATTCGTGAAAAATGGTAAATACTGTGTCACAGTATAAAGTGTGCAAAGATAACCTGAAGAAAATAATTTAACAAAAGGGAAAGGGCAAATGTTTTTTCAGGATCTTGAGGCAGAAAAGTTCAAATTTTTCACAGAGAAAAATAAGTATCGGAGATTCATTGAAATTGATGGCACAAATTGAGCTATGTTTTCAATACTTTCAAATCTGTGTGTAAATATCGTGTAAATGTGATGAATAGTCAAACAGGAAATTCGATGTAAATTGAACTTACAAGTAATTAGGCAAAGGCAATCAGAATGAAAGGAAAACGAATGTAATCAAATCAAAGTTCTGTTTGCAAAACTGCTTCTGCTTTATTCCTTCTTTTAAGATTTCTAGACTTAATTTTTTCCCATTGAGGAGAGATGAGACTGATTGGGCTTCGTACATTGTGCAGGGAAATAACTAAAAAAAGACATTTCTGTCTATTACAACATTTTGGAGAAGCATGGAGGTGAGATGTGAGCGAATGAAATAAAAAAAAATCAGATATCTGGGAAGGTGTACCTCAGAAAAATTTTCTAAGGGGCAAATGGTAACTACACATTTCATAGAGTAGATACATTACAAGATAGCCTGCATCCTGCATATATTCCTTTTTCTTTCTTGAAGAAAATGGTGAAGATCAACATTTTGTCAAG
Organism: Rhinolophus ferrumequinum; assembly: GCF_004115265.2. Lineage (NCBI taxonomy): Eukaryota > Metazoa > Chordata > Mammalia > Chiroptera > Rhinolophidae > Rhinolophus > Rhinolophus ferrumequinum. The sequence continues at coordinate 11,460,438 of NC_046297.1, forward strand.
TTTTAATGTTAAAATTTCTTGTTTTGTGTGATTTCAAAAGTACTGTGTGCTCAGCATACAAAACTCAAATATTATGGAACTATGTGTGAAGTAACTTATTCACCCCCACCCGATATTTTTTGAATCCAGTTAGCACTAGCATTCCCATTTTAATCAGAAAACTAGGGTAGATTATGAATAAAAAAACGAAACTCACTAAGTTATCTAAATAATTAATTGGGAATCATAACCATTGACGCGAGTTCACGGCATGCTGCTTTCCGAGGCGGTCTCTCTGTGGACTTATAAAAATGTTCCTCTTATAACTGCTTTCGTAAACTGCATCAGTTTAAGAATAAAATTTGAGGGTAGATTTTGGCATTCAATATGATCTGTCAGTTAATCATTCTTTTCGAGGATAAATTATTGCACACAAATGCTTCACTTTCCCTTTGTGGTCCTATTAATCCATTCATTGATGAATGGCTCATGAAAAAATAAAAAGGTCCGAATAGACTTTATGGCATATAGACCCACTTAGTTAATCTACAGATTGGATTTGTGTGCTTCTTTAGGAAAGACCCGTCGAAAGCACCATGACCTAATTTAGTATGTGTTAAAATGTTTGCAATTGCTTCATTGTGGTTAGCAATGAATGAACGATATTTTTGGGGGTGAGGGCGAGTTTTTAAAGCCTTCAGGGGTTTTCAGAATTTCCGGTGTCATTGTAAATTGTAAAAATGTTGCAGGAACTCGTGACTGACTCTGGTTCTTTGCATTAGTGGGGTCTCTATTTAGGTTAAAACGAAGCACTTAGCCCAGCTTTTAAACAATGAAAAGTAGTCACGCTCTAATACCTTAACCCTGCGGGGCTATTGTCTACTTGCAAGTATATTCTATAGGCTTTGCATTCAAGATTGATCTATGTAAATAAGAAAATCTTTTGTTAAGTAAATTTAGGAATGCAAATAATATGCAAGAAAAAGAAGCAATTTAAAAAATCTTTAACTTACTTTACTAGCCATTCAAGCCATAAAGCAACTAAGGAACAAATACAAATTATGTGGGGTTGTAAATTTACTCTTATAATGTTAATACGTACCCATCATTTTCTACTCCTGAATATAACTACGGTGTGCCAGATATAGTCTAGTCATTCGCAATTTATCTTTTTTTGTTACTTTATATAAAGAGGCAAGGTAAACATCAAATAACGTCGTAAATTTACCAGACAAAATTTTGAGGAGTCTATTTTCTACTTGTGGAAGCTTTGGCAATCGTTTATCCTCATGGTTAGGACTATAGGGTTGTGATTTTACGTGTACTTCTAGATAGAGCAAATCTCAATGACATTGTACGTTATAGATATTTTCTAATGGGTATGGGGATGCAGAAACCAGGCTTTGTGATTCCTTTCCTAGCTCCGTTCTGGGTCAAGGCCATCTTCCTTCATCCCATCCCCCATCGTGCTTACAATGACTGTATGACCTTGAGCAAGCAAATCAACCTCTCAGTGCTTCAGTTTTTTTCATCTGTAAAATAGGGACAATAAACATAATGTGTGAGAGAAATGCTACGTGGATTGAGGAGACTAATGCAAAATACCCAGAACTCTTTGAAATCTAGCAAGTGCCTAATAGAAGTAAATCACTTCTTTTTCTCCTTCTTCTCCTCCTTCTCCTTCTTCTTTCTCCTCTTCCTTCTTTTCCTCTTCTTCACTGTCTTCTTTTTCTTCTTCTTTAATATATACAGAGGGTGCCTAAAATGTATCCACATTTTAAGAAAGGAAAACTGTATTAAAATTGTAATACTCAATATATACCGATAACGAAAGATGAATGTAAGTCATGTTTGACTTTTGCAATGACAAGAGGTGCTCAAAGCTGTTATCATCAGTGTCCACACTTCTGATTACAGCAAACTACTGCTTGAGCACCGTTGACCAAAGTGACCCCTTTTTTTGGCACCCCTGCTATTCTTAGATGGGAAAGTTACACTTGCACATTCATAAACTTGTGAAAACTTTGAGATATTTTCCGGTAGAGACAATAACCAACGTTTACTGAATATTTGCTTGGGGACGGGTGGGTACACTGAGTTCCATTAGTGCTTTTTGTCATTTGATCCTCACGGTTACGACCTGTCCAGGAGCTGGGCCAAAGTGCCCAGCGTATCAGGCTCCAGCGCCAGGCACATACTCACTGCATGATGTCACTACTGGATTGTTCCTTCGCCTCTTTTTTCCTCTTTACACACCGTTCCTGAGTGAATTCGTTCCGTGCTTTCTGCATTCTGTGCTGGTAATGCTATAGTTCCAGCCAGATCTTTCTCCTCATATCCAAACCCATTATTTCCAGTGCACACTCTACGTTTCAAAGTGAACTCCTTTCCCAACTAATTGTCCCTTCTGAATTCTCTTTTGTCATTTAATGGCCTCGCTAGAAACTTGGGAATTACTCAGGACCCCGGACCCCTCTTTCCTTTGTTTGTCCTCTACGTCATTGGTCTCCAGGCCCTTGTCCATTCCAACTTCAAATTATTGGTTACATCCTCCCTCTTCCATCTAATAGTTATTACCTTAATTCAGAGCCTCATGAGTGACTTTCCAAAACATCCCCCGGTCAAGTCTCTCCTTTGCTTTCAGTTTTCCTTCTGGTTCCCCAGTGCATGCAGAATATATTTTGAACTCCTTAGTGAGGCGTGCAGGACCCTTTATGATCTGGACCCTATCCCCTGCCCACCTTCAGTGCCGAGTATCCATCACTCCAGATGAACCCACTGACTTGAGGTTTCCTGAATAACCCGGGTAGTTCCAAGCCTTTGTGTACATGCTCATGTCATTTTCACAGGTTGCAAAATTATAAACTTTTTGATCTCCCTTAAACGTACTGAACTTGAATAATAACCCCTTTTCTGTGAAGACAGAGCTCATATGTTCTGCTTAGCTTCTCTCTACTGTCAGTTTCCCCAGAGCAACTATTTGAGCCTTCTATGTAATATGCCAAGCACCGTGCCAGTCCCCTGCTATATACTGACTTATCCCATTGTATTTCACCCATATTTTTCTATTAGTCTGAACTTCTTAAATTTTTAAAAAATTTTTATTGGGAAATATTGGGGAACAGTGTGTTTTTCCAGGACCCATCAGCTCCAAGTCAAGTCGTTCTTTTCAATCTAGCTGTGGAGGGTGCAGCTCACTGGCCTCATGTGGGAATTGAACCGGTATTATGAGTACTTTGCTGTAACCACTGACCCAACCAGCTGCTCACCGGCAGCCCAGCTCCAAGCTCAAGCCGTTGCTTTTCACTGGTCCATGTGAGAATCAAACCAGCAACCTTGGTGTTATGAGCTCTGACCACTGAACCAACCAGCCACCCCAGTTTGAATTTCTTAAAACCAAGAAGACATTAGAGCAAAGTGAGCAAGACATGGGCTTATTAATTCTGTGACTTTCAGCAAAAGTTGGTTCAATTTCCTTTTCTATAAAGTGCAGATGATAACATCTGCCTTATAGGATTGCTATGAAGATTAAATGAGATGATGGTATTATTTTTATTATTAATCTTTGACCAATATATTACCATGTAGAGGTTCTCAATAAATGTCACATTAATTAATAAATGTATTAATACTTATATTCTGTCCTTTCTCCTGGTGACCAGTAGGATGTAATTATAAGACAAAGACATCTAGTCATGGTTATGGGCATCTTTATGATGTGTTGGTTCTAGAACAAACAGTATACAGAGGGTGCCAAAAAATGTATACACTTTAAGAAAGGAAAAAACTGTATTAAAATTATGCTGATGGGAACCACTTTGAGCACCTCTTGTAATTGCAGAAGTCTAACGTGACTCCTATTCATCTTTTGTTATCCGTATGTATTGAGTATTACAATTGTAATACAGTTTTTTCCTTTCTTAAAATGTGTATACATTTTTTTTTTTTGGCACCCTCTGTATTGTTTATTGAGAAGGTGTGCTTGAATTCCGGTTGATAATATTGAATGGACTACATCGAAAACAATTCTAAATTGTGTGTGTGTGTTTAATACTGTTTTAATACTTGAACAAACATGAATTTGGAATTAGTAAACTGTCTGGCCAAGGTTTGGAGAAAAGTTCTTACGTGGCACTATTAATAACATAATTCACAAAAATGGTCTGATGCTGCTTTATTTTACCACAAAGGATAGGATAGAGAAAAGAGTGCTTTGGGAGTTAACTTTCCCATCAGGGATAGAGAGGAGGTGATAACTATTACGCAGTGAGTGCCAAATAGTGGTGCTTGTGTGTGTGTGTGTGTGGGGGGGGGGTGGTGGTGTGTGTGTGGGGGAGTCAGGTGCATATGAATGACATTGATTAAATTCTTTCTACCATGAAGCTATTAGCAAAAACAGCTCCAGATCAGAACACTGGATTTTCCATATTCATCTTATTTTTTTAAAAAAAGTAATTGAAGGAGATTTTATTTTTACCTATCTACAAAATATATAACATTTTAAATAGTAAATAATATGTAATGCATATTTTGTATGTTATGATTTTATAAACCCTTGAAATGCTTTTCTTTCAAGTGGGTGCGAATGCTTTTTGAAAACTCACATTTTGTCTGCAAATATCAATGATATCATTCGTTTTTAATCAGACTACGGAGGTCTCGTATATGTAAGTACTCAGTAGATATTTCTCAAATAAGGTTCTTGAATGAATAAAAGACGTAAATCATAGGAAGGGAAGAAGTAGGAAGGGAGAGCCACTTCTATGCTTTTGACTAGTAGTTTTGTTTAAGAATTTATAGAGTATTGGCTAAGAGTCTTTTGACTGCAAGTGCAGAAACTGGCTCAGGCTAGAATGTGAAGACACAGGTAAGCATCATGGAAACTGAGGTCCCCAAACTAGACCAAGGGACCTGAATATATTCAAGCTGTCTTCTCTTTCTCTCTTATCCATATTCCCCGGGGTCTCTGCCTCATTCATTTTCCTCTTTCTGCAGCCGCTTTCCTCAGCTGCTTCTGTCCACACAGCAGGGTGCAAAACAGCTACCTCAGCTTCTGAATTTAGATACTACAGGTCCAGCTCCCTGGAGAGGCTAAATTTCCCTCTGGTCCCAAGCATGTATTGAGGAGGAAAAGATTGTTGTTAACCTAAAGTTAATCCTTTATTTTAAATTTTAATGTAAGAGCAATTTTTTCCCTTTCATTTTTCTGAGATATAATTGTCATAGAAGTATATGTTTAAGGAGTACAGCTTAATACCTGGACTTAACAATATTGTGAAATGATCATCACAGTAAGTTTAGTTAATATATTATCTCATAGGTACAAAAAAAAAAGAGAAAATATATTTTTTTCTTTGTGATGAACACTTTTAGGATTTATCCTCTTAGCAACTTTCAGTTATACCATATAGCAGTGTTAATTATAGTCGTCGTGCTGTACATTACATCCGTAATACTTATTTATCTTAGAACTGGAAGTTTGTATTCTTTTGACCACTTTCATCCAATTTCCCCACCACCAACCCCTGCCTCTGGCTACCATAAATCTGATCTTTTTTTCTATGAGTATTATTATTGTTTTGTTTTTAAGATTCCACATGTGAGATCATACGGTATTTCAGTATTTGTCTTTCTCTGACTTATTTCACTTAGAACAATGCCCTCAGGGTCCACCCAAATTGTCGCAATGGCAGGATTTCCTTCTTTTCTTATGGCTGGATAATATTCCTATCTATCTATCTATATATCATCTAGATCTATATCTATATAGATATATCTATAGGTATCTGTATATCTATATATAGTCATATATAGATATGATATAGATATCTCACATTTTTTTATCCATTCATCTGTTGATAGACACTTATGTTGTGTCCGTATCTTGGCTATTGTAAATAATGCTGCAATGAACATGAGGGAGCAGATATCTCTTTGAGACAGTGTTTTCGTTTCCTTGGGATAAATACCCCAAAGTGGAATTGCTGGATCATATGGCAGTTCTATTTTTAATTTTTTGAGGAACCTCCATACTGATTTCCATAGTGGCTACACCAATTTACCTTCCCACCAACAGTGCACAAGAATTCCCAGGAGGAAAGGATTCTGATTGCCATAATTTGAGCCAGGTTCCCAATGGGACTAATCAGCCATAACTAGGTCAAGGTTAGGTTCTTCCATAAACCTGGAGGGAGTTATTCCTAGAACCAACAGTTTGGATAGGGGTACTTGCCCCTACCCACAAAAAAGTTAGTCATTTTACACACAGTGTGAGAGGGTCCACTGTGCAATATTATAGCATGTCTATCAAGAGTCCTTAATATTGGCCAAGATCTAAAATGTCTGTCTTGTCTCACTTCTCCATATTTTCTCCAATATTCATCCAAGAAGAAATATATTAGCTGGACAGCACATAATAATTCTCAACATTCTTGGACTATTTATGCTATGTACTATTCTTTTCATGAGCCCCTTAATTATTTTCTTGGCCTATTGACTATTATTATTACCCTCTTCCTGGACTTGAAAGATTTTCTTTTGAAATGTGGTATGAGCGTGACCCAGTCAAAACTCTTGTTAACATTTTTATCTGTAAATGAAATAAGGAAGCAGAAATTCCCCCCCGTGTCATACAAATTCCAATCTTTGGGTGTTGTGTTTTTGTTTGTTTGTTTGTTTGTTTGATGTTCTGATTCCAGATGCTCTGCCAGGAAGGAAGCTTCTGAGTTTCACTTGTTACCTGACTCTTGATCCCTGTCTCTTCTCGGCCACTTAATTTGTGAACACAGCACACAGCTTCCTTCATTATGTCTTGTTGTTCCCTGCCGTGTTCTAGAACTCTTTGGAACAATATGAAACCTGTTGTTCACACCAGATGGTGTGAATCAGGGGAAAGCAAAGCTTCAAATCCTGTTTTGGCACAAGTCTATTGTTTTCTTCTCTTTCTAGTATCTTTCCCCATTCTCTGTCACTTTATTAGTCATACATGTCACCATTTCTCTTTCTCTTTGTGCCTGACTTCCCCCAGGACAGAATATTCCTTTGATCTTTTTTCTAGCAATCTGCGAACCTTTCTCTTATGATGCTTTCTGGGTGAGACTATATCTTCTGTGAGTGACAAACAAAGGCTAGGCTGACACCATGTGAACACTCATGACAGCTACTAAATAGAGGAAATGTTTTTTCCGTGGTAGTCCTTTTTAAAGAATTTTACTTTTTAAAAAGAAGTTATTTTAAAAATGTGTAAATATGTATGAACTTAATTTAAAAATGGAAAAGGGTATATAAAAAGGTATAGTTTGACAAATTTTGTTTTCTCTATATTCTCATCTATTCTGTTCCCCATTTCCATACCTCTCATATGGGTAACCACTTTTGTTATTCCTTGGATACCGTTCCAGTGTTTCTTTATTGCAAAAGTAATAAAATATTAATATACACATACACACACACATACACTCAGTGCCAAAAAATGTATACACATTTTAAGAAAGGAAAACTGTATTAAAATTGTAATACTCAATATATACCAATAACAAAAGATGAATACAAGTCACGTTTGACTTCTGCAATTACAAGAGGTGCTCAAAGTGGTTGCCATCAGCATCCAGACACTTCTGATTACGGCAAACTACTGCTTGAGCAACATTAACCAAAGTGTCCGCTTGTATACATTTTTTTGGCACCATTTTTTGGTACATACACATATGTACCAGGGGTGCCAAAAAAAATGTTTTATATATTTATTTATTTATCTTCTTTATTACACAAAAAAATACACTGCTATAAGCACTTTTTCTTTAGTTAGCTACGCTGCATAACGAATTACCCCTAAGACTTAGCATTTTAAAACAACAAACACGCATTATCTCACACAGTTACTGAGAGCCCTGAATCCAGGATTGACTTGGCTGGGTGTTTTTGGCTCAAGGTCTTACACGAGGCTTCTGTAAAACTCTTGGCCAGGGCTGCAGTCATTTGTAAGCTTGACCATGCATAGAGGGTCTACTTCTATGCAGGTGACTCATTCATATGGGTACTGGAGGGAGGCCTCAGTTTTTTTCCACATGGAACGGAGTGTCCTCATGACATAGCAGCTGGGTCCCCTGAACTTGTCATTCAAAAGAAAGAGCAAGGAGGACGTGGTAGTGTCTTTTATAACCTAGTGTCAGCTGTCACACACCTGTCACTTCTGCTCCTATTCATGCCTACACTTACGAGGAGAAGCATTGGCGTCACCTCTTGAAGGGAGAAGTATCAAAGAATTTGTGCACTTATTTTAATACCACTGTGTTTTAATCGTTTCACACTTAATATATATCATGAAGATTTTTCTACACTTGTACATATCAAGCTTTCCCATTCTTTTCTCCATTTTGTGAATGTGCCAGAATTAGTTTAATAAGTTTCCTATAGATGAGCATTTAGGTTGTTTTTAACTTTTGCTATTATAAATAGTGCAGATATGAATAATGTATATTTAGAACGTATGTAGGCATATCTTAGGGTAAATCCCCAGAAGTAGGATTGCCAGGTCAAAGGCTAAATGCATTTGTCATTTTAATACGTATTGCCAAATTGACTTCCATATGGATTGTACTTCCCCTGTACATGCACCCACAGAATATGATGTCACAAGTTTGAATTGTTGCCCATCTGATAGATAAGAAATTATATCTCCATGGAGGTTTAATACACATAAATTTTCTCACATTATGAGTGTAATCGAGCATCTTTTCACATGTTTTAGGCCTTTTATACTTCCTTTTCTGGGAACTGGCTACTCATGGTCATTCTTTGTTAACATTACGGTGACATGTGGCACTGTTTTCTCTTCCTGGTGTGTGTGTGTGTGTGTATGTGTTGTGCAAGTCTGTAAAGAATAATGAATTTCTTGGGTGCTGCACTTCTCTGCTGCACCTTCTCCATTGTGATCTTCTTTGATTTTGATCCTCCCATCCTGTTTCCCTTCCCACCAACCACATGGAAAACAAGAACTATTAACTTGGGTGATTCCTAGCAGGGAACGCATCGGGGATCTCATTAGGTAGATGCTTTATGCCTTTTACATTCACTCCTTTTAATTTCTTCACTGCATTAAAGAAGTAGGTGGCACAGAAGAAATAGGCAGTAACATCTGTGATGCCATTGTCACATGTGGGAGCTGTAGAGCCACATCCTGTTTTGTTTCAAAGACCTGATAAGGCAGTGGAGGGTTCTCAGACCCTCCCTGGCTACGGGAGGGAATGGCTGCAAAATTGTAATGGCCTTCCAGGAAGCACAGGGGGATTTTGGAAAGCCTAATGAGCTTCAGAAACCACCTGTGTAATATCCCCCAGCAAAGTTGATCTGCAAAGAGAAAGAAAGTGAATTAGAATCCCTTCTCTTACCTTTTAGCGTGCTAAATTACTCCTGACTTTAATTTGTTTGTGTGACTCTCAGGAACATCTAAACAAAATTGGGCTTGTAATTTTCATATGAAAGTGAATCAAGTGTAGGGATCAGAAATGTTTACGTACTGAAAAGAAAACCTTCCAGCCAGAGACAATTTCATTAGCTAAGGTTGTGATTTAAAAGCCAATAAGCACTTAGGAAAATCTGAAATTGTGACAGGTGATCATTTCCTCAAGAAAAGCTCCTTCGGTTAACAATTCTCCTAATAAATGTGGCAACAAAAGTGATGTAAACGTACATTGTTGGGTGTGATTTCTAGGTATTGAGCTCTGTGTTAGTTTCCGAGGGCTGCTGGAACAAAGTCTCACAAACTGGGTGACTTAAAACAATAGAAATGTACCAGGGGTGCCAAAAAGATGTAGACAAGTGGACACTTTGGTCAACTTTGCTCTAGCAGTAGTTCCCCGTCATCAGAAGTGTCTGAACGCTGATGGTGACCACTTTGAGCACCTCTTGTCATTGCGGAAGTCAAACGTGACTTGTATTCATTTTTTGTTGTCCGTATAGAGTGTTAGAATTTTAATACAGTTTCCTTTCTTAAAATGTGTATACATTGTTTTTGGCACCCTCTGTATTTCCTCACAGTTCTGTAGGCTACCAGTCTGAAATCAGGATGTTGGCAGGGGCTTTTCCGTCTCCCTTTGTTGGCTCTTCCAGCTTCTCGGAGCCCCAGGCGCCTTGGCATAGCTTCTATCTCTGTGTCTGCCTTCACATGGCTGTGGTCCCTCTTATGAGGATATCAGTCACATTGGATCAGGCACATCTCTAATGATCTCATCTTAACTCGATTACATTTGCACGGACTCTATTTCTGAATAAAGCCTCATTCACAGGTGAGGGAAGGTTAGGACTTGACTGTATCGCTTTGGAGGACACAATTCACAGGCTGTAAGCCTCTGCCTTCTTTAATGGGTTTTGCTGTATGTTCAGTTTCTACCACTGGGTTTACAGTTCCTAAGAGAAAACACAGATCAATTGAAACAAGGGTAAATTCTTAAAATCTGGCCAGGGTTTTCGCCCTGGATATAAAACTTCAAAGAACCGCCTTTAGTCCTCATTCTTGAAGCACAGATAGGAACTCTCCCAAGACCCCACCCTAGCTCTGAGGAAAAGCACTCACCCGCCAGGTGGGCTAGTTCAGGTCTCTGCACCATCTCAATCTCTCTTCCAGTAAAGCTCCCCCACCCTGCTCTTTATTCTTGGGAGTCCGTTCATGACTTTGGATCTTGAAGATGAAGGGGATGGGGAGAACGTGTGCCCAACAGGCTTTATGCTGCAACCTGAAGGATTTCTCTTCCTTCTTTTCAACTTGTGTAACTAGATCAAAATCTTCTGTTCACCCAACAGTGTGCTGATTGTAGACCATCCTCTTAAGGTGACACTATCACGGAAGTCGATTTGCAGGGCCATTGCTTGTCTGTGTCCTTGTGTCCTAACATGACAGACAACAAGGCGAAATTGAAAAATGGTGATATTTTAAGCGAAAGACGTGGTGAATACATTGATGAGTAAGCATCGAAAGGATGTGTGATAGCTGGCGAGGATGGAAAATGGTGCAGCCACTATGGAAAACAGTGTGGTGGCCCCTTAAAAAATTAAACATAGAATTACCATATGATCCAGCAATTTCACTTCTGGGTATATACCCCAAAGAAGTACAATTAGGGACTCAAACAGATATTTGTACACTCACGTTCATAGCAGCATTATTCTTACCGTGTTTCCCCGAAAATAAGACCTAGCTGGACAATCAGCTCTAATGCGTCTTTTGGAGCAAAAATTAATATAAGACCTGGTATTATATTATATTATATTATATTATATTATATTATGTTATATTATATTATGTTATGTTATACCTGGTCTTATAGTAAAATAAGATTGGGTCTTATGTTAATTTTTGCTCCAAAAGATGCATTAGAACTGATTGTCCGGCTAGGTCTTATTTTCAGGGAAACATGGTAATAACCAAAGGTAAAAACAACCCAAATGTCCATTGATGAATGAATGGATCAACAAAGTGTGGTATATCCATACAATGGAATGCTATTCAGCCTTAAAAAGGAAGGGAAGTCTGGCACATTCTACAACATGGATGAAACTTGAGTACTTTATGCTAAGTGAAATGAGCCAGTCACAAAAGGAAAAATACTGCGTTATTCTTCTTATATGCAGTTCTCAGAGTAAATAAATTCTTAGAGACAAAGTAGAAGGGTGGATTCTAGGGGCTGGGAGGAAGGAAGAATGGGGACGTAATTTTTAAGAGGTACAGAGTTTCAGTTTGGGATGATGAAAAAGTTCTGGAGAGGGGTGGCTGGTTAGCTCAGTTGGTTAGCGCGTGGTGCTGATCAAGGTTGCCAGTTCGATCCCCACTTGGGCCACTTTGAGCTGCGCCCTCCTTAAAAAAAAAAAAAGTTCCGGAGATGGGTGGCGGTGATGGTTGTATAAAAATGTGAATGTACTTAATGTCACTGAATTGTACACTTAAAAATGGTGGAAATGATCAATTTTATGTTATGTGTTCTTTAGCATGATTTTAAAAAGGGCTCTGCTAGCTCCCCTGTGGTGGAAGTAAGTGACCAGCTGACCACGCCAGTGGTGGTCGCACCTCTGCTCATGGTGACTCCTTTAATGCAATGAAGCAGGGTCTCCTCAGATAATCACGTTGTTGTGGGGGTGGTAAGGGAAGGGGCACTGGAGAGTGATTTGATATAGCGCTGTATTTTAATTCAAGGACTCAGAATTCGGACTGAGACTCCTTCTTTTTCTGTTTATTTGACATCTTTTCAAAGGAGAATTACTTTGATCCCTCCACTAATTCTAGTCACTTGCAGAGTGTTTTTTTTGAGAGACCCAGGTACTCCTCTGATCCTGATTAGTAAAGCAGTTAAAAGACCTGCTGTCTTTACTAAAAAAAAAAAAGAAGAAGAAGAAGAAGGAAATTTTACACGAGGACACAAGGGGTGTGTATTTGGGATGAGACCTTGGGTTTTTCATCCAGCTATTTTTTGAATCTCAAAGAGCAAAATATATCCTCTGCTTTTCTAAAACCAAACTATCACACCAGTGGGCTTTTTGAGATTCAGGATTTCCAATGGAAACAGAGGTTCATTATACTGAAAAGATTGGTAGTCGTCTCCTCATCTCACATGTAAATGCAGAATAAGAGACTAAGACGTGTAGCTTTCTGATTCCAGCCAGGTCTGCGCTCTTCTGCTCTTCATGAGAGCTCAGTGTCACCTCTCTCTTATTGCCCTCCTGTGATCACGGGTAGTTGTCAAGTTGAAATGGTAAATGACCCTTCAGCCTTTGCTGAGAAACATTATCTATTCAATTAATGGTCCATAAAATGATTTAGGAAAAGGACAAGACTGCAATTTCTTCTTCCAAAGGAGAAAGACGATACTGTCTAATTTACCAAACTTCAAGCTTTTAAAAGGTTTTAGGAAATGTACAATATTACTTGCACAGGATTTTAGAAGCCACAGGAGGCAACCAGAAGCTACAGGGCAAAGACTATAGGTACATTTTGAAGAGGAAACACTTCATCAGCTCCTTTCCTTATATGTGAACTTTCATGTAGACAGATTGCTTATTTGATTAGACCAAACGTTGATGTGGAACAAGGTGAACAGTCATTCTGTGCACTAAAAAATTAAATGTAGTAAAAGCGAATATGGAATCTTAACAAGAATAATCTGACATAGAAAGGAAAGTGTGTGGAACATGGTGGCACTCCCAGACGGTACTGAGGTGCCATGTTGTAGGGGGTGCTGTACTCTGGACATAAGGATCTCGACAAATTTTCAACTAGTCGAAATTGATGTGACCTTACCCAGAAGCTTCCTTAGTTATTAAATATTCTCTTTGGGGGCTGCCCCAGGGTGTCTGTAGTCTAATGCGTACCTTTCTGAAGCTCCATGTGGGTATTTATAATATGAATTCAAAGCCCTGATTATGCTGACACCAAATCGGTGTGTTCTAACCTCAGTTTGAAAAGGTCATTACAATCACAATGGCTAATAGTTAAGGATTTCTTACTCTGCACTCACTTCCTGATCATCTCTTTAGGTGCTTCAGATCTCTTCATTCTTACCCCTGTGAGGGGGCTACTAGTATTATATAGATGGAGGAGCTGAGGCTCAAGGTCACACAGTTGGTATAAGGCTGAGCCAAGATGGAAAACCAGCTCACCTGACTTCAGGGTTCTACTTTTCACTCTACGAGGTTTGACAATTAAGATCGCGAACTCCTCCTAGAAAAAGTGCTATGTATCACATTGCTGAATATCACTATGGTCACCTTCGAAGTACTCCCCTTGGGAAGCTATGCATTGATGCCAGCGCCTAGTCCACCCTTCAAAGCAATTTTGGAACTCTTTTTCTGGAATGGCCATCAGAGCTGTCGTCGTATTACCCTGGATGTCCTGAATGTCATCAAAATGTCTTCCTTTCAATATTTCCTTTATCTTTGGGTAAAGAAAGAAGTCATTGGGGGCCAGATCAGGTGAGTAGGGAGGGTGTTCCAATACAGTTATTTGTTTACTGGCTAAAAACTCCCTCACAGACAGTGCCGTGTGAGCTGGTGCATTGTCGTGATGCAAGAGCCGTGAATTGTTGGCGAAAAGTTCAGTCCTTTTTGTCTAACTTTTCCCTGCAGCCTTTTCACCACTTCCAAATAGTAAACTTGGCTAACTGTCCAGTTGGTACAAATTCATAACGAATAATCCCTCTGATATAAAAAAAGGTTAGCAACAGCATTGCAACAAGTTCGCAAACTTAATTGTCAGACCTCATATTATAGTGCCACCTGGTTCCAGAATGTCTGTTGTTTTGGAAGACAGGTTTCCAAATTCCCACAGTCCATGTCCCTTCCCAGCCCCTACTGAGATGGTTGGTTTCTGGGATAAAGGACCATACAGGCAAATACTCTTTTTTTATCCCTGCTACAAAGTTGTCCCAAATCCCTATTGGGTCTCTCCTGTGTACAGCAAGGAGGATGGTATGGGAACCTCAGAATTTCTTTCTTCCTACCTACCTAAGACCCAGAGAAGAGTCAGCTGTGGTTTCCTTGCTATGGGCTTACTTCCTGTAACGTGGGTCCCACAGAAATCTTGCTGGGCCTGTTAGGGGGAGAATACCCACAAGCTGGAGGGGTCCCAAAGTCTCTGTTTCCTACACTTGGTATGGGGTGCAGGACCTTTTGAGCTCCGTTTCTCCTCCTGTGGAAAGTTATATTCTTTAGTAATGTTGCCAAATTATGCATCTTGTAGACACTCTTTTGTCCTTTATCGGGATAGGAGTGTGTGTGTGGGGGAATAAGGCCTTGAGCTCTGACCTCTCCCCTTAAAAGTTAGAGGGTCTGACCCAACACAAAGCAACATGCATTTGGACTTAGTTTTCATTTCAACAAAGAGGTGATGATTTTCCAGAGTGACATATAATCATTAACTTCCGAGTTGAATTGGAAAATGGATCTCTCTTTGCAGCTTCTGTGCTCAAACCACTTGATCACATTGTTGTCTTTGGATAATTTCAATTAGAGTATAGACTGGCAGAGTATCATGTCCCCAATAATACAGTGACTGGCTAGAGGACAGGGAGAGGTGAAGGAATTATGTGAATCATATTCTGTTTCCTAGATATCCGGTTTACATGTCTGTGGTAAGTAAGGCTGGCCTATGACTCAGGAGCTGCTTAATGTATTATAACTTTCTGTAATTGAGTGGTCCGTCATAGTGGGATTCAGCTGGGTGTGTAAAAAGCCACATTCTTAACCACTGAGATACCGTTTGACTGAAACACTGCTTCAGGGACCAAAGACTTACCCGTGAACAGAAATACAACTCCCCAAAAGGTCTAGTTTGCTCCTGAGAAGGACCTCTCTTTACTGAACACTGAGCATGGACTGTCAATTTTGTGGGAACCAGAGAATAAGCTGTTATGATTGCCCCTCTCCCTCTGTGAGTGTGTGTTGCATGTAGTCCAAAAGTTCAGACGCAGAACCTTCCATTTCCACACTCTCCCAACTGCATTGTCCTACGGGAGACCCACCATGGAAAAACTAAACTTGGTACCACCGTGGCATCTTCTTAAAGGATGTATGTCTTCTGCCCTGGTCCCAAGGATTTTTATGACAATGACAATGAAGCAGGAAAATATGGGTTGATGATCATGGAACCTGCTGATCCCGGTAAGAAATTATTGAGGATCAATTCAGTTTAACACGCGGGACGTTTTCCTTCCTGCTGAAGTTAGCAGAGGCCGTTGTGCGCACTGCACATTTTCTGGACCAGCTTGTCAAGGACAGCTGCTGCTTGTATCCCATAGGGTCCCCAATAAAAATTTATCATGGAAATGGACATAAAAAGCAGTGCTACATAAACTGAAAAGGCAGATAATTTACTATGAACTGGAAGTACTTGTAGGCTAAACAGAGAGCATAAAACTCCATTCAATAAATATATCAGATGACAAAATAGATAATTTCCAGTAACCATTAGGGAGCAATCCTAAAAGAAATACAAGATGCAGGGAAGTATTTGGATGGCGTCACAGACGGTCTAGTAAGCACTACAGAATGCAGATGATGAAACTGGACTTGATGGGCCAAATCTAATATCAATAAATTCAGCTGAGGACAAATGTAAAAGCCTTTGATTTGTTGGATAAAAGTCAGCTGCAGAGGTACAAGGTAGGGAAGGTTAAACTTGGCACACAGGTGTCAAATAGGCTGCATCTGTGTCTACTGTCAGTGGCTGACTGGAGATTGTGTTGAGAAGGAATCTGAGGAAACATCTGGATTTAGGGAACAATGTGCCACATTGGTTAGCATTGTTTGACATACTCGTATGCATGGGAACGCACAATGAAAAGCATTGCATAAAACCATCTATTCAAATTAGTAGGTCGCCAGTTCTGAATGTATTAACAATATAATGTGACTGCCTCAAATCAGACGCTGTTTGAGGAAGTACAGAGTCAGGAGGAAGGGAGGTGATACATAACAGGAGTACGGTCCTCAGTGCTGGGTACTCACTTTGTGAGGGACACTGATAGGCTCATGAAAGTGTCGAAGAAGAGCACCTGAGATGGTGCTCCAAAGAGATTCGAAAGCACGTCAAATAAAGAATGACAAAGTGCTAGGATCATCAGTGTGTGAACAGAATTAAGGAGGTCACTTACTGCCTTCCTATGGAACTATAACTGTCATGTTGAAGAATAATAAGGTTTATTAAGAAGGCAGACATCAGACCAGGAAGTTGAAGTGGTAAGGCGTCAGATTCCCACTTATTGTAAGGAAGGATTCCTTAACAAGTCAAATTTTCTGGCGCATTGCACATTTCCCAACGAAATAGTGAGCCCCCTGGTGGTGGAGGTGTTTTAGCGTCTAGATGGCCTGAGGGGCCAACGTTGCAAAGATATTGTAGAACAGACTATAAGATTGAATAAAACGATGTCCAAGAGTCCTCTGATTTTAAGATTCTCTGACCCTAGACAAGGGAGGCAAAGGGAATTGAGAGGTAAGGGAAAGACTGACTCACCCTGAACTTCGCCAGGTGTGCTTGCCTCCCACCTGGCCGGCTTACCTGCAGGTCCCAGTTCTATCAGGCCCTGCACTTCTCATCCTGTTGTTGAAAGCCCAGCCTAGTTTGGGACAGTCTAGTCTCTCAAACTGCGGTCTTGCTTATCTCAGATTTTGTCTCCTTAGATGGCTCATCGCAGCCCGAGGCCTCCCCTCACCCTGATTGCCCCGAGCTGATGGTTGTCCCCACCTTCTTTCTGCCCCTCATTTCTTTGGCAGCAGATCAGCGCAATACAGTAAAAAAATGTAAGCTATGGCAATTAGGTGAATTATTATTTAGCTAAAAAAAAAGTACATCCAAGGTAATGCTTAATTAATGGGTCGTTTCTAACATGAAAAGTGATTTCTAATATCTTCAAGAAGTGACACTGTCAATATTTTAACCAAAGACTTATATGAAAAACTATAAATAAAGTTTACTAATCAAATTTGTGGATCACAGGAAGTTGAAGGGGATTATAATTATATGGGATCAAAATTCCAAAAGACCATATTGCCTGGTTGGAATAATAAATCAGATCTAAGAAATAGAAATGTAAAGGGGATTATTACAAAGTTCTACACTGGACTCTGAAAATCCAACTGGACATATTTTCATGGGAAAGACTCACAGATTGACAGCTACTTGGAATAATTTGCAGCCGCATGATCTATAAATAACACAAGCCATAAATGTAATTTTATATTTTCTAGTAGGTTCATTAATAAAAGTAAAAAGAAGCAGATACAATTTTTTTAAATAATATATTTTATTGAAGTCAACTTATCTAAAACATTATCATTTCAACGTAATCTATGTAAAAACAATTGAGGTATTTACATTTTTTTATATGAAATTTTCGAAATCCAGCATGTATTTTACGCTTAGAGCACATCTCAATCCAGAAGCTAAATTTTCATTGGAAACACTTGTTCTACTGAGATTTTTATAAAATGTACAGTTGAAAAAGTAGATAGTCACATCCAGGTTGTTTCAAACGTATTTAAAAGATTTCCAATAACTGAGCTGAGTTATCTGTTTTTCAATTTAAATCATATAAATTAAAATTATATAAATTGTATAAAATCATATAAATTGCATACAATTTAAAATTATGTAAAAATAATTTAGTTCCTCAGTGGCACTGGAACTGTATCAAGTGCTCAATAGCCACAGTTTTAGTTGACTAGGTTCCTTTAGGAGTCTGTAGTGTGCTGTGGCTACTAAATAATGTGAAATAATAAAGTTACGGTCTTTGGAACAAGGAAATTGACAGTTCTGTTTTACTCTGCTGTAGTTTGAGTTATCTGGAGCATTTCATTTACTTCTAGGTAGGATGATTAAAAGAGATATTGATAGGCTGGGGGTATGCATATGTGTATATGAGTCTATGAAGTGGGGACCTGGCCCAGGAGATAAGACTTTACCTGAGAATGTAGGATTAGGACCAGCGTGGAAACAGCATTAAGAATTTTCCAGTAGTCCTAGAAGCTGGCCTGTGAAGTAGTGCACTGGTGATTCCTGGAAGGCAGCAACCTTTTGGGGGAGAAATGGCAGAGGATTTCCAAGAATGGAATGGCTTTTTGAGCTGGGTAATCCTCAGTCCTTTCAACTCTGATTTTATAAATTCCTCCCCACCCATCCCTCAGGGACCATTCAGGAGTCTTTTCTGAGGGGAACAAAATAAAATTTATGAGTTTGAAGGGACTTTGGAAGCTGTGTGGATCACCCTTCTCCTTTTCTAGATAAGGGACCTTAGTTAGATGTTAGGCTCCTGCTCCAGGTCGAATGGCTGTTTAGGCTTAGAGGTGTCTTGAAGCTGGCTCTTCTCCTTCAGTGAACAGGATATATATCCTCTGCAGGTGAACAAATCCTTTTTATGTATGTATGTATGTATTTATTTATTTATTTATTAAAGATTTTATTGGGGAAGGAGAACAGGACTTTATTGGGGAACAGTGTGTACTTCCAGGACTTTTCTTTTTTTTCCAAGTCAAGTTGTTGTCCTTTCAATCTTAGTTGTGCAGCGTGCCGTTCAGCTTCAAGTTGTTCTCCTTTCAGTCTTAGTTGTGAAGGACTCAGCTCCAGGTCCAGTTGCCGTTGCTAGTTGCAGGAGGCGCAGCCCACCATCCCTTGCGGGAGTCAAACTGGCAACCTTGTGGTTGAGAGGACGTGCTCCAACCAACTGAGCCATCTGAGAGCTCAGTGGCAGCTCAGCTCTAGGTGCCGTGTTCAATCTTAGTTGCAGGGGGCAGAGCCCACCATCCCTTGTGGGACTCGAGGAATTGAACAGGCAACATTGTGGTTAAGAGCCCACCGGCCCATGTGGGAATCGAACCGGCAGCCTTCAGAGTTAGGAGCACGGAGCTCTAACCGCCTGAGCCACCAGGCCGGCCCCACAAATCCTTTTTAAAAGGGAGACTTTTTAGGTGAAGGTACAAGGAGCAAGGCTATACTTCCTTCTTTTTCACTTAGAATAAAAAGAGTTATTACATTTGATGTAAGCTTCACGCCTGCCTATTTCGATTCCCGAAAGGTCAATGCTGGTTCTTTCCGTCAAAACCAGTGCATGGGCTCCACCTACAGGATTTGTGGAAAAGATACATACAGCATTTTCCTATTAGGACACTTGGCTTTCAGTACAAAGGTCCTAGAAATTCACTTAAGGCCAGCTGAAAATTACTGTTCTTAATATTCAAAAGAGGCTGCTAACTAGTGGTTCTGCTGAGGTAAAAAGTATAGCCAGATAAATAAATCAGAGACCTAGGAATAAATCACAGACCTTTGTGCCTCTGGGATGTGTCATCAGGACCATCTTAAAAATATCCCTTCCTTCTCCCCTTAAAGGCCCACTGTTTACCAAGGCTTGCTGGAAATAGCCCGTTTGGCGCTTACAGCTTTCCCTCTAAAACATTGTGTTTTAGTGAAATACAATTACTAGGGAGTGTTGCACTTGAGAGAGGCACAATGGAGTAAAGAGAAAAACACAGGCTTCTGACTTGAACAGACTTAGGTTGAAATGCCGACTATGATGACATTTAATGTGCGATCACTGTGTTCAGTTTCTTCATCTGTAAGAATAATATTTACCTTGTATAGCTGTCATGAAGATTAAATACCGGGGGTGACAAAAAAGTGTATACAAGTGGACACTTTGGTCAGCATTGCTCAAGCAGTAGTTTGCCGTAATCAGAAATGTCTGAACGCTGATGGGAACCACTTTGAGCACCTCTTGTAATTGTAGAAGTCAAACGTGACTTGTATTCGTCTTTTGTTATCAGTATATATTTTAATAGCTTTTTCCTTTCTTAAACTATGTACACATTTTTTTGGCACCCTCGGTATATACAAGGTCCTAGTATCAAGTCTGGAAGTTCTTTTGATGTCTATGATAATCCGACATGGGTAGGTCTCTGGAGACCGCCCCAGAGTAATGGCTGGCCAAGCTGGGCGTGGTAGAGTGAGCTCGACCATGAATGGTTTCTTTATTATTCTCCTCAGCTTCATGTGAACTTTCCTTTTCTGCTGTAACCTATTTGAACCTTTCTGACAGTGTTGGCCACGTTCTGACTTGCAGAATATGGTAATTTGTGTATTTGTCTAAATCCCACTTTTAGATGATAAACTCATTGGGACAGAGACTGGATGTATACGTTTCAAGTGTCTACAGCATCTGGCATCTTGCTTGTCCATAAAAGGAATTTAAAACAAGCTTGTTGAGTGAATGTCCAAAGTACAGAAGGAGCCAATGATATGACATATTGGGGAAAATTACTGATAAAAAAGATCTTAATTGCTGGAAATACTTTACTTATTTTTGGTGACTGCTCTAAGGGGTGATTTGTAAAGAAGGGCTGCTAAAGTCCCACGGATTTCTATGGGCAGTTGCACTCCAGCTTCCCCTTGTATGTAAACACACTTTCAAGTCCCTCCCAGCTTCCTCCCAGAATGTTACCCCAGGTGCCTTCTGTATGGAAATTTTGGAGCTGGGCGGGCAACCAGCATGTGCTGTCTCTGGTTTCTCTTCTTCTAAGCCGACCAGGTTGCTGTTCTTTCTACTTAAACCAGAGCGCCCTCTGCTGGAAAATACCCAGAAGGAATTCTTAAAAGTCAATTTGCGGTGTCAGATGGGCACATGTCTTGTTAGGGAGAACCCTTTGTGGACAGTGTAGATGCCTGACCACTGCACTGTACACCTGAAGCTGAAGCTGAATAACATTGTATGTCAACTATAATTTAATATATATGTAGTCACGGGATATGGAGTACAGCATAGGGAATAGAGTCAGTAGAATTGTAGTAGATATGTATGATGTCAGCGGGGCAATAGATTGGGGGAGGGGGTTTCAGTTTGTGGGGGGGTGAAATATCTAACTATGACATTGTTTTGTGCATCTGAAACTAAAAAAAAAAAATCAACTTGTGGGAACTGGCACTTTCTCCCTCATTTGCTGGCAAAGATGACCTTTTTTCCCCTCTCATTGTGGAGGAAAGATGAATATGTCTACTTCCTCTTTACTTTTCCTCATCCCTCTCCTCAGCCACGATGGAACTCTTTCCTTGAAAGGAGCATTTCCAGTTGTTGAGTGGCCCCGAGTCAGGGAGAGCAGCTGGATTCTGCTGCATTCTGTCTTGTTGCAGAGACCAGCGCAGGGCTTCCCACCGGGCTGAGCCTTCTGAGCTTGTTCAGGGTGAAATGACACTGGAAGATTCCTGAGCTCTTTGGAAGGGCTCCTGGAAACTCTAACCTTATTTGCATTAAGATGGAATCAGGAAAAAGAATGGGGTTAGAACCCAGAATTGATGCAGTAAAGTCCAACTTTAGAAGAGGGCATAAAATTGACTCCGAGGAGGAAAGCCTGTCCAGACAGGACCGTGCAGCGAAGAACAAGGAAGGCCATTCTGCATGCGTCCATGACAACAAAGCTCTGCTCACGTGCACCTTGGGGCATCAGACTCACTCATTCGCTGGAGTTTCATACCGCAGCCTAGCGTTACGGTGGTTGTGAGTTAGACGCGAGGCCCCTGGGACTCGTCTCTTCTGAACAGTTGAAAATGCCAAGATCAAACCTGCAAATGCCAGGGCTTGTATCTGAGAATAAATGGACTCCTTGAGGGAAGCACAACTATTCCTGGGGCTGAAACCAACGATACGTTTCTTCTGTCTTGTAGAGGACATTGTATTAGGTAGTGTACAATATCCTCCACAACTTCTTACAATAAATGTGCGTGCCATATGATTATGCCTGTTACTCTTGTCTCATTGGAGGCCAAAGGCATGGTACTAAAGCACAACTTACTGGAAATAATGTGGGGGTGGGGCTGTGTTTGGTATCTAAGAAGAATTCAGTCCAAAACACACACCAGGAAGGAGACTATTGTGACCAAGTGCAGGTTACTGGCATTTGTCTGAGTACATTCTCTTCCACTGTAAACTTTCCAGGCTGGTTGACGATACTATTTTCAGCAACGGATTATCCTGCGTCCTCGTTGTTCAATGATCATTTTTATTTCTTAATACTCAACAAAAGCCCCATCTCACCACAATTAATGAACACAAGATCTTTCTGACCTTGAGAAGAACCTTCGATTATTTAAATTGAAACTTAGGGGGTTGAGAGAATTTGTCATCTTCCAATGCACTGCAGAAGACTCATTAGCCAATGATTTAATAACTCCAAGCTCTTGTGTAGCATCACTTCTCTGTCAGTTTTCATCCTTAGATTGATTATGTATCATAAATGGTGGGTAAAACGCATGGAAGATCTTATTGATTTAGCCCAGACAAGACATTTGTCCAAGTGCCTCTTTTCAAAAATGATCAGGGACAGTTCTTTCCTCTTTAAAAGTGGTAGAAAAAGAAAAAGTAGATGATCAATATTTTTGCTTGAGTTTGTGGGTTTGTTTTTGTGAAGCTTCCAGACGTCAGAATTGGGGCTGGGTTTTCAGCGGACTCTCCGGCGTGGGCCGTGGTTTGCACAGTGATGTTGGTTCAGAGGAACCACATTCAAATGTGGGGATTGAGGATTTGCAAAGCGCGTCCACTGGAGGCTTTTGAGGTTAGCATAGACCGAGTATCCCTCAAGACAGGGCCGTGGAAGGGGGGCCATGTCACTCCCAAGGCAGTGATCGCTGATTCTTTGTGCAGCCAGGGACAAAGAAATCTTAGATATTTTGATAGAGAGTGCATTGGTTTGTGGCACTGCAAAGTGACCCAGTACATAAACAGCATGTCTGTACTATTAAAATCTCACGGTGGGGCATGATGAGGAAAAAGATGTCTACTAGTATAGAAAGGTATATATTTATGCTGGTGCAGCTCTCCTGGTATGACAGAGGTCACGTGGTGATGGTGAAGATGATGACGTCTGCTTTTTTTTTAAATCATCTAAAGGTTAGTCTTTATCTGTGTTAATTTTATTTTATTGTGGTAAGAACAATTACTATGCGATCCACTCTGTGAACAAGTTTTTAAGTGTATGATACCGAATTGCTGACCGTAGGTCCCGCTTTGTACAGCAGATCTCTAGAGCTTATTCATCTTGCTTCACTGAAACTTATGCCCGTTGATTAGTAGCTCCCCATTTCTTCCCCCTGCCCCAGCCCCTGGCAGCCCCTATTTCACTCTTTGATTCAATGAATTTGACTACTTTAGACACTCCTGTAAGTGAATCATGCAGTATTTGTTTTTCTGTGACTGGCTTATTTCACTTAACATAATGTTCTCACCTTTTATCCATGTTGTAGCACGTGACAGCATGTAGCATAGGATTTCTTCTTCTTTTTTAGGCCAAATAATATTCCATTGTATGTATACACCACGTTTTCTTTATTCATTCATCCACAGATGGACATTTAAATTGTTTCCACATCTTGGCCATTGTGATAAGCTGCAGTGAACACAGGAGAGCTAATATCTCTCTGAGATCCTGATTTCAATTCTTTTAGATAAACACCCAGAAGTGGGATTGCTGGATCGTATGAGTTCTGACAATTCAGTTCGTGAACTTGTTGCAACAATGTTGCTAACCTTTTTGGATATCAGAGGGGTTCTTCATTATGAATTTGTACCAACTGGACAAATAGTTAACCAAGTTTACCATTTGGAAGTGCTGAAAAGGCTGCGGTGAAAAGTTAGACGATCTGAACTTTTAGCTAACAATTCATGGCTCCTTTTTTTTTTCTTTAACAGGGCTTTTTTGGGGAACAGTGTGTATTTTCCAGGACTTTTTCCAAGTCAAGTTGTCGTCCTTTCAATCTTAGTTGTAGAGGGCACAGCTCAGCGCCAGGTCCAGTTGTTGTTACTAATTGCAGGGGGCGCAACCCACCATCCCTTGCAGGAGTTGAACCGGCCACCTTGTGTTTGGGAGCCCACGCTCCAACCAACTGAGCCATTCGGGAGCTCAGTGGCTGCTCAGCTCAAGGTGCCGTGTTCAATCTTAGTTGCTGGAGCCGAGGAGTCGAACTGGCAACCTTGTGGTTGAGAGCCCACTGGCCCATGTGGGAATTGAACCGGCAGCCTTCGGAGTTAGGAGCACAGAGCTGCGACCGCCTGAGCCACCACGCCGGCCCCAACAATTGAACCGGCAGCCTTCGGAGTTAGGAGCACAGAGCTGCGACCGCCTGAGCCACCACGCCGGCCCCAACAATTCATGGCTCTTGCATCAGGACAATGCACCAGCTCACACGGAACTGTCCATAAGGGAGTTTTTAGCTAATGAACAAATAACTGTATTGGAACACCCTCCCTACTCACCTGATCTGGCCCCCAATGACTTCTTTCTTTACCCGAAGATAAAGGAAAGATTGAAAGGAAGACTTTTTGATGACATTCAGGACATCAAGGGTAATACGACGACAGCTCTGATGGCCATTCAAGAAAAAGAGTTCCAAAATGGCTTTGAAGGGTGGACTAGGTGCTGGCATCAGTGCATAGCTTCCCAAGGGCACTAATTTGAATGTGACCATAATGATATTCAGCAATGAGGTGTGTAGCCCTTTTTCTAATGGGTTTGTGAATGTAATTGTCAGACCTCATATCCAAGACTTTTGACCTAACAATTCTACTTGTAGGAATTATCTTAAGGCAAAAGTAGATGAGTGCAAACATATGTATACAGGGATGGTCAGTGTCGCAGTATTCATAATAACAAAAAATTAGAAATAGTAACAGCTACTATAGTTATTATTGTCAAAGGCAAAATTGTTCAGTGAGATGGAAAGATTTTTTTTCTAGTTGTTGAAGCTAAAAATTAGACCTGTTGGGCAGCCGGATGGCTCAGTTGGTTAGAGCGAGAGCTCTGAACAACAAGGTTGCTGGTTGGATTCCCACATGGGCCAGTGAGCTGCACCCTCCACAACTAGATTGAAGACAACGAGCTGAGCTTCCGGAGGGGAAGCTGGATGGCTCAGGTGGTTAGAGTGCAAGCTCTTAACAACAAGGTTGGAGGTTCAATTCCTACATGGGATGGTGGGCCGCACCCCCTGCAACTAAGACTGAAAACAGCAATTGGACTTGGAGCTGAGCTGCGCCCTCCACAACTAGATTGAAGGACAATGACTTGGAGCTGATGGGTCCTGGAGAAACACACTGTTCCCCAATAGTCCCCAATTAAAAAAAATTAAAAAAAAAATTAGACCTGTGTTCTCCTTGTTTAAGAAGAAAAAAGTATGCATAAAGCCATAGAAAATTATTGGAAGCACATACCTCAAATTTTGGAAAGCAATTGCCTTTGCATGTAGAATTACAAGTGACTTTTCTTTTTTGATGTTTCTGCAATGAGCATGTATTAGATATGTTTCAGTTACTATTGCTGCAGAATAGACCGTGGTAATCTTGATGGTGTAAAGCAACTGTCATTTTACTATGCTAACAAGTTCTATGGGTCAGGAATTTGGAAAGATGAGGGACAGCTTGTTTCTGCTTTGTCTTGTCTCAGACTCAGCTGGGAAGACGTGAAGTCTGGGGGTGCCGCAACGATTGGGGGCTGGAACAAACTGAAGGCTTCTTCACTCACATGTCTGATCCCCAGGCCGGGCAGATTGGAAGGCTGGATCTGTTTGCTGGAGTGCCTACAGGGGACCTCTCCACGTGGCTTGGCCCCCTCCCAGGGTGGTGGCCTCAGCGTAGTTGGACTTCTTACATGGCAGCTTCAGGGCTCCAAGTGTGAAGACAGTGAGTGAGGTGCTGCACTGCTTTTTCTGATTTGGCCTTGGAAGTTGTGTGGTGTCACTTCTGCTATTTCTACTGGGTACAGGTCACAAGCTCATCCATATTCAAGAGGGAAGGGACAGAGACACCAGCTCTCGGTCATATTGTAGGAAAGTGGGATGAGAGATAATGTTGCATCCACCTTTGGAAAATGCACACATGTTGCTTTTGTAATTAGGAAAGAAACTCCATAAATATCACTGTGTTTTTATGTTTTTTAAGCTTGTTGCGAAATACCTAAGAGCCTAATTCTCTGAGGTTTGGACGGGTGAACCATTTTGATAAGTGAGTTGAGAACAACCTTCTGAAGTGTCTGTGGGTTGTTTCCTGTGTCCTGGGTGGGTTTCCTGTTTTTGATGCATTCCTGTGTGGGCACAAAGGTAGATGTGGGGGCGAGTGGGGGTAGGGTGTGAGATACAGTACAAGATGTCCAGTAAAATTTGAATTTCAGATAAATAACAAATAAAGATTTTGTAAAGTAGGTCACAAATATCGCATACTTGTACTCAATTATTCATTGTTTTTCTGTTAATTTCAAATTTAACTGGATGGCTTCTATTATTGTTTGCTAAACCTGGCACATCATTGGGGGACATCTGGAGATAGGCCTGCTGGGTCATTGCCATCTTCTCGTGACTCCCTCTCTGTCGGACAATGAAGGGAAGTGCTTTTGGCAGTAGTAGGGGATTCAATTTTCAGCTTGGGCATCAACCTTGTCTGAGAATGAATAGGGTGAGAGATAGAGTGAGGAAAAGAATGTTTTCTAACATGTGAGCGGAATCAGCCAGTAGAGGCTGGAAACCTGGACTTGTTGAAAACTCACTATGACCTTGGGTAAGTCACTAAATCCCTCAATGGTTAAGAGTGTGCATCTTACTATCCTGGTATAGGGTTGCTGGGAAGATGAATGTGACGTGAGCAAAACTGCTTTGAAAACCTTCAAAAAGAGATTTAAAGTGTTGGTGCTAGTTCCCTCTTATTCTCAGCCTTGCACACCAAAGGGCTTTCTCTACAAGCTTTTCAGTGATGAGATCACATCCCTGTATTTATTTCATTTCATTTACTTTACTTTATTATTTTTTTAAACTTTTATTTATTTTAAGTGTTTTTCCAGGACCCATCAAATAGTTGTTTCAATCTAGTTGTGGAGGGCGCAGCTCACAGTGGCCCATGCAGGAATCGAACCAGCAACCTTGTTATTAAGAGCACCGCGCTCTAACCAACTGAGCTAACCGGCCGCCCCACATCCCTGTTTTTAAACAAAATGTCACACCAAAGTGTTGTTGCTTTTTAGAGTCTAGCATTCCTGTCCCATCACGAACTACGTAATAGTAGACGTTTCTATTGAGTAAGTTAAATGTGTCATTAAGTCCTTCTTTTTCTTCTTCATTTACCTACTGTGACTCTCTCTTCCATGGAGTTCACAAAAGTTAGGGGCTAATGTGTTCTAAAAAGTTACATTCTTTTCCTTCTCTCTCTGTTAAGATACAATTTCAGTAACTAAAATTATGACTAGTGAATTTATGCCTGTTGTCAAGAAGAGATCTGGCTAATGGCATTCCTGTGTGGGCACAAAGGTAGACGTGGCAAAGGTTTTTTATTTTTCATCAGTTGCTAGATAGAAAAGGGTCCTGCGTAGCTGCAAGCTTGCATAGTTTTGCAAAGCAAGAGAAAGGCAGGCAGCCTGCTTTACCAGGAAGAAGAAGCCATGTTTACGTCATTCTCATAAAGATAGAAGAGATAATCATTTTTTAATTGTTGTTGGTGATTTAATTAGAACAAAGCTGTTAATTAAGAGCTAATTAATTAATTGGAATCTGCCAATTCATTCTCACCTCCAATTCTACATTTTAGCATATAAAGCATTATTCAGTGAATACTCAAATATTTGCTGGAGTGTTAATTTAATAAATCAAGCCCTCTTAAGAAAAAGTCACATTGTAGTTTATTAAAAGTAAGTAGATTATTAAAAACAATTTTAAGGATGTCCTGAGGTGGGTATACATTCAGCTCAGTTTCTTATATTTGTATTTCTTATTTCAGGTGTAGAAATGTAGATATAAAGTATATAATGAGACTATGTCTAGAACTATGACTGAGGCTTGACAAAATCCTTAGTCATTGAAAAACTATATAAATGTACATTATTTATATGAAAGCACTATACAGTACTTAGTCAAGGGGAAATGTTTATGTTAAAAATAAATTACAATTAAAGAAATAAGAACTAAAAAAATAAATTAAGGATCTAGGATGTATGCTCATGTCACTAGAAATGTAAACAATTGCATTCACAAAATAGTCACAATCATAGTTTTGTCTTATGCTAGATGACGTCGTCACAAAAATGTTCTGGAAAACCATCCCTGAAAGTAATTTCCCATTGGAATAGTTTATTGGTTATCTGTGGGTTATTCTACGATGAGTTCGACTCCACTTCCACCTGATTTCACTGGGCCTGTTCGTCCATTAGAGTCTTAGGGAGGCTGAGATCTTGTTCACCTCGTGATGCAGGGCCTGGCGCATAATTGACTCTTAGCAAATACTCGCTGAACAAAGTGAATGAATTGATGAGTCGTAGTTCTTAAACTTGGGTCTTGTCAGACAATTTAGAGAGGTTAAGGAAATTCCTCAAGGCCATGCAGTACGAAGTAGCGTGGGAATTTCAACCCCCAGGCCCCAGGGCCCGTATTCTTGACTGTTATGTTCAATTGCACGTTATGGCTCATTGTTATATTTAACTTCCTCTTAAAATGATATGAACATACATATGTAAATGCATATGTATGTACATGTGTGTATATGTGTATGCCTATATATGCACATGTGTGTATACATAATGTAAAATATTAAATGTCTTAGAATTCAGAGATATCTCATGAGACTTGGATGTTCGGAGCAGGTTTGGGGAAGGGACTGGAAAGTGAAATGAGCCTTATTTCAAAAGATGGGACATATTTCAATGGGGAGACCGGAAATGGAGTGTTTTATGAGTGGGGAACAGAGTAAGCAAGGGTGAGGAGGGAATGAGAGATAAGACTGGAAAGGTAGGTGGGGAAAAGCCTTGTAACCGACTTGTTTTATTTGCACTTGTGTATATGGGTATCTCATGCATGTCAACAAAAAGTAATCCAAAGACGTAACAGCAGTGCATTGACAATAATTACAGTATGCCAATCTCTCGAAAGTGTTCTGGAGAATTAAAATTCTTGTCTCAGGTAGTTTTTACGTGGGTCTGAACCATGTCGAGTGTTTCCCGTTGCTCTCTCAAGGACGAAATTCCTTCTCATCTCTTTGATGCCCTTTCTGCTGTTCGGCAACAGACAGATGAAGGGGACCCTGGCCTGCCCTGACAGCGCTGGGCTCTCTAGCACCCTCTGGTGGGGAATCAGCCTTGGGCTCCTTTGCTTCTCTTGGAGACAACATAGAAGCCTGAGCCCAGCTCTACTTTATTTTGGTTAGAACCGTCAAACTGGCCTGAGCAGGAAACGTTTCCTGTAAACAATAAAACAAAACTAATATCCTTAATGGCCACGTTGGAAGGGTTGGTAGCTACTTGCCACACTTCCTGCCTGTTCCGATAAATCCTGATTATTGATAGTTGTGCATGGCTGGGATTAGAATGAGGTTTGTTCATATTTATGTTAAGGTGACAGCTCAGGTGTTGATGGGGGAATGGAGAATCTGGAAGTTGTGTTTTAAATATCCTTACACCCACTTCTATCTGTAAACACTTTAAAAAGCTTTATTTCCTAAATATGGATAATTATTGTTTTGTCTTCCTATTCAAAAGACTTTCTAAAAACTTGGAATATTTGAGACAGCTGACAAAAGAAAAGTTTAATTTTACTCATTTGTCTTTGCTCTTAAATAAATTTTTTCCCCATAACTCCTCCTGAGTTTTCATTGCTTTTATGCTATACTGGCCAGGGTGAGTGGATTGTATTTCAGTTTCTTTTCTAAAAACGTCAGTTCAATCATTTCAATCTGGAGCTAATTAATCAGCATGGGTAGTTAAGATATTTATATTGATTGCCTTTTCCTTTAAAAAATGTGGTTTTTTTTTGGGTCTGGCTAATGATGGTATAAAATTCAAAAGATCCTAAGAATTCATGTTAAAAGGGAAGCTTTCCTCTTATTTCTCTAGCTATTCATTTCCTGTTCACAGAAGCAACTGTTGTTTCTTGTGTATCATTTCAGAAAAGTCTCTGACATGTTTAAGCGTGTGTGTGTGTGAATGTATGTATTTATGTATTATTCTAAAAGTTACATACACAATAAATAAATGGAACTACATCAAACTAAAAAGTCTTTGCACAGCAAAGGAAACCATAAACAAAATGAAAAGACAACCAATCTTCTGATGGGAGAAGATATTCGCCAATGATACATCCAATAAGGGGTTAATATCCAAAATATATACAGAACTCATATAACTTAACACCAAAAACACAAACAATCCAATTCAAAAATGGGCAGAGGACCTGAACAGACAGAGCTCCAAAAAGGACATATAGGTGGCTAATAGACACATGAAAAACTGCTCATCGTCACTAACCATCAGAAAAAAGTAAATTAAAACCACAGTGAGATACCACCTCACACCTGTCAGAATGGCTATCATCCATAAATCAACAAACAACAAGTGCTGGTGAGGATGTGGAGAAAAGGGAACCCTTGTGCACTGTTGGTGGGATTGCAGATTGGTGCAGCCACTGTGGAAAACAGTATGGAGGTTCCTCAAAAAAATAATAATAGAGCTACCATATGACTCAGCCATCCCACTTCTGGATAATTACCCAAAGAAACCCAAACCACTAATTTGAAAATATATATGCATCCCTATATTCATTGCAGCATTATTTACAATAGCCAATATGTGGAGGAAACCTAAGTGTTCATTGATAGACCACTGGATAAAGAGGTGGTACATATATGCAATGGAATATTACTTGGCCATAAAAAAGAATAAAATCTTACTATTTGTGACAACATAGATGGACCTAGAGGGTATTATGCTAAGTGAAATAAGTCAGACAGAGAAAGACAAATACCATATGATTTCACTTATATGTGGAATCTAAAACATAAAATAAAGGACCAAACCAAACAAAAATAAACTCATAGATACAGAGAACAAACTGATGGTTGCCAGATGGGAGGGGGTTGGGGAGATGGGTGAAAAGGTGAAGGGATTAAGAAGTACAAATTGGTAGTTACAAAATTATCATGAGGATGTAAAGCACAGCATAGGGGATATATAGTCAATAATATGGTAATAACTATGTGTGGTGTCAGGTTGGTGCAAGACTTAACATAAGTTATATAAATGTCTAATCATTACACTGTACACCCGAAACTAATATAATATTGTATGTCAATTGTGAAAAATACATGCACACAGACAGTGGCATAGACATGCTGTTCTGAACCTTGCTTTTTGCATTACATATACTGGATATACAATATACAAAATTACCTAATTCATTTCAATAGCAGTTCTTTAGCCAGACATTTTGTTGTTTCCAGTGCAAATTCTTGTGCAAACAGCATTTGTTCTAGGTGTGAACATAACTGTAGGATAAATTTCTAAATATGGAATTGCCAGGCCAAAGAGAATATGCATTGAACGTTTTTCATGTATTTTTCTAAGTAGCTCCTCCAAAGAAGTTGCATAAATGTGTATTTCCATCAACAATATATGAAAGTGCCAGTTTCTCTCCAATACAGTATATTTTTTCGATTTTTGATATTTGCTAATATAAAAGTGATAATGGTTTCTCATTGTAGTTTTAGTTATCATTTTTCTTATTATAAGTAAAATTAAGCATGCTTTTACATGTGTAAAGGATTTTCGTATTTTTTTTGTATGAACTGTTTGCCCTTTTACCTATTTTTGGCGATTGGTCTTTTTCATATTGATTATAGGTATTCTATATGCTAATGAATTATTAGTTTGTTATTTGTGATGTTTGTTACAAATATTTTCCTCCTATTTTGTCATTTCTTTTGATTTTCTTGGTATATTCTTTTATCCTACTAAACCTTCCCTATCTCTGAGATTATTTAAAAAATTCTTCCATGTATCTTCTTATACTTTGTGCATATGTGTGTGTGTGTGTGTGTGTGTGTGTGTGTACATTTAAATCTTTGATTCATTTAGAATTTATTTTGGCCTGTAAATAAGTTAGAGATCTTTTGTTTTTAATTTTAATTTTTCAGATGGCTATTCAATTGTCACAATATTATTTATTGGTTAATCTATCTTTTCCTTGCTTATTTGAAAGTTCACCTTTATTGTATACTATATTTCTGAATGAATTTGGGTTTATTTCCATAGTATGTTCTGTTTCATTGATGATGCCAAACAAATCTGACAACTTTTCAAGGGATTTGTGTAAAATGATTCAAAATTTAATTGAAAGATAGCATTTCTATCATTTTAGACAATTAAAATATTCAGAATTTTAAGAGATTTGATTTTCAATTTATTAAAATTCCCCAAAGACCTTTAAATCTATTCAATGTTTGGAGCCCAACCTTTAGTAAAAAAAATACCTTCACTTTGTGGTTCCCATGCAAACATTATGCCTGAAAACAGAATATTTCACATTTGTTTTAACTTTCTTCCTTCTTTCCTTTTTCATCACTTAATACTGAAATATGTTTATGTAAAATTATTGTTGTCAGCATTATTATATCTCTGTACTTCATCATTAAAGATGAAACTTTCAAATGTGCTCTGTTTATTTTTTTTCCTAGTAAAAAAAAATTTTTTTTAATTGTGCTAAAATATACTTAACATGAAATTGACCATGTTATCCATTTCTCAGTGTATGTAGTTCAGCGACACTCAGTCCATTCACTGTTGTGCAGCTGTCGCCACTAACCATTCGCTTTTTAACATCAATGTACAGCTTTTGTCTTTAAAAAGATAGAGATCAGCTTTCAAATGGTGTGTTGAATCCTTGAGAAGGAAAAGCCAGTCGGTGATGTGAAGCTGATGTGCCCAGCATCTGTCTGGAACACAAATGAGTTCTATAAAAGCAATGTGTTTCTGGCTCTCAATGCCAACACGTTAAATCTGGCCATTTAGAAATGGATCTAAAACCTCGTAATACTAAAACTTGCAGATCCAGCTTGAGCTCAGAGGAGACCAAGCCGAGCCTCTGCCCCTTGTTGTCATTAGGACAATAGGACGGGTCGGCCCCCTGCACGCAGTATAGTTGTGGCTTTCTTTGTGGAATTGTTTAAGGCCCAGAGCTTTTGATTTTTTGCACGGGTTCTCCTAATGTTAGTTAAATAGAGGCATGCCTCTTTCAGACCTCCTGAATACTTGTCCCCTGCCCTCTCATCTTGCTTCAGGTGTCGCTCCCACCTCGAGCCACTTAATCTGGGAATATCTTTTTTTTTTCTTTTGCATATAGACATATGTCAGTGGTACTCTGGATGAAAAGGTGCTAGCCTGCCATATTGCTGTTCACTGCCACATGAAAAGTGTTATCCAGGCGGGACGGGAAGGCTTATCCTTCTGAGTGGAGAGGCACATTTCCAAAAGGAGTGTTTTTTCCTCTGTCTTGCAGTGACATATGTTAATGAATGGGGGCAGGAGACAGTCAATTAAAGGCAGCTCTTGGCCTCGCACAGCAGAGTCAGCTCTTGGAGCCAGATCAAGAACTGTGCAGTTCTTCCTGACAAAATCCCGACCCTCTGCTCGTTGAAGCGGCTGCTTTTCAGCAGATTGCTGCCAGAATAGAAAACGTCAGGGGCGCCATTGTTCCATGTTCCTGTTGCTAGCACACCCTATTTTGTGCGTGCTTTGGGGCTGTGCTTATTTGCATAACTTGTCTCAGGAAAGTTAAAAATTCAAATCCTGTTAAGGAAAACTTGTAGGACATGACAGATGATATGTGTTAGAGGAAATAAAGATTTCCTCCTCGCTCCACTTTCTAAATCATGCTGACAGAGCTGGGAAGAGAAAAAATTGGAATGAGCATTGAAAGTTAGTAAGTGTAAGAAACACTGTCAGAGCTTTGGTCACTTTTTTCTGGAGATAACTTGAAGCTAAGTGGGTGACTTTTTCTGATCTATAAAATGAGAATCATACTAGTATCTTCCTTGTAGGGTTGTGGTGAGGATCAAGCAAGGGGACAGATGAATGCTTAGTACTACTGAATAATGTAAGTGCTAGCTATTTTTATAAGTTTTGTAATTATCACTATCATTTTTCAGTCCATCTCTGAGTATATTCTGAGACATTGGCATTTTGAGAATCTTTTGTGTTTTTCTCTGTTTGAGCATTGCTTCCACTTATTCTTAAGATTCAAAAGCTGCCACGATCCCTATCTCACTGTGAAACAAAACAACAAAACAGCGACAATTTTATTATAAATCATATTTTGATTTGGATCAGAGCTAGAGATTACATTGCCTTTTTTTCTTTGATAAATAATGCTTTCTTTATGTGTGCTTGTTCCTACAAAGATATTTTGGGGAAAAAAAAATGGGTCCTGCAATCTTAAAGTTGGAAGGTTTTCATTCATTCATTCATTCATTCATTCATTCATTCATTCATTCAACTGCCAAATGCTGTTCCTTTAGCTGGGAACACAGAAATGAGCAAGCAGATGTGGCTGCTGCCCTCAGGGAGTGGTCCTTCTAAAACGGAAGACAGTCAATACACATGTGAATAAGTGGACAAGATGATTTAAGCTATAAATATGTCTCATAAGAAAGCAAAACAGGCATATTGATGAAGAGGCACTGGAGTGGTAGAGGGAACTGCTCTAGATCAGGTGGTCTCGGAAGACTTTTTTTTTTTTTTTAAAGATTTTATTGGGGAAGGAGAACAGGACTTTATTGGGGAACAGTGTGTACTTCCAGGCCTGTTTCAGTTTTCCAAGTCAAGTTGTTGTCCTTTCAATCTTAGTTGTGGAGGGTGCCATTCAGCTTCAAGTTGTTGTCCTTTCAGTCTTAGTTGTGGAGGGCGCAGCTCAGCTCCAGGTCCAGTTGCCGTTGCTAGTTGCAGGGGGCACAGCCCACCATTTCTTGCGGGAGTTGAACCGGCAACCTTGTGGTTGAGAGGATGCACTCCAACCAACTGAGCCATCCGGGAGTCAGGTCAGCTCAAGGTGCCGTGTTCAATCTTAGTTGCAGGGGGCGGAGCCCACCATCCCTTGTGGGACTTGAGGAATCAAACTGGCAACCTTGTGGTTGAGAGCCCACTGGCCCATGTGGGAATCGAACCCGCAGCCTTCGGAGTTAGGAGCATGGAGCTCCAACCGCCTGAGCCACCGGGCCGGCCTCGGAAGACTTTTTTAAGAAGGTAAAATTTGAGGTTCAAATGGTGAGGAGGAGGAATGAGCCCTGAAAGATCTGGGGGAAGAGTGTTCAGACCAGAAGGAACAAGTGCCAAGTCCTAACGCAGAAGCCAAGTTGGGTTGTTTGAAGGACGGAAAGGCCATAGGGACAAAAGGATAAATGGAGGCTGGAGAGGGAGACAGGCCAAGATCTTGTAGGGTCTTCTCTCATCATAAGGAATTTGGATTTTATTCTAGGGGGCAGGTGAAACTATTTGAGGGCTTTAGGGGGAGGTCATGACCTCATTTACATTTTTTCTTTATAAATTTTATTGGGGAATATTGGGGAACAGTGTGTTTCTCCAGGGCCCATCAGCTCCAAGTCGTTGTCCTTCAACCTAGTTGTGGAGGGCACAGCTCAGCTCCAAGTCCAGTTGCCGTTTTCAATCTTTAGTTGCGGGGGGCGCAGCCCACCATCCCATGCGGGAATCGAACCTGCAACCTTGTTGTTGTTGAGAGCTCCCGCTCTAACCAACTGAGCCAACCGGCCGCCTCCTAATTTACGTTTTTAATTGCTCTGATTGCTGAGTGGAGAATGAATTGAAGTGACAGGAAAAGTGTGGAACCAGGGATACCAGTTAGGAAGCTGTTGCAGTGGTCCTGGTGACAGATGATGTGGGCTTGGGTCACCATGCAGGAGAGAAGGGTCACCTTGGGGACATGTTGTGGACATAGAGTCAACATGACATGGTCATAGTTGGATGTGGGTGTTGAGAGAAGGAGAAGACTCAAAGTTTGGAGAATACCCTATAACCAAGGTTTTGGCTTGAACAACTGGGTGACTTTTGAGCTTATCTAGGCCAGTAGTTCCCTGAGTTTTGAATTGTATGAAGCATTAACATAGAAGAAAAATTGGGGGTAGTCAGCTTAGTGATACTATTTTTGCTTTTGCCATATAAGTAAAAACAAAACAAAACAAAAACAAAGGCAACAACTGTCATCTCATACCACCATTTATTTCATAGAAGAATGGAGACTCTAACAGTGAAAAAGTAAGAAAGGATGATTTTGTATAATTTCAGAATTGGGAGCATTTTTTTATAAGGA
Source organism: Rhinolophus ferrumequinum (assembly GCF_004115265.2). Taxonomy (NCBI): domain Eukaryota; kingdom Metazoa; phylum Chordata; class Mammalia; order Chiroptera; family Rhinolophidae; genus Rhinolophus; species Rhinolophus ferrumequinum. The sequence goes on from NC_046297.1 coordinate 11,497,051, forward strand.
ATAAAGTGAGCACTAGGAATACATAGTTCATGACATTGTTCTTCTTATTTTTTTATAGTTTTTGTCTCAGATCAGTAGAAATTTTGTCATAATTGGACATGTACTTGGGAACAACTGGTCTAGTTCATTTTTCAAATTTAGGCGGAAATCCCAGCGAGGGCCTCCCTGACATATGTCCTAGGTTCTGCATGATCCTTCCCGTGGAGGATACACGTTATTTCACCAGACAGGCAGCCCATTCTATTTGGGAAGGTTTCTATTAGGTTGGTGCAAAAGTAATTGCGGTTTTTGCCATTACTTTTAACCTTTTAAACCTCAATTACTTTTGTACCAACCTAATAGTAGATAGATGGCTTCTTTGCCACCCCTACATCCTAGCCCTGCCCTCTGGATGTGCAGAGGAAAGCTAATCTCTCTTCAGCGTCTCAGTCCTTCAAACATCTGAAGATATCAGTCATGTCCACCTCTTTCAAAGGGCGAACTTCTTTAGCTCCTTCTTTTTCTATCCAAGTAAGTGTAGAGTATACGAACCCACAACATGAAGGGTCCTCGGATCACTGCTCGTGAAGTCTCATGGTGGGCAGTCCCGGGGTGTTTGGTGTCTGTTCTACTGTCCAGTCCCACATGCAGGAGAGAGAAAGTTGAAGAAAAAAACATCTCCCTCTAGACGGATTTAAAAGCTAGAGACTTGGACGTCTATTTTGGAATTGAGATGGGATGAGAAATTGAAATGCACACACAGACCTGGAGCTCATAACCCCCGTGGACGTTCACACCATTTGTATAAGAGAGACCTGGATTGAGAGGACAAGTTAATTCACGTTCAAAGCTTTAGGGCTTTAAAGAAATCTGCCCTGCTCGTGATGAATGTCAGGGAGACTATTTCTGATCCAACAGGCATGTAATTTAGAACTAATGTTTGTGAAAGCACCTAGTACAGTACAGACTACTTGGTAAAGGTTTTTTTTTATTTCTTTCCTTTTTCCCTTCCTGACTTCTTTTTCTCCTTTCCTCCTTCCTTCCTCTTTTCATTCAAATCTGTTAAGAGAGTTCTGTGACAGTTCATTGTGTACGTCGGTCAAAACACAGGACAGTTGTTAAATGTCTCATTCCAACTTGATAGTCCTTTGAGCCTTATATATTTTATGACAAAGGTATGTCCTCTTAAGACAGTCCTCCAAGAATGCAGTTCCCTAAGTTTTGCCCATATGGGACATCAAGCATCCTATATAGTAGGTAGGGTTCTCCTAGTTTAGATATTTGTTCTTAATAATGAACAAAATTAGAGGCATAGGGTGAAAAAAAATTTTCCATGCGGAGGGCACAGAAAGCTCCCATAAGGTAATGGGGTGGGGGGGTCTTAACTTTTCCTTGTATTTCTAACAGTTTTGCTTTTTACCTTTGGATGTCATACAGTTGAGTTTTTAAAGGTGATTCTATCTACTATATGGATGATACATCTTGTCGGCACAAAATGTGTCTTAAACTTTTGACTTGAATTCACTTCGCCTGATGTTAAACTTGAACTGCTTTCTCCTGTTTTGTTAGTAATGACCTGGAATGTCTTTGTCTCCATTGTTAATTGCTAATGCTGGTGGGTACTTGTCTAGGGGATGAAGGGAGAAGGGCTTGGGGGAGGAACAGTGGCCAGTCCCAAGTGAACCTCTTCTAGGAAAACTCTCCTGACTGTGGGACTTCTTCACTCTACAGCCACAAAGTGCCTTTTGTTCTGCTGCACGCTATGTCTGCCCATGACTTCTGAATATGGTTCACTGGATGTTCTCTCTCCAGACCTGGAGTCGTGAGCCCCTTGAGGACAGGGTTTTTTAATCCAGTGCAGCAGGGACCCATGTAGATGGCATTTTCTCTGGCGAATGCTTCAAATTTGCAAAACCTACCTTGTCCCCTGAGGAATTTGCTGTTACTACATTGTACTTCCTGTCCACTTGGAGATGCTATTTCTATAAATCAATATGTTTGCTATTAAAAAATTCTATTGTAGGGAATGGGAGGTCTAGTTCATTACCGTTATTTGTATATTTTTTGTTAACATTATTAAGAACCTCCAAGTGTTCTTTAATGTTTATCAGGAACCTTTTCAAATATATAAGAAAGTTGAATTTTACAGTAAACACCCGTATATCTAACCAAGTTTAGATGCTGGCCAGTAATAGTCTTTAGGTTCTGCTGCCACCAGATCCTAAATGTTTCCAGATGTTTAGAGGAAATAATTATGGATATGATAAAGATTTTGCTACAAAGGTGTTTATTGATGTCCAAGCATGAAATTGGAAAAATTTCAAGTGTTTGACTGATCATTGGTTAAATCACTGGTTTTCAATTCTGCCTTTTCATTAGAATCATTTGGGGAACTTCAAAAATACTGGTGCCGGGGGTGGTAAATGAGGGTAAATGGGATCCAATATATGGTGATGGAAGGAGAACTGACTCTGGGTGGTAAACACACAGTGTGAGATATAGATGATGTATTACAGAATTGTACACTTGAAATCTATATAACTTTACTAACCATTGTCACCCCAATAAACTTTAATTAAAAAAAATACTGGTGCCTGGGCCCCACTTCCAGATTCACATTTAATTGTTCTGAGGTGGGGCCTGGGCAAATACTTATGATATGCAGCTAGGGTTGAGAACCTCTGGTACAAAATATATATTTATGGGTTATTATATAAAGGAATACTGTGGAGCCCTTAAAATCATGCTATGGAAGAATATTTATTGACACAGAAATATGTTCAAGATATATTACCTTGTGAAAAAAAAGCCAGGTTACAGGGTGCTATGTATAATATATTCTAGTTTGATAAGAATGAACTTTTATATCTGTCTACAGTTACTTACCAGGTAATATTCCCAAAAGTTAGCAGGCGTCATCTTTGATTATTTTTTCCTTCTTATTGCTTACCTGTATTTTCCATTATAAGCACACACTTCGTTGATAATAAAAATAAAAGTAACTTTCAACAGAATTTCCAGGTATTTAGGAAGCTCTGCCAGAACATATCAATTTAGTAATGATTTTGGGTGAACTAGAAACACAGAGCTTATAATAATCCTGGATGACATACCTAAATGGTCTAAGTAAAACTTAAACTACAGAGGGTGCCAAAAAATGTATACACATTTTAAGAAAGGAAATAACTATTAAAATTGTAATAATATATACCGATAACAAAAGATGAATACAAGTCACGTGTATACATATTTTTGGCACCCCCGATATTTAGAAACCAGGCCCATTACGTCAGCAGTTCTCAACCTCTGGTAACTCGGGGTGGGCCTGCTTCTTATTTGGAACGTCATGGAGGCAACCAGGAAGCCAAGGAGATTCTGCTACAGTTGGTCACAGGCCATACTTTTCAAGCATTATGTCTGAAATCAGCTGTTATCAGAAATACATGCCCCTGAGAGCAAATCTCAAAATAGCTCTTGAATAATGTATAATAATGATATTATCATCTATTTCAGTGTGTTTCACAAAAATGTATTTATTACACCTCTTTAAACCTCCCAGCTAGAATCATTCGCTTATTCATTCATTTAACAGCTATTTCTGGGTGTGTACCATACGTTGGGCATTGTGTTATGTGCTAGGACACAGCAGGGAAAAAAATAGGCATGACTCTGCCTGTGGAGCGTGGAATGGTGTCACCCACCTCTGATTCCCTGACACTTCTGTCCCTCTGATGATGCCTGACAAGTGTTAACTTAGTTTGGGTAAAGGGATCCCTTTGATTGGCAGTCAACCTCCATGTCAGAGTGACCCACTCTATAAATAGTTCTGTGATTTCTTTCTTATAGTTCTTCAGACTGTTATTATGTCTTAGTCAACTCAGGATGCAATTAACAAAATATCTGTGGAATCTAAAAAGAAAAACACAAAACACCCAAAAAACAAATGAATAAATGAAACAAAAACAGACCCAAAGATATAGAGAACATACTGATGGTTGCCAAAGGGGAGGGAGGTGGGAGATGGGAAAAAAAAATCTCTTTGAAAGTTAGTAACGTCCTAGAGCTTGGGACTCATTCAACATCTTTAGAAGGATGGTCAGTGATTTATCTTTCAAGTATTCTAAATGGCCAAATATAAGGATAATGCCAGTTTGTGCTCAGGTATGGAATTAGTGATCCTGCATGAACCAGAATCCCTAAATAATTTACAATACTCACAAACTGAGTGCTCAGACACCACAGGACACCACAGCAACTTCACAGGTCATTTTAAATTTTTGAGAGACACCACATAAACTGCTAACTTGAGGCAGCTCACAGTTTCAGCATTAGATAGCTGCATTCCTTTCAATGGTGTCATGTCTTTGCAAAGCTACCGTGCTTTCCCGAAAACAAGACCGGGTCTTATATTAATTTTTTGCTCCAAAAGACGCATTAAGGCTTATGTTCAGGGGATGTCATCCTGAAAAAAATCATGCTAGGGCTTATTTTCTGGGTAGGTTTTATTTTTGGGGAAACACGGTAGGCTGTTGGCAGTTGCCTTCATACAGAGCAAGGATGACATAAAAATGAGTGTGGAACAAAAAATGAAGGTGGTGCTGTCCCGTCTGATTCCAAGTCACGCACAGCCCAATAGGCACACACATTTTATCTGTAATTTTGGTTACTGAAGAATAAAATGAAAATATGTTTTCCTTTCAATTGATGTATTTTTTCCAAACGGCTGCTAAATACTCTTGCTTGGACCTAACTACTTAGTAAACAGAGGTAGACTGAGAAGCCGCCGTGAACTGAGAAGGTTTGGGAACCTCAGTCCTGGGACTTGGCTCTTGAAATGATACATCAGTTTGATGTGGCATATGTTTTATTGTACAATGTCTATGTTGGTGGTTTTTCCTATGATCTCATATATGTGTGCAAATTATGCTACGTAAATACATACAGGAATTCTGAATGTTTTCAGAAGATTTTAGACTGCAACCTGATCATCAAGCGTTGACTGGTAATGTTTAGATCTGAATGTTTACGCCTCCTTCAAAGCTCATAGGCTGAAGCCCTCATCCCCAGTGTATTTGAAAGTGGGGACTTTGGGAAGTAATGAGGCGTAGATGGGGTCATGGGAGTGGGGGCCCCCATGAAGTCCCCCAGGATGGATCCCGAATTAGTGCCCTTATTCGAAGAGGAGGAGATACTAGAGAGGTTACTCTCCTTCCTCTACCTCCCTCTTTTTCTTCCCCTCTGCGCCCCCTTCACCCCGCCATGTGAGGACACAGCAAGAAGGCAGCTGTCTGCAAGCCAGGTAGAGTACTCACCAGAAACCAGACCTTGCTGGAGCTTGATTTTGGACTTTCCAGCCTCCAAAACTGTGAGAAAATAAATATCTGTTGTTGTTTCAGCCATCAGGTCTGTGCTATTTATATAAAACTCATGGATTCGTCTTGTTAAGGAGAAGCCTATGGAATGTGTGTGCGGCATATTAGGCAATTTGTTCCAAGACTGGTATAGTAGAGAGATTCCAGGACTGCTTTCCCATGTTTTATGCGTGGAAATTACAACTATGAGAATGTTTCTCAATTCTTCATGTGTTGCCACCACTTAGTTAAGCGAGTTATTGCTCTAAGGGCATTAGCACAATGCCTGTCATGTAAAAACTCACTGTTCATTCTTATTAAATCTCATGCATTATGAAGTAGGTAGTGGGATTATCCCCACTTTACACTATATAAGCGGTGAGTAAATGGCAGAGCTGGGATTTGAGCTTTCGAGCCAGTAAGGTGACGGGAGGTAGATGCATGCCCCTTTGAACCTGCTTGCTTGGCTGCGTAAACAGGATGTTGCCGAAGCCCTTATTTTCTCAGGTACACCATTCCTGGTGCATGTCAAATCATGGGGAACAATTGCAATGACGATCAGAACCCCAGACCCCCTCCTGGTGTTGTGGGAGAAACTCCCAGCCCTTCTGTCCCCTCTCCTTTGGGTGTTCATGTCCCGTCTTGGAATCTGCAGCTTCAGATGTGACCACTCACATCTCTTCTCCTTTTGTTTCCACCAGGAGCCCTTTCTTTTCTGCTCTTGTGTTTTACCTGTTTCTTGCAATTGGTGAGATTGAAGGAAGTCTTCATCCTATACTCAGTGATTCCATCATTTTTCTAGGCCTTTAAACGGTAGCCAGCTCTTTTGAGGGTAAATCTTCTTGGGTCCAGGACTATGGCATCTGAGGGACACTATTCAATTCCTAGTCTAATGCCTTCTTCTCTGATTGTTTTATCCAGTTGTTAATTGTGTCCATAGGCCCATGTGTTCACCACGTCCTTGCCTTCTTGTATTGCAGACTTTCTTTCTGGTATCATACTCTTTATGCTCAGGAAGTACAACTACGAGAATTTCCTTTCTTGAAGATTGGCTGGTGGCAAACTGTCTCTGTTCATCTGAAAAGTCTTTGTCGTCCTTCTTAAGGCTGCGTTTGGTCTATGCAGAACTCTTGATTGGCAGTAAGTCTGTGCAAAACCACTAGTTGTTGGTTTGGGTGTGTGAAGTGGAGGGAGCATTCCTAGGTATCTGTCCCAGATATAGGAGCATGTGTGTGTGTGTGTGCGTGTGTGTGCGCGTGTACAGGGGGCCAAAAAAATATATACACATTTTAAGAAAGGAAAAAACTCTATTAAAATTATAATACTCAAAAGATGAATACAAGTCCCGTTTGGCTTCTGCAATGACAAGAGGTGCTCAAAGTGGTTACCATCAGTGTCCAGACACTTCTGATTGTGGCGAACTACTGCTTGAGCAACGTTGACCGAAGTGTTAATATTTCTTAAAATATTAAAACATTAACTATTTTAATGTTTAAAATATTAAAATATGTATACATTTTTTACATTTTTTGACATCCTCAGTATGTATGTGTATATATATATAAATATATATATTAAAAAAATATCCATTACGTCATTATTCAAAATAGTGAAAAAAATTGGAACTAACTGTGATGATCAATATGAAATTGTCAAATTAATTTTGGTACATTCATATAATATTGCACCAAATTATTAAATACTGTACCAGCTATTAAGAAAGAATGTGGAAGATTAATGTATATTGATTTGAAAAGATATCTCAGAGCAATACATACAGGTAGGATTCCTTTTTTGGTAAAAAATTCAATTAAATAATTGCATGTGTATGTAACCTGAAATGGTACCTGCTTAGATGCCCTCAGATGTTCTAGGACTTTGGGGCTGTCCTTCCCTTTAATATTAAAGAAGCGATTATGCCCCCTCCCCAGTTTTCCCCAAGACTATCTTTAAGAAATCATGGAGAGAGGCGTCTGGTGAACCCAGCAGGCCGGAACCTTCTGGGTCTCTTTCCTGAGGGACTTGTGACCAAGATGTGGAACAGTGGCTTTGAAAGCTATGGCAGCTCCACCTTTCGGGGAGCCGGTGGCTACACACAGACCCCTGGGGGCTTTGGATTGCCGGCACCTTCTCAGGCTGAAAAGAAATCAAGAGCCAGAGCCCAGCACATTGTACCCTGTACCGTAACTCAGCAGCTTTCTGCCCCTCCGGTTGATGAAGTATTCAGAATTGGGGATGTTCAGATTTCATAGGTCACTATTGTAGGGATAATCAGACATGCAGAGAAGACTCTAACAAGCAGAGTTTCCAAAATAGATGACCTGACAGCTGCACCCGTGGATGTTCCCCAGTGGGTTGACAGAGATGGCGCCAGTGGTGAAAACACTGTGGTTCCTCCAGAAATGTATGTGAAAGTGGCTGGCCAGCTGAGATCTTTTCAGGACAAAAAGTGATTGGTGGCCTTTACGATCCTGCCCCTGGAGGACACAAATGAGTTCACTGCCCATGTTCTGGGAGTAGTGAATACCCGCATGGTACTGAGCGAAGCGAAGAGCCAGCCCTCAGCAGGGAGAGCACCTATGAGCCGTCCAGGAATGGGTGCAGCAGGGGGCTTTGGTGGGAACTGCAAATGGCCTCGCTGTGGCCAAAACCAGGTGCTGAATTGGACTAAGGCTTGCCCATGACCTGAAGGATTGAACTTTCACGAACTCAAGAACCAGCTCCTGCACATGACTGTAGCCTCAATCAAGCAAGCTGTGGATTTTCCAAGCAACGAGGGGACACATTTATTCCACTGTGGAGAATGATCATTTTATATCCATGGACGCAGACTAAATGGATCTAATTGGGTACCCAACATATTTTCCAGCTCGACCTATTTTCACAATCTGTTGTCTCCAGCTGTGCATATGTTTGGCCAGTTGACGTCCAGAAAGTATTAATAGGTTTCATCTATAAAAATAAGGTCTCAATTGACATCCTTTTGAAACTTACTGCTGTTCTGTTTCTTTTGAAGCTCAAAGGGGGCTAGGTAACTGACAGGTACGTAAACCAGAGTATAACTTCTTGAAGAAGTTACAAATGAGCTAGTTATAACATCAAGATAGATGGAAATCGAAGAGGGATGCCACCAAGAGAGTTGGTTATTTTTTTTAAATAATACTCAGAGTCTCTATTCCTGAAATCTTTCCTATTGAGAGAAGATGAGTAGGACCAGGGCCTGTGAGCAGAGAGCTAACCAAGAAAGCCACTAACCTTTGCCTGTTTTTGTTCCTCATTTTGGTTATGTGGCGTTACTTTCGGAATTACCCTTTCCTTTACCATGTCATGACTGCTGCCCAGAGTGTTTTTTAGAAACATGAGGTTTTCGAGAGGTAGCCTCGTGGGGCTGAGGAGAGGAAGAAATGTTACAGTGTTTTGTATAAAATAACTATGATCCATATGTTTAATAAAATAGTTCTATTATTGCAGTAAAAAAAAAAAAATCATGGAGAGCCCAGGCTCCAATTTCTTGCTCTCATTAAATGTTGGTTCTCTGCTTTGTACCTTGCCACCTTAAGTGTTCTCTTTTTCATTTCTATATTATTCAAATATTACATCAAAAGAGAGGTAATACATGTCCTTTTCCTTATATTTCCGCTTACTCTATCATTGACATAGGTCTTATGCATTTCTCATTTTATCAAAAGTTGGGGTTATTTAAGAGACACTACACATCAACACCAATCAGTAAACAATAAAAAGTTTAGAATAGGTATCTCTATTCCTGATAATTCCAGCAATTGGTAATTTCTCACTAGCTGTGTTTTATCCCAGGTTAGCTTCTCCCATGCTTTTTTTTCCCTTTCTTTTATATGAAGAGCCCCCAACACCCCTAAAATTCATGTTCATTTCTCATGTTGACTGTTTTAAGTCTTCAGCACTCATTAAAGAGTCATCTCTGGGTCTTCACCTTTAGCAATTTGAAGCATGGCTGATGTTTAAAAATATAGTCTGTAATCGCTCTCTCTCTCTCTTTTTTTTTTTTAAAATTTATTTTAAGTGTGTTTTTCCAGGACCCACCAGCTCCAAGTCAAGTAGTTGTTTCAGTCTAGTTGTGAAGGGCGCAGCTCACACTGGCCCATGCGGGGATCGAACTGGCAACCGTGGTGTTACGAGCTTTGTGCTCTAACCAATTTAGCTAAACAGCCACCCCGGTAATCTGTTTTTTAACATAATTATAGCTTTAAGGATCTTGTCCTTAAATAAGGCTCCCTTTCCAGCCTTATTAAACAAAAGGGAACAGTAGAAAATTTAGGTCCCCACTGAGGTGAGCGGCAGTATCGCTCACCTTCTCTTATAGGGAGAATTGTGCATCATCAGATTTTGTGTTGAAAGTAGCACATTTTCCCCTTCTGGTAAAAATCAATCCATAATTATGTGTGCCTGAGTGTGTATGTATCTGTATACATACAACTTTACACATACAACCTCTGCTCCGAAGAATGACCTACTGTTGTGATTGAGATTTTCCTAAAAAAAAAAAAGGGTCTAGACTTACAACAACAATACTTGAACTAGCAGATGACAGAGAGTGCGAAATCCTAAGTCATAGATCAGAGGTTTTCATCCATAGGAGCTTTGTGGCTTCGTGAAGCTTTGTAAGGAACAGGGATGTGAGGATCAGAAGTGAAGATAAAGAAGAGAAAAGAAAGAGCCGAACAGGCCGAGTTTAGCCTTGTATCCTTCCTCCAGCCAGACCGAGTCTTGCTCTCTTTTACATATTTCCATACAGTAACATTTAGTGTGGATAGTGAGTTTTGAGGTTAGAAAAGAGTTTAAAAGTGGTAGCCACAAATCAAGAGTCTACAAACTGTGGCCCACAGGCCAACTGTGGTCTGTGTACAGCTTGTTTTTGTATATAGCTTATGAGCTGGGAATGGTTTTCACATCTTTCAGGAGGTGTTAACAAAACAACAAGAAGGAAGAATATGTGAGAAAGACCCTCTGTGACCTCCAAAGCCAATTTATTATCTGGCCCTTTGCAAGAAAACTTTGTTGGCCCTGCCATGGAGCATGGCTGTCCCGCTGTTTGTAGAGATTAAAAAGGAAAAGAAAACAAACAAACAAACAAAAAACAACAGTTGAAAACACAGTAAGGAAGTAATTAAATAAAACCTGTGTATGATTTAGGATTAGGCTCAGCTGCAAAGAGAGGACACCCTCCCACCCCCAAATATCAGTCACTTAGGGAAATACAAGTTCATTTCACATTCGAGAATTTCAAAGAGTGTCAGTCAGTCCTGCAGTGTTATGAAATTCAATTCCATGGGTCAGAGACCCAGGCTCTGTCCCTCCCGAGACTCCCTCCCCATGGTTGTTGGAGCTCCAGGCTTTCTGCTTGCATTCCAGCCAGCAGGAAGGAGGACGCAGAGAAGAAAATGGGGCCTTCCACATCTACTTACATTACATGGGTTTTTATTCATTTAATGAATACTGACAAAATAAGTCAGAACTTAATTACATGGTCATGTTTAGGTGCAGTGGAGCCTGGGAAATATAGTCTGACTCTGGTCATTCCTGTACTCTGGTCATTCATTCCACCTGGATATTTGGTATCTATTACTATGGCAGAAGCAGACTGGATATCAGAGTGTCTCTCTCTCCCACAGTATTGAACATCAACTCATTTATTTATTTGTTCAGCCTTTACTATGTAGAAGGCACCTTGCTAAACGCTGGGAATATAAACTGGAGAGAATTCGAAGTCTACGATGTCTCTCTCTCTCTCTCTATGTGTGTATATATATATATATATATATATTTATATATATTTTATTTATTTATTTATTTATTCATTTATTTATTTATTTTTTAAACTTTTATTTATTTTAAGTATGTTTTTCCAAGACCCATCAGCTCCAAGTCAGGTAGTTGTTTCAGTCTAGTTGTGGAGGGCGCAGCTCACAGTGGCCCATGTGGGGATCGAACCAGCAACCTTGTTGATAAGAGCACCACGCTCTAACCACCTGAGCTAACAGGCTGCCCATCTTTTCATATTTTTGATGGCCCCTCATGGCTTTTCCAGACTTGTGATCTTCAACTTATTGCAATTCAATGTTAGCTTTCTTTTCCTTTTAATTGCCTTGCTTAGAGCCACGAGTTTTTGACCACTGTTAGTTGTGCATGGAGACTGCATCTTTCTTTCTTTCTTTTTTTTTTTAAAGATTTTTATTGGGGAAGGGAAACAGGACTTGATTGGGGAACAGTGTGTACTTCCAGGACTTTTTCCAAGTCAAGTTGTTGTCCTTTCAGTCTTAGTTGTGGAGGGCGCAGCTCAGCTCCAGGTCCAGTTGCCATTGCTAGTTGCAGGGGGCGCAGCCCACCATACCTTGCGGGAGTCGAACCAGCAACCTTGTGGTTGAGAGGATGCACTCCAACCAACTGAGCCATCCAGGAGCTCAGTGGCAGCTCAGCTCAAGGTGCTGTGTTCAATCTTAGTTGCAGGGGGCGCTGCCCACCATCCCTTGAGGTACTCGAGGAATTGAACTGGGAGGAATTGAACTGGCAACCTTGTGGTTGAGAGCCCACTGGTCCATGTGGGATTCGAACCGGCAGCCTTTGGAGTTAGGAGCATAGAGCTCTAACCGCCTGAGCCACCGGGCCGGCCCCTTTCTTTTTTTTTTAACCTTAGGAGTTCTAATGAGTGGTGTCTGAGCAAAGTGCTTTGTCCTCCTGCTATTGTCATTAGTATGTTTGAGTTATTCTGTAGGAATCTATCATTCTGGAAGTAACATTGACCTCCATAGCAGTCCTGTACTGAGAAGCAAAATAAATGTTCTGCGTAGGATTAAATGGGGTTATTTATTGTTAACCCCACACAGATTTGCACTAGGTCAGTATTCATTAAATGAATAAAAACCCAGTATACTCAGTGACTACTGGATGCATTTCTACATGGGTTAATCTTTGGGTCAGCTGACCAATTTTCTGGGAATCTTTTGCCCAAAGTGCTCAGGTTCAAATGTATGGGGTTGGGGCTGTTTTCTAGGTTAAGTCACATAATTCTAAACTCTGATCACAGTTAAGAGGTGAGGTACTCAAGGGGGTGGGTGGTGTTTAAAATAAACAAGAATTTTTGTCTAATATATGGTTTATTCATAGGTTTAATTAAAGTAGGATGTTTTCTCTCATTAAACCCCCCTGAAGCCAGTGAAATATTTTGGGATTATTATTTATTGTTTATGAGGTTTATTTTGACTAAATGCATATAATACTTTCAGACACTTTGTGTTCCCAAATCACTTATGGCTGCTGCTGTAGCTATATCAGTAATGTGGGTTTTTAGTGATTTTTCTATTGCTTTTTTTTCCTCTTGCTTTTGTTTCACATTGCCTTCTGACATGTTTATACCATAAATCAGGTCAGCTCCCGGATTGAAGACGTGGGAGGTGGCAGGAGAAAAATGTAATCAACTCCTATAAAACCATGCTGATGCAGCATCACTTTTACAGCTGATAAATTTAATCCCAGAAGTATCATGTATTCTTCAGAATGGCTAATGCTTTTTGGGAGGCAGGCATATCAGAACATCTCAAAAACATTTAAAACGTGATTAGTCTAGACTTGTAATTTTAAACATTATTGGTGATATGAAGAACATCAATTATTTATTAAAGGCAGCTCTTTAGAAATGCTTTTTATTTTCTTTTTTTAAGAAACAGGAATAGAAGTAATAGGAAATCATATTTAATATTTCCGTATGAAATCCTTTTTGTTATGATTAAGCACAAAGTGGCTTTGTGAACTAAAGCAACACTATATAATATTCTAGTCCAAGCTCTAACCCTTTAGGACCTGCATATTTATCCGTTTCCTTTTCTCTGAATGTCACCCTACCTTACCGGGCCCCTGTGAGCTCATAGATTCTTTCTTTAGGAAAATTGTAATAATCCATATATAAATCCTCAGTGTCTCCTATGTGGTGCTTTGTGCAGGGCAACACTTGCTCAGCCTTTTGCTGTGGTCCTACACTGAGATGCTTTTGCCTGGCTGTTTGCGTAGCTTCCACACGTGTTAGCTGAAGACAGTCTGCTCTCCAGTGAGTATAAGGGAGCCTGCACAGTAGGAGTCTTAGTCTTGCAGTGATTAGTCTTGCAAACAGAGGGAATTTTCTCCTTTTCCTTCTCTTTCTCTCTTTCCTCCTCTTTCTTGCTTTGATTCCTTCTCCTTTCTTCCCTCTTTTTCCCTTATTGTCAATATTTTTGCTTTTCTTTTCTAAAAGCTTATTTATTATGGGGATTTTTCTAATATACAAAAAGTTGAAAGAGTATAATGAGGCCTCATACATCAAGCAACTATCTTCAATAATTGTCAGTAGTTGGTCATATTTGCTCCATATCTATCTATTATTTCCATTAAAAATGATTTGTGGTAAATATATATATATATATATATTTGACACTTAGAAGATATTTTGGACTTAGAGTTGAGTTTTGGGGGATGTTGAGATGGGTTGAGTGTATTTTGTATGTAGAATGGATGTGAATTTTTGGTCATCTGAGGACAGACTACAGTGGGCTAAATGAGCTCCCATAATGATATGTTCATGTCCTAATTCCTGGAATTGTGAATGTAACTTTATTTGCAAAAAAGGTCTTTGCACATGTGATTAAATTAGGAACTTGAAATGAGATCATCTGGATTATCTAAGTGAGTCCCAAACCCAATGACAAGTGCCCTTATAAGCAATACACAGAGGGCAGACAGAGAAGAGGCAGTAAATTTTGAGGATTTTTTGTGTAGTTCTTTTAGTCCTTGGACTGTATCCCACCAGGAAATGTATAGTGCAAATACATATTCAAAAGTCACTTGATATAATTTTTTGCTTTATGTCAGTGTGGTACTCATTTGATATAGAATTGTTTGTTTCTATTTCTTCTCAATTTTAGGATTGCATTCCCTTTTTGATTTAATTTAATCTATTCCTTAAACATTTAAAACATTTCTGTGAGTCAAAAATCAAAAAGGTATACAGCAGTCCTCCTTATCCTTGGGGGATATGTTCCAGGACTTCCAGTGGGTGCCTGAAACTGTGGGTAGTACCGAACGCTATCTATACTATGCTTTTTTCTGTACATACATACTGATGATAAAGTTTAATTTATAAATTAGGCACAGTAAGAGTTTACCAGCAATAACTAATCATAAAATAGAACAGTTATAACGATACACTGTAATAAAAGTTATGTGAGTGTGGTCTCTCTCTCAAAATATTTTACTGTGCCACGTTCACTTTTTCGCTTAATGGATGCACTGTACGGCTTCTCTTTGGCAGATCCGAATTGCCAGCATCACCACTCTTATGCTTTGAGGCCATTATTAAGTAAAACAAGGGTGACTTGAACACAAGCACTGTGGTACCACAATCAATCTAATAACCAAAGTCAATCTAATAACCCAAACGGTTGCTAAATGATTAGTGGGAGGGGAGCGTCTCCGCTAATCGCTGCACAAAGGGATGATTTATGTCCCAGGTGGGATGGGGTGGGACAGCCGGAGATTTCATCAGACTCCTCAGAATGGCACACAATTTAAAACTTTTGGGTTATTTGAGGGGCAGGAGTTGAAGGATGGTCTCTGGCCAGGTTCTCATGAACCTGGGACCGAGGAAGAGTCTCCCGAGACCCGAGAACAGCTGTGATGCCCCCCCAGCGGCTGGTCTATCAGCTCCTGGATCTATGCCTTTGGCTTCGTGAAGAATATTTCCAGATATATCACAGACATAAGCCTTTGCCTCCCAACATAAAAGAAAGACTGATTCAAATAATGAGCCAGCAGGGGCAGATAACAAATTCAAATATAAGTGAGTTCTTGGTCAAAATTGATTGACGTTACATGGTGTCAGAGAAGTGGGATCCACAGTGACTTGCCTCCACTTCCGGTGCCTCCATTGATTGGAGTCCATTGCAGTCTGTCATCTCCCCACTGGTCCCGGGTTATTGTGATTTTACATCCTGAAGACCAAGCTGTAGATGTACAGAGCTGTGGTATTTCAGATACTGCTCTCCTGTACCTGTGTAACTGCAGAAAACTAAACAAATTAAATTTCAATTTCTCAAAAGAAAACAGAATTTCCATAACTACAAAAGGAATAAAAGCTGTGGCTTCATCTTGTTCATATCTGCATGCAGCTTCTTTGAAAAGATGCTGCAGTCTCACGAGTAAGGGAGTCCTTGCTCTTGTACGCCATTGCCAGCTGTTAAAGGTCATAGATTTCGGTGGCTGCATAGTTAGGTATTACTGCTGTGTCCTTACATGTATTAGGAGAAAACTGCTTATTTTTGCAGTCTGTTGATTTTTCATCTACTCAGGTATCTGACAATGGTGTGGTTGCGCTTGTTAGTGGACCTTGTGCCAAGAAATAGAGGAGATTCATGTGGGACATTGTATAAATCTGCCTGCCGAGGCTGTAGAAACTGTCCTTACTTGCTGTCCTCAGATATGTGTGTTACCGTTCCATGGATGCCCCCTTGTAACAGATCCTTCCTGGGAAGTCTTAGAGAAAATGAAAGCAAGTGACATGGACTGTTTGTTGATGCTTGTCAAAGCTGTGATCTTCACTCTCCCAGGTCTTGGAGATTGGCTTCCCAATAAGTAATATGGTTTGTGATTTAACCAGACTCTTAAACACTGTAACAGTGCTATTATTCTGTTTGTTTGATGAGTCAGTGTTTGAAATGGTAATCCTAGCGTGCCCTCTGATGGATTTGGGTTGGGGCGTGGGGAGGGCTGGTACCGTGTCTGTTTCTTCAATAACCAAGTTTTAAAATGATCTGTTTTTCCTAGAGATTTCCTTCTCCTGCCTAGCTTTTTGAGCTGTTATAAGAGAAACTTACCTATATGGATAGACGTTAAGAGAATGCTAAGTACAAGTATTTCTAAAAGTATTCACAACAACAACAAAAAACCCCAACAACTTATGAATTGTTTATTTCTGGAATTTTCCACTTAATATTTTCAAAAAATGGTTGACTGCAGGTAACACAAACGCAGGAAGTGAAACCTCAGATAAGGGGGGACTACTGTATTCAGCAAAGTCTTGCTTACATCCCTGTCTCTTCTCTCCCAGTTCCCCACTCTCTACTCCCCTATGCTAACTCTATTAGCATTTATTTCTGGTTAATCTTCCCAGAGTTTCTGCAAAATTAAGCAAAATAAAAAAATACACATATATGTATGTATATATATATGTATATATTCTCTTATTTTATCTTCTTTCTTGTATAAAAGGCAGCATTTTATATATACCATTGTGGATTTTTTTCACTTATACACTGGAAGCCACTCAAATCACTCCTTCTCAGTTCTTAGAAATCTTACTCTTTTTTCGTGACTCCATTGTGTGGGTGGGAAGTTTATTCAATCAGTTCCTTATTGGTGAACATTTGGGTTGTTTCCAATCTTTTGTTACTACGAACAATTCTGCAATGACTAACCCCGTGAATCTGTTGTTCAGTGCTGATCTAGCTATAAGATAGGTTCCTAGAAGAGAAATCGCTAGGTCTAAGGGTAATTAATGTATCTGTAGTTTATTCCCACCAGCAATGTAGGAGAGTGCATTATCCCACAGCACCACCAGGCGAGCGTATTGTCCAGCTTTGGATTTTGGCCAATGTGTTGTGTGAGAAATTATATCTCAATGCAACTCAACCTTTATGAGTTGAGGTTAATGCATGTTTTTCACATGTTAAGCAAGTGGGCTTCCATTTTCAGAGAACTGTTTGTGTTTTAAACTTCTTTTCTACAGAGATTTTTGTCTTTTTTCTCAAATTTTAAGAGCTTCTTATATACTCTGTTCTTTGGGATGTAAGTTGTAAATATTTTCTCACAGGTTATCATTTGTCATTTGACTTTTCCTTATAATCACGTTAAATGGCAAAAATAATATAGCAAAGTCAAAGAAAAAAGTCTTATTATTTTGTGACCTCAATGTAACTTAAAAAAAAATTTAAGTACAATTGGCATACAATCTTTATGTTAGTTTTCAGCATAATTTTTTATCTTGTATATTTCCTGCTGGACTGGTCCACACACATGTTTAGATATAATCAGTTCTCATTACCAGGCACATCTTTTGTATTCTGCTTTTGTCACTTAAAGTTAGGGGATAAATCACTTAGATGGGTCACAGTCTAACCTATTAATTTGTTGACATGAAGTAATTTCTTAAAAAGGAATCAGCATGCTCTGGCATCTGGAGTCCTGATTCACTTCCGGACCTTCCAAGGTCCCTGGAGGTTGTTTGCAGACAAGAATCAAATCCTTCCCCGCACCTGGAAGGGGAAGGGTGAGTCAGCTCTGGGGCCAACAACAACTGGATGCCAGAGTTCCACTGGGAGTCTTGAGACTAGTTAATTCCATGGCTTTCATGTTTGTCCTCAACCGCCACCCACAGTGCCAACGCTGGGAAAACTCTGTCCTTCCTCTCATTTCAATATGGCTGGAGCTTCTGACAAACACGTATCTCTCTATCTCTGTCTCCCTCTCTCTCCTCCCCTACCTTTGCCCCGCTTCCTCTTCCTCCTTTCCTCTCTGAGTCATGGCCTTTTATACTTAACATCACATTTATAGTTAATAGTGTGCAGGTAATTTCTCAATGTCCAAATGTGTCTAGTAAACTGCTTTAAATATTTTCCTTTGGCAAGTGCAATTCTAAATAAATGAAAAGCAAAATGTTAGTTTTTTGATTTGGAAGCTTAAATCTCTTGGATGTAACATAAACATCTTGGGCATCTAAATAATCTGTAGAAAATACTCTGAGCTTATCATTATTTATTTTTTTTAAAGATTTTATTGGGGAAGGGGAACAGGACTTTATTGGGGAACGGTGTGTACTTCCAGGCCTTTTTTTTTTTCCAAGTCAAGTTGTTGTCCTTTCAGTCTTAGTTGTGGAGGGTGCCGTTCAGCTTCAAGTTGTTGTCCTTTCAGTCTTAGTTGTGGAGGGCGCAGCTCAGCTCCAGGTCCAGTTGCCGTTGCTAGTTGCAGGGGGCGCAGCCCACCATCCCCTGCGGGAGTTGAACCGGCAACCTTGTGGTTGAGAGGACGCGCTCGAGTTATTTTTATAATACTTCTTATTTTAGAAAGATGGTTACATAACGAGTCTAACCACATCTTAGTTTGAGTGCATTTTTCGTGGTCATATTTTCCCTCCTTGTTAATTAGGAGAATATAGGATATATATTTTTTTGGGGGATTAGTTATTTAAAGATGACTGTAGGACATACCTCTTTTCCTGAGGTCTCTATTTTTTAAAATTGAGGTAACATTGGTTTATAACATTATATACATTTCTCTATTTCTTTTTTAATCCCAGTATTCCAGAACTCTTAAAGCTATGCTAGTAGTGGATACCTTATATCAAACCATCATGTTGTATACTTTAAATATATACAATTTTTATTATTGATTATAACCCAACAAAGCTGGAAAAAATATTTTAAATAAATAATATATATATATTGACACTCGCTCCCCCCGAACAGTGGGACCTTGTATCTATACAGCACGCTATCATTCACAAATGTTTTTCTGTATGTTATCTCACTGGACTCTGGCCAGTTATTTTTCTGACAGTAGTTTTAGTTAACAGTATTTGTCAAATTTTCTGGAACCCTAAAGAATTTGTCTAAAGTCTTTGTGAAAACTTTATTTAAAAATTTTTGTTCAGCTTTCCTGAGATATAATTGACATATAACATGGGTGAGTTTAAGGTGTACAATGTGATTTGCTGTATGTGTATACTGCAAAACGATTACCACCGTAAGATTAATTAATACAGCCATCGCCTCACAGAGTTACCTTTTTTTTTTTTTTGGTGGTGAGAACTTTAAAGATCTGCTCTCTTAGCAACTTTCAAGTCTACAATACAGTGTTGTTAACTGTAGTCCCCATGCTGTACATTATTTCTCTCGGACTTACTCATCTTACACCTGGAAGTTTCTACCCTTTGATCACTTTCACCCATTTCTCCCCCTCCCGTACCCGCATCCACCAACGTACTCTCAGTTTTCTTTAGAGTCCACATGTAAATGAGATCATACAGTGATTGTTGTTCTGTGTCTGACTTGTTGTCACCAACGAATGGCAGGATTTCCTTCTTTTTTATGGCTGAATACTATTCTCTTATGTGTATAGAGAAACCACATTTTCTTCATTCATTCATCTGTTGACAGACACTTGGGTTGTTTCCATGTCTTGCTTGTTGTGAATAATACCACACGGAACATGGCGGAGCAGGAATCTGCTTGAAGTAGCGATTTTATTTCCTTTGGATATATACCTAGAAGTGGAATTGCTGGATCGTATAGCAGTTCTATTTTTAAATTTTTGAGGAAACTCCATACTGTTTTCCACAGTGGCTGCACCAATTTATATTCCCGCCAACAGTGCACAAGGGTTCCCTTTTCTCCCCACCCTCCTCAGCACGTCTCTTGTGTCTCTTTTATTGATAAGCCATTCTGACAGGTGTGAGGTGGTTTTGATTTTCATTTCCGTGATGATTAATGATGTTGAACATCTTTTCATGTATGTTTGGCCATTTGTGTGTCTTTTTTTGAAAAATGTCTAGTCATGTCTTTTGCCCATTTTGAAATTGTATTGTTATTATTATTATTTTGTACAAGTTCCTTATATATTTTGGATAAGAACCCTTTCACAGTTATGTGGTTTGCAAATATGTTCTCCATTCCGTAGGTTGTCTATTCATTTTGTTGATAGTTTCTTTTGCTGTGCAGAACCTTTTTAGTTTGGTGTAGTCCCACTTGTTTATTTTTGCTTTTGTTGCTTGTACTTTAGCTGTCATATCCAAAATATCATTGCCAAGAGAAGTGTCAAGGAACTTTCCCTCTATATTTTATTCTAGGCTTCAGATTTAACATTTAGATCTTTAATCCATTTCGAGTTAATTTTTGTGAGTTGTGCAAGATAGGGGCCCAGTTTCATTCTTTTGCATGTGAATATCCAGTTTCCCCATCTTCATTTATTGAAGAAACTTTTTTCCCCCATTGAGTATTCTTGTCTCCCTTTTCAAATATTAGTTGACCTAAATTAAAGTTAAAACTTCCCTCGAAATCTTCTTGACTTATGTTTACGGTTGCAGGCAGCAGAACAGCGTGTGTTAAGGTTTGCAATTCTTACCCTTTATCTATATGGCTAAATGCCTAGGAACTGTTTTACGTATGGACTTAAGAATTTGTAAAATCGTTTCACAGTTTTGCTTTTCACAGTGTACATTGTTAATTGGGAGATTACTACAGTAACCCAATAACCATAATCATTATTCTGAAAAAGTAGTGAAAAATTTTCTTTTAACCGGCTTATGGTGCTCTTAATTAAAATGAAGGTTGAATCGTGGGATATTTCTGTTTTCATGAAGTTTCATTCATTTGTAGCATTAAAATGCTTTGTTTTAAAAATGGTCAGTCCCACTCGCCAGTTTGTTCAAGTCTGGTTTTCTTTGTGTGTTTGCTGGATAAACCACTGAGTGTGATTTTTATAATCTAAAGGTAATGTTTTTTTCCCCCTCATTGATTTCTTGCCTGAGGCATTATCTTTCCTGTAATGACCAGCATTATAACAGCATTCTATTTTTGCTTCTGCAGATTGGAGTAAGAGTAGGTGAAAAATGGAAAACAGGGCTCCTTTGTTTGGGGCTGCTTGGTACTTATCATGAGTGTATAATTTCTGGAACTAGACAGAGCCAAAGGGCACCATTAGCCCTTTAAAAATAGCTGAGAGAGATCATTTTCCTTTGTTGCTCTATCATTACTGTGGGATCGTGACATTTTCTCCTCACATGATTCAAAAAACTGATCCTTACAGCTGCCGGGACAGTCCACCTGTCACAGAAAGATGGTTTTGAGACTGTGCACGGCTCCTTCGGTTATTGTGCAGTGTCAGGAGCTCTCACTTTGCCATGCTAATGAATGTTAGCTGATAATCCCCCAGGGTCCATTTTCGCCACTAGTTTCAGCCTTTTCCTTCATCGAATCTCCTTTGAGCGGTGCCCACAAGAATGGGCATGGTGAATGAAGTTGAGATTAATCTTTCTTTTCCCCTGGCCTCACGCCTAACTGCCAGATTCAAAGGCTATGTTCGCATGTTTTCCTTAATTCCCTCCTCCCTCCACATTTAAAAATATGGTGAGTTTCTTTCCAAAGCTTCTTCCTCTCTGCTCTGGTCTTTTAGCACTTGTTAATTACCTGATTTCCTTTTTATTTTCCCTGCAGCTGCAGCCTCTACTTTATCAATGTCTCTTTGATGTCACACCTTCTAATGGCAGAAAACCCCAGGGGCTCCTAGGTCTCCTTGCTATTCACAGGAGTTTGGACAATGGAGTCGGTTGCTGTGGATTCAGGGACTTCCATGCCAATCAAATCAACTTGCCTGCATTTGTCTCCCACTCTGTGTCCCTCCCTGATTTCCGTAGAGTTCGACTTCATTTCCCACAGGACCTCCATGCTAGTTCCTAGTTATCCCTCCCAGAGACTGACGTACCCCTTGCAGGTCTTTCCTGGTTCTGTTCTGTGCACCCACCTGCTCCCTTCTCAAATGCAAGTCTTTCTTATTATGGAATCTCATTTCCTTAAGGCTTTTACCCTTCTGAGGGTCAAGGCAGTTCCTCGCCAGGCTGGCGCGTCGCCTCCGTAAGCCAGTCCCAGGAGGGTGGCCATGGTCTCTACACCCGAGGTGTTCAGTGCCCTGTCTCTGCTCTGTCTTCTTGGCCCCTGGCCTCCTTCTCCCATATTGCTTCTCCCAGAACCAATTTTGCTCTTATTTGCTAACATAGACTCACCCAGTGTCGGGCCTGTATACTGATTGCATGGTGGCTCTCCTGGGTCCCCACGATTTTGTCACCAACTAGCTTCATTTGGCTGCTCACAGGGGAGAGGGAAGAGCACTCTAGTTCTAACAAGCACTGTATGTTTCCTATTCACTGCTGTCCTTGGCTGAGTCTGTCCTGATGACTGCTCCATCAGAAGTAACCTGAGAAATTAATTCAAGGCCGTCCTACCTGTCCTCCTCTGCTCAGGTCTTCTAGGAGTCACGTGTCCCAGCTTATACTAGGATGGCGCGGCAGCCCTTGTCAGCCAACATGAACTCTATTCCCCCTCGGAGTCCACACCTGGTCTTACCATCTTTCTAACTCAGTGTTCAAGGCAGCCGCTAAAAGCTGAATGAAGTTAAGAAGAAGCCCATGAGATATCTCTGACTTACATAGTCCATCTCCCACGGATATTGGTGACAATACCGGTAGGAACCTCGGGAATCTTGGCAGGTTGATTAGGCGCCTATTTGTGAGCAGAAAGAGTTTTTGTCACTCCTCAGGCATCCTGGACCTGGATAGTCTACTTACCTGTGCTAGAGCTGACCCATCATTTAAATACTGCTACTTTATCGACAGCCTTTGTTTCGGTTGGATTTCTAGTTTATTCCAGTATCTACTTTTTTCTAAATAAAGAGAGATATGATGGAATTTTTCTTACAGACATTTAACTGAAGTAAATTCAAATACACAGAATCTGTACTACCAACACCAATGGTGTCATGTCCCCCCTCCAATTGCTCCCCACCTTTTTTTTTTTACTGTACTGCCTAGAAATGCAAGCCAAATACTTCATTTTGAATTCAAACAAAGATGTAATTATTTGTTCCAGCGATGGGGGAAAAAAAAAAACTGGCTTAGTTGGACCTCCTAAAAGATGATATGGTATATCCACAAATCATGGATCCTGTCCTTTAGAATCAATTTAGAGATGTAAAGAGTAATTTGATTACACCAGGATTTTTACCTAATGCTGTCTGTAGAGTCTAACCTCAAGCTACTGTTTTATTTATTCATTCAATAAATATGACATCTGCCACGTTAGGTACTGTGGCTATAAAGATGAATCAGATGCAATCTTTGTTCTCAAGGACACTTCCTTCTAGGAAGAGGAAATGGACAGCAAACACATGAGAAAATAAAGTGTTATACCAAGTACGTATCGTGGCTGTAGGGTGACGAGGGTGTAGTCAGCTCTTTGTGGTTGCTGGAAGGGTTGTGGTTGGAAAAGCTTGAGAGAGGAGGTGACTGCTGAGCTGTGTCTTAAAGGATGTTAATGGATTATTTTGGCAGTGGAGAGGATAGTCCAGGCAGGACAAAAGTTTTGCAGAGCTTAAAGAACTGCAGATCAGGTAGTATGGCTGTGGCACTGGAAGTACACATGTGAGCAGGAGACTGCATGGCGGACAACTTTATATTCTCTACTGTCAGCAAGTGGGAGTCATGACGGGGTGACAAGGGAGGGTGCAGTGCGACAAGGAGAAGGAACTTTTATTTTAGAAAAATGTGTGTAGCAGCACGTAAAATGACAGGAGGGGGGCACAAAGAGAAGGGAAGGCTTAGAAAGGTATGTAATGAGGGGAGATTATGAGAACCTAGGCTAAAGCAGCAGTAGTAAGAAAGGAAAATAAATGACAAATAAAAGATACTGAGGATGTAGAATAGTGTGGGGGTGAAAATGGCCGGGTGAAGGTGAGAATTAAGGAAGAATACAAATCAGCCATAACTCCCAGGTAATTGGATCAGTGGTTGCTATAGGCTTAATGTTTGAATCCCCCCCAAAATTCATATGTTGAAATCCCGATGCCCAGTGTGGCGGTATTAGGAGGTGGAGCCTTTGGAGGTGATTCGGTCGGTCGTGAGCGTGGAGCCCTCATGAATGGGATTAGTGACCCTACTATAAGACAGGCTGCAGAGAACTCCCTTGTCCGTGCCACCATTTGAGGACACTGCAAAAAATAGACTTCTGTGAACCAGGAATTGAGTCCTCACCAGACACTGACTTGTTGCTTCCTCGATCCTAGACTTCCCAGCCTCCAAAACTGTGAGAAATACATTGCTGTTGTTTATAAGTCACCTGGTCGTTGGTGTTCGGTGACAGCAGCCTGAGCGGACGAAGGCAGTGGGGAGGTCGCCATGATCTGTACACTATGCTCCACTTTGTAGAAATGTCTTAAAAAGTTGCCTTCAGGGAAAATTTTATAAATCTAGAATTTTTAAAATTTGGGGCTTTTATTCATTCAGTCTAACACATACGGACATTTTATTTTAGGTGCTTAATACTTTGGTGGATGCGAAGTTGAAGATTTCTCATTATGGAAACAAGGCATACATACATAAGATCCTTAGACAGGTTGTGAAATGAGACAGCATGGGATTAGTGATCAAAATGCAGTGCTTATTAAAATATGTTAAATATTGCTCTATACAGTAAAGGAACCATTTAAAAAACGGCAACTGTAAAAGAAAAATCCAACTCTGCTTACCCACTGTAGACTCCCAGGAAATACTAAGTCAGAATAACACTAACAAAATGATAGGCTTGTATTATCTTATAGAATAAAATAATTTTTATGCTGGAAGGGATATTAAAGCTCATTTGGGTCCATTGATTTCCAACCATGGAAATCCAGGGAAGGAGAGGTGTTTATGATTTCTCACTCGAGCATTTAAATGGAAATTGAAGTCCTCGGGTGCATTAGTGACTTTCGTTATCTAAATAATAGGGCCCTAACAGGCCTTAAAAAATAAAAAATGTAGGACAAACTTTACAGGAAGCTATGGAAACAGAATGGACTATTTTGCTTAAAATAGAACAGCTATATTTAGGAGCTTTTAGTCTGGCGTGACCTTGACATTTAAATCAACACAGTCATTTTAAGTCTGATTATAAGCTTCATCCTCTACCTTTTGTCTCTGAACCATTTGATGGGCTTCACTGCTCGGCCACAGCAGAATGAAAATTGAATGTAAACAGCATGTTTCTATCTAAAGATTTTAAAACATTGATCTCTTGGTCTCCCTCGTTAGCCACCCTTAGTGAACGTGCACTACTGGTCACCTCCAATAATATCATGTGTGACCGTTCCTCTGATTAAATAAGGAATGTGCCAGTGTTGTGTTATGGTTTAGACTTAGGAGATTCCCGGTCTAAGGTCAAGACTGCCACTTACTAGCTGAATGACTCATGGAAAGCTCCAGCCTCTCCCTGGGCCTCTATTTCATAATTTGTAATATGAAGAGATCAGGCTAGAACAGTGGTTTTCAACCCTGACTGTACTAGAGAGTCAATTGGGGAACTTTTAGAAAATATCATGGCAGACTCCATTTCCAGAGAGCCCATTTAATTGGTCTGTGTTGGGACCTTGGTGATGTTTTTTTATTTTTTTATATGGAAAGCTCTCCAGTTAATTATAATGTGTATCCAAGGTTGAGACAGTTTGACCAGAAAGATTTCTGAAGGGCCGTAACAGCTTGAAACATTTTTATTTTATGAAATGGTGTGGGACCTGCCAAATGACAGATCTGGTCTTAAGCAATATCAGAGGTCATCTTTCATAAAAAGAATACAAAATTAAAAACACAAAATTAAAGAGGATATTTATTTAGAATGAAAAAGAAACACAACCAATTAGAAACTTTAAAAAGCTGACAACTACCACAGGTATAAAACATAATCCAGAAACATAAGATATTATAATTAACTACCAGACGTACGTCTTTGATACCTTTTTTTTTTTTTTACATTTCTTGACCATGTACTCTGATTGCTTCTTCATTTGACAACAATTTTGTAACATTGCCTATAGAGAGAATAAACAGAAATCTTAATTTTTTGCAACTGAATCAATTTATTTTTATTATGGGTAGTTCAGAAAAGTTTGTTTCAGCTTCACAGTTCATTACTGGTAAGGTTATGCAAGTTTTAGAATTGTAAAATTTGGGGAAATTTCTACTGAGATTTCATCATCTGTGAGCTGTAAGATTTGGCAGGATTTTCTGGTTTGGTATATGTAATGTTTAATTTTAAGTGTCAACTTGACTGGGCCAGGGGGTGCCCAGACATTTGGATAAACATTATTCGGGTGTATTTGTGAGGGTGTTTCTGGGTACGATAAGCGTTTGAATTGGTTGACTGAGTAAAGCAGATTTCTCACCCCAGTGTGGGTGGGACTTAGCCAATCAATTGAAGACCTAAATAGAAGAAAAAGGCTGGGTTAGAGGGAACACTTTCTGCCTGACTGTCTGAGTTGAGACATGGGTCTTTTCCTGCCTTTGGTCTGAACTGAAAATTGGCTCTTCTTGGTTCTCGAGTCTGTTGGCTTTCAGACGGGAACTTCTCTGTTGGCTCTCCTGGGTCTCCAGCTTTCTGATTTTGGATCTTGGGACTTCTCAGTCTCTATAATTGCATGAACCAATTCCTTATAATAAATTATCTATCTATCTATCTATCTCTATCTCCTATTCTGTTTCTCCGACAACCCTGACTCATGCAGTATACTTCAACCTTTATTTCTTACCCACTGTCGCTAAGCTGGCAGGTACAATGTCCCAGTGTGAACCTCTGGCACTACAACCTTTGGCTTCTGACTTTGGGTGAGTGGGTATAGTGGGTTTTATGTATACTCCCGGACGCCGTTCCTGCTCTGGGACAGTGAGTCACAGTCCAACTGTGCGTGGATGTAACTGTGAATCAGAACACTCTACAAACGAAACGATTCCCTAGTCCTATTTCCCCTTAGTTGGGTCCTACACATGCCTATGGCAATTCCAAATGCCAACAGATAGAAGAGGAATTTGCATTGGAAAGACACCAAGGTCTTCATAGATTACAGTTAAAACATCTCACCTTTGCAAATTTTATAAAAACGTATGAACATGGGGACACACGTATAGGGACCCTCACAGGATTCTCTTGGGAGTCATGCAAGTGAGAGGTCCCGTCAGATTTATTGGACACCTGGCTGAGGCCTGCCATTTTGTTAGGGTTACTGTGCCCCGGTTATACTCGTATGTTGAGAATCTACCGTGGGTAAGAGCATTGTAGGTTCGAGTAACTCTGCCGTGATGTGCTACATGGAATCCGAATAGTTCAAAAGCTGAAGCGGCATCGTGCTTTTGAAGATGGATGAAATGACTGACATGCACCTATGCAATCACCAGTCATGAAATGTGGCTCCTTGGTTGATGTCCGTCGTGGTCCTTGCTGTGATTTGACATGCCTGGTGGAGGGTATGCATTGTCATTTGTAAATAAAATCCCATTTGCAACATGGTTCCTAAATCAGTGTGTTTTAAATAAGCCTCGTTCCTCCTAATTCCTCCCCCTTCCCAATATAAATCTGAGAAATATAAAACCTACAAGAATGAATATGTACACACTCAGGGTTGAAACTGAAACCACTTACCTATGCATCTGTAAAGAAAAATCCATTGCCCGAGAAGAGAGCTATGTCTGAACTCTGAGTTAGGGTGTGGAACTTGTCCAGAATTTTGTATTGGCAGAGGACAATCGCACACGCTCTAAGTAATGTCTAAGAAAATGCAGTGGAACATATAAATGAACACTTGATTTTAGATCATCAGAATCTTTAAAAAGGCCAATTCAATGAAATGGGGACATGGCAGTATGATGTTTTGAAGCATGTTTGTTTTAGGAAAGGCCTTTCATCTAAATATTGAATCATTGCAGTCTTGTTGCTTGCAAGACCCATTAATGAGAGGCTGCTTTGGAAAGGTTGGTGATTGTAACAGTGCTGGCAGGAAGTCAAGTGGTGATGAGCTTTGCTCACTGTCAGGTGTTTCGGCAGTCTTCTTTGGAGGACCTTTGGGTAGGATCTTTGGGATGCTAAACATTACTTCCCCTAGTGCCACCATTGCCCAAACTGTTTGTGGAATCTTTTGGAAAAAGGTTAAAATCTTATGGCACAATCTTTTGAATGCCTTCAGTGGTTAAAACTCTCAGAATTGGGGGTTGGATAGTATTCTTTGGACACTAAAAAGATTTTCAGAGCCAATAATGCAAGGAAAGTGTCTGATCAAACCCACTGTTGGTCTGTCAAAGCAGGGTGTGACGACAAAATATTGAATACAGTTTTCTCATGGCTGAAAAACTAGTTCTGAAGGCAATGTTGTGGCAGAAACAGTGGGCTGGTTCACCCTTCTTGCATGCTTTCCTGTGGATAAATGGGGCTAGGAAGCTATGACCTGCATTTCCTGGACCCTTTGGTAGCTGGGGGTCCAGATATGGTGGTTTTGCTAAACAGGGACATTGGCAAAGGACGTGGATGAAGGAGTGACCATAGGAGGCAGTGGCCAGGCAGGCAGGCAAGTGAGTTCCCTTGCAGGGGACAGGGGTGGAGGCATTTGGTTCTTCTGGGGCTGTTCTGGCTGAGGTTCAAGGTCTGGTCCCTAACGTTAGAGGTGCCAAGTAACTTGAGGTGGCAGCACTGGGGTTCTGGCCAGAACAGTCCTGTAGACCTTCTTCCAGATATTGTTTATGGCTGTGTAGTACCCAGATCTGCTTTCCTGACCTTCTTGGAGATTCCACGAGGTGGTTACTACTCTCTAATATGCTCCTTACTACCGAAACTAACAACCGTGGATTTGATTGTCTGACTACAAATTCCAAGGAGCAATAGAAGTGTTGTTGGAATAAGCGTGTAGCCTCCCAAGTCCACAACTTGAAAACCTGAACCTCGTTTAGAAAAATAAATTTGGTATTGGCTTAATGTTTTCCCAGTTTTTATAGGTAGATTTCATATTTGGAGAACTCCGTAGGTCTCAGGAACAATGTAAAGATTTAGCCCTACTTTAGGAGCGTTCATTTTTATTCCACACGCATGATACAAAATGCTCAGAAATGGGGCTTGTCTAGACTCTGTCCTGCTAGAGGACCGGGGAATAGGGCCTCTCTAAAAATACCTCACTAGATGTGATGAGTCACAGTTGGTAGTTCGCATCCCTGATAACTTGGTTTATGAGTTGCTTTATGCCTGTCCATTATATTTTCTCCATATAATTCACAAGGACCCCCAAAACGGTCTCTATTATTTTTGTTTTCTTATTTAGTGTTCGTATGTAATAAATATAATAACAGGTCTTCGATAAATGCTGTGTGGCTGACTGCCAGGGTTAGGTGTGGACTCCTGTGGAGGACTGTGGGGGTGTCTCTGAAGTAGCAACTGTACATATCCCATTCCCAACAAAGCGACTCAAGTTTTGGTTCTTGCGGGCTAATTCTCCATATCTGAGATGATCACGTCTGAGGTGGAAGACTTGGAAATCATGTTGTCCAACTCTAGGTACAAATTCTTTCTACCACATCTTGATTATGTGCGGCTCAGTGGTTTGCCAGGGCTGCTGTAACAAAGGGCCTCAGACTGAGTGACTTAAAGAACAGACAGTTATTGTCTCACAGTTCCGGAGGCTAGAAGTGAATTATGGTGTCAACAGGTTTGGTTCCTTCGGAGGGCAGTGAGAGAAGGCTCTCTCCTTGCTTCTGATGGTTCATGGCTTGTGGCAGTATAATTCCATTCTTCACCTGGTGTTTTCTCTGTGTGTGTCAGTCTCCAAATTTCACCTTTTTATGAGGACATCAGTCATATTGGATTAGAGCCCACCATAATGATTAGAGATCTCATTTTAACTTGATGATGTCTATAAAGACCCTACTTCCAAATAAGGTCCCCATTTTGAGTTACTGCATGTTAGGACTTTAATATACGTTTTTGTTTTTTTGTTTTTGGTGGTGGTGGTGTGTGTGGAGGCACAATGCAACCCATAACCTTAGTTAGGATTCTTTTGGTTGTAAGTGACAGCAACTAAACTCAAATCACTCTGGTAGAAGGGGAAAATTTTAGCCTCACATGAAAGGGAAGGACAGAATGCGCTAACCTCAGGGATAACTCAAAGGAGGGACTCAGTTGTTCCTGTCAGCACTCTCTGCGTCACTCCTTACTGTGCACGGCCTCGTTCTGGACCACTGCAGGCTGGAATTTTCCATGGGGCGTGGAACATGCCTTCAGGCAGTGCCAGACGTTCACCATTTCAGCTTGGTGATGCAAAAGGAAAGGTGGTTTTCTTTCTCCTCTTCAATGTATAAACGTGCAGGGAAGGGTTCTGGTTGCCCTCCTGGACCCAGGTCTATGCTTGGAGCGGTCACTGTGGCCAGGAGAATGTGATTGATTATTCACCACATGTGGCTGCTCCTCTGGCCACTGGGCCAGCTATGTGCCTGGAAGTGGAAGAGAGCCGGGGAAAGAGTGTCGGGCAGACGTAACCATCTGCCACACAAGGAGCTCCCAGTACCACACACTTCCATTTTATTCACCTCTAGCATCTATAACATTCGCCTGCCGTGCATATTTTCTAAGTTCTTTTGCATAGGAAAGCTTTCAGCTTTTGAAAACAGAACTCAAGTTTTCCCCTTGTTTAAGCATGTTCGATGCTTTCAACTTTTCAGTCCTACTACTCCCCTGCCAACACCTCCCGCCCATTCAGGGCTCTCGTGAGTCCTCCCGTGCCGGTCATCTTCTGTTTCTCTCTTCAGATCAAATCTCCATTTTCCTGCTGTCTATTCTGTGCCCTGGAAGCTGACTTGTTCAGGTTGCTTCAGTGGGCTCCCTCGCTCTCTTGGCTTCCAGTGACATCCAGCTAGCAGGAGATCAGAGGCTGGCAGAGGAGTGAGGACCTGAGCTGTGCTTCTTCACCCAGTTTTCTCCCTGCAGGCTCATTGCAGGCTGACCTTGTCCCTCTACTGAAGGCAAGAGCTCCCATCTGGCTTTTTCTTCATAGTTCTCTCTGTCCAACTTTTGAAAACTGCTTCCCCCCCTCCCCTTGAGGCTGGGGAGGGACGAGTACAGCATCCCACTGTTAGTATCTCCAGGGCACTGCGTGTCCCTCATGGTTTCCCCACACCTTGCCACATCTTGGTGAATAGTCCCCTCCAATTGCCCAATGCGGTTGGCAACTTTTCCCGTGAGAACCCTGATTTACATCCCCTCTTACCTCCAATTTCTAAATATGGTTAGTTTCAGATATTGAGAAAAAATAAGACTGATGTAATCCACACGAAAGTGTGAATGATTGGCAGTGTAATCCCTCAGGTACATTTTGTTGGAAAAAGAGTTGTGTGGGCAAAATGAAGACAATTTCAAACTGTGTGGCTGATATATATATATTTTTCTGGGTCCCTCTAACAAAGATACACACCTCCTAAGCATAAAACTGGCATTAGATAAAGGTACTTCTTAAACTTTCTCAACACAAGTGAAAATAGTGGAAGGCAGTGGCCACGTGCCCCAGGGAGTCAAGGATGCCAGAAGCCCTAAGTAACCTAAAACAAACACCACATTTCTTAAAAGCGTCCTGTCCTGTTTTATTTAAAAATAGATCGAGTTTTTCTTTCTACCCCATAGTACAGCTCTGTGTGTCGCATTATTTCCAAAATTTAATAAAGATGACTTTCTAGGAAGATGTGCCATGTTTACTGTGTGACTTTACGACTGGCAGGTGGTCCAGTTGCTCCTGGGGACACATGGCGTCACTTTGAGAAGCCTGAAGTGAGGAGAACTAGGACACATCGATAATGTGACCATTTGCTTGTTAGGGGTTTGTCACTTCATTCCAGATCTATGGTCTCTTGTATACTCTTGGATCTTAGGGAATTGCTAAGATTTATGATTACCATTTCTATTTTACATGGAGGTGTATTTCATTTTTTTTTCAATTAGGCCTATTTATTTGCCTTTTTTATCTTTTAAGTTGTTTACTTATAGATTATATTACTTTGATTGCTTTTATTTTTGTAATATGTCCTAATCACAGTATTTTTCTCTATCAATCATTATAACACTTCTCATGCACTAAAATGCACTCTAAGAGAGCATTTTCTCTGATTAACAAGGCACCATGGGGTTTTTTTTCCTTAGGTCATCTCCTTCCAATTAATTTTGAGAAGTGAATCATGAAAGTTTTTAACTGCTTTTCCTTATTGTCAAAAATGCTTTAAATCCTGAAACTTCTTTAAGAATAAGCTTTAAAATAAGCGATTATTATTTCTAAATATTTGACTTTGTTTTTATCAATATTCGTATTAGTCTGCTAGGACTGCCATAACAAAGCACAAACTTGGGGGCTTCAACAACTGAAATTTATTTCCTCACAGTTCTAGAGGCTGGAGGTCAGAGATCAAGGGTCAGGAGGGTTGGTTTCATCTGAAACTTCTGCCCTTGGCTTGTGGATGGGCCACCCATCTTGTCCTCATGTCCTCATGTGCTCTTCCCTCTGTACCCATCTGTGTCCAAATCTCCTATTCTTACAAGGACACGGGTCATGTTGGATGAAAGCCCACCCAATGACCTCATTTTAACTTAATTACCTCCTTATAGACCCTATTACCAAATACAGTCACAGTCTGAGGTACTGGGGTTTAGGGCTTCAACGTATGACTTTTGGAGAAGACACAATATACTGGTACTCCATAACAGTATTTACAGAGAAGTGTAAGAACCATAGCCTACTTGTTGACTTGTATTGTTCTGATTCTAAAAACATGTCTACATTAATGAAACTGGAGGAAAGACAATCTTATTTTTCTTGCAAAATTAGAATAGAGAACACACTAGAGGCAGAAAAACCAATGGTCTAATTATGTGAAGTAAGAGAAAGGGTGAGGGAAAGAGTTACTACTTATTGAGTACCAACTGCATACATAGTGCCCCATCAGGAGACCAGTGGAGGTTGCGGCGGAGAGACAGAAATGAGACCGGGCCAGAGGGCAAATCTAGACTGTTCTTTACCACCTAGGGGCATTGCATCCCAGTTTTTTTCCACTGAAATGTGGATAACAGAATCTGTTTCATTGTGGAGCACAAGGAACTTAGCACATCTGGCCCTAGTAAACACTCAATACATAGGAACAGTAATTTTTGCCGTGTGTTAGTAGATACATGTTCATTTCAGTTTAGAGACTAAAGAGCTGAAACTCAGACAGGTTGAGTAACATCCCTACTACCACACAACCAGTCAATGGCCAGGCCAAATTTTAAGTAGGCTTGTCTGGCTCTGGGATCTTACACTAATTGTGTAATAAAAAGGACTTGGCTGGATCGAGTGGCTTTGAACACTGTCTCCACTGCTGACCCACTGACTTTGTGGTTTTGCACAAGTTACCTAGTCTTTCTCTCAACTCATTTTCTTCTCTATGAAATGGAGATAATGACTGTGTGCCTTTTAGAGCTTGTGAGGAACAGAGACCATGTACATCTGTTGCATAATTACATTCGCGAATTTTCCGCTGTGTGCTGACATGGTGGAAAGTTCGCGAACGTAACTGTCCGACTTGTAACGTCAAGTTGCTATAGGGAGGCAGAATTGTCATTCTACCATGTCATCTCTCATTGACTTTGCCACCGACTGCTGGTGAAACTTTGGAAAATTTATTTACCTTCCTCGAGTTTCAGTTTCTTCATCTTTAAGATTGGGGTAAGGGTGGCAGGATAGGAATTGGCCTAAATTAAGAGATCTCAAATTTAGGGGCTTGTACTGGCCAGGCAGGTAACGGAGGACCTTGAATCCAATATGACAAATGCCAAATTTCAAGAATCTAGAAATCTGGATCTTTCCTCTGCAATCTCCCAAGTTTCAAATTAGTTTTGGCAACTAATTCTGAAAATTGAATAAAATATATACGTGGCCTTCACCCCCAGCCTGATTTCACCATAGGTTTGTGAATTTTGGGCTTAATAATCCCTAAGCTCCTTCCAATTTAAAGTTGTCTGATCCCACGTTATAAAACAATAGCGGTCCAATACACAGTCTTTATTTACCTACTGGAAACCGAGGTCAGGGTTTTGCCTGTATTACTCTAATTGCTTTGGGAGTGGTCCTTCTACCTATAGTCTCTCTCCCACTGAAGTCCCACCCACCACCCCTGAGAAATTAATCTTCATAAAATGCTACTTAATCCTGTCACTGCTCTGCTCAGTAACCTGTGATGATTCTTCATTGTCTATAGCGTAGAGTCTAAACATTTGGTTGCAGGTGACCAGCTTTTCTATCTTACTTCCTGTTTATCCCCTTCCCCTGCTCCAAATTTCTCAGCTGCTCCACCTTCCCTGAGACATCCTGCCCAAGTGTGTTTCAGTTTTAGTCGGCCTCTGCGGTGCTGCTCTGTGCCAGGGGACACCAGTCCCACCCACACATGTCAAAATCTGTGGTGATGGGTGTTAACTTACTGTGGGAATCATTTCTCAATATAGACATTTATCAAATATTATGTTGTACATGGAAAACGAATGCGATGTTACATGTCAATCAGATCTCAATAAAAAAGTTAAACTAAATTTAAAAAATAAAAAAGAAATTGGGGAAATGAGTCATACCATAAACTACTTTTTTGAATCAAGACTACAGGTATAATTTAAATATGTCACAGAAGTTAATAATCAGGGTACCTCTTCAAGGTCTGTGAATAAAACTGCATTTCAGTGTTCAAAAATGTTACCTTAACGATATAATTTGTTCTCTTGAACAACTAATACCTAATTCATTTATAGCAGTGGCAACTCTGTATTATATTTTAAGTCCAGAACATATTCTGGACCAAAATTCAGTTAATCTCGTTGTGTTTGGGAGACCCCTGAAGTGAACTCCCTTTAAGGAGCAAGGGAACGGAGTAGAGAAAAGGCTCCCTCTGCTTTCGCTGCCTGAATTCTCCAGAGCAGCTAGATTTTAAGCCCATAGAATATTCCAAAGGCTACCGTCTTATTATATGAAGATTGGGAAAGAAGCAAGTTAAGTGTGAGTGAGACTGATTAATGACTTAGAAGTATAAGCAAACCTGGAAATTTAGTTTTTGGTCATGTGCTTCCTTTTCTAGGCAACTGTACGACCTTACATTGTATGAAATAAGCCATGGGGAGAGCAGAAACCCATGATGTGAGTCCATTTCTTCCTGTGAATCTGAAGATTAGGGCTGATGGAGGCACACCTGGCCTTTTCCAAAGTCGTATTTAACCATGAAAAAGGGAGCAAAAGAAATGTCTCTTGCTAAATGTTTTCTTCTTGTTTCCTATATGGGTAGCTAATTGGACCTTTTAAATTCTGCCTATAAATCATGATCTTTCTATTAGTAGCAATAAAAAAAATCTATAGGTTCTTATAATTGTTTCTAGTTTCACTGTGATAATTGACCATGAATAAACACACGTGTCCCAGGGACATGGCTGTTTGACTTTCCCCAAGGAAGCCCTCTGCTAGCACTTGATGCAACAAATTGAATTTGCTGTAGAACAACTGATACCTGGGGCTGAGGCTGAAATGAGTGAACGATGGCTCAAAGAGCTTGGAAGGATGTCATAGGAGGTAGATTGATTCTGTTTGAATCCAGAATAAGTGCAGTAGAGTATTCAGGTAAAGGAAGTGCCACAAATCTTTGCCTCCTGGGCTGGAGACAGCTGGAGTCACATTGCCTGTCTGTGGAAAAGTAACGTGGGGCTTGATGGAGATCTCAAGAAGAGCGAACACTGACAGGGGATGTTCTCTAACGATCAACTATAGATGTGGTGATTGCTGGAACCATGTGAGATAATTAACAGGTACAAGGTACCTTGCAAAGTCAAGCTGCCATACAATTGTAAGGGAGTGAGTGTAGAACCAGGGTTAAGATCACAGGATTTTGGAGCACCTGGGTTCATAGGGCCCACAGATTAGCTGTGAGCCTTTACCGAGATACGTAATCTCTCTACCCTTCACTCGTCATGTCTGTAAAGTGGAGACAATGCTTTCATTGGGAAAAGCCAGGGACCAATGACAGCCAGCATAGTCCCCAGGAATTGTGGAACCATCCCCCCTTCCCTCATTACGGCACCATGTCCCTCTGTCAAAGTTCGGCAGGGTCCTCCTACTTGCTACAGCTCATGGACTTTCAGCTATTATGGTATTTGACTTCCCTGCCGCCTTTTATGAATCTGGTCACTCCCTTCTTAAAATGTTCTGCTCCTTTGGTTTCTGTGACACGCACTCTTTTCTGATTCTTCACATGCCTCTCTGACCATCGCTTCTAATCGCCCTCCTTAACTTTTCCCCTCTCCTTCTCTTAGATCCTGGTGGTCCCAGGCTCCTGTCCTCGGCCTGCCTCTCCTCAGTTTGCACGGTCTTCCTTATCCACCTCATGGCACCTCTGGCTGACTCCTAATTCGTATACGTATTCCAAACTCACTGTGTGTCGCCTGTCAAATGGTTCACGGGGCATTCCACTCGGGTGTTCCAAAGGCATTTCAAAGTCAACACATCTAAAATGAGAACCATCTTTTCCCCAAGAGCACGTTTCTCCTGTGTTTTTGTTGGCCCTCAGCCACCCTGTCATCCAAGTGTGAAACTTGGGAGACATCCTACACTGGCTCGTTTTCTCATGCTCCGGATCACATCGGTTTCCAAGTCTGGCCACTTGTACCTTTTCGACGTGTTTTCAGTCAGTTTCCTCCTCTGCGTGCCCCCTGTAACTCACTGCCTAATCACATTTTGCTCAGAGATTGCTTCCTAACTTGTCTTAGTGTCCCCAGTGTGGGGCACCCATCAAGCCAGAACCAGCTTTCTGGTGAGCAAGTCGGAATGCCACGGCCCTTACGTGCTGACAGCATACAACCTGTGAAGCCCTTGCTGCCCTTTTCTACAATGACACTCTTGCAGTCCAGTCCTCTGCCCCGTCCCTGCCATCTCCCTGCAGCCCATTTGTCACCTAGCCATTTACTTGCAGCGCTACGCTCTCGTGCTTTTGAATGTGTCTTTCCTTCTGTCTGGAAATGAAGATCGAACAGGTGAGTGGATATTAAACTCTCCAGTAGCACCTGTATAGGATTTACCGCATTGTTGTAGGCAACTTACAGGGGTACTTCTTCCACAAGACAGCAGTTTCTTAGCGGAGGGAACCTGTCCTGTTCCTCTTTGGTCTCCAGAGCCTACTGTGGTCCCTGAGAAATTCTTTATTCAGATTGGGCGCTCTGCCTCAGCAGCTGACTTTTTTGGAGACTTGCTCCCTGGGGGCTTCAGTGCTCCTCGCCACCCCCCCCCCCCCCCCCGCGTGCAGGTGAAGGGCAGCTGAGCGGCTTCTCCCCTACCCGCTGCGCTGGGCCCGCGCCTGCCTGCGCGCCTGCGCCCTCTGCTGCTCGGCTCCCGGCGCGTCTGTGTGCGCGTGTGTCTGTTTCGAGAGGAAGAGGCTTGGGTGACAGGCGAGGCGTGAGCGAAGAGTTCAGCCTGAGTCACAGTCTCATTCACTGATTTCTCGGCGGCTGGACGGAGGCTGCCTCCCCAGGCGGCTCCCAGCTATTCCCGCACCCGCACCGTCTGCACCTGGCGCTCCGCTCTCAGCCAGGCCGACTGACAGACAGACTCCCCAGTGAGTAACCGCTGCTTGTGAGCGCCGGCAGTCCTGTCCGACCCCCCCCTTTGTGTGTGTGTGTGTGTGTGTGTATGCGCGTGTGTGCGCGCGCAGGGGGTGTCCCTGGGATTCCACACCGGCTCCGAGAACTCCCTGCTGGGCTACGTGGGTCCACCCGAGTCTGCGCTGCGCTGTGGGCGCCGGCCCGGGCAGGGGCTCGGACGCCCCCGGCGTGGGAGGGTGTTTGCCGGGATTCCCCGACTCCGCGCGCGGCTGCTAGTGGGGTTCCCCGAAAGGCGCCTGGCCCGGGAGGCGGCGGGGAAGCCCGGGCTGCGAGAGGCTGGCAGGCGGGGAAGCAGTCTAGCAGCCGGCTGGTCCGCAGAGCCGAGCGAGACGCTGGCTCGGCCCCTGCTGCCGCCCAGTCTCTCCGCCTCTCTCCCTTCCCCTTCCTCCTTTCTTTTCTCAGCAGCATCACAAAAGCGCGCTGCAGAATGAAACCCAATGCAGCGAGCGCAGCCCTGCTCTCGTCTCCCACCTGGTGCACGTCCCCCTGCGGGAGGAAGGGAGTGGGAGTCCCCGAGATTAGGGGTGGGGGCTTGCTCCGGGGACACACCTGTTTTCGGCTCTCGCTGAATTCAACCCGGTGCGGGATTGGAACCCGCGAGGGGTTCCAATACTTACACGCCGGTGTGTGTGTGTGTGTGTGTGTGTGTGTGTGTGTGCGCGCGCGCGCACACGCGCGCACGTCGGGCCCAGGCTCGCGGGGTACACTCGGTGTAAATAGCACACCTCTCTGCCGGCGCCCTGGAGCCAGGACGGTTCTGTGGGCTCCCAGCGCGCCCTGTGACAGCATGCTCGCGTCTCTTTGTTTGGCTTCTACCCCCACAGCCCTACCCCTCCGCAGGGCAAACTGATTTTCGGTTTCGCTTGACACTGCGCGCTGGGACTTAGTTTGGGCTGTGGCCTCAAATGCTCCTGGTATTTGTAATTGAATAGTTCTTTTGGGCGGGGGGTTATTTTTAGTGCTGGGAATAAAGAGGCAAGCACGTTGACCTTTTTGCGGCTGCCTTAGGCTTTGAATAAGTGCCTCCGGTTGAAGGAGCAGAGGGATTCCCATCCAGTCCTGCACACGTGCCTGCGGACAAGTGTGCACACACATTTCTGCACACGTCGCTTTCCCCCTTTCTTTTCTTTTTGAAAATTGGGACTGGGAATGCATTGTGTTTGTAAAAAGAACTTTCCTTTGTTCTTTTGGGCATTTTCTATTTTGAGTAATGGAGTAGGAGTACCAAAAGGTTGCAATTAGTTCACTCGAATAAAAGACACTGCCTCTGAGTCAGAGCTGCCAGGTTGATAATTATGAACATATACAGATGCGCTATAAAAGCAGATGCGCTGTTTAAGGCAAAAGGGGCGGGGTGGGGGCCGGTCAGAGGTAGACAACGAGGGAGGGTCTTTGCCGACCGCCTGCTGCTTATTGTTCCGGCACTAACGGCTGCAGCCTGCAGCCGCTTCCTCCTCCAGGGCTTCGCTCCTCCTTGGTCCCTCGGTCCCAAGTGGGACTGTCCAAGTCACCCAGTGCTGGCCCCCGGGGTTCCGGGATGCCAGCCCCAGTGGCAGCAGCCCTTCCCTGATCTCTCTCTCTCTCTCTCTCTGCTTTCCAGGTGGGCATCTTTGCGCCGGAGGCTGTCCCGAGCCGAGGCGGCAAGGACAGGACGCCTCTGGCCCAGCCAGTCGGGAGGGATGCGGCGTGGACATCAGCGCTAAGCGCCCCACGCTGGGCACGGGGCGTTTTCGCTCCCGGCGGAAGGCCGAGCGGCGGCGGAGGGGATGCACTCGGGACGCGCAAGGCTCCTTTCGCGAGCTACCGCCCCGAGGTGGACCCCAAGCAGGGCTCATCGCAGGACCGCGAGGACCCCTGCCCCCCGGGGCACGCGGCTGCGGAGCCTCGGGGCTGCGTCTGAGGCCAGGATGCCCTGGGCGCCTCCCTGCTGGTGAGGATGTCCTGCTGCCTGGGTCTGCATCCCTCAGCCCCCGTCCTTGGTGGGCACGACTGCGTGGGCCCGGCTTCGGCCTCTCGTGCGGGTGGATGAAAAGCGCTGGAGTCCTTGAGTGCGATCAGCGATCGAATCTGAATTCTAAGAGCCATGGACGAAGGTACTGGGCTGCAGCCCCAGGCGGGAGAGCCGCTGGAAGCCCGGGCCACAGTAGGAGCTGTCCAACAGAAGTGCGAACCAGAGACCTTTAGGTCCAAGAGTTTACCCGACCTGAACAGCGCCTCCTGTAGGTCAGATCTCAGTCCTGTGAGTGTAGGCTCCAAGCCAGACTGTCCAGATTCTTTGAGCCATCAGGAGTTGAAACAAGGCCTGAGCCGGCTGGCCCCCAGCCCCTCTGCCCCGTCCACTTCGGCAGAGATGGCAGGGCTCGTGGACTGTAACCACAGGGTGGACGTCAGCAAAACCATATCGGTGTCGTCTACGTTGGCCGTGCTCCAGGGGAGAAGGTGCCTCTACGTGGTCCTCACGGATTCCCGTTGCTTCCTGGTTTGCATGTGTTTTCTGACCTTCATCCAGGCGTTGATGGTCTCCGGATACCTGAGCAGTGTCATCACCACCATCGAAAGGCGCTACAGTCTGAAGAGTTCCGAATCAGGGCTGCTGGTCAGCTGCTTTGACATCGGGAGCCTGGTGGTGGTGGTGTTCGTCAGCTACTTTGGTGGCCGGGGTCGGAGACCCCTGTGGCTGGCGGTGGGTGGACTTCTCATCGCCGTCGGGGCTGCCCTCTTCGCTTTACCTCACTTCATCTCGCCTCCCTACCAGATCCAAGAGTTGAACGCCTCTGCCTCCAACGACGGCCTGTGTCAGAGTGGCAACTCCACCGTGACCTTGGAGCCACCCACCTGCCAGAAGGACTCGGGAGGAAATAACCACTGGGTCTATGTGGCTTTATTCATTTGCGCGCAGATTCTCATTGGAATGGGCTCCACACCTATTTATACCCTGGGACCAACCTACTTAGATGACAATGTCAAGAAAGAAAACGCATCCTTGTACCTAGGTGAGTCTTTCCTGTCCTTTCAAATAAGCTTGAAGTCAAAAATCAAAAGGAAACACCTTCACGTTTTCCTGGAGACCATATATATTTGTGTGTGTGTGTGTGTGTGTGTGTGTGTGTGTATGTATATAATATGCATATACATATATATTATATATTACATATATGTTATAAGCATTAAGTTTCAGTTTATTTATGTTTTGGCTTTAGGGTTGTATGTTTCAGTTTGGGAGAGAATCCAATCATTGAGAGCTCTCCGCATTAATTCTTAGAGTCACTTTTCACACTCTTTTGCCAAGTAATGCAAACTTTTAACTATAAAGTAGTGATTCTCTCTCGCTGCCTATCTTTGCAAAAGCTCTAATTGATCACATTTATCTTTCAATAGCTGTCCTTGTAGAAAGGTTCTGGAAGGAATAGAGAAGTAGCTGGTATATGGAGTGAAGTTTTGGATAACTTAATGCTGCTTCTCCTTCCTCTCCCCAGCAGCATGGGGAGTGGGGTATCCAGACTCCATAAAATGTGCTTTATTGCCTCCATAACTGTATTTCTTACATATCACCTGCATCGCTTTAAGGAAAAAAAAAGAAAAGAAAAGGAACAAACTTCAATGACATCATATGACTATGTTATCTTGATGTAGAAGCAACCTTGCAAGTTGTAAAGCTTCTCCAAAGCTATTTTTATTGCTAGTTGAAGACCCTCAATTACATGAACCTGGGAGCAGAATCCATTATTATTATTATTTTTTGCATTTGGTGAGTGATCTGCATGAATCAGCTCCCTGGACAGGGGTGCTTGGGTTAAGTACATGGTACACATGTGAGGCAGGCAGCCATTGCAGTGGGTAGGAAAATGTAGTTCCTAGAAATCTGTGGGTTGTCAGCACCTCTCTACACTAACTGCCCCTTCAAAAGTGAACTTCTAAGAGATGGATCTGAACCCTTGAAAAGGATGAATCGCGGTCATGCTGGATGTGATATTTGCTTTTCTATATTTCTCTACTGGAGTCCAACTAAAAGAAGATAAAAGATTTTACTTCATTAAAAAAAAAGGTAAATAAGTGAATACCAGCATTTAATATGTGCTGATAGGATCCTTGGTGTGGGAATAATCAAGTTTCAAAGGACAGTGAAAATGATACCCATTTAAGAGAGCTATGCTTTTTCCTCAGTGCTAGTACTGTCCTCGGACTCAGTTAGAGACGGTGTCTGAGCCATTTATAGTCCCTAGTTTCTTGCCCAAACGCATGAGCACAAGAAGTTTCAAATTCATTTTTATTACTAAATCAAAGAGAAAGAAATTTCCACTTAGGGCAGAGAAGGAGGAATCACTTGCTTGGTACTTTGCTTCTATGTTTTCTAACATTTATCGTGACACAATTTCATGCATACAAAAAGTTGAAACAATAATACAGTGAACACCAGTATATCCACTACCTAGAGTTAGTGATTGCTCTTTTTGTCATTTGCTTTATCAACTTGTGTGTGTGTGTGTGTGTGTGTATGTATGCATGCATATATTTTTTTTTTTTTTGGGTGTGGGGGCTAAGCCCTTTGAAAGTAACTGCAGACACCAATAGGCTTCAGCATGTATCTTCTAAAAATAAGGACTTTCTTTGACATAACTGCAGGAGATTTAACATCCTAAGAAAGTAAATAACCATTTCTTAATATCGTCATCTATCTAGTCCACATTCAAATGTCCTCAATTGTCCCCTCAAAGTCTTTTATATGTATTTTTTCAAACTAAGAGCCAATCAAGATTCATTTATACATTGCATTTGGTTTTTTAGCATTTCATAATCTACAACAGTGCCTCAACATTTTTCTTTTTCCATCACATAGGCTTTTGAAGGGACAAGGCTAGTTGATTTGTGGGATGTTCCACATTCTAGATTTATCTGATTATTTCTTTGTGGTGTATCTTACCTGGTTCCTGCATTCCCTATAATTTTTGTATACTGGAAGTTCAGTCTAAAAGTTTGATTAGATCCAGACAAAACATGTTTAGTTAGACCACTTCATAGGCAATGCTGTGTTTTATATTACACACATCTGTCCACTCATTAGTGATGTTTAGTTTAATCACTTGGGTGAGTGCCCTGTCTTTCCATGGTAAAGATACATTTCTCCCTCTGAAATAGTCGTCTTCAGAATGATACCTTGATCCCCCCTCCATTTACTTTGAAAACTTGGATGGGAGGGAGCTTCCATCCCACTTCTGGGTATCATTGACACAAATTTGTTTCATCAGAAACACAGGCAGAGCCCTACACACAAGGAGAACATCTAAGAGCACTAGTAAGAGCCTGAGATTGTACTTTTCTGGTAGGGGTTGCTCACCAAGAAGAAAAAGAGCAAGTACATATTAAGTCCATGTTCTGTGCTGGACGAGGTGCTACTTTTCGGAAGACCAAAAATGAGACATATTTCCAGCACCCAAGGAGCTTTCGTTGTGATGACGAAGTATAATTCCAGGTAGGGGTGTGAAGTGACACGTGCAAGGAGGTGGAAAATTATACAAATGGCATTTGTTCTGTCCCCCTCTTTTAGATATTGACTAATAATAATAATTTTTTGGGAAAAAAAATTTGATGCATGCCTTAGGATACATTCTCTGAGAACGTATCCTAAGAATTCTGCTTCATAATTCTGAGAATTCTCAATCTTGAGAATTATGCTTCATAATTACTGGATCACAGTAAAAGCTCCAGTGGTTTGAGTACCAGGAATCTTTCACGCATTATTTAATATTCCCTGTGGTTTTATGATAAGGGAGTTGGTTTCTCTATTTTACGGATGAGGAAACCGAGGCTCAGAGAGTTTCAGTGACTACTTACGGGCTTCAAACCCATGCGTGTCTCACCACAGAGCCCCTGAGCTGCCTTCCACGCTGTGTGTTCTTTCGCCGATGCTCTCAGCATCAACTGAATCCAAAGGCAGTATGTGCAACCGAGTTCTGAGAATGGTGCAGAACCAGCCTGAAGTCACCAAAACAAGATCATTCTCTAAATTTTTTAAAGCATGTTTTATATGTTACCTGTGTATAAATTCCAATAAGAGAGACTACTATGTTAAAACAGGAGTGGTGTTAACCTATGACGATGTGGGATTTTTTCCCCCTGGTAAACAACTACCGTGTTTCCCTGAAAATAAGACCTAGCCGGACCATCAACTATAATGCGTCTTTTGGAGCAAAAATTAATATAAGACCCAGTCTTATTTTACTATACTGTAAGACCTGGTCTTATATAAGACCGGGTATAATATAATATAATGCTGGGTCTTATATTAATTTTTGCTCCAAAAGACGCATTAGAGTTTATGGTCCGGCTAGGTCTTATTTTTGGGGAAACACGGTAGTTAAATATCTGTTACTTTTCACAAAACTGTTTTTCTCCATTACCTTGTTCACTACCTACTCCTTTCTTAACCTTTTTGTCAGTCTTTCTAACTTCTCATTGTAACTACAGAAGGGGAAAAAAGCAGGTAGCAGGTAAGTAATTGCAGGTAGGAGCAAATGTCTCAGTTAATGTTAAAACCATTGAAATGGAATGTAAATGTGTATCTTAATCCTTTGCAGGTTTGGTATTAACGTTCTGGCAGCTTT
Source organism: Rhinolophus ferrumequinum (assembly GCF_004115265.2). NCBI lineage: Eukaryota > Metazoa > Chordata > Mammalia > Chiroptera > Rhinolophidae > Rhinolophus > Rhinolophus ferrumequinum. Next base: position 11,541,292 of record NC_046297.1, read on the forward strand.
AACTGTGGAAGGATGTGTTCATAGATGAGATACGGTAGCCTTTATACCCACTAAATGCCCTAACTCTTCGGCAAGGAGAGAGGTCTGGTGTTGACCTGGGGCACAGAGAAAGCTTTGTAGGTATTAAGAAGTAAAGTTAGCAATGAGCCCATGATTTGTAATTGTATCTTAAGGAGAGAGAGAGAGAGAGAGAGAGAGAGAGAGAGAGAGAGAGAGAGAAAGAGAGAGAGAGATAGGAGAATATGATCTTTTGGTAGCAAGAAATTCATGAATCAATAGGAAAATGAGAAAGAGTGGTAGTAGGAAAAGAGAAAAAAAAGATGCATTTCTAGCATAGAAAACCACAACTTTGATTGAATGATATTCAGAATAAGTAATGATTGGCACGGGTCCAAGCAGTGTGGGGACAGCCGTTCCAGCTCCCTGGTGTGTCAGCCCTGAATTCACACCACACAGAAGGGTCCAAATGGCCGTCAGCACCAGAGGAGGACGTAGAAATCTGTATCTTAGTCTGACTCCACCAATGACTAGTCGTGAGACTTCAGACAAATCCCTTGCTTCTCTCAGTCTCCCTTTCTACATGAGGATTATTATGTTTGTTTCCTTCACTGTGATATTTTGTGGACCAAGTGGGATTATGTGTGTGCAAGCATTCTGCCCACGGGAAGAGGTGGAGTTTTGCTCTGTGAAAGCAGAATTCACACTCAACCTAGAGGGTGGCCAGAGCAGGGAGAGAGAGAGCTTTTGCTCTTCCTGAGTCTGAAAACCCTTAAACATATCTTTTTATAATGGGAAAAAAGGAAAGAAACATCGTGTAGGATAATAAAACATAGTATAGAAATCACTCCTTGAAGCATTTATAGGAGAATCTTGATCATTGTTGTAGCCATGTTATGTTCTGATTAATTGAACTTGCTGAGAACCCAGGGTTTATCACCAAAGCTTGACGGCCATCATTCTTTAATGTATGAACGTTAGTGTGATGTATATTTGTGCTTCGTGTAACATAAGAAAAGCTCTTTTGAAGTTGACCACTGTGTGTCTTCATTTGCGTGCAGAGACTGTGGCAGGATGTTTGCTGAATAAGAACTGGTCCCGGGCCTTGCTCAGAAGTAATTGTTATTGTTTTAAAATAAACTCCTGGTGGCTTCTCTCTCTCTTTTTTTTTTGTGACATTTTCTCAGTCTTTTAAAAGTAGAATGAACTGAAATTAGTTGATTTATATTTCAAGATTTTATAGTAATATAAACATACATGTACATACACACAAACACATATTATATATATGTGTGTATATATATATATATATATATATATACACACACACACATATATAATGTTCTTTCTGACATAAATTGCTCTTTCTGAGTGTGAAAACCCTTAAACATCTTTTTTATAATTGGAAAAAAGAAGTCACTCCTTAGAAATGTATAGGAAAATCTTGATCAGTTTTTAGCCATGTTATATAGAACAATCTACGTCTCTATATACGATTTTACGTACAGTAATTAAAAGCAATGAAAGATACATATATGTATCTTTTAATTCAGTGTTTTTTAGAGCCATAAAACCAAGTATCTCTGTGGCTTTGACTAATTAGGGGTTTATTTATCTTGTGCAACAGGCTGGCTGGGGTAGGCAGTCAAGGGCTGGTACAGCTTTGGGTGGTGCCAGCTTCCTTTTTCTATCCCTCAGAGAAGGAGAAAGTGAAGGGGGCAGCTTCTGCTTACTGTCAGGGATGTCCCATGGACCAGAATGGAGTCCCCTGGCCTTTTCTAGCTAACATGATTTTGGGGAAGGCAAGGTTTAGATTTTTCTAGTCTGTATGGAAGAAGAAGGCAAGTGAGAGGAGGGTGGGGTAAGTATGAGTGGCCTCCAGCTGTATCTGCCACACTGGTCATGTTTTCCCTTTTGCCTCAATAGCCAGAAAATTTAGCCCCACCCCTTCCTTTTTTCTAATCAGTATTAATAACCTATCCAAATGAAGGTGAAGAAACATACCTGGGCATTTGGATTGTTCGATTGTGTCTCTTTGGGGAGAGACTGGACTATTTGGAAATGGGGACTGTGGGTCCACGTGGACGTGTTCTGCTGTGTTGAGTGCTCCTGCAGGAGCCAGTACTCTCACCCCGCTTTTTCCAACTCCTCGTTCTAGAGAAAAGAGACGGATTTCACAGCCGTCTGACTTCCACCTCCAAAGCCATTTGCAGCTCTCAGATGTTGTGCCTTACGACCCTCAGTTCCCTGTGGAAAACTGCACAGGTCATTCTAAACAATGGTTCTCATCTAGGGGTGGGGATTCCCTTACCCCTAGGGGCTCACTTGGTAACGTCTGGAGTCAGTTTTTTTTTTTTTTAATTTATTTTTAATTTATTGGGGTGACAATTGTTAGTAGAATTACATAGATTTCAGGTGTGCAATTCTGTATCACATCATCCATAAGTCACACTGTGTGTTCACCACCCAGAGTCAGCTCCCCTTCCATCACCATACATTTGATTCCCCTCACCCTCATCTCCCACCCCCCAACCCCCTTACGCTCTGGTAACCACCAAATTACGTTCCCCAGATTAATTTTCAAACCCCGTGGCCATCCTGTGGTCACCGACTGCCCTCCAATCCCCTCACCCTCCCCCCCACCCCCCACCCCTCCTGCCCATCTAGCAACCCTCAGTTTTTCCTCATTGTCTCCCAAACTGTTTCTGATTAGTTCATTCACTTATTCTTTTCTTTAGAATCCGCAAATAAGTGAGATCATATGGTACTTATCTTTCTCTGTCTGACTTATTTCACTTAACATAATGTTCTCTAGATCCATCCATGTTGTTGCAAATGGTAAGATTTCTTTTTTCTTTATGGCTGCATAATACTCCATTGTATAAATGTACCACAGTTTCTTAATCCAATCATCTACCGATGGGCATTTTGGTTGTTTCCATGTCTTAGCTATTGTGTATAGTGCTGCAATAAACATAGGAGTGCATAAAGATTTTTGAATTGAAGTTTTGGATTTCTCCGGATAGATACCTAGGAGTGGAATTACTGGATCATAAGGTAGTTCCATTTTCAGAATTTTGAGATACCTCCATACTGTTTTCCATAGCGGCTGCACCAGTCTGCAATCCCACCAACAGTGCACAAGCGTTCCCTTTTCTCCACATCCGCGCCAGCACTTGTTGTTTGTTGATTTATTGATGATAGCCATTTTGACTGGGGTGAGGTGGTATCTCATTGTGGTTTTTATTTGCATTTCTCTGATGGTTAGTGAGGTTGAGCATTTCTTCATATGTCTGTTTGCCATCTGTATGTCCTTTTCAGAAAAATGTCTCTTCAAGTCCTCTGCCCATTTTTTAATTGGATCGTTTGTTTTTTTGGAGTTGGGTTGAGTAAGTTTTCCATAGATTTGTGATATTAATCCCTTATCAGATATATCATTGGCAAATATCTTTTCCCATTCAGTAGGATCCCTTCTTGTTTTATTGATGGTTTCCTTTGCTGTGAAAAAACTTTTTAGTTTGATATAATCCCACATGTTTTTTTTTTCTCTTAGTTCCCTCGAGCGAGGGTGTATATCAGTAAAAATCTTACTCCGGGTAATGTCTGAGAAGTTTCTTCCTATATTTTCTTCTAGGTATTTTATGGTTTCAGACCTTACATTTAAGTCTTTAAGCCATTTTGAATTTATTTTTGTATATGGTGTAAGGAGGTGGTCCAACTTCATTTTTTTGCATGTGTCTGTCCAGGTTTCCCAGCACCATTTATTGAATAGACTGTCATTACTCCATCGTACATTCTTGCTTCCATTGTCGTAGATTAAATGGTCATATAGGCGTGGATTTATTTCTGGACTCTCTATTCTGTTCCATTGATCTATGTGTCTGTTTTTATGCCAGTACCATGCTGTTTTGATTACTGTAGCCTTGTAGTATAATTTGAAGTCAGGTATTGTTATACCTCCCACTTTGTTCTTATTTCTCAAGATTGCTTTTGCTATTCGGGGTCTTTTATGGTCCCATATAAATTTTAGGATTATATGTTCTATTTCTGTGAAAAACGACGTTGGCAGTTTGATAGGAATTGCATTGAATATGTATATTGCCTTAGGCAGTATGGACATTTTAACTATATTAATTCTTCCTATCCATGAACATGATATGTGTTTCCATCTATTTATATCTTCCTTCATTCCTTTCTTCAGTGTCTTATAATTTTCTGAGTATAGATCTTTTACTTCTTTGGTTAAATTTATGGAGTCAGTTTTGATTGTCACAACTTGGAAAAGGGTCTACTGGCATTGAGTGGTACTTCAGCCAGTGTTGCTGTGACACATCCTACAGGGCACAGCACAGACCCTGAACACAAGGAATTATCCTGCAAAAAATGGTAACGAGTGATGCTGTAAGCATTTTTCATCTTAAGCACTCACGTTTCTTTGTTATCTTGGGTTTCTGATATCTTGAAAGCATTGACTATTTGGACGGGGGAGACTCAGGAAAAACATGTCTTTGTAAGAAGGAAGGTCAGCTTGCAAGCCAGGGATAGGAAATACAAATTAATTGTGCATTTCTCACTACTATATCATTGCTCCGTAGATTCCATAGTATCAATACTACATTGTGTTGTTAGTAGATTGTGAGAAATACTATAGTGTGCCATAGCAGATTATTTTTAGTGGGTATAAAAATATAAGAGTTTCATGGTTTTTATTGTGATTTTAGTTCCCATCAACTTAAAAAAGTTTCTACCCATAGAGATTTCTAAACCATATTATTGGAGTTGGGGACGTTGTAACCCTTGAAGACAGAATGATTTTGTGTGTGTGTGTGTGTGTGTGTGTGTGTGTGTGTATGAGTGTGTATGTGTGTGTACTAAGGGGAGTGATATTCCATTTCCCTATATATCTGAGATTTGTTTTAGTGGTGTTGGCTTTAGTGAAAGAAAACACTGAAGTAAAAAATTCTGGAAAACCATAAAGCAATTAATCAGCATTCTAAAGCAGAACTCACCAACGAAATGATTGGACCTCAAGAGGAGATATAAGATAGATTTAATTAGGGGTTATAGGACCTAGAATTTCTCTTAAGAATAAATGAGAGCTTAATTAACTAAAAAAATACCCCCAATCTGATATGATTTCATATGTGAAGTATAACAACGGCCATTTTTCATAGCAAATATTTTTGAGTGTTCCGTGTATGGCAGGTATTGTGTTAAATGCTTTATCACCTTAATTCATCTTCAGAGCAATTCTATGTGATTCTATGTGGCAGTTACTCCCCACCCCCTTTTTTGTGGTACCCCCCCCCCCAAAAAAAAAACACGTGTTAAACTAATCAACCATTTAAAAGGTATGAGGTCTGACAATTAAGTTCGCGAACTCATCCTAGAAAAAGCACTACATACCTCATTGCTGAATATCACTATGGTCACCTTCGAAGTACTCCCCTTGGGAAGCTATGCACCGACGCCAGCGCCTAGTCCACCCTTCAAAGCAATTTTGGAACTCTTCTTTTGGAATGGCCATCAGAGCTGTCGTCGTATTACCCTTGACGTCCTGAATGTCATCCAAATGTCTTCCTCTCAATATTTCCTTTCTCTTCGGGTAAAGAAAGAAGTCATTGGGGGCCAGATCAGGTGAGTAGGGAGTGTGTTCCAATACAGTTATTTGTTTACTGGCTAAAAACTCCCTCACAGACAGTGCCATGTGAGCTGGTGCATTGTGGTGATACAAGAGCCGTGAATTGTTGGCGAAAAAGTTTGGGTTTTTTAACTTTTTCCTGCATTATTTTCAGCACATCCACATAGTAAACTTGGTTAACTGTTTGTCCAGTTGGTACAAATTCATAATGAATAGTCCCTCTGACATAAAAAAAAGGTTAGCAATATCGTTGCAACAAAGTTTGAGAACTTAATTGTCAGGTTACTAGTGTTAAATATATTCACGTTGTTGTGAAATAGATCTCTAGTTCTTTTTCATCTTATAACACTTACAGTCTGTACCCATTAAACAGTAATTCCTCCTGCCCCCAACATGAGGCAACCACCTTTCTACTTTCTGTTTCTGTGGCTTTGACCACCTTAGATACTTTATACGAGTTTGGAATCACAAAGTATTTGTCCTTTTGTGATTGGCTTATTTTGCTCAGCATGATGTCCTTTAGGTTCATCCATGTTGTAACACATGACAGGATGTCCTTCTTTTTCAGGCTTGCACAATATTCCATTTTATATTATACCACATGTTTTTAATCCATTCATCCGTTGATGGACACTTGGGTTGCTTCCTCTTCTTGGCCATTGTAACTAATTTTGCTGTGAACATGGATATTCAAATAACTCGTATTTATCCGATTCTTTTGGATAAATACCCAGAATGGAATTGTTGGATCATATGGTAACCCTACTTTTTTATTTTTTGAGGACCCTCCATACTATTTTCCATAGTGGCTGCACCATTTTACATTCCCACCAACAGTGCACAAGGGTTTCAACTTCTCTACATTCTCACCAAGACTTATTTTCTGTTCTTTTGATAGTGGCCATCTTTTTTTTTTTTTTTTTTGAAAACCAATAAGTACCATTTATTGAGCAGTTACTATGTGCAAGGTACTGTACACATGTCATTCACTGGTCACAGTGAACTACTGTGGTGGGAATGATAATTCTCATTTTATACAACAGAAAAGTAAACAAAACTCATTTATTTAAAAAATAAAAGCATAAAGATGTCACCCAAGGCCCCACAACTAATCGTCTAGGAAGTGGCAGATCTATCTAACCATACAGCCTGCGCTATTGATCACTCTGCCTTTCTGACGTGGTTACTTTCTTTTTTTTTTTTTAACTTTTTTTTAAAAATTAGTTTCAGGTGTACAAAACTATGTAATATTAGACATTTATCATTTCTATCCCTCACACAGTGATAACCCCCCTTCATCTACTACTCCTCTGACATCGCACACAGCCATTACATTTCCACTGTCTCTATTCCTAATGCTGAACTCCACTTCTTGTAACTATATGTATATATACAATTATAGTTGACATTCATTATTGTTCAGCTTCAGCTTCAGGTGTACAGTGCAGTGATCAGGCATCTACATCATCCCTGAGGTGGTCTCCCTAATGGGACAAGTGTCCATCGGATACCCTACAAAATCTTTACAACATTATTGATTACATTCCCCAAATTGATTTTCGCATCCCCATGGCAATCTTGTGGTTACTGACTGTTTTCTAATCCCCTCACCTTCCCCCTTATCCCCACCCTCCCCTCCCATCTAGCAACCCTCAGTTTTTCCTCTCTGTCTCTGAGACTGTTTCTGATTAGTTCATTTATTTTCTTTAGATTCCACATATAAGTGAAATCACATGGTATTTGTCTTTCTCTGTCTGACTTATTTCACTTAACATAATGTTCTCTAGGTCCATCCATATCATTGCAAGTGGTAAGATTTCATTCTTCTTTATGGCTGTGTAATACTCCATTGTATAAATGTACCAGTTTCTTAATCCAGTCGTCTACCGATGGGCATTCCGGTTGTTTCCATGTCTTGGTAGTGCTGCAATAAACATGGGGGTGCATAAACTTTTTTAAATTAGAGTTTTGGATTTCTCCGGATAGATACCTGTGAGTGGAATTGCTGGGTCATAAGGTAGTTCCGTTTTCAGATTTTTGAGATACCTCCATACTGCTTTCCATAGTGGCTGCACCAGTCTGCAGTCCCAGATAGTGGCCATCTTGATGGGTGTGAGATGATATCTCATTGTAGTTTTGATTTGCATTTCCATAATGATTAATAATGTTAACATCTTTGCATGTACTTATTGGCCATTTGTATATCTTCTTTGGAGAAATGTCTAAGTCTTGTCATTTTTTTATTTAAAAATTTTTTTTTAAATTATTTAAAAATTATAGTTGACATATTAAACCCTTATCAGATATATGACTTGCAAATATTTTCTCCCATTCTGTAGGTTGCCTTTTCACTCTGTTGATTGTTTCCTTTGATGGACAGAAGTTTTTAAGTTTCATGTAATCTCATTGTTGATTTTGATTTTGTTTCCTGTGCTTTTAGTGTCATACCTAAAAAAATCATTGCCAAATCCAGTGTGTGGAAACTTTCCCCCTATCTTTTCTTTTAGGAGTTTAATAGTTTTAGAACCTATATTTAGGTCTTTGATCCGATTTGGGTTAATTTTTGTGTACGGTGTAAGGTAAGGGTCCAACTTCATTCTTATTGCACGTGGATATCCAGTTTCCCAGCACCATGTGTTGAAGAGGGCATCCTTTCCCACTGTGTAGTCTTGGCTTTCTTCTCGAAAACTGGCAACTACTTTTATTTTTCACATTTTATAGATGAGGAAATCAAGGTGAAGTAATGTGCTCAAGGTCATCTAAAAAGTGCCAAAAACCAGCACCTAAGGTCATCATCCAAAGCCTGAACTTTAACTTTCAAAATTATGGAGAGGGAAAGGGAGGGAAAAGTTTATAAACTTCTGGTGTGATTTTGGCCAAGCGTCTTAATTTCATTATCTATAAAAGAGACGAGGAGGCAAGGCTAGTGGCTTCTTAGATTCCTATTGCCTCTTATGTCCTCACGTTCTGTGCCTGTTCAGCCTGGCTTGATATAGTCTTGTTCTGGAACTTGGGGCTCGGATCTGGAGAAGGGTTGTAGCCTGTTCTGCCTTTCCTTGAGTCATCAGACGCTAGTCTCCTGGGCGCTTCCTGCACTCCCTGGTGGCTTGAGCAATGCTGCCATGTGACAGCTGTCCCTGGGGAATCAGGCATTCCTTTTGCTCCTATTTCAGGCAGCTGTGTATTACCTGATGGGAAATTCAGAGTCTACTTCCCCTCCTGGGAGTTATGATTGCTTGTGAAACTGTCACCCTGCAAAAATGCTAATCCCTGTTACCTAATATAACCTAGAAAGGCAGGTGCAGGCTACTCTTGCTTAAAAGTAAAAAGAGTATTCGTGTAATTAATATTTTCAGCAGGATGAAATTACATAATTTGCAAGGTTATGAAATTGAACTGGCTTCCTTGAATATAGGAATTCTTAGCTGTGATACTTTAATAATAATAATAATAATAATAATAGGTTTTGATTCTGTCGAGTCTTTTTCTATTTTTTTGGACTTGAAATTTTATGAAGGAAATAGAAGTTTTAAAGTTTTCTTTTCTTTCTTTTTTTTTGTAAGAAAGGGGAGAAATTAAGTGAATAAGACCATAGGTAGTGAATTCTAGACCTCAGACTTTCTGGCTGTAAATCAATGTCTGATCAATGAATGTATAAAGTAGAACCAATAATTCTCATTTGCAAAGTATCTTTACATTATTGGGTGAAAGATATTTGCCAGTATTTTGTCTAGAAATATGCTTATGTCCCTGGTGTGTAATTTCGGCTGGAAGGGAAACCTTTCCTGATTTGAATTGCATTTTCATGACTTTTGTTTAGGGTGGAGGACAGCAGTAATTTTTTAAAAAGATGCAACAATCTTCCTGAAAAAAAAATCTGAAACATTTCCTATGAGAAAGACATACTTCGAAATACGCAAATCTTAGAGCTAGTGATTCTGAAACCTGGTTTTGCTGGTTTTAAAGATGTCTCTAGTGATTTTGTCCTTGTGAAATTCTTGAAAGAAATTTGTCTTGATGTTTTTAGGAATGGTGGAAGGCGATGTAGCTAAATGTAAGGAGGGAAGAGTGACGGGTTCTGCCCCTCCCAGAGGCTGGAATCAGGATTTTTGGTTTGCAGTGTTCTCCTCTAGGCACACTTTCTTTCTTTTTAGGTTCTAGAGCCATTGTCAGGGACAGGCGCGTGGGACCCTCATGTGTATTCTCGCGAGACACCTATTTATAATCACGTAACGTCATCTTATACCACTTCAGCAATGACTAACTGGGGACTTCGACCTCCTAGGTCATCCGTTTCGTAGACGTGATAAACCATATATGGCTGGCTAGTTACTGACGTGTAATTACTGATAAGACTTTTCAGGACCTCAGTTTTCTTTTTATATAAAATGATCTAGTTTGACCACACCAGAAGACTTCTAAAGTGATCTATGTTGATTGTTGGAAGCTTGATTAGGGATTGGAGTAGTGAGAGAGGGGAGTGGTCATATACTCTGTACTGTGTTTCTAAAAGTAACGCTAAGAAGTAGATCCTGCCCCCAAGGAACTGACAGTCTAATCTGATTGTTTATTTTGCATCATATACTCTGGGTGAGGTGAGATGATCTGAGGATTTCAGTTTTCAAATTTGTAAACGGAATTGAATTAGAGTCTCAAAGGGTCCTCCTAGGACTGTACCCTCTGACTTCTTCTGGACCTACTGTGGCATAGATCCAGACACTAGCATATTCGAGGCATTTGAATCTTGTGGCTGCTGAAGGCTGGCTGCTTGGGTTCAAATCCCAGCTCTGCCACGCCAGTGGTGTAACCTGAGGCAGGTTCGGTGGCCTCTCTCTGCCGGCTGCCACCTCTGTTAGCACTGGAACCACTGTGGGTTAGCTGTGAATTAATGTGCATGAGGCACGTAAAACAGGGCCTGGCCTGGTACCTGGGTAAACACTCAAAAAAGTGGGCCGTCATTATTTAAAAACAAAAAAAATGAATCCTGTTCAGGAAGCCGGTAGTGTTTGCTTTCGTTGTAGCTGGGAAGGTGCAGCTTCTCTTGTGGCTGTTCTGAACAGGTTGCCTGCCTCACCAGCTATTCTCAATGTGCCTGTGTTGACCGCCCCTGCTTGGGTCACAATGTGTTAGGTTGGCCCTGGGCCAGAGGGAACAAGGCATGTGGGTTCCATTATATCCCGGGTGTTCTTGGCTGGGCAGGACCCCTTCGGGAGGGACCCATCTCCTCTCCCTTCCCCACATGTTAATGCATGGACTCTATGCTCCCTCGGGGTTGAAATGTCTGTTACCTCCCTTTCAAAGTAAAGAACGACCACGATCACGGGGAGAAAGAAGGCAAAGTTTTCAGGTTATAAATAGCTTCCTGACGCGATGCGGTTGCTATGGGCTTCTGCTAATTAGGATGCGAGCTGTTGGCTATAATCAAGTTTAATTGCTAAAGAGCATAGGGAGGAGGCCCCACAACACATGCTCGTGGGCTCTCTCTGTGCATTTTCTGTCCTCTTCTAGACTGAATCACCTCCGATCAGGTCTCCCACCAGCAAGTTCTGCTAACTCCAGAGCCTTTTGTAGTTCCGGGAGTGGGCCTGCGACTCTCACGGGTAGTCCACATGCTTATACCTTGGCTCACGTGGTTCTTGCTAATGGGAAGGCGGGATGGGTTATATGAAGGGGCAGAGAGCCAATGCCCACGGAATACAGAAAAGGGTCTTCTTGCTCTACTTCTCTCATAGAACGCACACAGCCTCTGTTCATGTGTACGTAGGTTTGTGTGTACGTACGTACGTGTGTGTATGTGTGTGTGTATTAGAGTTGGGGGTGCAGGAGGAAAAACGAGGGGAGTGGAAGAAATAGCTACGTTTTCGGGCTTTGCTTCCTACTGTCTCCCAGAGATATGAGTGTACCTTGCTCCCACGGCCGTAGGAAATCTTTGCATTTCTTCAAATCCTTATTTTCCCATGGTCGAGTGATAGTTTACAAATTATTATCAAAGCCTCTTGTTTTTCCTTCCCTAACTGTAGTAAGTTTATGGCCTATTGGTGCTCCATGCAGAGTATGCACAGGCAAAGGGAGGAAGTACGGGCCTGATTAATGGATTTTCCTATAATTAATTACACTTACAAAATGTTTTCTTAAACATGTCGAAAGGACGCGATGTCTGAAGCGACGTTTGGATTCATATCAATGAACCATGTGATTTGAGCCATGATATCACAGATAAAGGTTGAGTTATCAGCATTTGGTATTATTTGGTTTCTGTCTTTACTGTGGACACTGGTACCAGCTCCCTCCCTGTCCACTTTTAAGGCTTTTGGCCGCCTATAATAACACCTGTCAAGTGTGTCTGAAAAAATCTGCAGGCTCCACTTGCGACCTTAAATTCTCAACCAGCCTGCTCTGCCCCCATGCCTCCCCTTCCAGCTTATTGCCCGGGAACTTGTTTCCTTCTCCCCGCCCAGTTCCTGTGGATTCCAGTGGACTGTTTCCTTGGATAAGTCTTAATGATGATTTTACCAGGATGCTGAACTTTGCTCTCTATTAGCTCTCTCTGGTGGCTTGGCCAGCTCTGCTTTATGACCTGCCTGCTCAGCTCTCAGAACCCCCACTGGGGTCTGGGGCACTGGGGTTCCCTTGTCCTGGCCTCAATTCCGACATGTAAACCACACAGACGTGCTTCACTGTTCACAGGTGGAATTCACAGTAGGGGTTATCTTGCGTCTGTGGCTGGTGAGCTCACTGGGTTAGGTGCAGTCCAGCGTTAATGAGGCTCCTGACCATGAGTTAGGTATGAGTCGGTCACCATTGCTCTGTCCCATAATGCACTGCTCTCACCTTGTCCTGTCAACTTGCAAATGAGGTTGCTTACTGAACTCTAGGAGGCAGAGAATAGGAGCAGTGCTCACCCATTCCCATTGCAAAGAACAAAAACAAAACACAAAATCCACACTCCTTCCTCCCCCACCAAAAAAAAAAACAAACAAAGAAAAGAAAAAAGAAAACCCACCTCAGGGCAGTAACTGTAGCTCATTTCATGGAAAACATATAATAATAATTATAATTAACTTGTCATAATAGTGATGATATAATTACAATCATCACCTTGTAAACAGACCTGGGAAGGCAGGGTATTTAAATATTCTGACCAAACTGGTTTTAAATGACTCAAATGATTCTAGGTCTTTTCAAATTTTCTTTTGGTTTATATGACTATGTGACTATGTTCTGATACATTGCTTGTCTTTTTTTTTTTTTTTTCAAATTTGTATGCCAAGCAAAATATTCACACGTTTCATTGGCAATTTTATCTAGGTTAAAAAAGAGGTATTTTTTGCTCTTTGATGTTAATATCCTTTCATATACTTTAAAGATAAATTGTTACTCTATCTGAGTTATTAGGCTAAAAAGTACATATTGATTACTGCACATTTTCATAAAGGAGTTGATTTCAGATTATCTTGGCTCAGTTTTGAGCCTATAGGTTGTCTTGCTTTAAGAAAAACTGATATGCAAAAATAAAAATTTAGAATACATACTTTTTTTCAGGTAGGAAGGTGCTTTTTTACATTATAATAAGACTTCTTTTACTATACTATGAATTCCTTTAACTATTTGTCGTGCGGGGTGGCCTGCGGGGTCTCTGCTCCTGCTCCCCACATAAGAACACAGGATATGGTGAGGCCAAAAAGGAACATCCAAGGAGCCATAGGTAGGGGAGTCACACCACTATAGTCTCACTGGAGGCTGGATTCACACGACGTGCAACCTGCTGTCCGCTTTTCTGCCAACTGACCGACTTCCCTCGCTAGCTGCAATCTGCCGTGCTAACTGCAATCCGCGCTTGCTAGCTCAGCCACCATCTCCTTGCTAGCCCCCATTTCCTGCTAGCATAGCCATAGCAGTTATATTAGTGGCCAATGGCTCACTGGTTACAGCTGACGGCCAACTAGCCACAGCTGATGGCCAGCCAATCACAGTTGATGGCCATTTACTACCTGAGCCAGCACCTTTCTATGTGAGGCCTGGAAACTGCTCTCTGGCTCTGTCCCCACACTATTATTATCAAAAATATACTTTGTAGGGTGGCCTGTTAGCTCAGTTGGTTAGAGCGTGGTGCTAATAACACCAAGGTTGCCGGTTCGATCCCTGCATGGGCCCCTGTGAGCTGTGCCCTCCTTAAAAAACAAAAAACAAAACACGTATTTTGTATGTAGGAGAAGATCCATCAATTAAAACCTCACACGTGTATATTCTAACTCCAGATATTTATTTCTCACTGATTACTGAATCTGGTTAATAAATGGCTCTCTCCCGTTTCAGTTTTCTTCTTCTTTTATATTTGGTATCATCTGTGATTTTAATTTGAGGGCTATTGATCTTTTCATGGATGTCACAATTCAAGCTTACCACCAAGTCTGTGGGTTCCCACTGGGACCTTCCCTAACTTTTATATCATTATTGGTTATTACTACCCTTTGCTTTAATTCACTCCTGCTGATTTAAAGTCCTTTGACTGCTCTAACGTGCGTCAGTCTGAATTAATGTTTCAGAGGAGACCCTAGGAGGCCGATAGCCAAATGCTTACTAAGGTTATTGTGTCTGCTCATTTATTTATTAAAAACTCGTTCTTTTTAAGTGGCTAGATATTTTATCACTGATTTTATTACCTAATTTATTATGATTCGTTCACTCTTTTGTATTATTCTTTTATTAGAGATTTTTGTTAGATATACTTTGTGTAAATACAATTTGAAAAACTCATTTTTTTTTTAATTGCCCATGTGTTAATAACCTCAGTAATGGATTGCCCTTGTGACTTTGTACAACCTAAACCTGCTGTTGTGGTTAAATATCTGTTCTCCTGGTATAGTGCAGATATTAGGTTGGTGCAAAAGTAATTGCTGCTTAAAAGGTTAAAAATAATTGCAAAAACTGCAATTACTTTTGTACCAACCTAATATGTCGAAGTCTGTATTAACAAAGTATTATGAGTTCCTAATGAGTGAGTTTCTAATTTCATTATTGTTAAAATCAGACTTTTAAGGACCAATGTATTCATTCAACATTATTATTGTGTTTTTATTCATTTAATTTCCGGAATTTCTTCTCTCTGGATGTTCCTTTTAGTTTCCTATAAAAAATTTAGGTTATAATAGACTCATTATATTTAATTCATTAACCTTCCCTCTATATTCAAGTTTCTGTTAAATATGCTTTCCTTTCTTTCCAGCAAAAGATTCTTTTACGATCAGGTTTTGGAGAAGTTTCTTTGTAGCTAAATAATCTTCCTCTTATCACGTGTGTTTTCCTTTTTTATTAGAACTAGAATTTATTATGCCAGAATTTTCCAGTGAACTTCCATTTTTTCACCCTACGTCATGCATATTGTTTCTCTGATAAATGAATAGAATGTGTTCGAGGTTTCTACATAAGCTCCCAGGGGCTTATGCTTCTGAATTGCACAATTGCCTGTCATGCAAATAAATATTAGACTTTCAGACATAAGCCCCATCACTTCGGTCAGTTTGATATTAATAAATGGGAACCACATGGACATTTGCTGAGGGGAGGCATCGGGGGAGACTGGAAAGGAGTAGAGGGGAAACCTGCATCCTGAGCCTTGCGGTTAGACTCGGTCCTGCCACTTAGTCACCTCGTGATCTCGAGCGACCCAGCTGTTCAAGTTCCTGTCATTAACTTGTGGACAGTAACGTCTCCTCTCCCTACATTATACACGTAGCGGTAAGATGAACTGAGAGAATTGAATACAATGTCCTCTCATTCATCCAAAGTTCATCGACACATACTCTGTGCTAGATGACATGGAAAAGGACGGCCTTCTTGGAACTGAGTGTAGCGGGGAAGATAAACAGTATACAAGGAATCCAATCATGGTAAGTGTTATCAAGTAAAGCGCATGGCATTGCATTTGGGGAGGAATTACTTAAATTTTAAAAAGTCCTTAAGAGGAAGCTATGTATAAGCTAAGGCTTAATAGGTCTTTGGGAACTACGACATGCAATAAGTAATGTCAGCCCATAATTCTGATATGAAAAACCCTAGAATGGGATTCTCAAACATATCTCAGCATCATAATTACCCGAGGAAAGCATCCTTAAAAATGCAGCTTCCTGCACCTACCTGTGCGGGCGTTCTGGCTTAGTAGTAAGGCCTGTGGTCAGGTCTGAGAATCTGGGCTTTTTAAAAGCTTCCCAGATGATCCTGTTGGTCTTTCAGGTTTGGAAACAATTGTCCTGGAGAAATCCTGGTCAGAAGCATCCATGTCCTTTCAAAGGAATGAGTGTGGCCTAGTCTTCTTGTGTTTAGCTTCTCTGCCATGTGTAGCTTCTTCCCTCAGTCTCCACGTTTCTGAAACTTCTATGAGACAGGGCCCTGGGCCTCCCCAACATTGTGTGGGGCTCATCCCTATTTCCCAGCAGGTGCATTATACGTGAGGCAAACTTCTGGATGCTATTTAAGTGGGGGAAGGGAAGTCTGTTTCTGGGGCATGTATTGGAATTCTGGTTCATGATAGGGGACGTTAAGTAGATTGTTGTGGGTAGTTTTGGAAATCTGAATGCTTTTTGTAACTTTGTAACTATGGGAAACCTACTTGGGATTCCATGAAGGTAAACGTGGACATTACAGCAGCATCCATTGTACTTCCTCCCTCTGCCTAGTTTTAATATAACTTTAATACATTTTAATATGTATTTAATATAATTGAGGAATTTTAAATATATAACTGGGATTAACTCTGATGTTGGGATTCTAAGGTCTAGAAAAGCTCAATTTGAGTCTTGGGGAAAAGGAGCCAGGAGCCTCTTCCTTATTTCTCTTTCTCTCTGGGGACTTGCAGCAGAGCCAGCGGCAGTATATTTGAGAACATAGAATAGCCACTGGGATTTACCAGGAAGAGGCTTTTAAAAAATGTGTTTGTTTTCTATGCTCCAAGCTGTGTTTTAAAAAGGTTGGCCATTAGCTGCCCAGTAGAATTTAGTGGCTGGTAGGGTGTGGCTAGTCACTAACAGTCTTTTGGAACACAACTTGTCCTTAAATGGAACAGTGTGTGCATCATGGTTCTTAACTGTCTCAGGCTGTGAGCTCCACGTCATCTTTTATCCCCAGCGATGGGTGCCTTTAGGACCAACAGAGCCTGAAGAGCGCTGGTTGTTTTCTGATGAGGAGGAGTTAACACGCGATCTCTGAATAGATTTATCTTGACAAAGCTCTGTGTGACTGGGAGGGCTCACTCTCTTCTTTATGAAGGAGAACCCAGAAACTCCCAGATTTTTCTGGCAGAAGGACCTTCAGGTCCTTCTGGTGGGGTGAGTAATTCACGAATAGGACTGACACGCCTGGTCACCTTCCCCTGGGGTTGTCTCACTTCTGTTTTTGCCTCATTTCTACACTCATGCTGAGGCATAGGGACGGGCTGGGTAGCCTGCCTGCTCAGTGTGCTAACAACTGTGGGACAGATGAGCCCTTCCCTGGTTTTCTTTGGCTGGAATAGGCTGCAGCTTGTAAAAGACACCCACAAATATGGAGAACAACAGGGAAATAAACTCAGAAAATACAAGAAGCCTAAAACCTGATTGATTTCTAAGGTATAGATTTTAGACCCTAACAAAAATGTCTTACTTTGAGGCCCAGTGTTATCCTACATCCTCCCTTGGGAATTATAATCTGTAGTCCCAGAGGACAGTGAAATATATTTATATTTGTATTATTTATATTTACACTTTTTATATTTAAATTATAAAAGAGTATGGCATTTTCGTCTTTCTCAAACTTAGATGACCACAAAATTTTCAATTCCACAATCATTTCAGAGACTGGTGTTTTTTGAAACCCACTTGGGAAATCTTGGCCTAGTGAGTCTTCCTCATTCTCCAGCTAAGGTATCGAGGACCAGAGAAAAAAATGACTTTCCGGAATAATGAAGTTGAGGCGACCGGGTGGTGGTGGAAAAAACACTGGGTTTGAAGATGCAGGACTAGAGGGAGACTTTGCTCTATCATGTTGTTAGTGGGAGACCTGGGACATGTCACCTGCACTTCGTGGGTCTTAGTTTCCTCAACTGAAAGAAGAGGATTGTACTGTCTCTTTTTTGATGACCCTGGAGTCACTTTGGGTGGATGATGACTAGTGATTGTTTGTTTTTTTGTTTTTTTTTTTTGTTTTTTTTTTGACTGAGGTTGTGTTAGCTAAAGCAAAGAAAAAACATTGGGACACAATATAAATATATTCATCAAATACCACCATTTAGATTATTTTTTGCTGGCAAATGAATATCCTTCCCAGACTAGTAATTAAAATAAAATCTGTCAGAGAATATAAAACTCTTGATTTATAAAATGCTGGTAAAGAAAATAAGAAACATAAAGACTAAGATCTATGGCAAGGTACTTTGCTGAAAAATATTTTAACACAGCTTTCGATTTTAAGGAAATTCACAATTGATTTGAATGTGACCGCTAAATCTCATAACAGGTGAAATTTACCTTTTTCTTGTGTTTCTGAGGAATTGTTGAGGGAGTAACAACAAAAATAAACCTGCTGGAGTTCAGTCTGTTACTAGCGAGGGTTACGTTGGACTGGTGTTTCTGAGCCCATTGTTTTCATCTGTAGAAGGGACCCAAATAATCCTTCAAGACTTTATAGTTCTCTTAATTTATGCTGGTGTCATAAAGATACCTTTATAGCTTTACTAATTTAACCTATATTTGACAATTTTTGTCAACGTGTGGCTTGTACCTGAGGGCTCCAGGGACTCAGGATGCGCGCAGGTTATGTGCGGTCAGAGGTGCTCACAGGTATGGGTTCTCCCCCATTGTGGGTCCATGGTCGGACTGTACTTTCTGGCCCTCTTGTGGTTGGGTGGGACGATGTGACAAGTTCTGGCCAATGCAGTGCGTGTAGTGACCTGTGCAACTTCCAGGCCACAGCACTAACCTGCCAGGGCAAGACTTTCCAGAGCTTTCTTTTCCTTTGTGTGGGAGTGACAACATTCTGGTGCCATCAGCTTGGGTTCTGGAATGAGAAGTTATGGAGCAGTCCCCCCAGATGGCCCTTGACGGATTATGAATTGTACTCAAGGAATAAACATTTATAGTTATAAACCCCAAGATGTTTTGGGTTGCTTGTTACAGCAACATAATCTACCCTCTCCTGACTATTGGAGTCAGTGAACTGGGGAAATCCCAGGAGACTGAAGAACAAACAGCCATTGGGAAAATATTTATTAAATAATTCCCTGCCTTAATGGACTTTTCCTAAGGAATTCTGCTGTTCCTATGAACAGCAAAGTTTAAAGACTTTGTTAAAGAATGAACGAAAGAGTATACTCGTAGGTTCACTTACTATGTGTTCAAGTTGATATACATCATATATAATAAGCATATAGTTCAAGAGGCAATATATTGCATGGTGGTTAAGATCCCAGGTTGAGCTGGATTGCCTGCGGTCAGAACCCAACTCTGTGTTACTTTGGGCAGGTTTCTTAAGCTCTCTGGGCTCTAGTTTTTCCATCTGCAAAAAGGGATAATAATTGTACCTATCTCATAGGATTGTTGTGAAGAATAACTTTGTTAGTGTATATCAAGGGTTTAGACTAGCACTTGGAATGTACTAGGCAGTCAATAAATCTTAGCCATTTTTTCCCCCTCTCTGCCTCCTCCCTTCCCCTCTTGTTATTACTGACATAAGAAAAAAAACCTAAAAGATAACTTTACAGTAGTCATCTCTTGATAGCAGGATTCTGAATGATATTTATGTTTTTAATATTTTTTGATATCAACTTTGCCCTGAACTTGAATTGCTTCCTACTTAGAAAAAAAATTCTATTTAAAAATAGTATATTTACTAGGATTATTTTCCAAAAGAATATATGCCAATCTTCACACTGAATCCTACGATTGTTGTTTTTGTCTCACTATTCTGTGATCTATTTCTGTTGCGTTTTCATCTGTTCAGAAACTAGCTTTCTGCCTTGACTTTTTGGTTCTGTTAATGTTTCTTTCCTTCTCTTGGCCATGTATTGTTGCGACCAGTGAATCTCTTGATCTCGTAGAATTTACCACGTCTTATTGATTCTTCCTCCTGAATCCATCTCACACCACTGCCCATTGGGCCAGCCTAGGTTAGAGCCTTACCACTTTACATGCGGACTACTGGATTTTCTTGTCCCATTGTCTTCTTTTGATCCTTCCATAATGAGTCCAGACCAATGTCTTAAAGTCCACCTTGATTGTATCATTCCTTTGCTCAGACATTTTCAGGGGTTCCTCAAGTTCCCCATTCCTGAGGATACACTCCAGTTCACTTGCTTCAGATTGATGTGTCCTCACATTTGCTCTTTCCCTGCTCTCCCCAATGTTCCACTCTTTACCTGTTTCATCGTCTTTTCCGACTGTAGTTTTGTACACGAGTGCCTTTGCCTTCCTGCCCCTTTATGTTCAAATTTTACTCATCCTCGAAGATCTTGCTTAAATATCCATGTCCAAAGTGTTTACATTTTGGCCTTTGTAAATTGCAGTGGCACTACTCTGTTTATTCACAATTAATCACACCCTGGCTTGTGATTTTTTTTTTTGTATTGAAATGATATTCATCTCTGTGTTTTTTAACCTATCATGTGCTTATCTCCTCTATCCAACTAAATTGTGGTGTTTCTGAGGTGCTTCCTTTTTCTAACACCCAGTATCCTACAGAAGATGGGTGATATACAAGGTATTGATTGATGAATTCATATATCTTTAATATTTAATAAGAATAGGTGCTAGAATAAAAGTCTTTCTTTTTTTTTTAAAAAAAGGACAGAATTTCCATTTAGCTATTTTCCTTTTTTACTTTCCTTTTAACTTTACTATTTATAATGTTGTTTATCCTCATAGTCTGAGCTTTTAATGGTCAGATCAATATTTGCTTGAGTATCTCTCAAAGCAAGCCTTCTGTAATTCAATGATTAGAAAAGGACATTAAATTGTTGAGTATAGGATTTTGAAAATGAAATAAACTCCAACTAGTAAAATCTCAGCGACAGGGAGCAAATGCTTCTGTTGCTTAGGACCCGGATGCTGTCCCACCGAACTGGAGGGAAGGTTCTGCTTCACCCAGAACACCAAAAGCTGGCCCTTCCCAGATGGGGGTAGTGATGGGAGCCCAGCCAGTAAGGGACGAGAGAGCAAGTGATGTGACCAGAGAACCTCTGGGGTGTGGGGACCACGGGGCAGGTAGAGGAGCCTCAGCTCTGGACCATTTGATGGCCTACAGACCAGGGAAATCCCAGCCCTTTGCTCTTTTTCCTTTAAAAAACAAAAAAATGATGTTAGTAAATTTGAAGGGAACACACTGTAGTATAATGGCAATCTTGGCAACAGCTTTCTATTCTCTTCAAATGCCCCTGACATCATGACTGTCTCCGGCTTTTGTTCTTTCCGGTTCCCACTTTCCCATTGGTTGATGAGTCTTCCTGAATTGGAGTCCTGTTTCTGATGCTGTCGGAATATCAGAGAGCTTCCCTTACCCCTCGATGTCCTTACCATTTCCTTCATGACCCACAAGAGAGAGAAAACTTCCTTGCCTTTTAACATCCATGTAGATTCTCCACATAGGTTTTTTTGTTTGTTTGTTTTTCTGGTTACATGTCAGCCTCATTACTCCTTGCACACTCTTCTTTGGACAGAACGGGTCAAAATTGTTCACAGAACCCAAAATCAATGGACAAAAGAGAAGCCGACAACTAACTAGATATGTTCACTCTGGTCATTGGCTGAGGGTGACTGTCCTACATGGTGGCTCAAACTCATGGGCCAAGAAGGACAACAAGTGTTGTGTCCTAGGCCAGTTTCTACTGCTAGAAAACAAAACATGTTTCCTGCGGGATGGATACACACACAGAGAGAACTAAAGTAGATTATGAGAGGGATACATATAAATATATGTGTTTGAGGGTATTTCAGAGGCAGACAGTATTTAGATGAATTGGCACTATAGACTGACGCTAAATTCAGTTATGTATCTTCCAGAATCCTACTAAACCACCTGCACTCAGACCCCCTGTCTTGGGGTCTGCTCCTGGGGGAACCCAACCTAAGACATTTGCTGCAGCAAAGACTTTCATAGTCACGAGAAGGTAATTTTAGGGTGTGCTAAGACTATGGTTTTAGTTGGCATTGCCATCCTTGTTCTGTAATTCAGACGCACAGCAAGGAAGCATCTTATTAAAGAATAGAATGATCGTACATTGTATCGTTATCATGTCTGGTTCATTGTTTGAACTAAATGAATATTAAGAATGATAATTACACGCGTAATCAGTTTACACCAGGGTTGTTAGAGGGAACTGTTCCCTGAAACTGTAAGGGACCAGCATCGCCATCAGGCTCATCTCCTATATTACAATGTTTGTGGGTTGCGAGTATCATGGTTATAAAAACCCCACAAGATGTAACGTAGGCTGGCAATTTTCAAGCTGAGCTGGCAGCGTTTGGATGAGAACTAATCCGCGTTATTGAGACAAATGTGGAGTAAACAGTGAGGAGACTGGATCACTTAAGCTGCTTATGATGGCCACGGCCTAGGACAGGTAATGAGATTTGCACAGTTCTCTGTATGCTGGTTTTGGACGCAGCAACTTACCGTCCAATTCAATATGAACATTTTGAGCCCGTTCACAGCCTTTTACTTTCTTAAATCAAGTTTTTCTTTGTAGTGGTAGTCACACAGTAAGCACAAATCTCAGAATTAATGGGATGAGCACACAGCAATTCACTAAAAGACGCAAAGCTTCAAGGGATGATTGTCAGCGTATAATGAGGAACAGGACTAGTGAATAACCTAAGGATTGATCCTGTGGTTTTCTAAATTCTCTCAGTTACATGGTATTTTTTCTTTTAAATCTGTCTCTTGACTTACTACGAGTATGTCGACCTTTGATGATATTAAAATCCTGTAATCAAAGAAAGGTAGAAGTCATGTTCAAAGGGAGAAGGCCAGTCTAATGAAGAAGGGCTAATCACAATTTGGGCTCAATCCGTGATTTAGGAGGGTGTTTTTTTAATCGGCTGAGTAAAACACCCTTACGAGGACACATAGCTGGTACCTGGCAGCTGTTCTCATCTGCCAGTTCTTATAAATACAATGGCAAACAATTTCTACTGCTACTATTCCTGTTACATTGTCTTAAAAGCTTTGAGATGCAAAATTTAGTTTTGCAACTCATTTCATGGCAAAACCAAGCCTGAGCGGATAGGGGACTGGTTTTTAAATAAGACTTAGTGTGACTATTCATTCATTTTGTTGCAGAAACAATAGCGTGCTTGATTTTGGAGCGCCATCCCACACTGGTGGGGCATTACGTAGTGTACAGCAACACTCACCACTTTACTTTCGTGAAATGGGAACAGTTCTCAATTCCAAGACACATCCATCCAGAAGAGTTTGGGCTGAGGTATTGTGGACCTGAATTCATGTTATTATCCCACAAGGGTGACCTTGATGAATTATAGTGGCACAGAACCAGACGCACATGCTGACGGCGAGGGCTGTCTGGGAAGCTAACGGTGTTTCTCGGGGCAGTGGCCGGGTACGACTCAATCGTGAGAATCACGTGGCATAAAGAAATTAGGTATTTGAAGCAAATCTGTGTTAGGGCTCTCCAGAGAAACAGAACCAATAGCACATAGCGGGGGTGCCAAAAAAGGTATACAAGTGGACACTTTGGTCAACGTTGCTCAAGCAGTAGTTCGCCATCATCAGAAGTGTCTGGATCCTGATGGTAACCACTTTGAGCACCTCTTGTCATTGCAGAAGTCAAACGGGACTTGTATTTATCTTTTGTTATTGGCATATATTGAGTATTACAATGTTAATACAGTTTTCCTTTCTTAAAATGTGTATATATATTTTTGGTACCCTCTGTATTTACATATAAATAAATATATATTACATAAAATGTAAATGTATACTTACATTATATATAATTATTTATAAGGAGATTTATAATAGAAATTGGCTTGCATGGTTATGGAGGCCGGAAGTCCCACAGTCTACTATTTGCCAGCAGGAGAGCCGGGAGAATCAGTGGTATAAGTCAGTGGCCTTCTCTGACAGCCTGAGAACTGGGATGGTGTGGGGCGTGGGGAGGTTGCTGGTGTAACTCTTGGAATCCAAAGACCCAAGAACCAGGAGCTTTGACATCTGAGGGCAGGGGAAGATGGACATCCCAGCTCAAGAGGAGAGACAGAGAGAATTCACCCTTCTTCCACCTTTTGTTCTATTCGGCCCTTACATGATTGGGTGATGTCCACCCATGTTGGTGAGGCTGGTCTCTTCTCTCCTTCTACTGACTCAAATGCTAATGTCCTGAAAACACCCTCACACAGGCACACCCAGAAATCATGTTTCACCAGTGATCTGGGCATCCTTTAGCCCAGTCAAGTTGACCTATAAAATTAGACATCACAAATTCCAGAGGGGGGAAATGATATGTCAGTTTAGGTCATGGATAAGTCTGCATTTTGATTTATCAGAAATGTATCAGAAGTTAGAGAGAATAAAGTTACTCTGATGCCATGAATTGAAGTGCTGGAAGTTTCTGATTTCATGTGTCGGGCGTCCTTCGTGGGGAAGAGATGAGGCAGAGGCTCAGAGACTGCTCAAGCCTGGGTCCCGAAGGGGTTTCATGCCGTCTCCCCTGGAGGCAACTTGGCAAATTCAATCTAACGTTTTCAGTGAACCTTCACCTCACTTTCCAAAATCATAGAGAATCAAAGAAATGGATCCTTAACTATTTGCTATTTTCTTAGATTGAGTATTCATATACACAAACATTGTTTTCCCTCCATTATCTAGATACGTTTAAGTAAGACCATTATTGGAGGGGTTCCAGATTACTAGATACATGTTTTAGCTTTTCATTTCTTTGTGTGTGTGTGTTTGCTAGATCATGAAAAGGTTACTTTCTTGAGAGAATCATTGATTGTCTCTAAGGCTTTTCACTAATTAATAGCATTACAAAAACTCCATTAGTTGGGCTGCAAAGATGTATGACACTTCAGAAAACTTGGTGCATAATATTAATTAAATGTTAGCCTGCTAGACACAGCTTAGAATTCTTACTTTTAAAAATGCTCTTAGTAAGGATCTGTTTTTACCCCCATTACCATATTTGCCTATTAGTGAAACTTTCTAAAAGTAGTTTAAAATGGAGGGATGGATGGGTCATGGGGTTTAAAAGATATTGATAAATCTGTATCATTGAGAATGAACTGAAATATAAAAAAGAGTTGCCCCTTATCAAATGATGTTATTTATTTAGGCTGTCCCTGCTACAAAATGCAGAACTTTTAAAAAAAGTATAAGGGAATTAGACAAAACTCAAAGCAATTTTTGATCGTTACAGTTGACATTTTATATACTGGTGTCTTTGGTATTTTTAGAAGTATATTAACTTCCCATTTTGAACTATTAAATATTACATAATAGCTATATTATCTCTAGTCAGGTCAGAATTAATGCTCTGTAAGTGATGAGATTACTTTAGAAATGTCCTTGAGAACTTGATAAAGTGTGTGAGTAAATTTGAAAATTTAACATAGTAAATTCATGCAAACATCTCTAAGATAACTTTGCTCTGAAAATTATAATAGCTCCCCTGGCAATTCAGGATTTTCTTTTTAAAGATTGGTACTTAGTGTTGAGATTTCTTATGCATTATTTGGCTGTTGCATAAATTAATATCTTACTCCTGGGAGAATACTAATGATAGTTTGATTTTTTTTTATGGTTTAATTTTGATATTTGTTTTGTAAAGTGGGGTTTCATTTGTGACTTCATTTAAATCACATGGGAAGACCATGGCATAGTGGAAATGTTTGGGCTCTGGAGCCAGATGGACTTGGGCTTGAATCTGCCACTTACTAGTTTTTCTTGACATTTCAAAGGTCAGAATTCTCCTGTAAAGTGGGAACTCATTAAACTTATTATTCAAATATTTTGTTGTGCGGATTAGCTGTCGTGTTTAAAAAGCACAGAAGAGGCACTTAAAACTATTAGCTTTCTTCTTCCATTTCTCTCTCTCCTTAAGTCTTCTCAAATTCTTTTTAGAACCACCATTTAGTACTTATCATAGAATGTCTTATGTTGGTAATTATATTTTCTTGTGTGTTTCATTCCTTAAGAAAGAGTTCCCCACAAACTCTTTATAGGAAGGGGCATGGCTCTTTTTATCACTCATAATATTAAATTAAAAAAAATTTTTTTCAATTACGGTTGACATTCAATATTATATTAGTTTGTAGTGTATAGCCTAGTGGTTAAGACATTATATAACTTACCAAGTGATCCCTCTGATTAGTCTAGTACCCACCTGGCACTCTACATAGTATTACAATATTGACTATGTTCCCTATGCTGTACTTTATATCCCCATATTATTAGTATTAGATAGTATTTTGTAGCTATCAATTTGTACTTCTTAATCTGTTCACCCTTTCCACCCATCACCCAACCCCCCTCCCATCTGGCAACCATCAGTTTGTTCTCTGTATCTATGAGTTTGTTTCTGGTTTTGTTTTTTTCATTTATTTTGTTCATTTATTTTGTTTTTTAGATTCCACGTATATGTCACTCATAATATTTAACCCCAGGTATTTCAAACAGTATAATTTCAATAAGTAACTACTGCTAATGAATGATTAGGGAATAGGGTGCTTTGGGTAATTGAGTATTCTGATTTTCTGATAACCAGCTATACAAATTTCATGTTCGAAGACTTTGGAAACAAAAGTACAGTTAACACTAAAATGATACTGAATATAACATCATCATCCTTTGGTGGCTCTGAAGATACTTTAAAGTCCTGTATTGTCTCAGAATCATCACTTTAACTATCAAGTTAGATGTAATAATGGAAGTAATAATGATAATTGTTAGAGCTGACATTGACTGAGCACTTAGTAAGTGCTAAGAGTTTTAGGTGCATTATCTCATTTATTCCCTCAATAACTCTTGGAAGCAGATAAATTATGGTCCCCTATTTATAGATGAGGAAGCATGTCTAGCAAGATTAAGTATCTTTTCTAAGAGCGTGGAGCCAGTCCCCGACAGTCACGGACATCGGATGCTGAAGCCAGTGCTCGACGAACCACTCAAATACTGAGCTGAATCATAATGGCCCCTGGGACGTTGAGCATTAGTTTTTTGGTTTGTTGTTGTTCTCGGTATATAGGTATTTATTAGTTTCAGGTGTACAAAACAATGTAATCACTAGACATTTACACCCCTCACAAAGTGATAACCCCCTCCCCAAGCCTACTATTCTTCTGACGTCGTATATAGCTGTTACAGTTCCATTGATTCTATTCCCTATTCTGTACTCCATATCCCGTGACTATATATATATATATACATGTATATATATATATGTATATATTAAATTATAGTTACACTCATTATTGTTCAGCTTCAGCTTCAGGTGTACAGTGCCGTGGTCAGGCATCTACACCGTCCATGACGTGGTCTCCCTAATAAGACATGTGCCCATCTGACACCCTATAAAACCTTTACAACATTATTGATTATATCCCCTAAACTGTCTTTTGTAAGCTCGTGGCCATCTTGTGGTTACTAAATTGTGCTTTCTAATCCCCTCACCTTCTCCTTCATCCCCACACCCCCTCCCATCTAGCAACTATCAGTTTTTTCTCTATATTTCTGCTTAGTTTGCTCATTTATTCTGCTCTTTAGATTTCACATATAAGTGAGATCATATGGTGTTTGTCTTTCTACGTCAAGCATTGCTTTTTATTTAAAACAAAATATCTGATATTAGATTGGTCATTTGCCATATTTCCTTCTCATAAAAGTCGCCTGTAGACCAGCTTTCCACGTGAGAATTTATTCTACTACTGTAAGTTAAAGTGTTGTGTGATAAAAGAAACACAAAGCGTTTAAGCATATTAACTTGGTAAAACGGCTTGTGTTTATAAATTATCTTTGTTATTGTTAGATAACAAAGAGTCAGGGGTTATCTATTTTTAATTCAGATGAATTGATTCTCTTCTTTCATCCGTGAGGTAGTTACAAAGGAAAATGCCTTAAGTTAAGACGATAATAGTACCCACTTCATAAGATTGTTGTGAAGATTAAGTGAGAAAATGTATATAAAGGCATTTAGCATAGTATCTTATATATAATACATGCCAGTGTTATCTTTCAGTAATAGTTCTGTCAGTGACTGTAGACTTTGACAACTACCACTTCTCTAAATACAAGAATAAGCTTTACAGTGAGCCCTAGTGTAATTCATTCCAGTGGATTGATGGGAAAAATGGGGTAGTGTTAAAGACGTCCTGAAAAATTTATATCACTTGACTACCTGTAAAATTCAATGGAAGGCCATGAGGGTGCCAGTGTGTAGGGACATTTGCACGTGACTTGTGCCTAATTGTTGCTCCAGACCTGGATCTTTCCTGTGGGAGTCGTGCTTCTTCGACTGCCTGGAGAGCAAACCGGAGTTGTGTCACACCTATACCTGCTCACCTGCAAGGTGTTTCTTGGCAGTGACTTACCCTTCCCAGGAGATAGATTTAATCGGCTCTTAGCAGCTGGTACGCTCTTCTGAGTCTTCACCGTAATCATTGAAATAAATGTCATACAACATATTTGGAATGTACTTTTCAGATACTGTACATTTCTCTGCCATCCTTATGGCAGCCAATTAGTGATGAAACTGGAGATGAAAATGTAAATAATGAGCTTCTTTTTTTCATTTAGAATGCTTTTAAGACTCCTGCTACTAACAGTTCCAAAAATATTTTGAGATTTTTCAGCTCTTATGGGATTGATTTCTTCAGTACTAGAGACTGATATACTTCTAATAATTAAACTTTTGCTACTTTTTTTTTTTTTTTTTGTATTTTAGAGGCCTGTGTCCATAAATGGAAAGAGGGTAGGCTTTAGTTTCAGATAAAGCCAAGTTCTAATTTTCACTCTACCACTTACTGGTAATTGATGATCGCCTAACTTCTCAGGGACTCAGCTTTCTCATCTGTAAATTGGGAGGATAATATTCTTTTTCCATAAAGCTGTTAGTGTTGAATGGCACAAAAGATGAAAAGTACCTATTGCAGTTTCTGGAAGATCGTCAAAAAACAATATCAATAGCTATGATATCATTGTACTTCACAGTGAATTATAGTTCAACAAAAATATTACTTGTGGTTTATACTCTTATAAATTGAATCTTTGAGAAATTGCCAACTCTGGAAAAATGGACGTCACAAATGAATTTCTTTGTTGTACTAATATTCCTTACTTTTACATTTATATTTTTTAATGTACATTGTTAACTTACTTGTTAAGCATAAAATGCTTATAGAAAAGTGGCTTTTCCAGATATGCATTTAAACAAAATCTTGTCCATACCTCTGTGATTTATAGCCATAGCTTAGATAAGTATAA
Organism: Rhinolophus ferrumequinum; assembly: GCF_004115265.2. Classification (NCBI taxonomy): domain Eukaryota; kingdom Metazoa; phylum Chordata; class Mammalia; order Chiroptera; family Rhinolophidae; genus Rhinolophus; species Rhinolophus ferrumequinum. Next base: position 11,570,393 of record NC_046297.1, read on the forward strand.
CTGTGTTAGAGGTGAAAATGAAAACAAATCATGAGTGCAAGCGTTTAGCTGATACTTCTACAAGGTAAATTAAATACACAATAAATGACTATCCTTATTAAGTACACAAGTTGGCGAACTTTTTCTATAAAGAGCTGGATGGTAGATAGTTTAGTCTGAGGGTCATCCAGTCTTCATAGCAACTACTGAGTTCTGCTGCTGTGAAAGTAGTCACACACAATATGTAAAGGAATGCTGTGTTCATTTATTTACAATGTGGCTGTGTTCCAATAAAACTTTATTTACCAAATTTGGCCGGTAGTTTGCCGACTCCTAATTTATTATAATGATTTAGCTTGGGAGATGTCATCATCAAGTATTGGGCAGATCAATTTTAAGAAAAACGGAAGGATTGCTTTACAAATACTGTATGCTCATTCATTGGACAGTTACTGGGTGTTAGGTGCCCTGTAGGAGGTGCTATAGATATAAGAACAAATAAATCAAGTCCATTAACCTGTAAAGTCTTCCTTCAAGTTAAAAAAAAAATATTTATCTTAAGTTTACACAAAGACAATACATTTGATGGCAGGAGTGTTAGCAGTTGAAAGAGATAAACGTACTAATTCTAGATGATATGTGAAAACCTTTTTCCCTTATTACAATTTGTATTCAATTAGAAAAAGCTGAAAATATGGACTGTTATAAAGAAAACATCAAGAATACCCATTGTAATTTCACTACCTGAGCCAACAACTTTTAATACGTGGCATATTTATTTCTGTTTTTTTTTTGTTTGTTTTTGTTTTTTTTAGTTTTGGGTGTACAAAGCAATGTAATAGTTAGACATTTACACCCCTCACAAAGTGATAATCCCTCTCCCCCAATTTACTACTCCTCTGATGTCGTATATAGTTGTTACAGTTCCACTGACTCTATTCCTTATGCTGTACTCCCCATCCCATGACTACGTATATATTAAAATATAGTTGACATTCATTATTATTCAACTTCAGCTTCAGGTGTATACTGCAGTGGTTGGGCACCTACACCGTCCATGAAGTGGTCTCCATGATAAGACAAGTGTCCATCGGATACCCTATAAAATCTTTACAACATTATTGATTATATTCCCCAAACTGTCTCTCGTATCCCCGTGCCAATCTTGTGGTTACCGACTGTGCTTTCTAATCCCCTCAGCTTCTCCCTCATCCCCACCCCCCTGGTCCTTTATTTTAAATGACTTTTTGAGGCATAATTTACATACTATAAAATTCACCCACTTGAAGTGTGTAATTCAATGACTTATAGAATCGTGTAATTATCACCAGAACCCACTTTTAGAACACTTGTCCTTTTTGAGGTAAAATTGACATATTAAAATAAACTCCACACAATTAAATCGCATAATTTGATAAAGTTTGACACATATATACACCCATGAAACCTTCACCACAACCAAGACCGAACATTTCCAACGTCACCAAAAGTTTCCTTGAGTATCTTTGTCACCATTCCCTCCTGCCAACCCCCTCCTGCCTCCAGGTCACCATAGACTGTTTTTTATTACTTTAGATTAGTTAGTATTTTCTGGAAGTTTATAAATTGAATCATACAGTATGCACTCTTTTATGTCTACTTTCTCTCAGCATAATTATTTTGAGATTTATCTATGTTTCAGCGTATATCAACAGTTCATTTCTTTTTATTGCTAAATAGTATTCCATTGTATGACTATACTACAATTTATTTGTCCATTTACCTCTTGATGGACTTGTTTGGTTGTTTCTGGTTTTGGGGCTACTTCAAATAAAGCTGCTCTGAATTTTTGTAACTGCTCTAAAATTTTATAACTCTTTGTATGGACACATGCTTTCATTTCTCTTGTGAAAATGCTTCGGAGTGAAATGGTTGAATCATCTGATAGTTAATATTTCACTCATTAAGACACTGGTAAACTGTTTTCCAGAGTGGCTGTAACATTTTACATTCCACGTCAGCAATGTATGGAGGTTCTAGTTGCTTCCCTTTCTTGCCAATACTCAGTATAGTTTGTCTTGTTAATTTTAACCATTTGAATAGGAGTTTAGTGGTATCTCATTGTGGTTTTAATTTGTAGTTCTTTAATCACTGGTGACGTTGAATGTCTTTCACATGTGTGTGCTTACTTGGCATCCATATATGTTCTTTGTAAAGTGTTTATTGAAAATATTTTTCCCAATTGTTTTTTCCCAGAAGTTTTATTGTTTTAGGTTTTACACGTAGGTCTCTGATCCATTTTGAGTTAATTTTTGCATACAGATATCTAATAATTTCAGCACCGTTTGTTGAAAAGACTATCCTTTTTCCATTGAATTACCTTTAGACATTTGTCAAAGGCAGTTGCCCATATGTATATGTGTGGGTCTGTTTTTGGACTCTCTTTTCTAGTCTATTGATCTATTTGCCAATCTTTAAGCCAATACTACAACATCCTGATTACAGTATCTTTATAATAGGTCTTGGAATCCAGTGGTGCTAGTTCTCCATCTCTGTTCTTTTTTAAAATTGTTTCAGCTATTCTGTGACATTTGCATTTTCATATGAATTTTAGAATCACTTTGTCAATTTCTACAATGAAGCCTGCTGGAATTTTGATTGGAATTTCATTGAATTTATAGATTGATTTTGGGGAGAATTGACCTTTCGACGATATTGAGTCTTTTGACCCACAAACAGGGCATATCTTGCCATCTATTTAGATCTTTAATTTCTTTCAGCAGTGTTTTGTAATTTTCAGTGTAGGTGTTGTACATATATTGTCAGATTTATCTCTAAGTATTTTATGTTTTTTGATACTGTTGTTAATGGTATTGTTTGAATTTCTGATTGTGGCTAGTATATAGAAATATAATTGAATTTTAAAGCATTGAACTTGTGTCCTGCAACTTTGCCTACTAGAAAACTCACTTATTTCTAGTAGATTTTTTTGTAGATAGTCTTTTTTAGTGTATGTTTTTTGACGTAATTATGATCACACTATTAACAGAATTTTGTATTTTTAATTTTCACTTAAATTTTAAAAATATGTATTTTCCTCAAGTTTATAAAAGCTAAATATTAAAATTAAGTTGCATTATGTCTCAAAATGTAGTTAATCACTATCTTAATATTACTTTCTTTCTATATCTATAATTCTGTGATAAATGTCATCATGATATATATATGGTGAATTGCAGTCCAAAAGTTTGTACCACTTGTATTAGAAATTGCTGCAAAAGTAACTGCAGTTTTTGCAATTATTTTTAACCTTTTAAACCACAATTACTTTTGAACCAACCTAACATAACTCCGTACCAGCAATGGATGAGAATAACTCACTGATTTTGTGTCTGCACTCAGTACTCTCACGTTTTAGCCTTTGCTAATTTATTGAGTTGTATCTCATTGTTTGCAGCTTCTGTTTCTTTGACAACTCGTGAAGTTAGTTTCTCATAGGTTCATTAATGTTTTGATTATTCTTTTACGCATATTCTGTTTGTGTTCTAAGGGAATCCATTTTTTTTCTTTCTTTTTTTTTAACAGGACTTTATTGGGGAACAGTGTGTACTTCCAGGGCGTTTTTTTTTCCAAGTCAAGTTGTTGTCCTTTCAATCTTAGTTGTGGAGGGTGCCGTTCAGCTTCAAGTTGTTGTCCTTTCAGTCTTAGTTGTGGAGGGCGCAGCTCAGCTCCAGGTCCAGTTGCCGTTGCTAGTTACAGGGGGCACAGCCCACCATCCCTTGCAGGAGTTGAACCTGCAACCTTATGGTTGAGAGGACACACTCCAACCAACTGAGTCATCTGGGAGCTCAGCTCAAGGTGCCGTGTTCAATCTTAGTTGCAGGGGGCGCTGCCCACCATCCCTTGCGGGACTCGAGGAGTTGAACTGGCAACCTTGTGGTTGAGAGCCCACAGGCCCATGTGGGAATCAAACTGGCAGCTTTCGGAGTTAGGAGCACGGAGCTCTAACCGCCTGAGCCACCGGGCCGGCCCCCCCTTTTTTTCTTTTTTTTAAGGAGGGCGCAACTCACAGTGGCCCTTGCAGGGATCAAACCTGCAACCTCGGTGCTACCAGCACCACGCTCTAACCAACTGAGCTAACCGGTCACCCTGGGAATTTATTCTTTTAATAAAACATTTTTCTTTTTGCCCCGAAGTACAATTTTTAAAAATTTGAACTGATATTTTTTTCATGCTTTCGCGATAGCAGTCCTTATGGTTCATTTTAATGCCTGGATTAAGTTTATAGAAAGTGGTCACTCACAGGTGGCCAGTGTGATGTTTTAAAGCCACAGCACATTAAACACTTCGTTCCCATTAAACACCCCAGACATTAAGTGCAACTGGCTGTTTCTCTATGTGCTTGTGTGTTCCCTTTTAGAATACAAGTTCCTTTGAAAATGTTTGTCAAGGAAGATGGTGAATTTAAACCAACTATGGCTCACTATGGCAGTGAGGAAGAAATACTTGAAATCTACTAAAACCCTCTTCCCTTCTCATTTGCGACCTAAGATGCTCTCTGGATATTGAGCACAGTGACAAGACTGTCCCTGGATGGCTGTGGCAGCTCTTCTTTGGCTGTCAGGCCTGTGTCAAAATAACTGAATCACTTAAAAGAAAAATAAATTGCTGCTCAAAATAACTGAGATCAAAGATCTCTTATCTGCCTGTGCTCGTGAGTGGAAGGATTAAGCGAGGGAAAATTTCTTTAAATGTGACGCTCTGAAGTACCTTGGCTAATTTTCAAGACATTATGTAAGTTGAATGTGAGTTGGTGTCATGCTGCTATATTGCGGTGAAGTGTGGATTGCTTTTCATGTCCTCTTATTACCTGCAGCAGCTGTGCCACCAGACATATCCAAGAGGGTGACCGCCTCTCATTATGTCCCCGACTGGGTTTCATAGTCATTTGAGGACCTGGGGCATCCAGGCATGTTTCTCTGTGCGACCACCCTGAGTGCAATCTTGTGTCCTGAGATTGAGCCTCAGTCACACTTGTGGCCTCCACCCCACCAGTTTCAGTTCCCAGCAGTGTTCACTGCCACATGGGGCAGCTGAGAAAGTGGGTCCCGTGCCACAGGGCACCCGAGGAGTCAGTGGACCGCGAGCAGTGAGCCATGGGAGGTGGCTAGCCACATGGAAGGAGAGTCTGATAAATTAGAGGCCAAGTGCAAATGAGGGCCTGGCAAATAAATCCAGGCCCGTTGCAGGGGCTCTGAGAACTCGGGAAACCCCGCTGGTGAGGACGGTGCCCTGTGGAGAGCCGGGCACAGGTAAGGGTCAGGCCTGGAGTCGGGTGGGATAAGAGCCCAGGCTCTGTGGCGTAAACCACAGAAAGTCACTCGGCCAGACCAAGGACTTCATGGGGAAGGAGGACGGAGAGGACCCACAGGGACAGGGCATCCCCAGGGGCCTTGGGAACAGGTGCCAACGGATGGATGGCTCTTCAAGGCACGGTTGCAAAAATGAATGCACTTCGACCGCTTTTGTTACTCCACTTGAGACTGGAAATCCATGTCTTCATGTCTTCTCTATTCAACGATATTTATTAGTGCTTATGGTTGGCACTGCTTAGGCATGGACCAGGCGTCAGTGAAAAAAAATAGTCCTTGTTCTCATGGAACGGACATGCCAGTGCGAGGGGTGGATGCTAAGCAAACAAAGAAATATCGTGTTGTGCGGTGGTGTGTGCCATGATGAAAACCCCGGCAGGGAAGGGTGATAGAGGGTGACGCGGGTGGGGTGCCATGTTGAGATAGATGGCGAGCGATGGCTTGTCTGAGGAGTGATATTTGAGAGAGGTGAAGTCACCTCTGCCATTGCACAGAAGGGGGTGGGGGCGTCATCTGAGGCAGTTTGATCCAGGGTCTTTCCTCAGATTGCCTGCACTGTACTGGCTTTCGTGTTTCCTGTGTGGATAGTTGTGTGTTGTAGGTCTTGGGGGAGATTTAGAAATGTGTAGTTCATCTTTCCTCCGTTTAGGAGCATCTAACCCAGTTGGAAAGATAAAAATGGTGACGAACGGTGTGTAGCAATAGTACCCAACCTGCTACAGTGGTTCTGTATCGTATAGGTCCGAGGAGGCCTCATGAAAGAGCTGGGCTTTCGAAAGCTGGGGAGTGCAGCATCCATAGAACTAGCTGTGCAGATGATATTCTGGAAAGAAGGAACCGGGAGTGACCATGCAGCCAACACATAGAAAACAGAGACCCTGGGGATGGGTGAAGCCTGAGGGGATGTTACTGGAAGACGTCAACCTACTGACTGGGCAAGAGGAGATGGAGGCATAGTCAGGAGAGAAATAACAATGGCCAGGTTTATGGGAAGCGGGCTAGGGGTCAAGTGAGGATACAAATGTGAGACGAGCAGGAAGTGATAGCCACAGAAGAGTGAGATGATGTCAGGTGGCTCAGTACCTAAGCCCGTGACTAATGAGCAAGTGACGGGAACCTCTTGTCTTGCCGAGGTAGGGAGGAAGTAGGTCCAGACCAAGGGGAAGCCAGACGTGTGGGAGGGGAACAGGGGACATGGTCATTCTTTGGACCATGATATTGTTCTAAAATAGAGTGTATCAATAGAAAATATGAGGTTTGGGGTGGCCAACAGATGAGGAGATGATTGCCATTGAAAAGGTAGTTTGTTACCCACAGTTGCCAATAGGAGGGGTCACACCCTGTCACAGGGGGCACATGGGGAAGCAGCAGGGTTAGTCACAGGCAGAGAGAGGGAGGAATTGTGGGCTGCAGCCTGCCTTGTGGTTGCCCCAGGGAGGGATGGGTGAGGTGGGGTAAGCAGGCTTAGTTAGGATTGGCTAGTTTGAATAATTGCAGCTGGCTCTGGGGTGTGGCGGCTGTCCCTCATTATCTGATACCTAGGGCAGGTGGATGGTGGCCTGCAGTGAGAGGCCAGTAAAAGGTGTTTGGGTGTGGGCTCTGGATTGGTTGGTTTACATTTGAAAAGTGCACTCACAGGCGAGTTGTTCGTCATCTGTAGGAGCCGGCTACCCTGGGAGGGGTCAGCCAGACTCCAGATGTTGAAACATCAGAACGGAAAATAAAAGACATGGGGAGTATAGATGTGTAGTCACCCCATAAATATTTGTGGAACGTCTCCCATACCCAAACACTAAACTACGTGCATCAATTCCTATAAAACACTGACAACAAAGCCAGCTTGTTCTTACGCAGCCCTCGCCATCTGCCAGATTTTCCACATGCTTTACGAGAATTCACTTATTTACTGCCTGTAACAACCCTGGGAGTAAGGACTCTGACCATCTCCACTGAAGACACTGAGGCTCAGAGAGGCTGAGCAAGTGGCTAACGGTCATCCAAGTAGTAAGAACCGAGCTGGGGATTTGAACCCAGGAGTTTGGAGTCTGCTTCAATCACTACATCATACTGTATATATATGAGATGGCTCGTGGTGTCAAGGAGGAAGAGCTACTTCAAAAGATAAGGTGGAAATGTTTGAAGAGATAAGTAGAAGAAATCTCGCATGAATGGGATGGGCCGGGGTGCTCGCAGAGGGGAGTTGTGAGTAACCCGGGCGGAGGTGAGGCAGTTCTTGCGGTGTGGGAAGAACACATGGGAACGTCTTTTATGTTTATATTGTGGTTCCATTGAATAGCCTGGACTCCCACTACAGACTCCTCAGCATGAGAGGAAACCGCTGACGCTGTCATCAGATCTGATGAGACACAGCCCCGAAACATGAAATCTACTAGGTTCAGGATATGAAATACGGCATCTCCTGTCATCAGCTCTTATCTTAAGCGGTGGTGCGCAGCGAGGGAGCGCTTCACCACCGACACCCGCTGTTGTTCATGACAGTAGACGCTGTCTGACTCGGTGGTTGTGACGAAGGTGATGAATCGTGTGGGTTGTGTGTCCCCTGTGCTACCTGGGTGCTGGGACACAGCAGCGAACACCCAGACAAGAGTCTCCAGCCTTGTGGAGCTTCTGTTTTGTTGGGGAGGACAGGTGACTAGCAAGACGAACACAGGAAATCATGTAGTGTGTTAGGCGGTGATACATGCCAAGGAGAAAGGTACAGCAGAGAAAGGGTGGGAAGGAAAGGGGACAGGGGAAGGCCTCAGTGAGAAGGAGGTGTTTGAGTAACTATCTGGAGGAAGTAAGAGAATGAACCGTGTGGGTGTCTGAGGAAACACACACAACACACTCACACACACACACGTGCTAATACCCTGAGGTGGGAAGGTGCCTCGAAGAGGGACGAAGCACAAGGAGGTCAGTGGTGTGGTGTGAAGTAGGACAGGGAAGCAGAGCAAGCAGAGAGAGAACCGGGGTGGGTCACATGTGTGGGCAAGTCCTGGTGGAGGGGTGGAGGTACGGAGAAGGTGCTGCATACTGGATCCGATTTGGTGGTAGAACCAACAGGTTGTAGTGATATTAGATGCACGCGGTGACAGAGGGACTCATGCTACATACACATTATTTATACTGAAAAGTACACTGTGGGCACATGTTGAAAACCTTTGACTGATAGGCAGGATGCATGATGGAAAAATGTGGGTCTTCGTGCATGTTAAAAAAAATCCCTGTAAATGCTACAGTTTACGGGGATTCTGAAGAGAGAGAGAGTGAGAGACCACTTGGGAGGATGGTCAGTGCTGGGCTTGGTTGGGCCTTGAAGAATGGGTGGGATTCAGACAGAAAGGCCCGGGGTGGGGGCAAGTTCTGAGTGTCATTCTGCGTGGAGCCCAGTGTACAAGCAGTAGGTTTTAAGATCTGAATGGCAACTGGAGTCCCACCCTTGACCTCTAGGTGGGCAGTAGAGACTTTTTCTGTGGACAGTGCGGGGTGGAGGTGATTGAGAATTTTTGACTGGGGGAGGGAGTGCGATGAGTTTGCATCAACAATTCAGCCCTCTAATAACTCTGAATGAGAGCCCTTGGTTAATCAATGAATAGTATTAACTCCGTGGCCGGAATGATTTATTTAGTAGATGTTGCCATGTCGACAAGTTATTATGTATATTTATTGTATATTTATATATACTTATTGATATATATTTATAAATGTACACAGATATTTATATATAGTATAGTTATTATAGTATCCTATATAGTATTGCCTATAGTAGAGTTGTATAGATATACAGGTATATGTATTTATTTCCGTTAATGAGAATGATTTGGTTGGACTTAACACTGTTTCCTATAGAACAAAAACATCTTTTTCTGATTACACAGCTGAATTTTAAAATGCTCTATCTGTGTCTCCGAAAGTATGTATTAGGTTGGTGCAAACGTAAGTGCGGTTTTTGCAATTAGTTTAAACCTTGGAAACCGCAATTACTTTTGCACCAACCTAGTAGTTACGCTCTCTCAGTGACTGCTGTTTAATTGGATTTCCCTGCTCTGGGTTATTTCCAGGTCTTGCCAGCACCCATCCTGCGCATTGCAGCTGGGCCGTCCAAGATGCTGCCGCCAGTGCCCCAGGCACAGACACTATGGCAGAAATACTCTTTTCCCCATCTGTGTTTGTAAGACGGTCTCTTTCATGCCAGCGGAACTATTTTCAGAAGATGATTCATGTCACATTTTGGCCTCATTACAGTTTTAAGTTGTAAATGGTGCTGGTTTGCCTGGAGGTGTAAACAGAAATTTTATCTTCATTTGCATATGGAAAGACCTGGGACTGGAAAAGTGCTTTCTATTCTTGAGTTCTGTTTTAGGCTATGAACAGGGAGATGAACAAGATATGTAGCAAAATTCTGATTTTGTTTTATTAAAAGTATGCTTCCAAAAGAATACCAATTACTTCTGGCTGTGCCTCCGTTTCCAATCACAGGTGGAGGTCAAAGTACTTAATGTCTTACTATTACAAGCAGATGATTCTGTAAAACAAATAAACACTGTGCTTTCTCTATTGAAACAACGTGAAAAGTGAGAGCAGATGTTAAATTACTGTCTGCAGTTTTAAGAAACAGAAGGGACAAGATTATTCAAAGTTTAGGTACAGATGATAAAGTAACATGCAGCTATTCTGCATGTAAATCACAGCGTGAAAACAATGTAAACAGATGACAGTGAATTTGTTATTCTTTGCTGTACGCCCATTTTGATGGCCGTATTTTTTGGATAGAATGACAACCTTTCTGATCTGCTGAAAGTAAGACCCACCCCCCGCCTCACTGGGCATGTGCTTTAAAAATTTATTTTCTCGTTCAACTGTGGGTTGGTCCTTTCCATTTTTGGGTCATCTCACTCATGTCATTTAAGGAGATTTAGTAATTTTTAAGTAGGATTCCTCACTTAATAATAAATTGAATGTATTGTGAGATCTTTGATTCTAAAATGCTGATTTGAAAATATTAGTGATTTGAGGATGCTTAAGCAGCTTTGCCAATTAAATCGCATCCAGATTCAAGGCAAAATCTGGCCTTGAGTTCCCTCAACCTGTGGGAATCGTCCAGCTGTGACAAGTGACATTTACTCCCCCCCCTTTTTTCTTATGTTGAGACTACCTTTTATCTTCTCTTGATTATCCAGTGACTGCCTCATTAACTATGCCAGGTCTGTACGTTCAGAAATTTAAATTGAGTGGATCTGGGGCAGGGACTGAGCACTTATTTTAAAAAACAAAACAAAAGCAACCAGAAAGTTCTCCAAATGATTCTAATGTTCTGAGAGGACATGGTTTGAAACCCAAATGTCGACATAGACACAGTCTCTGAAGTTCTCTGTTTTTGGAAGTTGTTAACTGGATTTAATTGTTGCGTTCTCATGGTGTGACTAAAATTAGACAACTGCTGAAGCTTGAGGGAGCGTGTTGCTCTATTTCATATTTCTCCTTTTGTCTTCTCAGCCATCATGTATGTCATGGGAGCACTTGGTCCTGCAGTGGGATATTTATTAGGTGGACTTCTGATTGGTTTTTATGTTGATCCCAGAAATCCGGTTCACCTAGACCAGAATGACCCTCGCTTCATTGGAAACTGGTAAGCACTGTTCACAAAATGTTTCATTTCACTTAGGATTCATGATAGAGTCAGAGTACCCTTGCAGTAGGAATAAAAATTTCCCCAACGGGAAGATGAAAAATAGCTACAAGTCACCAAGAGGCGGTGGCAGGCAAAATGAGAATCCCTCCAAATTACCCATGTCCTAATCTCCAGGACCTATGAATGTGCCACTTTGCATGGCAAACGGGACTTTGCAGAGGGGAATAAGTTAAGGATCTTGAGGTGGGGAGGTTATTCTGGATGACCCCCGGAGGACCCACTAGAATCACAAGTGCCCTGATAAAGGAAAGACAGAGGCAGGAGGCTCAGAGAAGGAGAAGGGGATGTGACTGAGGCAGAGGTGGGAGTGATGTGTGTGACGATGGCGGAAGGGACCACGGGCCATGCAGTGCAGGTGGACTCCAGCAGCTGGAAAAGCAAGGAAATAGAGTCTCCCCTAGAGCCTCCTGAAGGACTGCAGCCCCGCCAACCCATTTTAGACGTCTGTCCTCCAGAACTATAATACATGTGTGTGGTTTTCAGCCGCTGAGTGTGTGTTGGTGTGTGATCGTAGCAATAGGAAACTAATAGCGAGGGTTTGGGAACATCAGCTTAATCCCCATTCTTTCAGATGGATGCGTTTGTTTCCTTTGTAGGAGAAGGGAGGAAAAGGGTGATGTGGCCATGTTGGGACTTCCCTCTATTTTAATCAGAGATTTCATGATCTTTTCTGTGCCTTTAAAAAATACACTCTTTCCATTTCCTTATTACGTTGTGTTTCGGCTTTGTCCACCCTCTCTCAGTGCCCAGACCTCCAGCTCTACTTTTCCATCATCACACTCTCAGTGTACCAGACGGTTTAGTCAGTAATAGTTCATTTCTCTACATGTCCTGGAGATTTAGCTACTCTCTCCCTTGCTAGCCTGTAATTGTCTTGCTAAATAAGTAACGTCTAGGACTTAGAATGAGAACTCCACTGTGGATGTTAGGTTATTTGTCCAAATAGCCAGGGCTGTGTCTGAGTTCTTCACAGCCCTCAACCTGGACATGCGGTTTTATTTCCCCCCCGTGATTGTAAAAACCAACTGGAAGTACTGGCGTCCCAAATTCATTTACCATGGATTAGGAATAGTAACAGTAATAGGAATTAGTAATTAGATTATTAGTAACATTGACAGTAAATTTTCATTTTATAACAAAGAGAACACTGCAGTACTAGAAATTAGTGTCAAGTAATTACTTTCTAAAGAGTTCTGTAGAGTACTTGGGTTTTCGCTCTGCCTCATTATAAGATAATAACCTCATAACTCTGAGGTACGTGGGAATAATGTGTACCACTGTCTATTTTCAAAGCAGTTAACAAATATTAATTAAGCTATACAGCACTTCTTCCATTCATAAGTAATTGCTCTTTGAAGGTGGAAGTGCTAAGAGCTAGATGAGCCTGGCCTGGTAGAATTTCGAAATGTACAAAAGGAAGTTCACCTTGTCAACATGAGGGGAATCACACAGGAGTTTTAAGTTGTTGACTGATAGTGGAATTTTTTTTATCTCAACTACTGTTTTCTTTGCAGTTTTGAAATAAATCAGAGTAAGGATTTTTTTTGTTGTTGTTCTCAGAAAACTAAGTTATTAAAATATATTTGTGAACATCCAGTGTATATTCTGTGTTCTATATAGATGTCTACCAAAAGGGCATGGTAGCCAGGGTGCGTCTGGAGGGAGAGAGAAAGGAGACCACCTCGGATAGGGAGAAGGAAGGAGGCAGGAGCATTAAGCTTACAAGTGCTTTATACTGTCTTTAAAAAGTTTTCTAGTAACCATCAATCCAACTGGTAGCAAAGTGGAGTGATTAAGAGCGCAGACCCTGAAGCCACAGTCCCCAGAGTTTAAATCCCCGTCTGCCACCTAAGAGCTCTGTGACCTCAGAGAAGGTACTTAACTTCTCTCTGTCTCTGTTGTCGCGGATGTTTTTTAAATCCATAAAATGGGAGTAGTTACAGTACCCGCTCCATTGGGTTGTTGTGAGGAGTGAATGAGTCCACACAGGTAGAGCTCTGTGGTTCTTGCTGCATGGTGTGTTAGCTATTATTCAGTCCTTTAATGTCATCAATGTTCAAAGAGTTTTATTCATTTTAATGGCCCAATATTAGTTCTACAAATGATAAATTTCTCAATAGACAAGCATAAATAGGGGTCTATTTAAAAATAAATTTTTAGGGGGCCGGCCCGGTGGCTCAGGCGGTTAGAGCTCCATGCTCCTAACTCCGAAGGCTGCCGGTTCGATTCCCACATGGGCCAGTGGGCTCTCAACCACAAGGTTGCCAGTTCGCTTCCTCGACTCCCTCAAGGGATGGTGGGCTCCGCCCCCTGCAACTAAGATTGAACACGGCACCTTGAGCTGAGCTGCCGCTGAGCTCCCGGATGGCTCAGTTGGTTGGAGCGCATCCTCTCAACCACAAGGTTGCTGGTTCAACTCCTGCAAGGGATGGTGGGCTGTGCCCCCTGCAACTAGCAACGGCAACGGGACCTGGAGCTAAAAAAAAAAGATTCCTATATCTTAAAAAAAAAAAAAAATAAATTTTTAAATATATTTTTTGTTTGATATATATATATATTTTAAATTAGTTTCAGGTGTACAAAACAACATAGTGATTAGACATTTACGCCCCCCACAAAGTGATCACCCCACCAAGTCTACTAGCCCTCTGACACTGGACATATTATAATATCATTGACTATGTCCCTCATGCTGTAGTTGACATTCAATATTATTTTCTAGTAGTTTCAGGTGTACAGCACAGTGGTTAGGCATTTATATAGTCTATGAAGTAAGTGATCCCCCCCAATAAGTCCAGTGCCCTTCTGACTACCTACATAGTCTTTACAGTATTGATTATTGAATTTTATTTATTGAGTAGTCCTATGTGTAAGATTGGTACCTTGAACAAAGACATAGTTATTTCATACAATGTTATTTTATACCTGCCCCGCAGAATGATATGTTTCTCAACAACTATATGCTGAAAAAGTGAAGGAAGGGGAGAATGAACACTGCTAACATTTACTGGGAACTTTCTATGTGCCAAGCATTATACTAAGAGCTTTCTACACATTTGCATTTAAGTCTTATTTGTAGTCACTAATATTATGCCCATTTTGCAGATGAGGAAATTGATGCTCAGTGATTTGAGTGACTTGCCCAAAGCTTCAGAGTCAGTGAGAGTGGGGGTAAACGGAGTCCAGGGTAGATGTTTCAGTCAATATAGTTAACTGACCCCGTCTTGGTGAACAGTCTCCGAGTAACGGTTCATTAAAAGGAGTTAGGGACCCTGGCTTTTCAGTTTTGGCTCTTCTGTATGTGTCTTTTTCCCACATATAATGCACACTTTCTTGTCTTACTCAGCTTTTCTCAGGGTCCTCTTTAGCACCATCATTACATCTAACACCAAGCTGTAGACCATTGAAAAATGTGGCCTGGTTAGCTCTGCTTAGAAATATCTCTAAACTTTTTAAAAAAGGTTTTTATTAAAATATAGCGAACATACGATATTATATTAGTTTCAGGGGTACACCACAGTGATTCAACGTTTATAGTCAACCCACTAAAGGAGTGATCGCCGTGATGAGTCCGTCCTGCACCGTACCACGCCATCACAGTATGATTGACTATATGCCCCACGCTGTCCATTACATCCCCGTGACTTACTTGTTTCATGCCTGGAAATTTGAACCTCTTATTCTCCTTCATCCTCTGCCACTCCTTTCCCAAACTTTTATATTATTGTTTATTTGCTATAATTCTTCCCCTTCTTCTGTTGTTTGCATGTAATTTTAAGTCAAAGGCTCCGGGTGCGGGTGGCGGGGCCTGAGTGCAGACCTACATAAAAACCCACAGAATAGTACTGAATTGATCGCTGAGGGGGCAGGCATTTTATCAGGTCCATCCTATGCATTGTCTTATTAATTTTGATGATCACCCAACAGTTATTATTACCCTCCTTTCGGAGGAGAAAGTGGCTTCAGAAAAGCGAAATAAATTCCCGAGGATCTTAGAGCTAGTAAGTGGTAAAGACCGGATAAAAACCCCGTTCTGTCTGAAGCCACAGCTCAAGAACTGTCCCTTACACTACGCTGCCTGCCCTCTTGTGGAGAGAGCATGAGTGGTCTACGGGCCTGAAGGTTCAGGAGACTTTATAGGGTTTGCAAAAATATTCAAGAATGGGCAATGAACAGGGCCCGAATAGTAGAACCTGCATAAGAGGCCAAGTACTAAAGGGGCCAGATATTGTAATAGCTGTGTTCCCTGCAGACAGATGACTTGTATTTGTTAAAACCTATTTCATTCAATTTATTTATTCAAGAAACTTCTTGAGTACCTGACATGTGTGAGGCACTGATTATATTCTGAATAACTGAGATTGCTGCAAGTCTGCCCTGAGCTATCTTCTCAAAATAAAGCCTCTTTCTGATTGTCGTAAAAATCTTTATTTGATACAACTTTAAGCATCTTTGAAAATAGCATACTGGATTCTTAATGACTGGTTCTCGGAATCAGTCTCTCAGCTTAACTATGACCTTTGGCAGCTAACAACACTTTAATAGAAACACTCTTTTATAAATGAATTTTCACTTTGCAATTAATCTATAGTCTCTCTGGGTTGAGTTTGATGACACTCATGCTTAAAATGCGGCTTGCATTCCAGGTACAACTGATGGGAACATGTTGAAACAGAGGATAGCGTGTTTGTGAACTTGGGAGCTTTGAGGACAGAGTTTGGAGTTGAGGAATCCTAGTTAGAAAGTGGTGGCCCTGTTAGGTAGGACCAGCGGCCTCTATTTGTTAAGAAAAGGTTGAAAGAGGACTGAGAAATTGCCCCTGGGGAATTATGCGGGCAAGAAGCCCAAGGCCTTAATACATGGCTCGAATGCAGGACTAGAAACCGGGTTGTACTGTCCGTATTTGCTTTCTGGTCTCTGCCACATGGCAACCTTAGATGAGTTCAAAGACAGAATCTCAATTTTGCATCGCTCAAGTTCTACTGCTCCTAAGATTCTTTCTGACACACATTTCCCTTATCTGAACTGTTACAGCATTCATACTCTATAGGACATGAGCTAATGCTTAACTGTGTACGTTCTTGCATTTCATGGAGACCGTTTCTTATATTTTTAGCTCGCTTACAACTAGATTGTAAGTTCTTGAAGCCAGGATCAAATGAAATAAATGTCTTTGATGGCCCTCATGATTAAGTATGGTGAGGGGTAGCTAAGGTCAATACATTGTTAGGTGCATGTAGAACAATATTTGAGTGCCCTCAGCCATTTAAAATACATTTCACATGCGATATTAATGGTTTTCTTTTAGGAAAACAGCATCTGTATTGGTCCACAAAGCATGCTATAGAGTCTGTATTATTTTTTTATTAAATTTATGAGTTAATTGATTTATTATAAAGTACACATTGTAGCAGCGCCAACAGTGTTAATTGGAGAACTGCCGCATATGTGCTTAGAAACTCTTGAATGGAATTCTAGTCAGGTTGTTGATTATAATATTCATTATAATGCGAGTATAGTTATTGGGTAGATTTCTCACTTATACCACAGAAAGGGAGGGTCCCTGTATTTTTCAGTTTGTCCGGCTCCCTATTACTTTCAACTGATGAACGTAAAAAGTTTTCCCTGGGGAATTTTAGTGCCACAAACTTGTACTTTGCTAAGTTGTTCTCACTTATAATGCAAAAGCCATAAATGCTATTCACATTTCCCAATTTTTTAGGTGGAGTGGATTCCTCCTTTGTGCCATTGCAATGTTTCTTGTGATATTCCCAATGTTTACTTTTCCAAAAAAGCTTCCACCTCGACACAAGAAAAAGAAAAAGAAAAAATTTTCTGCCGATGCTGTTAGTGATGATGATGTAATGAAGGAGAAATCAAACAATAGTGAACAAGGGGACAAAAAAGTTTCTTCTCTGGGATTTGGAAAGAATGTCCGAGGTACAGTATATCTTTTTAATGACTATGTGCGCGGTACTTTAGATCAATGTTACGCAAACCGTCGTCCCAGGCCAGTACTGCCCACTACTGCCCACTAAGCGTTACTGGTCTGCGACAAGGTAAGTACTGCAATTGAGAGTATTTAAGAACCTTTTAAGAAATTTGACAGAGTTATATTATGCCTGTAAAATCTAACAATTAATTGGGCTTATATTTTGTATGTTTTTTTAAAAAAATTCATTTTCTAATGTTTCATCTTGAATGGATTTTGCAGAAGTATCAGTACATGGTAGACTGGAAGTAATAATAATAATAATAATAATAATAATAGAATGATTCGTTCTCATAGATTGTTTGGGAAGCACTAATTTAGATCCAAAGATACTGATACAAAGATACAGATATGTATCATTTACTATATTTAGAGTGGTCTGATTTTTAAAAAATACTTGCTGCATTCTATAATGGATGGTTCGTTTCAGGGGAACGGTGGCTTTGGTAGTATGGCCTGATCCTGTCCTAAGTGTAAACCTACTAACTAGACAGGGATCTCATTCAATAGTGGCTCATCAAATGTTTGTGAGTGGCCAGAGAGAAGGGCAGCCCGGGGATGGGCCTCCAAACACAATGTAAAAACAGCCAGAAAGTCTCCGTGACGTGGATTGGTCTATTTTTTTAAATTTTTATTTCTCTTAAAAATAATTACATTATTAAAGGTAGGTTAGGCAGTTCTCAAATCTAAACAATTTAACTGAATCTTAATGAGCTAAGCTTTGTCTAGTAGTCAGTATATTGGCTGAGTGGCAATAAATCCCTTTAATCCCAAAAACCTACAGTGCTACATTCCCGTTGGTTCTTGCTATTTCCTGAATTCCCTGATTTTATTTTTTATTTTTTTTGAAATTATGAAGCATAATATTAAGTGATTACATTGGTCAAAGTTGTTTTATGGTAAAACTTATTAGGTTGGTGCAAAAGTAATTGTGGTTTTTACAATTATTTTTAACCTTTTAAACTGCAATTCCTTTTGTACCAACCTAGTACCTAGGCACCTTACCCTCTCACTTTGACTAGGCACACAGCAAGGCCAAAAAGGCACCCGTCAGGCCTAAAAGGAAGTTACTAATATATGCTAGCCTGTTTCTGCAGCTTAAGGACAATAGTGGCTAGATCGGACTATTTTTAAAGTCTGTATTTGTTCAAAGCCAGTGAAGTGATATTTCATTGGAAATGCTTTTTCCCTGTTAAGCTTTAGATTTGCTTCCCCCGCCCTCCCCCAATCATTTGGTTACAATGCGTGCTTTTGGACCTGTCAGAATTACTTCTGCTTTCATAACATAAAGAATTCTCTGGATGCCACTGTAGCCTGAGGTCTTACCCCGTGGACCAGTCCATCATTTTTCATGGACGTATTGTGGACCACGGCCCAGGAGTGCCTTTTTCAGTGTCGCTGGGAGCAAGGCTGATGTTAAGGAATTCACAATATAGCCATAGACTTAGCATCTCAATTTATGGAGAATATAAAGTAGATGAAAGGGGAGAAATAGGCAAGCTAACATTGTATATTTTATAGCTGAGGAATAGGTGACTCGACGGTGAAAGATACGCTCTGTTGGAGAGTAGATAAAAGAGAGAGAGAGAAGAGAGAGATTAAATACCAACAGTGGAGACGACTGTCGATAGGATTGGAGTTGTTTTGGAGGAGGCAGTGTAGACGGTGCTGTCAACGCCCCATCCATACTCCAGACCTTTCCGTCTTCATGGCGGAGGCTTGCCAGTGGCCAGGGCTGGCATCATTTGTCTGAAGGTTTCCTTTGTGGACTGGGAAACTGCTTGGCTCCTGCACGAGGCAGGTTCAAGTGCCAAGGAAGGAGCACCCTGGCCCCACCACTCCCAAAGCAGTGTTCACCGATGGCTGACAAACACCCAGCTCCCTCACCTCATGGGGGAGACCATTTTTCCTTGTGTTCCTCCTTCCTTTGTAGGCTGACCTCTCTGCCTGTGCCTCACGGCCACACACCCTGTCTAGCATTTCCTGAACCAAACCAGCTATCTGGACTTGAATCCTTCTCTCCGGACCTGCTTCGGGGGAGGGGGGCAGGGAGACATGCACCTAGGTCGGCAGGTTCCAAAGTGATACGAGCCATCACAGAGTTTGAAAATTACTTTTTCAAAATTGAATCTATACACGATTTTATCGGCTATCTTCTTGTACTGCTAGGGATGGCTCTCGGCTGTTGTTTCTCTGCTCGGGTTCATGGTTCAGGGTATTTTCTTTTAAAAGAAAGAATCAAAGGAGTCTTTTAACAGGGATGAGCAGTTGGTGTCTAAAATCTGTTTCCATTCTTATTTTCTTGTTAGTATTTTTGACAAATTCTCAACCTTCTCAATCGGTGCCTGAATCATGAGGGCTGATCTCAACTTCTGCGACTAAACCTCCTGATTAGGACACAGAGCTGGTTCATTTTATTACTTCCACTTGTGCTGGAGTCTCTAATTGCATCTAGACTGGAACTTCAAGAGACACTTTCTCCTGTTAAAAAGGAACCCCGTTTTAATGGGATTATAACATGAAAATATTCTGCTAAAAATGATTCAAATGACGTCAGTGGTTTTGGAATAATATATTCAATTAGAATATATAAAGTTAATTCATATTTACCTTGCACATATTGACTTCCTTTAGAGTATCTAATAGCTATCACCCAGAGAAAATGAAATTAGAACTAGAGTCTAATATTTAACCTGAGTTTCAAAAGAACAAATGAAATCTCTGGGAACCACTCCACTGTTGACATAACTTGTATGTTATGACGTAACTTTCATCAGTGAAAGTCATTATTAAGGTCTTAAATTAACGAATGGTTACTAAGATTTCCTTTTGAGTTTAATCTGAGTTTGATTCCCAGATCCTTTTCTCCCTTGTTCTGTTTTCTAGAGCAAGGCTTGTTTGGGTCTTTATTTTATATATGAAATTTGGATACCAAGATGAGCTTCTTCAGGGAGGAGGTGGAAAGATAACAACAATTAATAAAATAATACTTTATTAGTAAAATAATACTTCCTTAAAAAGAAAATGATTTGGCCCATGCTGAATGGCACCGTTTTGGAAAATTCTGCTGCCGAGAATACCAGGAGAAAATACTTTTCAGTTTCCGCCTCCACGTTTTAGTGATAGACATTGGGAGAATCTGACTCAGTGTTTCTAGATTCTTATTATAAATTATGCAGGAATAAGACTGTTTTAAAACACCGCAAAGGAGAAAGGAGCATTTTGAGTATGTCTGCATCACCTTTCCATAAAGAGATTAACATTGATTGCATCAAAATCTTACTGATAAAAATAAACACTTAAAATATTTAAGTGGATCAATTTTCCTGAGGCTTAAGGTCCAGCATCTTAAAATCTTCCAAATTCAACTGGGTATCTTCCTAAATGGAAAACTTTTGATGGCAGTTAATCATAAGAATTTTATTTTTGTATCCACTTTTAATTTTTTAAGCTCAATTGCATAGCATTATACATTAACATAAAATATAGCCCATTTTTTCTCTACTAGATTTTGTCTGCGTTGGGGTGCAGTATGTTTACAATACTAACTAAAGGAGTTACTGTGAAGTAAGGAATGGATTTAAAGAGGCCATTGAAAGTTACAGAATTGTGGTCACTAAAGGATAATGTTGTCATCATTTTATTCAACAATTCTTTGCTCTATAGAAGGTGTTGTAATCCATGCTGTGGCAGACGTGAAGATGAGTGAGCCAGGGTTTGCCCTCGTAAAGCTTACAGTCTGCTGAGGGAGACAGAACAAGCACAGATGGAAATACGTTAAAGACCGTAAAGGAGGCTAGAGACAGTGGGGTGAGGTTCAAAAGCAGGTGAGGGATCAGGAGAGGTTTCATGGAGGAGATGAGATTGGTGATGAGCCTGAGAAGACCAGGAGGATTTCAGTAGGTGGAGGGGGGTGGTGGGAGTATTCCAGTCAGGGAGAGCCAAGGCCAGAAGGTCAGACTGGGTACGTGGATTTGAAAATGGTTGGTGTGCTGGATCGGCGTGGCAGAGGCCTGGGTGATGAGGTTGGAAAGGCAAGGCCGGGCCGTATGGTGCAGCGAGAGCTCGAGTTAATATATCCTTTAACGAAATTGGTCCCTAATGGGCAGTGGGGCGGTCTGAGTAGACGCTTGGCAGTCCTGTCTCCGTTATGTGGATTAGGGAGGGAAAGGAGTGGAATGGAAGGAGGGGCCCAGGTAGAAAGCCCACGTGAGAGGTGATGATGGTTTTGGCAGCTAGAGAAGGAAAGGGCAGAAGCCTTCGAAACGCATCTCCCTGCTTCTCTCCTGTCTTCTTTCATTTGCTCTCAGCTCAGCAGCCAGAAGGATCCTGTTAAAATGCTAGTCCTCTGCTCAAAGTTTCCGTGCTCTTCCATCTCACTCCCAGAAAAGTCCCTTCCCTGTATGACCTACGGGGGCCTACTCCTCGTTACCTGTTTGACCCCATCTCCTTCTTGCTGTCCCATTTGTTTGTTCTTTTTCAACCACTTTGGGGTCCTCAAACATGCCAGGCATACTTTCACCTCAGGACCTTTGCACTTGCCATTCCTGGACTGGGAATGCTGTCCCCCGGATCCCCTCACTTCCTTTGAGATGCAACTCCAATGGTCCCTTCTCAGTGAGGTCTTGCTTAACCCCTTATTTAAAATTATCTCCTCTCCTCTCCAAAGCTTCTTCCCTCCTTCCCTCCTTTATTCTTCTTCTTAGCATCCATCCCTCTCTAACATGCTATGTACTTTACTTGTTTATATTATTTATTGTCTCCACGATGAGAAAGTGAAGGCTGTTTTTTGTCCATTCATATTCTCTGATGAATTCACACCACCTAATAGGTACTCAGTACATATTTGATGAATGAACTATTGAATGAGGAGGGAAGAAAGGTTGCGTCTATAGGATGATACGGGAATGATGGAGAGGGAGGTACCAAAGGTGGCCTCAGGGTTTCAACCTCAGGTAATGAGGAGAGGAACTAGCTGAGAGGGGCAGAAGGAATCGCTTCTGAATCAGAGTTGCCTAAGAGCCTCCAGAACCATTCCATCTGGCCCATAGCTAGTTTTAGAACTAGTGTAGCGTGGAATATTTTAGGGTCAATCCTTGACTCAGCAAAGAGGGTTGACCAAGAGCCATGTGACCAGGCCATGGCATCTTAGCCCTCTTGCATATTGCCTTTGCTCCTTTGCTGAGTTGTACTTTAGTTTTATGTTTGCGGCTTTTATTGAAAGCTGTTACTTGAATTTCCCATATTTGCCATAGAAGCATGGCTCAGTGCCCTCTAAATAAAACCTGATTGTTTGAGAATGGTGGTTCTCAACCTTAGCCTGCTAGGAAATATCACAGGGGCTTCCTAAAACCCAGAGTGCTGGGCCAGGCCTAGGTGGCCTGGGGTGTAGCCTGAGAACCTGCATTTTTAATAAGTTCCCAGGTATTACTAGCGTTGGTGGTCCAGAGACCACGCTGTGAAAATCTCTGCTCTAGAACATAGGGCAAGTTTTGTTTTCTAGGAAGAAATGAGAATGTTTCTGCTAATGATTGTACAACTTTTAGCTTTTGGAATCAAATCTGAACCCAAGGAAGGATCTTATAGGTATATTTAATTCTTTTCTCTGGTTTCAATGTTCTGCTGTACTTATGTCTTCTCTATTTCTAATTCTGTGTTTTGTTCCTCTTTTACATTTAATTTGTTGTATGTATGTTTTCTTGTGATAAGCAGAACCTTTAGATTTGGACCTACAGCGAATGAGGTAAAAGGTAAATAGTAATAGGCCTGACAAAGAATTCCTAAAAAAGGAAGCACTTTCTTTATACTCAGTGCAAATTGACTGTGGAGTTACTCACCAGAGTAGTATCTACCTAGAAAGAGATATAAAAATACTCATTCATTCTGCATTTGAACAAGCAGCATACTACTATGGCCAGTAACCACTAATTGAGTATTTTGGGGTCCGATGGCCCCCTTTTCTGTCCACCGCCTAAGTAGCTCAGGAGCTCCATGTACTCACCCAGAGGTGACTGGTGTGCCGAGGTCATCCAGTTCCTTCTGCGTTTTTATTGACCAGCAGGAAATGCCTTTTCCAGTATGTGTGGAATTCTTTTAGGGGGATCCCAAGTGATAATTAGTTTTAAAGAAAATGAGCAGGAATGAAATGAAATGAAAATGATCAGGGAAGTTGAGTCCTATGTGGGCCATGTTACATACGAAGAGCAAGTTTGTTTTTGCTTTTACAGAAAGACGTGACTGAAAATTGTTTGATGTGGGCCTTTGAGCCACAGCCTTTTGAGCTGCTCCTTTTGCTCAGGCCCGCTCCTAACTCTTTGGAGTGTACTATCTGTTCTAATAAACTTCTCTTTCTCTACTTAAAAAAAGAAATAGTTTGATGTTCCTGGGTAACAAGCATCGAAAACTTATATCCGCTATAAGCCCATGAAATGTACAGGATGGTGCAAGACATACAGGCCCTACAGGAAGTTATTAGGAGTTCTCTGCATGGTGATGGTATGTTTCCACCAGCTTGTTGATGCACCAGAAGGCTGAAGAGGATACAAAATAGTAAGAACTAAAAGATTAGAGGTAAAGGAAACACAAAATACTTACCTTAAGTGCTTATAAAAGAAGGGACTCAAGGAATTTTGTGGAGAAATGTGAAAGGAGGTGGTTCTATAATTTGTACAGGATTTTAGTTTATGGAGGTCACCGAGTGGCGACAGGGAGAGGTTAATGCCATTGAAAGAAGAATTTGTTACTTATATTTCCCAAGAGATGGTAGCACACTATGCCATGCAGGCCCACAGGTTTTGGTCAGTAAACAAAAGATAGTAGCAAGGGGAAAACTGGACCCAGAGCCTTAACTGGGGTTTCTTTGAGAAAGATAAGGCAGGGCAGGGTGAACAGCTTCTGACTGGCTAGTCTGAAGAATTCCAGTGAACTCTGGGCTGCAGGGTGGTGGCTGGTGGTCTGGTACCTGGTGCTCGGTCATTTAGGGCACTTGCTGTGTCTAAGAATGGGTCGTCCAGTCTCTCCCGAGCCAGCAAGATTTTTAAAATGTTAAAACATGAACTATAGAAAAAAATATGATTAATATAAAAGCTGATGTGTTATAGCCGGAGCAGACTCTCACCTGGCCTGACTCCACTATAATTATCATACGGTGCTCCCTCCTCTTTTCTTTTCACCTCCTTCCATCTCCTCATGCACTGGACGCCTTTTCTCGAGCCCTCAAGGCAGAGGAATTGGGTCCTGCCTACGTGCTTTGAAAAGCACCCCGCATTCTGGCCATACCATATTATTTTATAACTTACCAATAAAAATCCCAATTTTTATATAACAATGACACTCCCCCACCCACACTCTGGTGTTTCTAGTTTTTCTTTTGGTCTCTTGATCTAATGTGAATTCTATGCCTTGTTAGTCCATTTAAGCCACCTTTACCTGCTTGTTCACTTGACACTTCCCTCACGTTACTTTTATTTAAGAAGTTGGCATTATCTAAGACTTTTAGGAAAGAACTAGCCTAGTTCCCAAATATAATTCTAATCATCGAGATAGATAGCTGGCAATGTCTATCTTAAGAAAACGTCTCTCCTTATTTCTTTTTTTCTTTCACAAATATCTTTATGGAGTGACTACTATAGGATGAAGAACTCAGGATCAATATATGAAAAGTTACAGTCCTTGCCCTCAAAGAGAGGTAGAAAGGAAATAGATGTAATAAAATATGTCTTTAAATGAAGGTATATACCTGCTAAGGAAGGTTGGAGAAAGAGGAGGAAGGAATTCCTAAGTTAGATGCCTGAGTCAGGAAAGATGTCTCTTGGAGGATGACATACTGATGCATCCTTTTAAAATGACAAATTTCAGGGTTTTTTTTTCAGAATATAAAAGTAATACATGTCCATGGTAGAAAATTTAGAAAGTATGAAGAATAAAGTAAAAGTGAGTTGCAATCTCATTCCTGAACATAAATGGTTAAATTTATTTACAATAAAATATATTTTGAAACTAGATCGAGGTGGTGGTTGCACACCATGTGAATGTACTGAAAGCCTTTCTGGTTTCAGTGTCAGCTTGTCCTTATACCGTGTTTCCCCGAAAATAAAACCTCACCGGAAAATAAGCCCTAGCATGATTTTTCAGGATGACGTCCCCTGAACATAAGCCCTAATGTGTCTTTTGGAGCAAAACTTAATGTAAGACCCAGTCTTATTTTGGGGGAAACACGGTAATTGAATCTGTAGGATTTCTTAGTATTAGCTAGTTAAAAAAAAAAAAAAAGATGATCACTGTCATTATTTCATCTCTCCTTTATCATGCTTTTAATGCCTCTTTGATTTTACAATGACACAGTTATAAATGACACCAAAAAGTTTATCTAAAATACATTCTGCAGCGTAAACATTAGGTAATTGGCTGCAAATTTATGGATTTCGCAACTTCTTTCCTAAGTTAGTTTTTTAAAAAAAATAGCTTAGTTTTTTTAAACTTTGAAATAATTTTGAATGCACATAAAAGCCACAGAAGAAGCACACAGAACTCTCCCCTGCCCGCTGCTCCCCGATTCCCCAACTACTGGCGTTTTTTTTGAGCCTGCTGAGGCGTTGAACACATGATATTCTACTGACTCCTAGAACATCTGCGTGTGTTTCCTAAGGACCAGGACACTCTCGTACGTGACCACAGGGCAGCCATCAAAGGAAATTAACATTGATCCAGTGCTACCATGTAGACCACAGGCCCCCTTCTAATGTCACCGATGATCCCAACAATGCCCTTTTTTATGTCCAATCCAATCCAATCCAGGACCGCACGTTGTATTTAGTTGTCCTGTCTTTTCGTCTCCTTCAATCTGGAGAAGTTCCGCATTTTTTGTTGTCTCTTATCACCTTGATCTTTTTAAAAAGTACAAGCCAGTAACTTTATAAAATATCCCTCAACTTGGGTTTAGTGATGTCCCCTCCTTCCTGATTTCTGCCCTCTTGTAGGCACACCTTGGAAATAGTGCTGTGCTCAGTGCATTGTAACCGAGGCCACACAATGTTAATTTGCCTTGTTACTAGTTAGGTGAACTTGTATCACGTGGGCAAGATTGTATCTGCCAGTTTCCTCCACTCTAAAGTTAATAAGTATATGGCAATGATACATCAGTAAATACTTTGTAAGTAGTCTGTGTACAGTCAATTCTCCTCATTTGCGGAAGTTGTGTTCTATAAATGCACCGTGAACACTGCACTAGCCAATACTGAAGCATTGCTCTAGGGAAAATACAGAGCTGGATTCCTGTCACAACGTAATGGCCAACCAATTCATATCGAATGTGGTTTTCCGTGTGTTTCTGTTCAAAGACACTTTATTTAATATGGATTGTTGACTCATTAACATTGAGCCCAGGGCCAGCAGCACTGCAGCTCCTGCCTCAAAGAAGCTACTGGAACACACACATTTCCTCTGTAAGGCACATCACAGCCTCTTGCCCTTAGAAACACTACAGGGCGTGTCAGCACTATGCTTGGGGTGGGAGGACATTTTAAACAATGAAATCTCCAAAAGCACAAGAATGCAAAAAACGTGACTCTATTGTGAAAAGGACGCTTGTTTACAGTATGAGAGCTGAAACAAGAAGCCCTTGTCTTGTGCAACCTCAGCCAAGAATGTATGTATGCATCCTGATGCCCACAGTTTTTTGCCATTCTGAGCAGGTCCTTGGATGATCATGCGTCCCTAGTATTGATTTTCAGGTTAGAAATAAATTCTGGCGTGCGGGCAAATTTGCAAATACTGAATCTGTGAATAATGAGGATTGACCAGATCTTGTTCCTATTAAACTTATACTTACCATTTTTTCACATCAGTTGAGCTCAAATTGTTCCAGATTTGGCCACTGGGAATCCTTCATGCTATCTTCCGTCTTTCAGACCTGTCCCCATCATTCTTTGTGCACTTCTTTACTTTTTTGTTCAACAAGATTTTTCCAGGCTCATCTTGTGTTTTCTCTGCCCAAGCTCTAAAGTAAGACATTTCTCCAAGAAACTCTGATTCCATTTAGTGGGAAATGGCATTTAGCAACCAAGAACTGGGTGCCAGCTGGGCTCATTGCTACCAGAGTGTCATTACTTCTAAGCCCTGTTAGTAGACAGAGTTAAAACTGTATAACACACACACACACACACACACACACACACACACACACACACACACACACTGATCTAGCATTATCTTTATCTATCTATCTATCTATCTATCTATCTATCTATCTATCTATCTATCTATCTCGTCTATATCTCATGAATTCATACAATTACGTCCAGTTTCAATCTTATATCTAACTGTCCCCTTTCCATATTTGTAACTCCCTCCTCTGGCAGTTAGAAAACTAACTCCCATTATTCTCAATGTGTTGACTTATTTGCTCACTCCCCATGTATATAAACAAACTTCCAGCCCCACCAGCCAAAGACACAACTCTGGATACCTGGTCCCCTCCACTCCTGGAGGGCATCGTAGGCTGAAAGTTTAGCCCCATCAAAGGGGAAGGAGGAAGGTGGAAGAAAAAAGGAAGATTAGCTAAAGATTTTTTTTATTAAATTTATTGGGGTGACAGTTAAAATTATATAGGGTTCAAGTGTACATTTCTATAATACATCATCTATATATTGCATTGTGTATTCGCCTCCCAAAGTCAGTTCTCCTTCCATCACCATATATTTGACCCCATTTATCCTCTTCTACTACCCCACCTCCCAAGGTTTTGAAAGTCTGAACTTTTGCTAAATCCTTCTTAAATAAGAATAGACCTTTTTTATTTTTAATGAAAGAGGAAAGAGAAATACCACATATATTTTTAGTTACCTTTGAAATTAGAAGGTTATTTTACCATTCCAAATGGGTGTAAATGAAAAGCCAGTTTTATATAACTAGTATCTTTTAAAATAATCATGTGATACATGTTATCTTCTTGGATTAAAAAAATTATTTCATATTTTTCCCAGATGTTTCAAGTTCAACACTTTGGCTTTTAATGTAGCAGCTAAACTTAATTTAAAAATTTAAATCTTGATATGAAACCTTAACTTTCTAATTTTTAAATTTTGAATGACATTTTGATGTGCAATGTTTACAAGAGAATACTGGGTAATTTTGTGATGTATTTTGATTATATTTTTTTCTGGTGTGTTTATCCATGTTAGAAAAATAAAATATGCATCTTAATTTTTCTTTTAATTATTATTTATTTAAACTTCACTATTATACCTTTAAAAGTAAGGTATAGAACATTACAATTAATTTACATTTAAAAATGATAATAACGAACAGTCTTGCCTTCCTAAATTTTAAATTCCCATGAATAGGCTATAAATCATAGCTTTAACAACAGTTATTGATTAATTTTTATGAAATGACTTATTATGTAATTATTCTGATAACTGAGATGACTATACATGTCAAAAATAATGCAGCTTACCTTTTCCGTGAAGATACGCAAAAATTACATGAATGTGAATTAATTCTCATTATAAACATGGAAAAATACATAGCTATATATGTAAGAATTTCCTTTTATTCCTCTCTTTACCAATCGTACGCCCATTGACAGAATTTCTTGGTGTTATATATGTTGAGAAGTATACATTTGACTGTATATAAATATGTTTTTTGGCTTGTTTGATTTTTACTTAAATATTAAATAGAAATACATAATATTTATGTATATGTAAAATATTAAATATTAAATATAAATATATATTTACACGCACATCTATGTATATTTCTGCAGCAGCTGGCTTTATTCATTAATAAAAATATTTCTTGGCGTTCCTTTGATGCCAGTACATGAAGCTTATTTCAGTTTTAGCTACTGCATGGTATTTCTTTATATGGCTGTGCCATAATTTAAACACTTTCCATTGATGGACATTTACAGTTCCCCCCCCCCCCCAAATTTTGCTGTTATAAACAATGACGACGTGAAAATACTTGCATGTACATCTTAAAGCACACATATGGCGAGTTTCGTGAAATAAATGCCTGCTGGAGGGTGAGACTTCTCTCTCTCCTTGAGAGGCAGCTGGGCAGAGGCCAAGGCCGCAGCTCTGGGCTCTCCTGCTACTTTGGAAATCGTTTCACTTTGTTCCAAAGTCCCTGGGAGGGTCTGACCCGGTGGTCTCGTTGCTTGTGCCCTTCTAGCTGTATTATTTCCCGTGTCGTACTGAGGCTGGAGGATCACATGCCCAACGTCATGTAACAATTCCTCTGCTGTAGGCTGAAGAGTGACGAGAACTAACGTCTGCAGTGATGGGGTCAGTGAGACGGCGAATCCGCAGTGCGTCTGCTCAAGGAAGTGCTAGTTGGGTGAAGTGGAAACTGTGATTTAGGGCTGTTTTTGCCGGTCCTTTCCATGTTTAGTAGACTTTGGAGTCCTCACAAAGAATAATATTGTTTTCATCAGTAAAAATGCAAACAATTTCTTTTAAACAGTTTTTGAAACAGGAAGTCAGAGGTTGGGTACTTCTTGTAAGGATATTTGTATGTGGGTATGTTTTTCGAGATTTTATTTAATTTCCTTATCCTCGTTGAACATCTGAAAAAAGACCCCACATCTAGTTAATACAGGGCATAATTTCTAATCGGTCATCAGGGTTTTCTATTTTTATTCTCTATTCCGTAATATTCTCAAATGTTGCTGAATGGCTATTTCCAGTTCATTTCAAAAACAATTTCAGTTTTATTTTCTTTTCCATCCCTTGTTTATAACATTCATTTGTCATTTTTGTCATTTTGTAGACCTACCAAGAGCAGCTGTCAGGATCTTAAGCAACATGACATTCCTTTTTGTGAGTTTGTCATACACAGCTGAGAGTGCCATTGTAACTGCTTTCATTACCTTCATTCCCAAGTTCATCGAGTCACAGTTTGGTATCCCGGCTTCCAATGCCAGCATCTACACTGGTAAGGCCCTGCCGTTAGAGCTCCTGCAAAACATGATCATTTGTGACCACTAAGCTAAAATGCAATGAGTGAAGAAAACTAACTTGCATTCTAACATCAAAGTGTTAAATAAGTTCATTAACAGCTATCCGCCTACCTCCCCCGACCCCCCAAATTTGAGGAGGAGGAAGTCTTTGAATGTTTTCTCTTTGATTCAGATTGTATTACTGTTACTTACTGTGTGACATTTTTACCAACTGTGTTTTGGAAAGGGAGAACTTTGCATATTTATGTTTTTATGGTTCGCAGTTGAAAAGAATGAAATAGACAGTGGCATTCAAAATGTAAATTTGAATAAATCTTTTCATGGGTTGGCATGAGTCTTGTAGTGTTAGGTTTTTAAACATGGATAATTGGAAATATAGATCAGTTCTACGGTAGCAGAATTACCCTTTCATAAGTGTGAACAGATTTTTATCTAATTACTGGAGATGCTTGTGTTTAGAAAGGAAATCTATGAATTTTGTTTTAGAAGATATTTCATGTCTGAGAAAACTGATATTTAGGAGTCTTTGATACATGTACCTATAGTGCTCAAATATTTTTTCCTAGCAAACTGGGTGCTCAGAAATGTGGGGACTTTAATTCTCAGATATTGGGGGAATTTTAGGTGTATCGTATGATATTCTGGGTATTTCCTTAATAGTTTTAAAGATGGTCAAATGATTGTATCTACCTAAGGCTCAAAATATTAATGAACTATATTTAAACGGTTAGGTGGAGAATTACGGTAACTTTTCCAATGACTTTGGTTACCACTTTCTCCTTCATGTCCACATTCAAACCCAGCAATCATGAATTACCTGAAAATTAACAGGCAAAATTATATTGTAGAAAGAAAATGTTGACTTGAAACATTTGGGTAATCACTTTGTTCTCTCTTTCACGTTGCACATAAAGATATACATAATTGGATTGTGGGTCCATGATAGGAAATTTTGTGTATAGAGTACTTTGCTGTGGACCACTGTATTAATTGTGACCTAATAGTATGTTTTTCTTTCTCTTAGTTTTCAAAAATATTTTCCTTATGTTAAGGTAAAATTGATAGGTTACAGTTTGGTTGTAAGAAAATTTGAACCGCCCATTTCTAGCTGAATTCTTCTATGAACACTTTGTTGAGCACCACTTCAGCAGGGAAACCAAGATTTGGCTTGTATAATAGCTGGATTTGAAGCCCCATAGCTGTTATATGTAGGGTCACCTCAAGTAGTTCCCAAACTAAGTTTCAATATTAAAAGTGTTACTGGAAAGGAGGTTCATAGCCAATAAATTTGGAACTTGCTGAGTTAAACAAAGTGTTATAGAGTTCTTTGCTGCAGGACTTATCATAATTCTTACTCTGCTAGCGTGCATTATGAAACTCCCACAGGAAGATTCAGACGGCACAAATTCATTTGACCATGAAATCCAATTTTTTTAGAGGCATTTTTCTCACGCACAGTGTTCCTCAGGACACACATTGGGAAACACTGCTCGTCTATCCTGTGTGTCCTTGTTCCAGAAAGACTAAGGGGCAGAGCTGTCTGGATCATCCCATTTCCTTCCAGATGCACCATTCCGATCTACTGGGACAGTGGTATGGTGCCAAGCTACGTAGGAATTGATGCGCAATGAACACATATTGACCAGGCCACCTTTTAATTACTGTAGAGGCAGAGGCTAGACAACTCGTGGAAAATGGAGTAAAGGGTTCAGCTGGACCTGAAGTGTTTGGCTGAAGAATTCTGTAGTGGCATGATCAAGGCAATTGTCACTGAGTATGGCCCCTTGGCAAAGAGGGGACTGGACTGAATAAAGCTGACTCGTGGAATTTGTTCCTCCCATGTTCCGACATCAGGAGGACAGAAGCAATATCACAAAGTGCCAATTCCATTCTGGTTTTATCATCAGCATTTTTTTGGGATCATTGCCAATACAATTTAGACAGTGTATGATGGTTTTCTGTTTTCTGATAAAAGACTTTTCATTCCCAGTTCAAATACTTTTTCTTTCCTTTCCAGACTGATAACAAATAATAAGAGTCAAGAGATATTCAGATTTATTAAGAGTAGAGGGTGGCTGGTCATTACAGGAAGATTAAACAAGGATTACAATTCTTTTTAAGACTCACCTTGATTTTTTGAATGTTTATCAATCGAATCCTTCTTACTCTCTGAGCAGAGATTTGTATTTTTTAAGGACCTATTTAGTTTAATCTTTTGTTCTCTAAATCTTTTCCTGTGCATGTAAGTGACATGGAGAATTAAGAAATGTACCTGGAAAAGAATTTAAAAATAATTTTAATTTCTTACCTGACAAAGTTTTTGACTTAAAGTTCTTTTTTCATTAAAAACATTATTTGGATAAATACCTTAACCGTCCATTACAATTTGTTTGTGTTGTTATATAGTAGAAATGAAACTTCGTACACGTATCAAAAACAGGCCTTTGCTCACTCTCTTGCATAGTCATTGAACACCAGCTCTGTGCACACGCTGTGTGTGTGTGTGTGTGTGTGTGTGTGTGTGTAACAACTCAAACCAGGATCCTAAGTTGCTTACAGATCTAAGAGGAGAGAGAGAGCTTATAAAATAAGTTTAGAAAAAGCTGTTTTAATACATTAATAGAAGATTTGGGTTGCAGAGATTATTTTGGCTGGCGGAGGAGTGGTGTGTTTGAATTACATTTCATGATGCTTTTATCCAAGCTTTTAAGGAAAAGTAGATGGGACAGAGTCCCAGAGAACATTTTCCAGGCTCTCGGCCTCCCGTGGAAAGGTGCTGGCATGGGTAGTAGATGGCCATCA
Source organism: Rhinolophus ferrumequinum (assembly GCF_004115265.2). NCBI lineage: Eukaryota > Metazoa > Chordata > Mammalia > Chiroptera > Rhinolophidae > Rhinolophus > Rhinolophus ferrumequinum. The sequence goes on from NC_046297.1 coordinate 11,603,176, forward strand.
GCTGTGGCTAATTGGCCATCAGCTGTAACCAGTTAGTCAATTAGCCACTGATATAACTGCTGTGACTGCATTGGTTGGTTGGTTGGTTGGTTGGCAGAAAAGTGGATGGCGGATTGCGCATCATGTGGCTACTACTTCCTGTGTGTCTTGCCTGGCTGCCAGCGAGACGGGGGTGCTGGAAGACCCCTTGTTGGGGTACTGGTGGATGTTTGCTTCCTGTGTCTCCAACCCAGCCTCCAGCAAGAATATAGTGGTATGACTCCCCTATCTATGGCTCCGTGGGTGTTCCTTTTTGGCCTCACCATATCCTGTGTTCTTACGTGGAGAGCGAGAGCAGAGACCCTGCATGCCACCCTGCGTGACAGTAGAATTAGACTATTTGGGGTTTAGAGGGAAGGCGTTTATTCCCTGTGGAGGACCAGCTTGAACAAAGGCAAGAAACAGGGGAGGATAAGGCTTGTTTTGTCCCCCTCTTCCTGCAAAGAGCACTTTGTTTCTTAGGAAAGAAACAGACAGGATTCTAAAGGCAAGCAGATGGGGGTGGGGGTCGGGGTGGGGGCTTGAGGGGGAGATGAATGCTTTCTAGTATTGGGGATAGGAAATTTGCTCAAGGGCTTTCAGCACCACTGGGCTCAGATTGCAATCCCATTGGGGACACCTGTGCTCTGGGGGGTGGTGACACCAGCGTCTGATGAGGGCGTCATCGAAACACCTTAATTGACCCTATTTGTTTTTATCTATGCAACCGTGGGTCTGTGTTCCCGCTGTAATTTTCCCTTTTGTGGTTTTTCTGCTAACCTGTTTAGGGTCGCATTTATTGATTGAAATTAAAGATTATGAAGTTAACATTTTTGGAAAATCCTGAAATGGGAAGAGCCCTGAAGGAGGAGGTAGAGTGGCTTTGCATCGTGCCGCTGCTGGTCCCTAGCTGTGTGATTCTGGGCGAGTCACTTAACTCCCTCAACTTCAGCTAAAACAAGTTTATCTGTATAACAAGGGTAATTTCTCCCATCTCTATGTGTCAGTGTTGTTGTGAGGACCAAATGGAGAGTGAAGAGTGATTTGTTCTGAGGCTCAACTAATGCCAAATAGGTATGACAATATACATTGGAAAATATAACTTAATCATATATTGTAGGAAAAAAAATTATTATTTATGAAGATGGTGATAGCATCTTCCGTTGGCAGTCATGCAGCTTGAACAGGTCAGAAAACAAAACCTCTGTAATGATGATAATAATAAAACAACTGCTGACTTTATTGAGTGTTTACTAAGTAGAAGACACTAAGCATTTTTATATGAATAACATCATTCACTCCAGGTAACTAACGCTCATGTTGTGGGGGTTATTGATTGTGTCCACTTTCCAGATGAGGAAACAGAGGTCAAGAGAGGTTTAAATAAGTGACTTAAAGACATGCAAGTAGCGAGAGCCAGGACGCTAGAGATTGTACTCTTTGGAGTATGTATATCTGTATGTCATTTTTATTGAAATATTATAATAGGCATATGCTAATATCATCTGCAGTCAGTTTTTTTCTTTTTTAACTATTTCCAGAGAAATAATATTCTGATGAAGATTCAGCTTCCATCCATTCTACAGCAGGCTTTGCCACTGAGCGCTGGTCACTAAATTCGTTTTCAGAGCACTGTGGTCTTTGAGTATCACCTTTGCTTTCCTGGGATCCAGCCCTTTGGTGTGCAGAATTATGAAGAGTTAGATACTAATTGTCTTTACAAGAGAAGTAGCCTTGGAACACTCTGTTTTGTTTTTCATTGGAGAATAACCAAGATACTTATTTCTGTAGTAAGGGGATTAGGTTGGATGTGATTTTTTTTTTAAAGTTTTTTTTTTTTAATTGGGTAAGGGGGACAGGACTTTATTGGGGAACAGTGTGTACTTCCAGGACTTTTTTCCAAGTTAAGTTGTTGTCCTGTCAATCTCTTAGTTGTGGAGGGTGCCGTTCAGCTTCAAGTTGTTGTCCTTTCAGTCTTAGTTGTGGAGGGCACAGCTCAGCTCTAGGTCCAGTTGTGGTTACTAGTTGCAGGGGGCGCAGCCCACCATCCTTTGCGGGACTTGAGGAATCAAACCGGCAACCTTGTGGTTGAGAGGACGCGCTCCAACCAACTGAACCATTCGGGAGCTCAGCTCAAGGTGCCATGTTCGATCTTAGTTGCAGGGGGCGCTGCCCACCATCCCTTGCGGGACTCGAGGAATCAAACTGGCAACTTTGTGGTTGAGAGCCCACTGGCCCATGTGGGAATCGAACTGGCAGCCTTCGGAGTTAGGAGCATGGAGCTCTAACCGCTTGAGCCACCCATCTGGCCCTGATTTTTTTTTTTAGAAATTAATTTTTATGGTTGTCTAATTAAGCAAATACCTGCCATTCGTCTTCAGACACTGATTTGGGGTTTTTGTCGATGAGATTCAATGCGGTCCCACTGAACTCACATTACAGCCTTTGGGAGTCTTTAGATACAGAAGAGGCATGATCATGCTTTGATAGCTTCGTTCTTCTGAGGGCAGGAACCGCTTTTTCATGGTTCTTTAATTTTATGAGTAGTTTTAAAAATCCATTTTTGTACTAATTTTATAAATGTATAGTATACATAGATTTTTAAAAAATGTATTGAAATTAAAATTTTAAATGCAAATGGACTATCTTAGGTATGGATGTACTTAGCATCACTGCCCATTTCCAAGGTCAGGCAATGACATTTGACTCTGTGAGACATGAGCACATGCAAACACAATGTGCTGTGGGAGAGAAAAGGAAGTTCCCTGCAAAGCAACCTCCTTCCACAGCTGCTAGCCTTCTCCCTTCTACAGTTTTAAATAATCTTGACGTGAATACAGGCTGTTAGGAACTAAGAATGTCAATTGTAGGCTTTTTGTCTCTTGGGCAGAGAGGTATTTATCACACTAAATTATATTTGTTTTTCTTCAATGCTAATTAGAACTTCTGTAGAAGATTATAGTAGACAGTAAGTCAAGATGCTCAGATTCTATTTGTTCATTAACTAATTAATTTGGGACATGTTTGAGTGCCTACCATGTGACAAGTGCTTAGCCAATGCACTAAGGGTGACAGTTAAATAGGACTCATTGTTTAAGTAAGACTCAGGGGATCCAAAAAGACCATACTTACACAAAGATACTGTATGATAACAGATTAAAGTAAGGATTTATTTTGCAGCCACAGAGATTTGCAGGCCATCTCTGAACAGCATGGCAGGACCCACGCTCTCTTTTACGTAAGGCACCTCCTCTGTGTGCATGGAACACCCAAGAACCAGAGTTCAAAATGGAGTCTCAGCTGGCGGTTTTAATCATTTTACAATACTTTTAATATTTTTAAATATGTTTGAAGAGTTTTACGTTTTCCATATTTGGCTGGTCACATAGATTCCTGCTCCATAACCAGCCTCCAGGGGGGTCTTAGACCTGGTGCAAACCATCATGGTCACTGTCATCAAAAGCAATGGCTCCCGGCTGGGACGGACCACCTCAAACACAACACTATGTGTCAATGTGTTTCACACTTTCTTTTTTTTCAGTTGCACTTTTTTTTTTTTTTTTTTTTTTTTTTAGTTTCAGGTGTACAAAGCAACTTACTAGTTGGACATTTACACCCCTCACAAAGTGATAACCTCCCTCCCCCAAGCTACTACCCCTCTGACATCGTATATACCTGTTACAGTACTCTTGACTCTCCCTGATGCTGTACTCCCTCTCCCCTGACTACACATATGTATATATTAATTCAGCAGGATGCTGAGGTTGACTCCGGGGCGGCTGAAGTTACCTTTTAGGGATACCCTAGGGCAGTGGCAGTATATACGATAGCCAGCAGCTCATGTGGTCACTCACCGTGTGACTTCAGACTTACCCATTTTGCTCTTCAGGTCTATTTTCTAACCTAGGAAACAATAATTTGGACTGGAATGAACTCTCTGACTTCTTCCGGCCCTAACATCTTAGCTTAAGTAATTTTCCCAAAGCCGCATGCACCAATTCTTACATTCTCCATAGAGTTGTATTATTTCTTACAAGGAGAGGAGTTACTATCCGTTCATCCCTGTGGTATTTTTCGTAACATTGTGTCACCACACACTTTGGCCGTGTCCAGCGCCCACATTATCTGCTTTCCCCTTGCTGTGGCAGCCTGCTATAGTCCACAGACCTCTCTTTGAGCCCTAGATCTGTACCTTAACTAAATGTGTGATTTTTAGCCAAGTCAGTTAACCACTCTGTTTCAGTTTCTCTTTTGTAAATGTGAGTGATCATATCCCAGGGCTACTGAAAAAAATTAAATGACATAATTATATCTTACAGCATTTGTAGTCTATACAAATAGTAGATACTCAATGAAAATTATGTGGTGAGACAGTTTAAATTTAAAGCCCCATGAAAAAGTTGTATTCGGTTTTCTACTTTAAAACAAACTTTGTATTAGTCATCGGTCTAATTTAGAGTGGTAATTTGAAGGTATTTTGTTAAATCCCACCTGTTAAGAGAAGTCATATACTCAAATGAAATTGTAAGGAGGGACCGTTTTAGTCTTGATCACAGCAGTAAAAGCAGCAGGAATCTCCCAGGGCAGGAACCCACAAGGGCTGTTGGGAAGGTGTTCATATCTCAGAACTTGTGACCTCTCACTCTCTTTCTTTGAATTGCCCTAAATCAGTTCACCTGTTTACCCCGTTATCCAAATGCCCATTATTTCTTTTGTGAGCCTCTCCCTTCATTTCCCAATGTTCAGAGTAACAATTTACGTTCTAGCAAATATGTACAGTGACCGATACATTTACAAAATACTATGCGGAACGCATAGCTTTTTACATGTTTGATGTGCTTTGATCCTTGGCGGTCATGATTCTTTCTGATGCTCCAGTTGTCCAGCTGTGGCAACTGGGAACCCCTTCAAGTTGGCACCCAGATCCTTTGGCACCGCCTCAGGTGTCTTTGTAGTTTCCAGCAAGACAAAAGATGGCTTGTTTATCTTATGTTTCCTGCCCTAGACCTACAATCGATTGGTCAGATTTCTCTAAGGAACCCTGGTTCCTTTTGGAGGAAATGGTATTTGGAGATTACCATCTGGACAGTAGGGGTGCTCAGTGCTACAAAGTTGTCATTGTTTCTAGGACTTGTTAATAAGAAGAGATAAATAAGTCATGAGGTTATACTGATATTTCTGCTTCACATTTAAGATGACCGGTTATTGCATCTTTGATGTGATCTTGTATCTCTTTGCTCTAATGCTGAAAATCTTTTTTGCTAATGTCTTTAACATAGATAGTTACCTTATTTGTGTGTCGACATGTGTATCTGTGTGTGTATAATAGTGTCAAACCAACTATCAGTATTATTACAATGAAATACAAAATGCAGTTTTAGACTTTTGCGGTTCTTTTTTGTCCAGAGGCTCTCTCTTACAGGTGTGCAAAATCCTGTGACCTTAAGTTATTTGAAATAATTCTTCTCTGTTTCCTTATGCCAGCAATCTTATATGCTGTGGAGTTTATTTGCTTTCAGATTTTAGGGATTACTTATTTTTAAGTTAAATCAATTTTTTTGATTGTGTAAGACATTTATATGGTTTGAAAGTCAAAACCATAAAACAAAGGACATTCAGAGAGATCTTGCTTTCATCCCACTTTCCTCCAATTCTCTCTGTTCGTCCATAGTAACATTTTATTAGTTCATCCCTCTCTTGTTTCTTTTTGAATATGTAAGTAAATATGTGTATTAAATATGCAGTATATGTAATGTACACATCAGTATCTTATATTAGTGTTTTCCCCTTTCTTACCCCAAAGTTGGTATTCTGTACCCTCTGTTCTGCACTTGCTCATTTCTTTACTCTATTGTGTGCAACTACCACAGTCTATTTTGTCCTCTATTGGCGGACATTGGGTTGTTTCCATTCTTTTGCTACAATGACACATAGTATCATGATCTGTATAAGTCTTCGCATACTAAATAGCCAATTTGTCTAATATGCTTATTTCCTTTTTAACTTTTTAGTTTCATTGTCCCACTTTCAGTTTGCCTTAATGCTGGCAGAGAAGTTGATTGCAGTCAGGGGAGGGAGACTGAGAACCAACCCACGGATATATTTGTCATATAATACTCAGTCCTCCCCGACCCCCAAGGTGTAGCATTTACCATCAGATTGTTATAAAGCTCAAAAGAGAATCGTTATGAAACCACTTTGAAAAATCGATGTAGCTTTTGGGAATCCAAATCCAATTGGAGTTTTTCCTTCAGTATGAGCCTGTGCCGTGATGGCAAAGCAGGTGACTTTGGTTGGGCTTCCACCCTGAGCTAAGCCCAGTGACACAGAAGGGCTTTCTATGCATGGTTTGCAGTCGTCCCTGCAATACTGCACTGGAGGTCCTACTCTGTCCAGCGTCGACTTGATGAAACTGAGGTGTGTAGGGCAGGTTTTGCAAACTGTACCCCCAGAAATCCATAATATAGGTCCATGGTCTATAGATTGAGCTTCCTCAGGGAAGCTGCTTACATGTTAGAATTTTTATTTCCCTAATTCTTTCCCCTCCAACTTTTCATGTATGGGGTAAGACGTATAGTACAATAGTTATAAGGATCAGTTTTGGAGGCAGATACATCTTGTTGAAATTCTTGTTCTTTCTATCCATCCATCCATCCATCCATCCATCTATCCATCCATCCATAAATATTGATAAAGCTTCTGCTATGGGCCTGTCACTTTGCCAGGTGCTGGAAAAGCCATGATGACAACACAGAGGGTGCCACCCTCAAGGACCTTGTAGTGCAGTGACCTGGCAGGCTGCCTGTGACCCTGCACAAGGTCGTTCACGTTTATGAGAGTTACAGGTGGTGAGGATTCAATGCGGGAATGTAGGTAAGTGTGTTAGCACAGTGTTTTGGAAGCAGCTATTAGTGATAACTGCAATACCCACTTTATGAGACACTCCGGAAAAGGAATCGAAGGCGGAAACTGAAGCAGGGACCTAAGACATGTAGAGACAGTCTTAGGAAAGAGAATGGGGGAGGGAGGGAGAATGGATTCGCAGAGTAAGGAGAGAGAATGTGTGGCTAACAGGAAGTGGGAAAATGAAAGAGAAGGCTGGAGACTGGATACTAATGTGAAGAGCTGAGGGATGGTTTCATCTGACCTGAAGGAGGCTTGCAGAAGGAATATAAGTGATAATTGGGCAGTTGCTTCAAGAGTGTAACACGTTGTACGCGGAACTGATTTCAGCTGAGGCAATGTGGAGCTAGGGTCAACTCTTTATATCTCTGATTTAGTCATTCTCCATTTAATTTTCAACCTCAATTAGGTCTATTTTTCACAAATCTTGGGGGAAGAAAGACATTTTAAGTGTTTTAATTTCATACATTTGAGCACAGTGCAGTGAAATGTCAGCTGACCAACTCTCTCAATTAAATGAAACGTTTTTGTTTTGCTTTTTACCTGATTCGTCGCCCAATCCTTATGTTGGGGCTTTGTTTTCCATGTGTGCCCACTCTCACACATGGAGAGAGGAAGAGAGAGAAACATACAGAGCAGGAGTCACTTGTGTATAAAAGTTAGTTGAGAAAGATTAGGGAGCTTTTCAAAAGGGCTGAGAACCCAGGGGAAGGACTGAAGTGTCAGGAGCCAATGTAAGAGCATTTCTGCTACTTAGTGCATCCCGGTGAAATCAGCATCTGAGGAACACCCCACAGAGTTGATGAAGGATGGAATGTAAACATTTATCTTTCTGGCCCTCAGTCTCATCTTTGGAGTGAGGGATTGAATTAGATGACCTTTCACCAAAGATCAACTAACAAACATCCCACCAGGATCCTCTCCTCCCACCAGCCCTGCAAAATCTTCTGGTTTTTGTGAGCAATTTCTTTTTTGAGGCATTCAAGTTAGTCATTGTCTTACCATTTAACTTTGGATATATGTAATACCTTTTCCTTGCTGTTTAGATTTCACACACACACACACACACACACACACACTATATATTATTACACATATACAGACAAATGTGTGTGTGTAGAGAGACATAAATAGATTATTTTTTCTCCTTTGGTGCATGTGAGGGAATGAGGTTGAATTGCTTCACCTTTTGCTTTTTTTTGGTGGGACCATCAAGGAGCAAGGTAACTTGATGATTTAATTTCTCCTTTTGAGAACTCAGAAACATTTTACCAGGCATCGTTCCACTTGAGCAGGTATATACCCTGCTTCAGGGAGGTGATCTCTACCTGCTTTGTAGTGAGCCAATATGTTATAAGAGAAAGGTTTTGGATTTTGGACCTGGAACGTCTTGGTTCAAGAGCTGCCTCTGCCATTTATTTGCTGTGGAACCTTGAATGAGTTAAGGAATTTCTCCGGCCTCAGTTTTACCATCTGTGAAATGGTGTAATCATTCATTTTGCAGGGCTGTGGAAGTTTTAAAAAGTTAAAAATTACTTCTTCAGTGTAAAGAACAACATAAATAAGAAATATTAATGAGAATGATCCTGGCTTTCCTCTCTATTCAAATATCCCGTCCTCCGATAGGACCGCAGATTCAGGATTATTGTAGAAGGAGATGAGAAAGGGAGGGAAGTCAGGGATACAGTATAATATTACCCCAGTTTTATAGGTAGATAAATAAAGGTATAGGCACTACGTAAGGATCCATGGTCCCACAGATAGCAGCATCCTGGGAGGGCTGGAGACAAACTGTTCTGTCTCCCCGCTCATGCTACCATCTCTCATTTCCTCAGAACTGCTTTCTGCTAACTCATAAAAACTCAAGTCCAGAGCTAACAAATATCTCAGCTTAAGTATAGCCAGGATACAGTTATTACCACACTATAAGTAGGAAGTAGCTTAGTCTTTTCAACTAAATAATGAAACAGGTGCTTGGACATTACTAAAAGTTGCAGTAATATCCTTTTGTAACCTGAACCATCTCACAATGGACCACAGAGGATTTGCTGTGCTGCCAGGCTCCAGTTCCCATTGTGGCATCTTTGCATTGGCCAGAAGGCAGAACATTTGGATATGTTACTGTTAGACTGATTGGATTTCAGACTAATAATTAATTTTTTCAAGTCATCGTATTGAAATTTTCCTCCTATCTCTCTTTGCAACGAGTGTAACATGTGCTGGTTTTTTTGATTAGCGTGGGTAGTTAGAAACATAGGTGCACATTTCTCTTACCTGTGCAAGGAACAATTTGTGTATAACTGTTTTATATCGAGCCGTTCGATATTTTGTAACATCTTCCTTAAATTTGTTCAAAACATCTTCCATGAACTACCAAACCCTTTTGGAAATGCAATTGACCTGGTGCAATCACTCAGAAGTGAAGCGGAGGAGTGCTATATAAATATCCATGTCTTTTGGTAAGATTTTCCAGTAGGACATCTGTATTCATGGCACTACAAGTTTTTCTTTGTTCCTCTTTTAGCCTTGCTCTCAGAGATAGTTATTCATGCCATCAGTGGGTTGATAGTTGTAGTTACGAGATATAGATATCATGTATATGTGTGTGTGTGTATATGTGTATATATATATATATATATATATATATATATATATATAAATGTATATATATATCAGCAAACTTTCAATTTGTACTTAAAACGTTTGTTTATTTAAAAAGAGTCATGACATTAACTTTGCGGAGCAAAACATTCTGCACATTAATTGAAGATTTTTAGGGTGAATGTTTAAAATATTTAAGAAAACAACTTTACAAGTTGCCTTACGTGTTGTAGAAGCATCGGGTGCATTTTTAGTGCTGACGACTAATAATAGGTAAGTCTTACTTGTCATTAGATCAGATTCCCAAGAATCTTGGAGCAAGGTGCCAGTAGAAATTTTGTGTTACTATTAACTGTCTGCCCTGTGGAGAATTTTGTTCTATGCCGTGCACTCCCAGTCTGTCTGGGGTCGTAACCTAGGGACACTGTGTCCTTTCCCTAAGTGATTAGTGAGTGCTTACCATTTAGCAAGCGACTCTGATGGACATTGTGGCATATATGAAGATGAATGAAAGAGTTTTAACAGAGGAAATAAAATTGAAGAAATAGTGTGGATTGATTTCACATGATGGAGAACTTTGAGTTCCTAGTGGAAGAATTTTTAGATCAGTAATTAATAGAAAATAGGGACCTAACTTTTTTTTTCAAAGAAAGACTGCTGCAATCCTGTTAATTTCAATGGGATTATTATTTTATGGAGTTCCACTTAATTGAATCGATATTCACAAACTGTGATATTTTTTAGTCACTTGGTATATGCTTCTGTTTCTAAAAAGCATACTCAATTGTTCTAAATAATTGAACACCTATCCCATTTTTTTTTGCAGGGGGGATATCAAGCAAAGAGATTATGTAATTCTTCTTAGTTACCTTTTCTATTGGTTCATAATCCTGTTCCTGTGTTTTTTAAAATATCAACCTCCCGTGTCAAATCCTTTTTTTTCTGACGGATATAAGGAATAAGTGAATGAAATATTAGCTATCAGAAACACACACAATACATACATACATACATACATTTACACACACACACCACATATGTTAACAAATTTCAGCCGTTTTGTATTGAGGGTTTGACTTTGTTTTAGGCGACAGTGTTTAACTAGAAAAATTAAATAGGAATTAGACTAGGTTTCAGCTTTAGAAGGAACAATGGACTTGGGATTCAGGTAACGGATTTCTTGTCTCAGACCTGAAAGAATTCTGGCTTGGAAATCGGATTTGTGTCCTGGCTCTGCTCTCTTAGCTTGGTGATGTCATTCACGTGTCTTGTTTTCTTTAATGTAAAATTTTATGGAAAATGGGGATAAATAGTAATCCATCTTGTGAGATAAGACTAAATGGAGGGTGCTTTAAGACTTAAAATACATGACATACTGTCATGATGATTATAGTATCATTTTATTTTTCTCAAAGTCCATTTTCTTATCTGTATAAGGCGACAATATTTGTTCACAGAGCTGTTATGTCTCTCAATTATGTAATTGATATGAATGTGCTTTAAAAAAATCTATAAAGTTTATTTGTCTCAGATGATGTTAGGTTGTTGCTGCTAATTTTGGTTAAAGTTGTAATCAGCTTGCGCTAACATTAAGCCTTTAATCACAGTATTTATTTCTTGGTGTGTACCTCATAATTCAAGATATAGGTAAGATTCTTTGAGAGGAATTTTGAAGGTTTTTCTGCTGCTTTAGGTGGAAAGTTAGTCTAAAACACTTCCATGTCTGAAATAAATCGAATTTGGAAGAATTAAAAACACAGTGAGTTTCTATAAATAAAAAAAATATTTTTACTTTTACTTTTAGAATAAAACTGAGAATCCTTTCCCAGGGAAAATAAGTGGCTTAAGTAGTCGGGAAAAAAAAAATCACGCAAAGAAAATAACAAACTTTGTAAAGTAAGTATGTGTTTATGGGAGTGTTAGCCTCATGTAGATGTAGACAAAGAATTGGATTTAGATTCAGAACACTGAAGAGTCTACGGTAATGTTCTGGCCTAGCCAATGGCTAACAAGCCACTGATTCAGGTCAAGTTTTAAATCTTTTCAGAGGCTCTTTTTTTTTTTTTTGGTCATGTATAAAACGAGGGAGTTGAAGAGATGCTGTCTGAGCTCCTGTGTTAATTTAGGATTCCCTTTTTTTTTTTTTTTTTTTTTTTTTTTAGAACATCAGAAACTCATAGTAACGGGGTTTAAGCAAAATAGATGATTATGTCTCCCTCACAAAAAACCTGGACATAGGTAGCACTGTTTCTGCTCTATCATGGACTCTTGTCCTCATGATCCAAAGGTGAGGTTCAGCTATCATCTAAGCATTCCAAGCAGTAGTCTAGTAGGAGAGGGGAAGAAAGGCCTGGATGGATGTACTACTTTTGTTGACATCACATTGGCCAGAACTTAACACATGGACACATCTCTTTGCAAGGGAGTCTGGGAAATGCAGTCTGCATTTCAGGTGTCCATAGTCAAGTTATTACTCTAGAATAGGGATCATGGGCCAAATTTAGCCTGCTGTTTATTGTAAATAAAATTTTATTGAAACATAATTATGCCCATTTGTTTACACAAGTCTATGACTGCTGTAGCACTACAACAGTAGTTATAAGAGGTACTGTCTGGCCCTCAAAGTGGAAAATATTTACGATCCAACCCTTATTCAAACAAACAAACAAACAAAAACAACTTGTTGAACCCTGCTCTAGAAGAAAGAAAGGTAGTCATCAGAGGACAAGTAGCAATCTCTGCCACAGCTCCCTTCCAAATTCTGATTCAAGGATAACAAACAAAAAACCCCAGCAATTTCATATGATGTAGGAATAATTGTGAAGATGTCAGTAAACACTAAAACACATTCTAGCAATTACTTAAACCCAAAGTTGTTTCTTGCTCGAACAGCTGAAACTTGAGTTATGCCTGTTACATTGTCTTGTTTTATATTCTGTCCACTTCCCCCATCTTATAACGATTGCTTTTGGTTCCAACCCAGTTATCTAAGACGTCAGCTACTCCTCTCCAGCTTTGAGTAAAAAACTACATAATTTGGCATGTGTCTTGCATATCCTTCATTTTGGTGACAATAAAAATGTGACAAGATGCAGGGATACTGGTGAACCCCTCCTACTGTAATATCTGGGGTTGACAGTGAACTGCTGACCATCGTACCGGGAGAGGAGTATGATGGCTATTAGTCAGGAAGTGTATTACATTGGCTATTGCTACACTATCTTTTTTTTCCTTTGCTGGTTCACACATGTCATTTGGGGTGAAATTTAAAATATTTATTGCATTTTCTTATTTTTTTAGCTTTTTCAAGATGTATTATTGTCTTCCAAAGAGAACTTTTATTTGGAATTGTGTGATTTTCATTATTCAAAACCAAGAATAGATAAGGTCTGAATAATAAGGGGAGGAGACTGTTTTGCTGAGAGATTTTGAGACAGATCAGTTGGTAGAGCTTGTTATCACATGAGAAAGGCACACAGGAACCATGTAATTGGTTTCTTTTCTAATACTTTCTACCCAGTGACTACTTTTCATAAGTTTGATTGATTAATGGATTTCTGAAACCTAAGTTCTCATTGAAAGTAAGTTTGGTGTCCTCCAAAACTACTCAAATCAGTAGCTTATTAGAGTACATTTGCATTCATGAAACTTATTTTGTGGATTTTATTATTGAGTAGAAGTATGCATGTCGTTTGAAACAAAACATCTTCAGATAACAAGTACAGTATGTAGCATACCAGTTAAGATTTCACAGGTTGCACAGAGCAAGGAAGAATGATTAAGCTTTGAATTTTCTTTTAGTTATGAAATATTCTGATTCTTAATAATGTTAGCTCTCAGTAAACTTTAATGGATAGATGAAAACAGTGTATAACTGGGGTATCATTTATTCCCTCTGCATGCCGCACTCATTTTCCTCCAAGTTTTTGCTCAAATGGCCTCTTGTCAATAAGATCTAACCCAGTATACTTCATTTAAAAATGCAGCTCCTGTCCCAGAACATCTGATTTTCTTTGCTAGGCTAAACATTTTTCTCTGGAGTGCTTTTCACCTTCTAACATTCAGTACACTTTGCTTAATTATTGGCTTATTTATTGTCTGTTTTCTCCACAGTAAATTGTAAACTCAATGTGGGCAAGAATTTTTTGTCAGCTTAGTTCACTACGTATCTCCAGAGTTTAGTATAGGGCTCAGCACATAGTAGATGCTCAATTAATGTTTTCTGTTAAATTAAATACATGTTTTAAAAATTATATATTTTTGTAAGTTTTCTGAAAGTTTTACTTAACAACACATTTATAAATAACACAAAATGAACTTTGGCTCAACGAATACTAAAATGGTTGAAGATTTAAAACAGAATGCAAGAGGGGCAGCCGGATGGCTCAGTTGGTTAGAGCGCGAGCTCTGAACAATAGGGTTGCCTGTTCGATTCCCATATGGTCCAGTGAGCTGTGCCCTCCACAACAAGATTGAAGACAACTACATTGAAGACAACGAGCTGCCACTGAGCTGCCGGAGGGGCAGCCAGATGGCTCAGTTGGTTAGAGCACGAGTTCTCAACAACAAAGTTGCCGGTTCAATTCCTGCATGGGATGGTGGGCTGTGCCCCTTGCAACTAAAATTGAAAATGGTGACTGGATGTGGAGCTGAGCTGCGCCCTCCACGACTAGATTGAAGGACAACAACTTGGAGCTGACAGGCCCTGGAGAAGCACACTGTTTTAAAAAACAAACAACAGAATGCAAGAAAGGGCATCTACAAAAAACCCCACAGCTAACATCATACTTATTGGTGAAAGACTGGATGCGTTCCTCCTAAAATCAGAAATACAACAAGGATGTCTACTCTTGCCACTTCCGTAAACCATTGCACTGGAGAGTCCAGCTAGGGAAATTAGGCAAGAGAACGAAATAAAAGGCATTCATATTGGAAAGAAATACATAAACCTATCTCTATTCATAGGTTATATGATCTTATATAGAGAAGATCACAAGGAATCCACTAAAAATTATTAGAATAAGTAAGTGAGTTCAGTGAGGTTGTAAGATACAAGATTAGTATCTAAAAATCAATTGTATTTCTACACACTAGCAATGAAAACTTAAAAATGAAATTAAGTTTCCATTTACACTAACATGAAAGAGTGAAATACTTAGGAATAAATTTAATAAAAGAAGTGCAAAACTTATATTCTGAAAACCATAAAATATTGTTTACAAATTAAAGAAAACCTAAATAAATAGAAAAATATCTCAGGCTCATGAATTGGAACACTTAATGTTATTAAGATGGCTAGAGTCAGGTAGAGTCAACATAATCCCCATCAAAATTTCAGCTGGCTTCACAGAAATAACAGGCTGATTCTAAAATTCATTTGGAAATGCATAAGATCCAGAATGGCCAAAACAATCTCGATGAAAAACAAAGTTGGAGGACCTAGACTTCTTTCAAACCTTAATAAAAAGCAATGGTAATCAAGACAGTATGGTACTTACTTGAAGTAGACATAAATATAAATGGAATAAAATTGAGAGTTCATAAATAAACCCATATATCTATGGTCAACTGATTTTTGACAAAGATGCCAAGATCATTCAATGAGGAATTTTTTTTTTTAAAAAATGGTGCTGGGACAACTGGATATCCCCACGCAAAAGAATGAAGTTGAACCTCTACTTCACACCATATATAAAAATTAACTCAAAATGGATCAAAGACCTTAATATAAAGCTAAAGTTATAATACTCTTAGAAATAAATATAGGCATAAATCTTTGTGACCTTGGATTAGACAAGGCAATCAAAGAAAAATACCAGATAAATTAGATTTCATCAAAATTAAAAACTTTTGTTGTACACCTAAAATCTATGTAACTTTACTGTCACCCCAATAAATTTTAATTAAAAAAACAAAAATGAAAACAAAACAAAACAAAATAAAAACAAGAAGAACCTTTGTATGTCAAAGGATACCATCAAAAAAGAAAAAAAAAACACACCAAAAACCCAAAGAATGGGAGAAAATATTTGCAAAATGTATATCTGATAGGGTCTTGTAGCTAGAATATATGAAGAATTCTTACTACTCAATAATCAAAAGAAAAATAAGCCAATTAAAAAATGAGCAAAGGATCTGAATAGTCATTTCTCCAAAGAAGATATATAAACGGCCACACGAAAAGATGCTCGACCTCGTTAGTTATCAAAGAAATGCAAATTGAAACCACAATGAGATATTAATTTACAGCCACTTGGATGACTATAATCAGTGATAATAAGTACTGGTAAAGATGGGGAGAAATGGGAACCCTCGTGTATTGCTGGTAGGAATGTCAAGTGGTACAGCTGCTTTGGAGAAGAGTTTGGCACTTCCTCAAACATAGTTACCATCTGATCTAGAAATTTCATTTCTAGGCGCATATCTGAGAGAAATGAAAACATATATCCAATTAAAAATTTATACACGCACCCTCATGCACTATCGGTGGGATGATAATTTAGTGCAGCCACTATGGAAAACAGTTTGGAGGTTCCCCCAAAAATTAAAAAATAGAACTACCTTATGACCCAGCAATTCCACTCCTGGGTATTTACTGAAGAAATCCAAAACACTAATTCAAAAAGATATATGCACCCGTGTGTTCACTGCAGCGCTGTTTACAATAGCCAAGCTAGGTACCCATTGATAGACGATTGGATAAAGAAGATGTGGAATATTACTCGGCCATAAAAAAGTGAAATCTTACCAGTGGATGGATCCAGAAGGTATTAATGCTAAATGAAATAAGTCAGACAGAGAGAAAAATACCATATGATCTCACTTATATGTGGAA
Organism: Rhinolophus ferrumequinum; assembly: GCF_004115265.2. Classification (NCBI taxonomy): domain Eukaryota; kingdom Metazoa; phylum Chordata; class Mammalia; order Chiroptera; family Rhinolophidae; genus Rhinolophus; species Rhinolophus ferrumequinum. The sequence goes on from NC_046297.1 coordinate 11,619,533, forward strand.
TCTAAACAACAAAGTAAACCAACAAGAAAATCAAAACAGAAAGAGACTCATAGATACAGAGAACAAACGGATGGTTACCAGATGGGTGGGGGTTGAGGGCCTGGGTGAAAAAGGTGAAGGGATTAAGAAGTACAAATTGGTAGTTACAAAATAGTCATGGGGATGTAAAGTACAGCATAGGAAATATAGTCAATAATGTTGTAATAACTATGTGTGTGCCAGGTGGGTACTAGGCTTATCGGGGAATCATTTCCCTTCATAAAATATAAATGTCTAACCATTGTGCTGGACACCTGAAACTATTATAAAACAATAGTGAATGTCAACTATAATTGAAAAAAAAAACTTGTACACACATGTTCGTAGCAACTATATTCATAATATCCCCAAAGAGAAAACCCAAATGTCCATAAACTGATGAATGGATAAATCAAATGTGTTATATCAGTAAAATGGATTATTATTTGGCCATAAATAGGAATGAAATACTGATCTGTGCTACAACCTGGATGAACCTTGAAAACATTATGCTAAGTGACAGAAGCCAGACGGACATACTTTGTGACTTCCTTTATATTAAATATCAAAAATAGGCAAATCTATAAATGTTAAAAATAGACTCATGGTTGTCTTGGGCTAAGAGAGGAAGTTGGGAGGAAATGGGTGTGAGCTAATGAGTACAGGGTTTTGTTTTTTAGGTGGGGGAGGGGTGATGAAAATGTTCTAAAAATGATTGAGATGGTGGTTGCATATCTGTGAATCTACTAAAAAACATTGGATTTCACAGTCATTTAAATAGGTGAATTATAGCTCAATGAAGCTGTCAAAAAGAAAAAGAAACAACACATTCTATTGATGAGTAGACTATGTTTATTAAATGGCTCTTCTGTTCCTTCCTATAGACTTGGCAGAATTAACATGGTTTTTAACTAGCAAAATTTCTATCTGGCCCTTGTGGCGCTGCTGTACATTGTAGCAAGTACAGTTTAAGTGTGTAGACGTTTGTCAATTTTTTTTTTTTTTTGATAAATACTTTTAGAAATCTGCTTACTTCTCCCAGGGGAAGGATGGCTTCGTCAGGTTTTCGTGGCTCAGCTATTAGTGGGCTCAGTAATGCTAACTAAATGGATGGGAGATGGGAAAGCTCTGAGAGCTGCTGGATTTGGACAACAATGGAAAGGGGAGATGTTGAAAACTGCTGACAGAAAATGGATCTTGCCCGAAGGGCCTCCAGAGAGGGTTTTGCGTTTGGCACCCGCCCACATCTGTAGGTTTTGTCTCTATGAGCAGAAACCAAGTCCTGTAACTTAATACCAAGGTCTTTGTTTGAAGCTTGGTTTGATAACTAAGAAAGTTAATAAGATCCTATTATTCTCCTGTAAAATTTCCTCTACAAAATGCTTTCTCCATCCCCTTTTGCAGTAACTTGTTTAAAGCTTTTGCTGTTTCACTTTTTTTCCCCAGAGCCAGTAAGCGCTCCGATTTTTCTTTCGCATTTCATCGCGTCAAGTTGTTTGTGCCCTCTGTGGTTTTATTGCCTGCATGCAGAAAACGCTTTTAGGTTTCCAAGGGTAAACGATGGAATGTTAATTTGATTTGATTTTTGAATTATGTTTATGACACCGGTCGGCCTTTGTATTCTTTTCTGTATTATTTTAGCCAGAGCTTTGCAGAAACCTGAAATGAAAAGTGTGGTTGTTTTCTCTGTTGAATGTACCTTTTACTACATTTGTTTTGGTGGTCCCAAGCCCTTGACTCCCCAGAGGTTGGGGTTCTCAGATTTCTCTCCTCCTGCACAGTGTCTCCCTGTGCTGGCAGAGTGCAGAAAGCGTTATTCTGGGTGAATGAGACCCATTTGCCCAAGCAGGAATTAAATATGAGCTATATATTGCCTTCGCCCTGCTGAGCTCAGGGAGGTGAGGGTTTTCAGAAGTGTGTCATTCCTTGGAAAGCCTTGATTAATAATTTCAGCAAGGCCATGCTAGAAATTTCCCAGCATTCTTACTGGGTAGCTGCAGATGGTCCCAGTTGAGCGTCCTACACTCTGGCAGTCCTGAGGTAGTTGACAGAGGAAGCTGTGGCTGGAGAGGTCTTCTGGCATTGTGTCTTCTAACTGAAGAGACCATAGAGTGACACGACTTGAGATAGGCTGTCTGCAGCAGGCTGGCTACCCTGCCAGCTCATCCCCCTCAGGGCAATTCCTAAAAGAACTCTACAAATTCTTCCCCTCGGCCTCTAGGCATCTCTTCAGGTCCTGGGAACTTTGCTTGCAAAACACACTGTTCTGTTCAACACACCGGCTGCCTTTCCTAATCCGGTCAAACAGGGCACGTGTCTACGTACGCTTTGCTACCCTTCCTTTGCAATTTGACTTCGTGTTATGCTGGGAAATAATATGGATTTCAAGAAATAGTCTGTTCTATCTTAAAACAGCCGTTGAATGATTTAAAAACAAAAGGGTGCCATAAATTGATACTAATGATAGCATGTCACGTTGTTCATTGTTTGTGAAGGGATTTCTGAGACTTTTCAGGAGGGTAGTGCTGAGATGTATGAACGAGAAAAAGATGGAGTGTGCTTTTGTGGTACTTTGTGGGTTTATGTATCGGCAGTGAACACGTATACTTACTATGCTGTGTATTCCCAGAGCGTTTCACATTTGCTCGCTTCAAGATTTGAATTTTTAAAATAGTCTCTTCTCTCGTAATAGATATTTATTTCCTACAAGAAAATGTTCGCAAGGGGAAGTGGAAGCTGCAAGGACTAAAGTAATTTACTCTGGTGACAGGAAAACATTTATGTTGTATCAAAAGATTAGAAGCGTAGTCCTTCGAAAAGTGGCGTAAACCTGAGTTCATCGCCCTGCTCTGCCACACAGTTGGGTTTCCTCATCTGTGACGTGGAAGGGGTGCTGTGCTCCTCCCATTCTCAGATGCCATTTGTTGTAAGATGCGCCATGATTTTGAGTTTTGATGAAAGAAAAATGCTTCAAGTCGGACTCTGACACAGGGCTGAGATACTGTCCTTTGCAGGACCTGTTCTGATTTCAGAGCGACTCAGTTTTGAGGGTTGGATGGGATATTATATGCAGAGCAGTTATCACGTCGGTGGCATAGACTCAACAACGTGTGTGTAGAGAAAGAGAAAGAAGGAGGGAGGGAAAGGGGAGAGAAAGGGAGGAAGGGAATGGGAATATGAATAAATGCGAATAGAATGAGAATGAATTGTAACTTCCTTCTTATCCAGGGGCTCATCCTGTCCCCCGACCCCCATAGACGCAGAACCTCGTAATGACTTACAATGATATTCCTTATTGATTCGTAGTCTTTTGTTTGCAAGCCATTTATTTTCAACTTAACTAAGGAAAACTTTGGATGTGGAACACACAGATAGGGTCAGTGAATTTAGAGAAAAGAGCACGAGGACATCTAAGTTTCTGAGATTCTGTCTGTATGAACTTAGGTGACCACAGAACATTCTGCACCATTGAGATTCCAAGAGAGAAGAGGCATCAGGACTTCAGACATGACATGCTTTATACCACCTTTAGTGGATTGGCAGTTAAGCTTCTGCTAATAACGTCCAATTCAGAATTTTGACAACAGTGCGATTTTTCAGGCATCAGTCTAGATAATTAATTCCTGCCAGGTTTAAACTGATTTTAGCAAGTATCTTAGCCTGAAATTGGATCTTAGATTTCCTATTTGTAAAATAAGATACAGCCCGGTTCAAGGAGTACGTGAACACTGAAAGGAATGAAGAAGTCGTTTGAAGGTTTTATGTAAGAAATGCTAAATAACAAAATTAGTACATTCAGCCACATCTTCACCAGGTATGAAGATAATAAACATGTAGCCCCTACCGTGTACTGGAACCTTGTGGTCCAGCAGGAAAGACAGACGTAAATACAATAGGCTTCACGAAGCAGGCCTCATGACAGGGTCCCCTGAGCTTATTCTCACTGATCTTAGCAGCAGCGGTCGCAGCACAGTTGACATTCCCTGAACTTAAACCATTGTTGATAATCAGCAAGTCACCTAATTTTGACCTCTTCTCCTTCAGTTCACGTGCTCCACACCATGCATGGAGCTTAGGTATATTTTATGTGTCTATTTGCAATACAGATAATGTCTCTCTACTGACAAACACTGGCGCGAAGAGGAAGAATTCCTCGGGTAGCTTTAACATTTGGTGCTTCACTGAAGATCATTTGTCATAAAGACCTTTGGACTCCAGGCAGTCCCACTTTATAAGGGCAAGCAATATGCATACTCTGACCCACAGTATAAAAACTTCAGAATTGAATGTTATGGGATAACAGTGCTTGAGGGAAGAGAAAGGAAGAAAGTCGGACAATTAACGTGTCAATTTGCTTAGATAAATAAGTAGAGAAAAGATTTCCAACTGGGAAGCAGTGGGATGTGCTCAGACCTTTTATGAACAAAGCAGGATTCCTGTAATCAGTGCAACAATGATTTCTCTAAAGAAACATATACACACAGTAGCTAAGTAGTTAACAGAAGTTTATGTATTTAAGACCATACTAGCTAAATATCAAAACAAAGTTTGTAAGTTAAAGAACATACAGGTTTATGTTAGACCGTTAGTTGTAGATTAAATTCAATCCTAGAGATTAAATAGCATATAGAAATTTGCCTAATTATAATGCCAATGTATTTAGTTGTGCAAATATTAAAATCATTAATATTAGGTGGGTACTACTGATGTTCGTTTTTTTCATGATGATGATTGCTGATGTTTATTGAGTGTATACTATGGGTCTGATACTGTTTTAAGCGCTTTATGTCTTAATTTATCTAATACTACCGGTCCTGTGAGCAAGATCCTATTCTTACCCCCATTTTACAGATAAGGAAGTCAGAGGCCTGGGAATGTTCAGAAACTTACCCCAGGACATGCAACCTGTAGGTGGCAGAGCTGAGATTCAAACTCAGAGAATCTGTCTCCACCACCGGTTCTCTGATGGTGGTTGGTATCTCACACATCTGTAGTTGCATTGGCTTCTTTCCTCTACCACCTGTACCCTAGGTGGGTCCCTGGGCTTGGTCCAGGTATTGCCATCTGTTCAAACTTGGTCCCCTCCCGCTCCCCGTCATACTGGCACCAGAGGTGTCCTAGGGCACCAGCTGATCAGATGTCCTTGGGCCTCACGCTCCAGCCCCCACCCGCCCTCCTCACATCTAGGCCACTGGAGGGCACGAGGAGCAGAAAGCTGTCCCTCTAGAGTTGGACAGGAGCTAGATGAGGTGCAGAGGCTTGGAGGGGTGGAGGCAGTAGGAGGTGCACTGGCTCTCTGGGGTCTGAGGACAGACGGAAGGGAAGGAGAGCACCGGTCAGTGAGGTGAATTTTGAGTAAGGCAGCCCCAGATGGGAGAGTCCATCATGCATAATTAGTTTCCTCTCCCACATGACAGTGGGGAAGGTGGCGGCGTGGGGGTGGGTGGAGAAACTGACTCCCAGCCCTTCCATGTCCTCCAAGAGCTAACTACCAAAGTCTGGTTTCCCAGACTTAGGGGCTTTGAGAAGGGGCAGAGAGAAGGCTCTGTTGTACCCCACCCCCGGTGCTCCCCAGCACCAAATCGTCCCTACTCATCCCATACGCTTAGAATTCTAACAAGGGAACATTCAAGTCTCTTACTTAGGCGGGTGAACTGAGTGATGTACAGATTAGCATGGATGAATAGTCAGAACCTTTCTGTTTTAATAATGTGGGGAGATTCAGATGACGTGAGACATCAGGAGAAAATTTTAATGGGTCTTCACTCTGTTGTAACCTCATATTTACTGATGACACATTTCCTGTTTTTAAGAACTGCGTGCTAATTAGGATGCGTAGTCAAATAACTTATACGCTTTTAAGTTATGACTCAGCTCTGAGCATGCGGATTTGTTTTGTTGTTGTCCTGGGGCTCTGGCATAGTACCTGTCACTCCTGAAATTGTTCAGTTGAAATAGGAATTTTATTAATGGACCATTTTCCTTCTAAAGGCAAAGCTTGGCCTATTTAATCGTACTGACGGCGTGTGAACTTTTCTGTAAAGAGGAGGATCTTTATTAACCAGCTCTTGTAAGCCCAGAGCTCTGGTCCGTTTACCTAAAAGATTCCAGGGACCCCATGGTTCTCAGAGGCCACCGTGGTTTTGGGGACAGTGCTGGGCTGGGAATCAGAGACCTCAGTTTTCATTCAGATTCTCCCTCCCTCGTGCTCACCGGTGGGCAAGTCCCTTCTCGGAGCCACCGATGACCTCATCAGTACAAAGGCCACGACTGATTTTATAAAACCCAGGACGGCGGTGAGGATTACAAGACGAACACTGGTTGCCAGTCAGAGCTCAGATTTTAGTTCAATCTAGCCCTCCTTCTCTCTCTTTATGTGGGTGGTTTCACACGCCAGAGCAAGCCTTCCAGCCATGTGCACTGATGCAGCGGCTGGCTTCTGGAATCCAGTATCTTCTGGACCCGCAGTACTCCCCATTTGCCAAGCCTATTCCACGTTTGTATTTAGTGCCCTCTTCATTTTCCTACAATGGTTATCCCAAGCCGTGACCGTATTTAAATTTCTCAATATCCCTTCCCTCCACGAGTTACTTTTATTTTCAATTATACAGGAGAAAGCTATATATAAAAAAAAAATTGACGGCATGTTATCCGTTCTTGAAGGAAAAAGGCATAGGAAAAAAACAAACCTGGAATGAGATATGTAAGCCGATTTTTGTTGCTTCCTACTTTTCTCTGCTTTTCAGATCTTCTGCTAAATGTGTTACCTTCTGCTTCCAAAATAATGGGAAAATAATGGAACAGAAAAGCTCTCATTTGTGGAGCTCCCGCCCACCCAGTGAGTTATCTCTGGGTCTCACTCCACAATCCCAGCCCCAGCTCTAGGAAAGGACCTCTCCAAACCCAGGGCTAATCTGTGCTAATATTCTCCTGGTTTCTCAGTGATCTGACATTGTCATTAATTAACCTTTTTCCTCCACATTCTACCTCCTACTACCTTTTAGTCTATTTTTGTCAGTACTGTATCTAAATATACTTAAGCCCCCTCCATATCTTAGCAAACAAACAAAACTCTCCAAGCCCAAACTCTACCTTGGTCCCCAGTCTAAGTATGGACCCATAGCCCTCCTTCTTTGTACTGCCAAAGTTCTAGAAAGGCAGTCTAACTTGTCTCTAAGTCCTCATGACTGACTACCCAACCCACTGCAGTCTGGCTTCTACCTTCACGACGCCCTGAAAATTGTTCTTGCCAAGGTCTCAGGTGATGTATTTGTCTCATTTCAGTCTTTATCTTCCTGGACTTCTCTGAGGCATTGGACACTCCTTGAAACTCTCTTTCCTTGGTTTCTATGGTACAATTGTAATGATAATAACTACAATTTATATTGTGTACAATCTATAGTGTACTGTGGCTACATACAGTGTCTGTAATCTTCATTCTAACATGAAAGGTAGACATCGCCACAATAAAGAAATCTGATTTAGAGAGTGGAGGAAGCTTATGTGTGATCACCTGGCCACAAAAAATGGTGTGAGGATTTGAACTCCAGTCTTTCTGAGTCCAAGGCTAAGTACTGCCCCCTCCCCGCCGCCCCAATACATTCAACTTTCCCAGATTTTCTTTCTTCATTTTTTTCTGGCCTCTGTGTCTGCTCATTTTCACTTTCCTTTGTGGGCTCATCTCTGTTATCCCATTAACAGTGGTGCTGTCCAGGGCTCTAGTTTTGGCCCTTCTTTTTTCTTTGTACAGTCTTGCTGGAACATCCTCTCTATGGCATGAATTCCATTACAGGTTGTAAATGCCCACCCCTCCCCCACCCAGCCCAGCTCTTCCTGAGCTTACAGCCTAGGTGCAGCTAACGGTGTGAGGTATTTGTACCTGATCGTCCCACAGGCTGTCGTGCCATAGCGATTCTCTTCCTGTCCTCCTCAGCTCATTTATTGTGCCATTGGTGTCGAGCTGGCCTTCCTGTGGCACTCCTGGCCCCTCTGACCCTCCTGACTACTTCTCTGACTCTAGTGTGACTCCATCTAAGCCATGTTCCATCTCACGGCCAGAAATGATCTTTGTAGCACACAACGTGCACCTGTCAGACTCCGGCTCAGAATGCTTCGGTGGTCTCTCATGGCCTAAAGATACAGCATACACTCCTTTCCGTGATCTCTTCTGGTCTCGCTCTCCCTTACCTCTCCTCCCCAGGTCATCCCATGTCCCAGCAGCTTGCATTCCACACCCCCAACTTGTTTGGCTTTTCTGGGAATTACTTCTAAGTTTTCTTCCTAGCTATACCACCTGTATATGCATTCCTAAACAACATATTATTTAGTTTTACATGTTCTTGAACTTTATACAAATGCAGTCATACCATGTGTTCTGTTGTGTTTTGCATCTTTCGTTCAACGTTGTCTTTGCATGATTCACCTATAGTTGTGTGTCATTAGGTTTCTGAATTCTTATTGCTGTAAAGTGGTGTTCTGTTGTATGAATTTACTACCTCTGTTGTATGTATTAATGGACATTTGGTTGATTTCCAGTTCTTGGCTATTATGATGCTTCAAATATCTTGTATACTTCCTTTAGTCCCCTTGTGTGTGAGTTCTTCAGAGTAGAGATCCAGGAATGAAATTTCCTGTCACGGGATGTGTATATCTTCTGCTCTATCAGATAACACCAAACTATTTTTCAAAGTAGGTGTCACAGTTTACTTCCCACTAGCGGTGTAGAAAATGCCCATTGCTGCATATCTTTGCCAACATGTGGACTTTTACATTTTTATCGATGTAGTTGGTGTGGAGTGTATTTCACTGCGGTTTAAATTTGTATTTTCCTCTTAGTAATGAGGTTGAGCACCTTCGTGTGTTTATTGGGCTACCGGATTTCCTCTTTGGTGAAGGGCCCATTCTTACTTTTCTAGTGGGTTGCTTGTCTTGATTGCTTTGTAAGTTTCTCTGGCAATGAGTCCTTTGTTGGTTGCATGTGTTGAAACTAAATTAAACTTTAAATCACACACATTGACAATTTATTGATTACAGTTTTTTATAATTAAAAAAATTTATTTTTCAATTACAGGTGACATACAATATTATATTAGTTTCAGGTGTACAGCATAGTGGTTAGGCATTTGCGTAACTTATGAAGTGATCCCCCCGATAAGTCTAGTACCCACCGGGCACCATACGTAGTTATTACCATATTATTGACTATATTCCCTAGGCTGTACTTTACATCTCCATGACTATTTTTAAAACTGCCAATTTTGATTACAGTATTCTTTTTATTCTTTACCTTAGTGCTAATAGCTAAATAGAAACAGAGTAATTAGAAAACAAATAATAGTATACATTACGTCAAGTTAATCCTTTCCCCTTCTTCTCTCCAGGTGTTATTATTGTCCCCAGTGCTGGTGTTGGGATTGTCCTGGGAGGCTACATCATAAAAAAATTGAAACTTGGTGCAAGAGAATCTGCAAAACTAGCAATGATCTGCAGTGGTGTGTCTTTACTGTGTTTTTCAACCCTGTTTATTGTTGGATGCGAAAGTATTAATCTAGGAGGCATAAACATCCCTTATACAACAGGGTAAGTATCCTGGAAGAGCCGTTCTGTTCCGTCTCAGCCCAACCCTGATTTAAGTGTTTACGTCCCAGAGGCAGACTCGTGCTCCTCCCCTCCAGGATGGCGTCTCTGTGAGCTTCACCTTCCAAGCAGGAAATGCACTCTGAGAGCAGAGACCATGTCTCCTTGGTCTGTGTGCCCTTTGACCTCACACAGTATCTCTGAAAGAGTTTTGATGACAGCAGATGAGGGAATTCTTGTTGGGGTAATGAGACTAGTTCATGTAATGTTTGAATAGATGATACATTCACATAGTTTCAAAACACAAAATTCAATGACAATACAATGGACAGTGAAGTTATGCTCTTACCCAAGTCTTCCACCCCATTTCTCAACCAAAGACAAACCAGGTCACTACTTAAATTCATTTCTGTGTATCCTTCCAAGGCTTCTTCATATGAGAAACTATGAATATGTGTTTTCAGTTTTCCCTGTTTTATATCCAAAAGATAGCATTCTGTACATAATTTTCTGAACTTTTTAAAAAAAATGTTACCATATAGCTTGAAGATCTTCTGTACCAGTAATAATAATAATACAAAACATAGCTAACCTTTATATTGACACTACAGCATGCTAAGCATTTTTTTTCTGCTTTTACTTTTATTAGCATTTATTGTTTTTATTTTTATTTAAAAATTTTTTTTATTGGAGAATATTGGGGAACAGTGTGTTTTTCTAGGATCCATCAGCTCCAAGTCAAGTCGGTTTTTTTCAGTCTAGTTGTGGAGGGCGCAGCTCACTGGTCCATATGGGAATCGAACCAGCAACCTTGGTGTTATGAGCACTGAGCTCTAACCAACTGAGCCAACTGGCCGCCCCTTCTTTTATTAGCATTTATTTGATGCTGAATTTACTCCCAGGCTGTAACTTTTTGTTTCTTCAGTTTCTTCTGGGAGATCTTTCCTCTTCTGGTTTAGGAACAATCTGCTCTTTTCCAGTTAGGACCATCTCGGTGTGGCAGGGAGAGCGCATGTATTCAGGGTTAATCTGCCTGTGAGCTCTGTTAAGTTCTGCGCCACATCTTGGGAACTTTATTCACTTGGGTGTGCTCAGTGACCAGAGAATCTCCATCTAAACTCAGCATCACTCTCTGCGTTTTTAAGAACGTGCAGTGAAAATTCTGTACTCTTTTTGGGCCACTGACCCTGCGTCCAACCCTACTGTTGAGCTTGGGCACGTCTCCCAACTCCACCATTGTAACGATGGCAGGGCACACACTGCTTCTGTCACGTGACATCCTTTAGATACTTGGTGGCTTTTCGGATATGCATTCCATTGATGGTCTGGGCAGTTTCATGAATGTTCTTAAAATGAGCCTGTAGATTTGAACCTCTCTATTTACATGATTTTGTGGGGTTCCCTGGGTCAAGCGAATAGCGAACCATTTTCAGAGGTCACCTCCGGCCGCTTTTGGGAAGAGCTCAAGCATTCTTCATGCTTTATATATAAGAACGCATGAATCCTCACAAGACCCTGATCAAGTAGGTGCTGTTACTGTCCTGATTTTACAGATGGCGAAACTGAGATACAGATCGATAAATATGTAACAAACGGCTCTCTAAGATAAAAAGCCCCAGTCTGTAGCATTTGCCAATTCCTGAGGTGTAAATATTCCCCCCATGGCTGATTGCAAGCTGCCAATGTGAAGACACTGAACAAACACTGAGTTAGGAGGAGATGCCCTATAACACACTGTTATCTAATACACTTCTATAGCCTGTCCAGGGCAGAGATCATATGAAAGTGTAGTAAAATAATGAGGAGGTGATAAGTTTGAGTATTTATCTTTGTTTCTCATATCATTCAGTTGTAAGTTTATACAATTTAATTTTTAATGATGGCCGTGCTAAATGAGCAGTTGGCAAAATCCCTAAAAATGTAAGGGAAGGATTTTTGTGACCCGAGGTGGCTAAGCTGCCTGTTACTCAGGACTTAACCCCAGACTAAACCACAGAGTTCGTGCTCTGAAGCACACTCCTTTTAATGACAGTATGACATGCCATTTAATTCTGTTTTATAATTTAACCTGTCCCCATTTGATGGGCAATTGGTTTATTTCCAATCTTAAATTATAGAAACAAAGCTGCAGTAAATAACCCGATGCATATATCACTTCTCTTGTGTGCTGTGTATTTGTACGATACATTCCCTGAAGTGGGGTTGCATAAATATGGCCAGATTGCCTCCCCTGGTGTTATACCAATTTGTAGCCTCACCAGCGATGGAGATGAGCATGGATTTCCGACAGCCTCGCCAAAAGAAGGTGGAAAACTCTTCTTTGAGTGCTATGGAAACCTTAACTTTTATTTCTTGAGTACGTGGGGGTTTGTTGGCATCTGATTATTGCATAGTACTTCAATGCCTGGTTTTTTGGTGCTTGGTGCCAACAAATGCTCTGCTTCCCTTTGATTCGCAGTGGAGTTTTATATTCTAAAAGGTTCCACTTGAAATTTGAATAACGAAAGCTTTAATTTTATTTAGCCAATCTAGAATTTTAGAGAGGAAAAAAGAAACCACCAATCAGAGCTTATTTAGATGACAGACTACGGCCACTGGTCCCAAGGGTTCTTTTCCTACCAGGGGATGTGTGTGTGCAATGCATGTACCAGGTGTATGGCCTCTCGATGGTGCCTATTGGCATAGGATATAAAAATCTTTAAAAATTGAAGGGCAGTGTGGAATAAGACCTCAGTTTCCTGAGTCAGTCTGAATTTGAATCTTTTTTTTTTTTTTTTTAAAGATTTTTATTGGGGAAGGGGAACAGGACTTTATTGGGGAACAGTGTGTACTTCCAGGCCTTTTGTCCAAGTCAAATTGTTTTCCTTTCAATCTTAGTTATGGAGGGTGCTGTTCAGCTTCAAGTTGTCTTTTCAGTCTTAGTTGTGGAGGGTGCAGCCCAGCTCCAGGTCCAGTTGCCGTTGGCACAGCCCACAATCCCTTGTGGGAGTTGAACCGGCAACCTTGTGGTTGAGAGGCCGCATTCCAACCAACTCAGTGGCAGCTCAGCTCAAGGTGCTGTGTTCAATCTTAGTTGCAGGGGGTGCTGCCCACCATCGCTTGCGGGAGTCGAGGAATTGAACTGGCAACCTTGTGGTTGAGAGCCCACTGGCCCATGTGGGAATCGAACCGGCAGTCTTCGGAGTTAGGAACATGGAGCTCCAACCGCCTAAGCCACCAGGCCGGCCCCTGAATTTGAATCTTGACTCTGCTCTACCAGTTGCTTACCTCGAAGCCTCAGTATTGTCCTCTGAAAAATCGGGTGCTCACAATAGTGTGTTCATCTGTTTGGGCTGCTGTTACAGAAATACCGTAAACTGAGTGGCTCAGAAACAACAGATTGATTTCTCACAGTTCTGGAAGCTGGGATTTGGTATTTTGTGAAGACTTGCTTCCTGGTTTATACATGGCTGTCTTTTTGCCATGTCTTCCTGTGGTGGAAGGGGTGAGGCGTCTCTCTAGGTCCCTTTTAAGGTCACTACAGATGCTGCTTGACTTACAATGGGCCTACATCCAGATACACCCACCCTAAGTTGAAAATATTGTAAGTCAAAATGCATTGAATACACCTTACCTACTGCACGTCACAGCCTACCTTAACCGTGCTCGGAACACTTACGTTAGCCTGCAGTTGGGAAAACCATGTCACACAAAGCCTATTTTGTGATAGTGTTGAATATCTCATGTGATTTATTATACACACTGCTTTCACAGCTTCGTAACGTTAAAAAATCCTAAATCGCCACCCTCATGACCTAATCACCTGCTGAAGGCCACACCTGTCACATTGGGGGTTAGGTTTCAACATATGAGTTTTGCAGGGATCCAAACATATAGTCTAACGCAGCAGTAATCACTTAGAGGGTTGCAGGCAAGGTTTACATGAATAAACCATGTACAGCTCTTAGCTCAATGCTTGGCATACTGTAAGTGTTCACTAAAATTCGCTATTGTTATGAGTCATAACTAATAAATTAAAAATAACTTCTATTTCTATCAAATTATTTTTATTACAATCGGAAAACAAATAAAATAGAAAAGTTAGTAACCAAAAAAATGGCAGTCTCCTGAATAATCTACTACTTCCTCGGGGCAATAATTTTAAAATTCTTTTCCGCTGTCTCTTCTGGTATTTGCCTGTATAATATTAAGGCATTAATTTTAAATTAATCAAACCGAGGCATTATTTATGACTTGCTATCTTAGTAAGGGAGGTGTTCCGCTTTCCCTTCACAAGTTGTCAAGTCCTTTGTTGATATTTTCACGTTATGATTCTGACAGCGTTGTTAGCTCCTGAGGTACAAGTGGTGTATCATGATTAGATTTCCCTTTTTGTACATTGGTTTTCCTAGAATTAATAATTGCCTATTTTCATTTCCTTTGGTTTTTTTTTGGAATCTGCATTTAGCTTCCCACGTGCTCCAAGGGCTCAAAGTATCTCAGTATGATTTTTCACCCATCTGATGCTCTCCTGGCTCCATTTCCCCACCCACTGGAATCATCTCTATGGAAGCCCTCGTCCACTGGCTGCAATCTGGACACAACGCTCTCTGGGCCTGCTGCCCACTGCACTCTGGGAATCCCATTAGCCTCTCTCCATATTGATCCTTTGTTTTCTGGAGTCTGTAGACACCTTCGATATGATTTACTCCCTCATTTTGTTAGAACACATCCTCCAGTAGCTGCAGGAGAGTTTTTATGAAAAAGCACCTCCCCCACCCTCCCCTTTGTTTTTTTGTTATATGTGATCACTGCGTTGTTGGCTGGGTGAAGAATTTTGGATGAATCATTTTGACTCAGAATTTTAAAGTTTTCCCTCCATTGTCATCTAATTTCTAATGCTGTTGTGGGAAGTCTGGCCTCTCTTTTGTATGTAACCTGTTTTTCCTTGCTGGGAACTCCATTTATTCCTGGTATTCCCCAGTTTTACCGTGATATACTTTGAGGTGGGTTCAAATTTTTTTTTTTTTCCTTGATGTTCACTTGGTGAACTTTTAATGCCTGGAGACTGTGTCCTTCGGTTCAGTTTATATGTTTTTATTTTAACTTTGTTGTTTTCTCTCCACCATTTTTTCCTCTTCTTTATCCTTCACTCATCCTCTACTTTCCTTGTTCTTTATCACCTATTTAATACCTCATATTTTGTCCTTCTTTTTTGAAAGATTTTTCAACCTTATTTTCCAAGTCATCTGTTGAATTCTTTATTTTGGCTATTATTTTTTTAAATTCCAAAGTTCTTTCTTGATTTTTGATTGTTTCTTGCTTCTAGCCTTCTTACTTTATGGATGGAATATCTTCTGTTATTTCTTCAACATTATTTAGAGGTTTTTTTTTGTGTGTTTGTTTGTTTTTTTCCTTCCTGAATTGTCTTTATGTGGTACGAGTGCCTACTTTCTGTTTATTTTGCTGTCTTGATTGTGTTGGAAGCTTCTCTAAAATTTCTGGTGATCCCTAGCTTTCTCTTAGTATTGAAAAATGCAAATTTAAGAAGCTGAGTAGCTGCTCTGTTCCTTAGGGTAGGGCTTGGCATTTGGTGTATCTCTGTTGGATAATTGGGGGTGGAGGGGAACAGCTGGTATTTTCATTGGGGTGCTCAATGTCAGAACCTAAGGTCTTACCTCTGAGGTACTTCAGCTCCTCAGGAGAAGGATGCTCCAGGTTCTCGGCTGGGGCTGCTTGGCAGGGTTCAGGGTTGAAAGCCTAGTTGCTGGCATTCTAGAGCTGGGCGAATAGTGGTAGGAAGGGGCCGAGGTCCTATTGTTCATTTTGCAAACTTTTACCTAATTCTCCTGTCATCATTCTAGTATCTCACCAAAGGTCTCTTTTGTGTGTGGTGCTCTTAAGCATAGTTCGATTCGTTCATTTTCTCTAGAAAATAGAGGGGTAGAAGACAGAAGGTACTAAGTAGAGTAGGGATGGGAATTTGATTAACGTTGTATCATATTTGGACCACAACTTTCTTGTGTCATTTATCTTTAAGTTCTAAAGCCTTGTTCTTTTTCCTCCTACTGCTGGCCTTTATCATATCCATATATTTTTTAAGTTCTCAATCATAATTTCTGTTTTATTGACTCCTTTTCTTCTGGAACTTTCCATCCTTTGCTTCAATTGAACTGGTTGCTGTCTTAGCATAATTTATATCCTGGAACTTCTTTTCACAGATTTCAATTGTATCTACTAGTTCTTTATTTGTTAACTCATTTTGCCAGAGAAAAATCCTTGGATAACTTCCTGGGGAAGAGTACCTGGGGGAAAAAACTTTCTGAGCCTTTAAGTGTATAAAAAGTGTCTTTATTCTTCTCTCACATTTAAATGAGAGTTTGACCTATAGAATTATAGGTTAAAAAGTTGTTTTTCTGAGAACTTGGAAGCCAGAGATTTATTTGGAATCTAGCACTTAAGTTGCTGATAAGAAATTTAAGACCAGCCCTAGTTCTCATTTCTCTGTAACCAACTTTATTTGGAAGTTTTTCGGATATTTTTTTTCCCCCAAGATGTTGTGAAATCTCAAAAGAAATGCTCTACCCTCAAATTTTGTCTTGGCTGGATCCTTCCATTATCATTTTCTCAGTGAGACTTTCCCTCTCTGCCCAATCTAAGGGAATCCACTCTTCCTTCTTTCCCCCCCCCCCAAGTTTACTATCTACTATATATTTTCTTTTTTTGAATTTTTCAATTACAGTTGACATTCAATATTATATTAGTTTCAGGTGTACAGCATAGTGGTTAGACATTTACATAACAAAGCGATTCCCCCGATTAGTCTAGTACCCACCTGGCATTATACATAGTTATTACAATATTATTGACTATATTACCCATACTGTACTTTACATCCCCATGACTATTTTGTAACTACTAACTTGTACTTAATCTCTTCACCTTTTTCACCCAGTTCCCCAACTGCCATCCTATCTAGCAACCATCAGTTTGTTCTCTGTATCTATGAGTCTGTTTCTGGTTTTTTTTTTTTCATTTATTTTGTTGTTTAGTTCCCACATATAAGTGAAATCATATGGTATTTGTCTTTCTCTGTCTGACTTACTTCACTTAGCACAATACCCTCTAGATTTATCCACGTTGTGGCAAATGGTAAGATTTCCTTCACCTCATTCTGTATCACATTATGCCTTCTTAGTTTCCTCATAGCACTTACCACTATCTGAACTTGCCTTTCACATTATTTGTGTTGCTCTTGTCTTTCGTCTCTGACGATGAGCTTCTTGAGAATAGTGACTAGCTAGCTGTCTTCATAATGGTTGTGCCGCCACCATCCAAAACAATGCAAGATGTTTGTGACATGAATGAATGAATAGATGGATGAAAGCCTTGGCACAGGGCTTTGTTCATATATTGTATTAGGGACTCTGAACCCGCCTAATCTCATATGTATGTTTGTTTTTTACCCCAGGAAATTTCTTCTATTATAGCTTTACTCATTCTTTCCTCTTCCTTTTTTCCTGTATCTTCCAAGACTCCTGCTAATCAGAATCAGTATGTGTGAGCTGGTTGCCTCTGTGTTTAATTTGTTCTCTCATATTTCTAATGTTTTTTGCTACGAGAGATTTTTCCAGACCTTGTTTTTTATTCTTTATGGAAATGTATTTTATTTTGAGGATACTTTTTTTGCTTTGTTGCATTCTGGGTGTTCCCTTTTCATAGCATCCTGATGTTTAGAGAGCAAAATCTTCACAGATCTCTCTGTGCATATAATTACAATTTGTTTTCTACTTATTGCTCTGCCTTACATTTTATCATTTGATTTTAAGGGTCGATTTTTCTCTTTGTTTATTTTGGGCTTTATAGGTTGACAGCACTCAGTCTAGCATCTCTCAGGTTTTATGTCACCCACTCTTCCCTAAATACAAGAATGACAAAATTTTATTCTGAGTTGTCAACATCTAGAGTAGAGGCTTAGTTTAAAACAACGTCTTCCAATTTCTTTAGAGAAGAGCTTTCTGATGGATTTCTGGGCTCTCAGTTAGGGATGGAGGTGGGTGAATAGAGGAAAATGGAAGTGCCCAGTGATATAGTTTTCTCTCCCTCAGCTCTTTAATGAGTCCCGTTGTTTTCAGCTTCACATTCCCTTTTGCCCCCTGTTACGTGGGCTGAGTTTTTGTGGAGGTCCCACAAAAAGGAGGCTGGCTCCTCCCCAAGGTGGCATCTGCTCATTTCACATAAAGCCTATGCTTGTCCACTTGCTCTTTACATGACGTTTGGTGTGTCACTCTTTCTGTTTCTCTTTGCTAGTTTATTCCTTTTAATCTTCCTTTTATTTTAAGTGCATCCTCAGAAGGGATGGAAAGCAGACTCAGTGGTTTACTTTCTTTTAAACTGCAAGTCGCCTCGAAGACTTTTAAAGCCCTTGCTTAACACCACATCTGTCTTGCCAATCCTGAATCAACTGATTCTGGACTCCCCAGTGCAACTGGGCAAAAATTATATAATTGTGCTGATTGGCTCTATTACAAATTTATGAGTTCCAATCTTAGCAGGCCCTCATCTTTGCTGAGCAATCCATTTCCTTGGCCCTAGTCAGCTTCCTTTCCTGTGCCTGTGATGGTTGTTCCATTAAAAAAAAAAAAAATCCATTCTTCAAGTATTTTTTTCCTTACTCTAGTCTTGTTTTTCTTATTGTACAACCTAGTGTTCTGCATTATTGAGTAAACAGAGGTCCCAAGAATGAACTACTTCAACTTCTCTCCCCCTCTACCCTCAAATTCCTTTGTCAAAAGTTATATTATTTTCAAGGGCAAGTACTAGTGCCATCATTTTCTAGCTGTGTGACCTTGCAGAAAGGTGAACTAATATTGTTGAGTCTTGGTTTCCTCATATGTAAAATTGGTGATAATGTGAATCACACTTGGTTATAAGTATTATTAAAGTAAAACACATACGGTTGAGAAATTAAAATACCGCAGAGGGTAGAAAATAAAAAGTCCATGTCTCCTTTCCCCACTTTCAACCTCCAGTTTGAAGCATTCAAATATTTAACGAAATGTTTGCAAATTCTCTTTTCAGGGAAGTTACTTATAATGATGCTGAAACTAGTAAGAACTTGATGTTAATAAACATCTGAACTGTCTAAATCCATGAGTTCTGGTACACTTCTCATTTAATTGTATTCAACAAAGAAAAACTTCATTAGGAGTGCTGGAAGCTGCTGTAAGGATCCAGTCGTAGTGTTTGCAGCTTGACTTCAGTGAAGTTTATAAATTAGCAAAACAAAACGCAGTTTCTGTGGAGAATTCCTTTGGCTTCCCAAATACTTCTAGGAAGATAGTCTAAAACTGAATTAGTATAAACACTTTTGGGTGGTTCCACCACACAGGTGTGCCTATTTTGGAGTAGCAGTTACCTTTGTGTGAAAAATAGTGGACGCTTTCTCCAATCAGGGTGTGGGCTACATTTCAGCCTCTCCTTGCTCCCTTGGCTGAGTGTTCCTGTGCAGTGCACAACTTGCTCATCAGTAAGCGGTTGGCTGGCCTAGTAAACACTGTTTCTTGTTCTGCATAATTTTGAGACTTGCATGTGGGATTTTTTTTTTTCTCCTTTAAAGCCCATAAAAAGAGAGATGAAGAGAGTGGCAGTAAAGAGAGGACCCTTTGTTAGGCATTTGTTTGGCTCAGGTATGGTGATTGGCACTTAAAGTATGTCTTTTATATCTAATGCTTACAATATCACTCTTCCGAATGGGTTATTACCCACATGTTTCAATTACAGAAACTGAGGCTTAGTGATTAAGTGATTTGCCCAAAGTCATCAGTTAATATGGAGTGGAACTGAATCAAATCCAGATGATCTATTTTAGAGTTTGTATTCTTTTTGAATATTGCACTGAAGTGCTGTTTTAAATTTTGTATTTCATATAAGCACACACCTAAGTACACATACCACCTCCTTACTACCGTGTTTCCCCGAAAATAAGACCTCACCGGAAAATAAGCCCTAGCATGATTTTTCAGGATGACATCCCCTGAACATAAGCCCTAATTCATCTTTTGGAGCAAAAATTAATTTAAGACTTGGTCCTATTTTACTATAAGACTGGTTATCATGTATTGTAATGTGATATATAATATAATATAAGACTGGGTCTTATGTTAATTTTTGCTCCAAAAGACACATTAGAGCTGATTGTCTGGCTAGGTCTTATTTTCAGGGAAACAGGGTAGCTATCTTGTTGAATGGCTGTGAGCATTGAATAAGATACTTGGCAAATTCCTTTACCTCTCTGTGCCTCGACTTTCTCGTCATTAAGATGGGTTAATCATAGCAGCGATCTCTTAGGATTCTAATCTCTTAGAATTATAGAGAGGATAAAATGGGATAAAAATCCATAGATAATAAGCATTGATAAGTAACTATTTAATAATATTTTTCGCATTTTAATTATGAGGAAAAAGAGGCCAAGGGGGAATAAATAACTTGCTTAATGTTACACAACTAGGAAATGATAGAGCTAGGATTTACACCACGTTTCTCTGATTCCGAATGCAATGCTTTTGATTATGAAACTCTTCTGCAAGAAGCAAAAAAGAAACACAAAGAAGAAAATGCAAGGTATAAGCCAACTCCATTTATTAAAGTTTGTATGAGGAACTCCAGGTTCAGCAGCACGGTTAATTTCCTGACATCAAAGGACTTAATGACTGACCCATCTTCGAATTCGCGTCAATTACTCAAGAGGTATCTGGGTGTCTGGGATGGAGTTGGGACGTTTTAGCAGGATGAGCTTTTCCTTTTGAGCCAAAACAGAGTCATAGTCTTTTTATAGAGTGAACCTGACATGTTATTAGTGGTTCCCTTAGAAAAATTCAGATGTGAGAACTAAGATGTGGAAACAACCTGAATGTCCATCAAAAGATGAATAAAGGAAATGTGATATATACATACGACTGAATATTATTCAGCTTTACAAAAAAGGACATTCTGCCATATGTGACAACACGGATAGACCTTGAGGACATTATGCTAAGTGAAATAAGCCAGTCACAGAAAGACAAATACTGCATGATTCCACTTATGCAAGGTACCTAAAATAGATTCATAGAATCAAAGAATGGAATGGTGGTTGCCAGGGGCTGAGTGGGAGGGGCAGGGAAATACTCAACTGAATATTACTGATCAACTGGGATAAAATTCCAGTGACGTAAGATGAATAATAAGCTCCAGAAATCTGCTGTACAATCGTACTATAGTCAGCGGCACTGTATTGTACACTCAAAATTTTGTTAACAGGGTAGGTCTCATAGTAAGTGTTCTAACTACAATAAAATGAAATGAAACGAAATAGAATACTTTATATTTGAGAATCTGATGATTTTTTGTTATGAAAGATCCTAGGAGCTCTAGCTAGATATCCTGGCCTATTTCCAACTGAAGTAATTATGTTCCCACACCCACAATTTCCCTGCAGTTTTAATTAGGAAATGTGTTTTTCTTCCCGTGTCTGCTGACCTATATTTCACACAGGTGTGCAAGATGATGATTTTGCAGCCAAAGAGGCAGCATTTACCATGAAAACCGTGGCTTAAGTAATCATATAAGCACATTTCATAATATGAGTTCCTACTCTTCACTCTCCATTTTCTTCAAACAATTTTTTTCAAATGGGATTAAATCTGATGTCCACGTACAGAAGTTTTCACCAGTACTAAGTCTTGATTAAATCATTTAATAATTCTAGGTTTATTATCTTTCATTTATCAAGTGTCATCTCTTAGCATTTAAACTAAAATCTATTATACCATCTTCTGGTTTTGTGACTTGAGCTACTGGGCTAGAACATTTCCAGTGATGATTTCTTGAGCTATGAAATGATGAGGAAACATTTTCTCAGTTGTCTGTGTTCGGCAGGGACTATTGGATGGGGTGATGCACCCAGTTCCACCCAGCTCCAAAATCTCAGAGGCTGGAATTTTCCCCTGAAGTTACTTCTCTCAGTATAATTTTATTGCCCCAAAGTGCTACAGTTATAGAAATCAAATAGATATACAGTAGTACCTCAGGTTTTGAACGTCTCTGTTGACGAACATTTCGGTTTGCGAACGCCATAAACCTGGAAGTCAATGCTTCGGTTGTCAAACACGCCTCGGAAGTCCAACATGTCACACGGCTTCCCTGAGGGCAAGATCCTGAGGCCTAGCTGTCGGCTGTTTTCAAACCTTTCAGAACTTGAACGGTTTTCCGGAATGGATTACTTAGAAAACCGAGATACCACGGTAGTCTGTTAATTCAGACCTTGCCTCAGCTTCACACAGGTGCATTTCGTTCTCCTTGTCACCACTTCTGGCTTTGCCTTCCTGCCACGTGGTGCATTTAGATAGTAAGCTACTAGCCTTTCACATCACTGGCATTTCTGGCCAGATGACTCCTAAATTCTCTAGTTAAACTGTTCATTTCCTCATCTGCATGTCACAGACAGCTTAACCTACTGAAGTTTCTCCCCCCACGGTTGAAATCTTTTTGGTACCATTCAAAATCTTTTATTTATTACATATATTACTAATTTTGAAGGAAATTTCTGAGAAGTACAGGCAAAAAGTTTACTTGAAAGATCTTAGGTATACGTGTTTCTGGATTATCCTAGCTACTTTTATTAATAGGCTTAGAGTTCATTTTTAGCTGTAAGTATATGATTCCATCTATCTGGAGGCAAAAACAACATTTGTTTTATTTCCTTTTAAGAGTATGAAGGGAATATGAAATATAAGCACATTTTTTTCCAATGAGTTTTAAATTTTGTAAACAAGATCTAAACAAATTTGCGTGAAAGCTATAAAACGATGTGATACCCATTTAAACATAATGAGGCTTTTTACTTCAAAAGCTCTTATGATTCTTATTAAGCTCAGGACCAATTTTACAATTCTATAACCTCGTATTAACATACTCAATAGAAAATGTTCATCATGTAATGTTAGCAGGAAACAAAATGGAATTTAGAACTCTCTATAAAATCTAGGTAACAGTCTGTTACTAATGTTAATCTATATGCATATTGAAAAAAGACCAGCAGGTAATATACTAAAAGCATAATAGTGGATATTCCTGGGTGTAGCATTATGCGTGAGTTTAATATAATACTTTTTAATCCTTTTGTATTTTTTAGATTTTCTACAATGAATACATATTACTTTAATGATAAGTAAAGGTATTTCAAAAACACTATATAAGAGATACATCATTTTATTAACAATGAGCCTAGATTTAAAGAGGTAGTTTGTACTAGTTGTAGGTTATTATATACAAATTTCAAGTTAGACCTGCTTTGAATTTGCTGGCTATAAAGATAAAGGATGCTTTAACAGTAAAAATGATGGTGGGGTACAGTAAGCACAACTTTGATGAACATAGTCCTCTGATAAGCCTGTGGTGTTACGTAGTATGTTATCCCATACTTGCCTTCATCGATTATCCTTGTTCTCCTCTCATGTAGGTGGGAGGGGTATTCACAGCCATAGAATAAAAGATCGGACCCAAAGTTGTACAGCTACTAAATGGTAGGCCCGAAACTAGATGCCTCCATTTTTCTCATTGGTAGAATGTGGTAGTCGGACTAGAACAGGGTTTCTCAGCCTCAGCACTGGTTGAGATTTGGGCCTGTGAATTCTTTAAAATGTAGGAGGAGCTGTTCTGTGTATTGTGGGGTATTTAGAGGCATCCCTAGTCTCTACCCACGAGATGCCAGTAGCACCCCTCCGTTGTGATGAACAAAAATGTCTCCTGACATTACCACATGTCCCCTAGGTGGGTGGGTGGGGTGCAAAATTGCCCCTGTGGAGAACTGCTGGTCTAAAATCGCATTTTTAAAGGTATATTTTACTTTAAAATTGTATGATCCTAAGAGTTTGTGAACATAATAGTTATCAGTATCTTGTGATAAAATTTCTCCTGTGGAGTGACCTGAACAAATACCAGAGTTTATTTTAGTTTTGCCTTTTGGAAGCCTTTCTTGGTGAGGTTTAAATATTGCTATAAATTTGTTCCTTCCGTTAAAATGTGAGGACTCAGTTATCAAAGTGTGAAAGAGCCCACAGGAGAAAAGCCTACGAACAAACAAAGCTTCATGTTTATAGATGAATACGTATGTTTGGGACGGGCTATGCTGTCGGAGGAGTGGTTACTTAGCATGGACATTAACGATATGTCCAGGCACAGAACGGACATTCCAAAATATTTGTTGAATGGATGGTTGATGCGTAAATAGATAAATGAAGGATCTGCTATTGCTAATTCATGTGGCTTTAGGAATAGTTTTTCATCATTGACACCTAAAAATGGTGGACACAAAAGCAAAGGAAAGAGCTCACTGGATATGTGCGCTACAGCGCCCCTTTTTCATTCTTCCATGGTCTCTCCTGGGGACCTGCCTGTTTCTGTTCTTTCACAGCCATTTCCATGTACTTTTCTCCACAGCCCTACATAGCTTTACTTGCCTCCCTCCTTTTATATTTATATATCTTTGAAAATCACTTCCTTTTGATTTTCTAGAGCCCCGTGTCTTTCTGTGATAATTTATTCTCACGCAATTAAAGGTTTTGCTTAAAGGAACCTGTGTTGACAACTGTGAATGATAGATTCCATGTTTATGCCGTCGTAATGATGGTATTGATTTGGCCAAGAAACGTAGTTCCTCCATTTTACAGTTAAAGAAATCAAGGCCCAGATTGCTTAAGACATAGAGCCAAGTGTCTACGGTAAGCGAGTAGTTATACGAGGGTTAGAGCTGCTGAGCCCAGATGGTGAGACCAGGTCTGGTAGAATTGAGGCAGGACACATAAGTTGATACAAAAGTATTAAATCTGCAGTACCAGAAGTTGTTAACATTTTTCTTTATGTTTTAAAGTCATAAAAATAATTATCCAGGATGTCTATTTCACAGTACCATAGTTTTGATTGAATGGGAATATCTTCTCTAAAATGGACGAATTGTTTGACCTCAAGAGCTTCCCTATTAGTTTTATTTTAGCAAATGTCACTCATGATCTGCTTCTTTTCTCTCTTAGACCTTCTCTCACCATGCCTCACAGGAACCTGACAGGAAGCTGCAATGTTAATTGTGGTTGTAAAATACACGAGTATGAGCCAGTCTGTGGATCAGATGGAATTACATACTTTAACCCTTGTCTGGCTGGCTGTGTTAATAGTGGTAATCTTAGCACTGGGGTGAGTATATTTCGCAAGTTCCCGTACTGTTGTTAATCTAACATCCTGTGACAAGGACATGTTAGAATTCAGAGGCAAACACGTGACTTCAGTCTCCCTTTTCAAGAAACTGCAAATAACCTACAAAACACCTGTGACAAAAATCCAGAGGAAAGAAAATGAGGCAATACCACCATCTTCCCAGAAATGACTGGAGTGTTTGGGTGTAGTGATTTGCTCCCCTGTCAGCCCTCTCCTACTTTACACTGGGTGCCAACTCAGTGAAACTCGATAAGGTTGAGGGCTGGGCCTCTCATTTGGTATTCTGACTGGGCTCTCTGATAGATTCGAAGGTCAAGATGACCACATTTGGTGCTGATAGAAAAGACTAGGAGTGTACCTCCCATAATGCGTCTGTGAAGATGAGCAATGGCCATTTTTCTTAGATTATCAGCTCAGACTTTTTTTTTTTTCCAGAGAACTAATATTTCTTTTAGTTCAAGAATAGGCTATTTTGAGAATTCCCTTCCCCGTGAATTATAAATAGGCTGTAATACTGTGGGGGAAGGTTTTCCTAGTCTACTCAGTTCCTTATTGAGCCTGGTTTCATTCTTTGCATAGAAACAGATGGTAGGAGGCTGTAGAAAGGTGAAGGTATGCTTCCGTGTTCTGTGTAGTGACAAGGAATTATACCATTGACTGCATGTTTTTTGGAAAGTCATACTAGACGTCAGAGTTTCAAACTAGAGCGATACATTGAGAATTCCTGTTGCTGGCTCCCCCTTCTATAATTGGTCCAGCACGTCACCAACTTGAAAGAGACAAGGAGATCTGTTCTTCTCCATGGCCAAATCCTTCCCTGGGAATGAGTGTGTCCTCTGGTGCACAGCCCTCATTCTTGAAAAGTGACCAGCAGGCCTGGGCACTGAGAAAGCTCAACAGTGCCCCGTCCCCAGATTTGTTCCAACTGCCGCTCCAAGTGGCTGAGAGGTCACAATGACAATGAGTTCAGCTGATGTCCAGTTACTAAAAGCAACACAATAGGCAGGAAGCTTAATTGGCTGTTTCATTAAAGCTTCTTTTTAGTCCCTTGAATTAGCTGGTTTCAAATGAAACAGGAGATGCTATGTCACTCTTATCGGCCCCGAAGCCATCAAGGTTGCATGATGAACGATCTACATTTATGGAATAGATATGCACTTTAGGTCTCTCTCCATTCAGGGTTAAGCTAGGTGCTCTGCTGAACACAAAAATAAGACTCGGTTCCTGTTCTGTTTTGGAGGGCTTCTCGTATTGAAGAGCCCGAGAGTTAAACAGCTATTAAAGCAGCATTTAATTATGACCTACATTGAGTACACAGTGTGAATGCTCTAGAATTGAGCGCAGAAAGCTTCTTAGGAAAGTTGAGGTTTAAACAATTTTGACCAGTGGATTTTTTTTTTTCCGAATTTCATCAGTTTTTTTTTTTTTTTAAATTTATTTTTAATTTATTGGGGTGACAATTGTTAGTAGAATTACATAGATTTCAGTTGTGCAATTCTGTATCACATCATCCATAAATCACACTGTGTGTTCACCACCCAGAGTCAGCTCCCCTTCCATCACCATACATTTGATCCCCCTCACCCTCATCCCCCACCCCCCAACCCCTTTACGCTCTGGTAACCACCAAATTACGTTCCCCAGATTAATTTTCAAACCCCGTGGCCATCCTGTTTGACCAGTGGATTTTCATATCGGTCACTTTGGACCCCAATTGTTAGCAACGAGAAAGAGACTTCCAAGTAAATATTTTGCGTGGTTTCAATTACTAACGTTCCTTGGGAGCCCTTGAACTTAACTTTGTCTTCACATTCCTGTGCTGAGTTTTGCTTTTGATTGGCATCTGACTGTGATCTTTCTTACCTGTCCCTTAGATAAGGAATTACACGGAATGCACCTGTGTCCAAAGCCGGCAAGTGATCACCGCCCCCACCATGGGACAGCACAGTCAGCTGCGCGTGGTTATTGTCAAAACGTATCTCAACGAGAATGGCTATGCTGTGTCCGGGAAGTGCAAACGGACTTGCAATACCCTCATCCCGTTCTTGATTTTTCTTTTCATAGTCACCTTCATCACAGCGTGTGCCCAGCCATCCGCCATCATAGTGACACTCAGGTGAGAACAGCATTGAACTTCTGGGGGTGGTGCACTCAGGATTGCCGGAACACATATTCCAGGGCCGGGGCCTGATGTGGTAAAGCAGAGAGAAAAGCAAAATGAGATGTTTGCCTGGCGAGTGTGGGAGTGAGTTTTCTCCCTTTTGCATACTCCAGAACTTTCTTTATTCAGATGGGTTTTATTCCTGTAGTTTAGAGAAACGTCTTTTGGGCACCTCTGGTTCCCGAAGTCTCTACCCTCAAAGGTTCTACTTCAGGAGATGAAAGCCGTCATCGGGTTAGCCCCAAGAAGCCTGGCCCCCGAGGAGGCGGGAAGTCATGTTGGTGAAGTTGCTAAATCGTGCATACAGCGAAAAATGTTATCTCCAACCTTGTGGATCGCTGATACCTCTCGGGTCAGTGATAGTTTATCCTGGGCCTGCAGTTCAAAATGCCGATTTCATTCATTTTACCATCATATAAAATGTTGGAGTGGAACAAGGATGGGGCCGACCGGAGAATCTGATTTTCAGTTGTTCACGCTGTGCTTTCTTTGCCATCATAGAGCCAGTTTGTGTTCTCTCGCTTATATGAGAATATGGAAGTCCTGTTAAAAATGTTGACAGTCGCGCATTCAAATCAATGTGTTGGTATTCGCAGGGAAGAGTGCGGTGGGCAAAGGAAGGACGGAGACAGTGTGGTGGAGGAAAGCGAGCACACCCACAGCAGCTTTGCGGGGGCGGGGGGCGGGGGGGGGGGCGCTGCAGTGCACAAAGAAGTGAGGAAAGGGAGTCAGTCCTTAGTGTTTCTTTGTGCTCCTACCTGGCTCCTCAATGCCAGGCTATGCTGGGTACCTGGTGGGAAGCACCTGCTGAGACGTCCTTCTCAGCCTGGCCGTTGGGCTGCTTGCCTGCTTATTCTGCATAATCTGCCTTCTCCTCTGTGGGATGCTGACATAGATGCTTTCCATCCAATTTGCTCCTTGACAGTAAGACAATTGCCTGGAAAAAGCCTGCTGGTTCATTCACTCAACCCCTCCATCAGCAGATACTTAGGGAGTAGCAGCTGTGTGTGTAGCATTGGGCAAATACTATGCGAAAATAAAGAACTTGGGGAAAAGATGACAAGTGCACTGGTCCTTGGGAATTTCACGTTATGGTATATATACCTAGAACCCTGTGTAGGTGGGATAGGAAGCCAAAGGTTCATCATTAAAAAATATGGATCATTAATAATCGAATTCTTTGAACTTTAGTTCTACAGGAGGTGTTAAATAATCTCATTCTTTGAACTTTGATTCTACAGGAGATGTTAAATCACCCAGATAATGGCTGCTCAATTTCTAGTGTTCAAATGCGGCAAATCCCCAGTTGGCTTATAATGCAAAACTTCAGAAAATGAGCTCTTTAACCTTTGCTAATTACAAAATCAATACACTCCAATCTTCCTGCTGGGTGGGAATTACTTGGAGCAGTAAGTTTTAGAAAAAAGAAAAAATGAGGTAGCCGGGAAAGATTCATTTTTTTTTTCTCTCTAACTTTTGTCCTGTTTCCTATATATATATTTTGACTAGACTTGTTAAAAAACTTTTTTCTCTATACCATTCCTTGAGAAATTATGGGAGTAACTTTCAGTGTACACACCTACCATTCTGGAAAGTGCAGGCAAACAAAGAGAAAATGCAGTAGTTAGGATAAAATTTATATATATATATATATATACACACATTGAACAACTGATTTGGGAAGCTCGAAGCCACTCCTGTACCTTCAGCCATGACCTTTTGCGGCCCCCCGCCCCCCCCCCCCAGGTATTTACACAGAAACAATTGGAGTAAATCAGAATTTTTTTGGTGTCTTCACTGGGGAGACTTTTAATCACTGGTTTAGCCATCAGCAGTCCTGCTTAGTTAGCGATGGTTAGTAAATTCTAGGGAATTAAGTATTTTGGCACAGCATCTCTTTCTCCCTGGTTCTGTGCCAACCAGGCTTGATTTGACAGTGATTTTCTTGAGGCCACAATTTTAAAACTTTTCTTTCTCTCCATGCACTTCAGGTCCGTGGAAGATGAGGAGAGACCTTTCGCTCTGGGAATGCAATTTGTTTTATTGCGAACACTGGGTACGTTCCTCAATTTTCAAGTGTGCCTCTTAGTTCCTCTTTGCAGATGGCAAATTCTCACTGTCCTTTAACAATGACAAGTCAAGTCATTTGTTACCATGGTAATAGCAAGGATTTTGCAGGTTAGTGGTGAGAGTACAAATTCCTTATTTTCTGATTTGAACTAAAAGCTGACCGGTTCTGTCATTTGAGGAAACACAACAAAACTAACTTTAGGTCAGTTTCGTTTTCACTGTGAACATAAACTTGGGTTAAATTCCCCTGAGAGTTTTGTGCCATAAGAACTACTGAACCAAACACGTGTGACGGGCTTATTATGATCCTGTAGTGTTTGTCCCTTTATGCCTTTTTAACATGAAAGTGATGGGGATTGGTGCTCATTTTCTTTGTGAAAATTTCAATTCCTTACTTCTTTCCAGTAATTTTATTGGATTGCGCAGAGTATACCTACCACGTTTTCTGAGGAAAAGAAATTAAAAAAATCTGAAAAGATAAAAGATCCCCAAATTGACATATAGGGACTTCCCTTTACTTATTAACAAGAGACCTCGTTAGTGCTGTGTCCCTGTGGGAAGTCACAGAGTTTACTTGGGCATCAAGAATATTGTTTTGATTTTTACAAACACAGCGTCACCCTGTCATGTCCTGATCAATTGTGTGTGAAGTAGTCCATTCTCTCGGTCAATTGCAATGTATTTTTACTTGACTTTCTCATCATCAGGCATAGTCTTTTCTTTCTTAACTGGCAGTGATTTTCTTCAGCTGTTGTTTCCCCCCAGTAATCAGTATCACTGTCTACAGGACAGAAAAAAAAAAGTTTCTTGATTCAAATTTTGTATTTCAGTTTGGAAGGGTGAAACCTTTTAAAATGGTATCAGCTGACCCTTTCAAACCTTAGTCCTCTCTGGAATTCTCACTTTGTCATCATGTTATGGTTGATGGTCCAGTCCGAGATGACTGCTTTTCAGTGAACTCAGAGGCCGCTGATTGCATTGAATCGGTAGCTTGTTTTTTGGTACCAATAGGACTTTCCTGAAAGTACCATTTTTCAAAGCATGTTGGTTAAAGGAAACTCTGACATGCTTTGATATAGGTAAGAAGTATGCCTTATATTTCTAGCTGAAAACTGAAAAATTATTTTCAAAGAAGTCTGTTTGGCAAAGGGATAGTTGAATAGGAAAAGAAAAACATAGTTCTTCCTTTTTGCTTGGCCTATCTCTGATGCCATGAAATTGGATGCTTTGATTTGGATGCAGAGATTAAAGGTAGGGTAACAGATGGACTTCGCAAAGTGGAGGGAGAACATTTTCGGCATTTACTATTTAATTCAACCTTAAGTTCTATTGATTATAAAAAAAAAAAAGTGCAGTTAGGACAACAGGCCAATTTCCGTTTCTCCAAATTCCAAAAAAAGAGAGAATTTTAAGTATTTTTAAAATGTTAAATTTTAATTGTAGTGAATCTACCTCCTTTTAAGTGAGTACAACGTATTTTAAAAATGTATCAAAAAAAAAAAAAATGTATCCCCCACAGCCTCCTGGCCTATTAGCCCATCTGTCTCCTTTTTAGCCCTCTCTTCCTCCTTTTTCTCTTCGCTTCCTTCCTTGCTTCCTCCCTTCCATCACTTCCTTCTATAAACTCCTACTGAAGATCCATGCACTGTCCTGTAGATGATCCGTGCAGGTCGTTGGGATGCAAAGAATAAAAGGCACGGCCCCTGCCATCAAGGTGCTTATGGGTGACAGATTTGCAAAGTTTAAATACTATGTGATAGTTGATCAAATGGAGGGATATACAAAAGTGCACTGGGAATATAGTGGCACCTGAGTGAGTCAGGAATTTAAAGGAGGAGTAGGTATTTGCAAGGTGGAGAAGAAGGAGATGAGGGCATGTTTTGGCAAAGGGAGTAACATGTAATGAAGGAAGTCCACATGGGTAGACTTTGTTTATTGTGGGAATAAAGAAATGTCTATATCGTAGCCCCCAAAGGAAGCCACTACGCATCACAGATGTTTCCTAAGCTTCAAAGGTGAATTTTATGCCCTAATTATTTTCATCCCCCAAGTGCCTTTAGAAAGATGCTATTTGACATGTTTCTGACTCAGAGTGGAAAATGTTTTCCTTTTAAGTTTAAAAGGATTCCCTAATTGCATTTTTTTTTTAGCAATAGACACTTTTATGATCCTAAAAATCAATAACACATCCTGAAGATTTAAAGTATTTACAATGTAATTTATACTAAATATAAGACATGACATGTATTTTTTAAAAAAATCAAGTAACACGAGGAATCCAGCCATTCTCCTCCACTGGTTTCAGAGCCCACAAAGCACCTTCTTAATTTCCAAATCTGTTTTCTCTTGTACGATGTGCTAAATACTCTTCTTGTTTTCTTTTTCTTCTCCTCTACACCTCTAGCATACATTCCTACTCCAATTTATTTTGGAGCCGTTATTGACACCACCTGCATGCTCTGGCAACAAGACTGTGGCGTACAAGGCTCTTGCTGGGAGTACAACGTGACGTCATTTCGTTTCGTCTATTTCGGTTTGGCGGCGGGCCTCAAATTTGTGGGCTTTATTTTTATTTTTCTGGCCTGGTACTCCATTAAGTACAAGGAGGACACACTGCAGAGGCAGAGGTGGAGAGAATTCCCTCTGGGCACTGTGAGTGAGATGGTGGGCCACCCCGATGGCGCCAGGAAGTCCGCCCGGACTAGATCTTGCCCAGTTTTCAGCACCCAGGGAGAATTCCACGAAGAGACTGGCCTGCAAAAAGGGATCCAATACACAGCACAGACCTATCCGGGGCCCTTCCCAGAAGCAATAAGTTCCTCCCCAGACCCGGGGTTGGAAGAAAGCCCTGCTGCCATGTACCCTCCCTCCCAAAGCTTGAAAACGGAAGACGTGCGTTTTGTTGGCTGAGTTGAATATGGCGACTTGAGAAACACCCGTGCCTTCTTTTCTTTCTTTCTTTTTTTAACCTCTAAAGACACAATCCTCAAACCAACAAAACTCAGTATACACAGCCACTATGGATTGAGGGCTGGATACCTCAACAAGACTGAGAGCCTTTACCCTCCCCTTCTCTCCAAGAAGGAGGAGTTTAGATAGATTTGTTACCATTTCTGCTGTGTTCGTTTAATGCTTGTGCTCCAACAAGGCCGAGGTACATGGTTAAAACACGATCACGGCAGGTGTAACGGTGGTGCACGTCATTAGCACACACTCCAAAGGTGGGCCGACCCTGACTTTGCATTAACAAATCCAAGTTTTGAGATCTGAACACCTACTGTGAGTTCTGCTACAAAGCACAAACGAATTTGCTTCAACTATGCAATCTGATCGGAAAAATGGAAGTGCAGCATGTTACTTCTGCTTTCAGAGACGAAAGCAGATACGTTTTTGAAAAGAGGAAGCTAAACTTTCCCTAAAGTACTGTTCATAGCATTTTAAGCCATAGCCGAGTTACAAATCAGGTAGAATTTTTCAAATGCTTCAGAGGAGCCCGATGCATAGCGCGACAAAAGGAACAGCTACTTCCTTTCATGAGACGAGGTGTCCTTTAGTCTGTCTGCCCCATCGAAAGGTAGTTAAAGAGGCTGCTCTATCATAAACCTGATAGCTTGACTGTAAACGCCAGTATTCCTTCACAGGGGTTTGAAAACTAGTGTGCTAAACTATATGGCTAGAAACTGTAATTTGAGATGCATAATAAGGAAAGAAACATGGCTTTCTCATCCAAGAAAATTGCTGCAGAGATTTTTTTTTTTTTCTCTTAAGGGCCTGCGTCAGGGTAGTTAGGAATTGTAAACTTGTTACTCAACATAGTTGGAAAAAGGAATTCCAGAGCAATAAGATGGAGTCCCACCCAATCATTTTAGTTATATGCCTGGAAACACTAGCAAATCGGTATTGTTCTCTTTCTTATGTATGGAAAATTGCTATGGTTGCTACTGAAATTGAGTCGGTAAGCCAGGAAAGTTTGAACAATCACTTTCTGCAATATGAACATCACCCTAAACACAGGAAGAGAGAGATCTGTGAGCTGGACCTAGAATGTGACCCTAAGTAATGTTTGAAAACTATTTAAAATAAACTGGTCTGATGTACTGAATCCTACACTATCAGGGTTAGAGTCATTTTACACCCCCCTTTGATTCCTTTCTACTGTGACTTTCTGGAAGTGAGCTGAGAGAGGAATTTTCTGTTCCTTTGGGTTCATTATCCACAATCCTTTCCAGTACCTCCCAGCACGTCACACCGACCTAGCTGCCACACAGAATGCTTTCAACCTGGTTCTTAAAGCAGATGTCTCCTAACAGTGCTATGGACTGATGGCAAGTGAACTCAGGGGATCTGGCTACTCAGAAAAAGAATCATGACAATTCAGATTTCTGAGGGACGGTCAGGTCCAAATACCAACCAACATCACTGTTTCTGCCAAGGATCCTGTGCTTATGTTGTGCTAATTTGGAAAACGGTGTTCTTGCTGGTTTATAGTCTTGCACAGAAGGAATGTGATTGACAGAACCATCCCATGATTTGGGCTTTTTGCCCTCCATCCTTGGCTTCCCTGGCGGGGTTGTATGAATATTTCTGGGGACAAGCTTGTTTTCCTCTCTACCTAGGAATGGCATCAGTCAAATGATTCTCTTGGTTGCGTGTAGTTTGTGGAGAGGGTTATTACTAGTCAACTGAATCATGTCTCCAAGGGGTGGAGCCGGTGGTCTCAGTGACAAGGGCTTCCCTTTGTTTGGCCAAGTCATAAAACCATTGTTGCCTGTAATTACACTGGTGTCCATCAAACTTTGGTCAGTGATGCATCTGGAAGGTCTTCAGAGAATATTGCTGAATACTGTCTACCCTTGGGGCCTCAGGGTTCCCCTATACCCTCTATGGGAAACCTTTGATCCTTTCGAAGAGAAAGTTTCCTTTTGTGTTGGAGCTAAAGGTAGGTAGGTCAGGGAGAGGTGGTGTTTTCTCAGTTTCCCTCTGATCATTAAGAAACTGCATTGAGATAATTTTTATTTATTTATTTTTGGTAGCTAAGATCATGTGTTCCAACACTCTTAGAATCTGTCTCTTCTTGGTAGTACATTTTGAAAAAGGAGCCGCTCTCAGAACTCAGGATAGGAAATGATGGACTCATCAGGCACCACTTCCTACCTTGAACAGTCATCCGGTTCAGCAATCAATGACTGGGCACCAGTTCTTTCTCAGGCAGCATTTTACCCATTGCCATCTGCCAGTCTATGAAATCCTTTGGGTTAATTAGGCCAGAATTCAAAGAAATTGGCATGAGTTGCACACCACAATGTTAGTATTGTACTTCCTCAAGTATCTGATGCTTATAAATAGCAGGTGTGTCATTAATGTGTTGTTGATGTGTGTAGAATAAGCAGTAAAAATCATGGGGGACTGAAGTTTTGGAATATGTACCAAGTAAGGGTTGTCTCCAAAATGCTTTGGGTTCCGGTAGCATCATTGGAATATTATGTAGCCAACTAAAGTGACGATTTTATAGATGACACCTTTTAATTGTATATATATATGAGGTTCTTATATGCTTGTTAAGAACAATAAATTGGTTATGTGACTTTATACTCACAGCTCCTATTATAAGTTTACCACTCTTCATGAGCTCAGGCTTATAATTACTTGTCTTGGAAAAAGGTCATCTTGTTCCTTTGTAAACTCTGTAGATTAATATATTATTTTGCTTTAATAGGCAAATATAATATCCTTGAGTCTAGCCTATTAATTTAGAAAGTCCTAGGGGGTGGGGTTGGGGTTGGAGCACATTCTTTGGTTATCTTTATTACTATGAAATCCTGATCCTTTGCAGGTGGCTTTAATTCTTGAAAACAGTCAAAAGTTATTCAGATCCAAGGTGGGGGAAGAAAAGAGGAACAGACAAGAAACAAATTAGTGTTGGTTGAGTGTTGCCTATTTGCAGAGCGTTTTGACAAACATTTAATGTACATCATTCATTTTCATCCTTCTAATAACTTTGCAAGATAATTATTTTTATTGTTTTTTTTTCCTTTGTTTTGATTAAAAAAACACACAACAGATTGTGAAAACAGAGGCTCAGACAGGTAAGGTGACTTGTGTAGGAGTGTAGAGTGGCCAGGTCAGGGCTCAGACACAGTTTTCTCTCTTAGTCACTCACTTCCTATGCTACATATGCATATAATAGTTTTGATTAATAAAGGTAAGATGTGATTAAGGTGAATCATTTCATTTTTGATGTGCTATTGTTTCTGAAGAGTAGAGAAGTTATTATGTCTTTGTGTAAAAATTGAAGAAAATCTGTAGGAAACATGACAATTTAATGTTTAGATTTGCAAGGTAAATTTACATTTATTTAGCCAAGTGTAACGTTCACAATTTTTTTGTCATAACATACCTCAACTATTTATTTGTAGTTCATATTTAATATGGAACAAATCCAACTTTGGTGTTAGCATGGAGTCTCAGTAGAGTTTCTGAAATGAAACATGAGGAAAGGTGGTTCAGATTTATGGAATCTGAGCTTTGGAGATTTCAGGTGTATGCTTTTTCCTCCCCTCCCCTTTCAGAATGTTAACATTTCCATTCGTTTTTTTGGTGAAAATCGGTTTTAAGTTTCCTAATAAAAGTTTTAAATGAACACATACAAAGTGCTACATGTTAAGTGAACATAAATGAAGTGTTACATATTATATAGTAAATCACCGATCCGATTGTGACCGTTAGTAGCTATAGTAATAAATGGGAGCATACCCTTGCGGTAATGGCAGTCCTACATTTTCACCACCCACCCAGAAAATGTTTCCTCAGTCGACAATTGCAGCTTGCATTCTTTGGTGGGCAAGGAGCTAGAGCGTTCTTTTTGGAGCCTGTTATGGATGAACCCTAGATGCACCAAGGAGAAGCTTCATAGTTTGAATGGACCTGAAGCATTTGTGGGAATTCTCTCGTATGCCTAGGAGCAGGAGAACCCAAGCCTAGGATGGTAGCCCGTTCTACCTTGTGATTTTGTGTGTACGTAAAACATCCTAAATGGCACAGACACACGAATATAACTCTTGATATATATAGGTGTGTACTGCATATTCTTAGTAGCAGCTAGACACCACAATACTGTATAGTCCCTGACTCGCCTAGACTGCAGGTTTGCTGATTGTGTTATGCAAACCAATAGGTAGCCTTTCCTTGTGTTTGCATGTTCTCTTTCCTGGCACGACAGAGTGCCGTCATTGGTAGGCGAAGTTACTGGCTCGGTGCACTTTATCTTTTCCGTCTTCTTTTCTCACCTTCCAGGATGCTGCTGGCCATATCTGTCCCAGACTTTTTGCTACATTGGAATCAGAGTGAAGAGCTTATTTTAAGCACTTCATTTTCACTCAGCCCTAGGAAGGGTTGTATATGATGAACACCCTCCTGGGTATTCGCTTTTGCAACATTAAAAAAAAAATGCCTCGGTGCTAGAAGTATTTGATGATGCATGCTTACCACAAAAATGCCCCACTGAATTCACAGTATTTCACTGATAAGGGATTGCATGTGCTTTGCTTTTGGAAATCTGGAGAACTTCCTGGAAAACAAGCAGTCATTACTCCTCATTACTACAGTTAATCCATGAACTTGACGCTGCAGAAATGAAGAGTGTAAGGGGAAACACTTTTTTCTATGGAAAACTCAGTGCTTTTGATATTTATTTTAGCAAGAATACTCACATGCTAAAAATAACTTCAGAGAGGGGAAAAATATTTCAGATAGTTGTTTCTTATTTTTTCTTCAAAAATGTACACCCATGTAAAATGTTGTCTTTTTCTGGTATTCTACTATTACATGTTAAAATCGAAGGAGAAGATATTATTAAAAACTGAAGTAATTGTAGGGACATAATAAACCAGAGGGGTGAACAAAAAAAGTTGGAAGTTTGTATCTGGAAAAGAAAATTAAGAATAATTGGTAAGACTTCATAGTGGGCATTTTTCTTAAAATACATACCTCTACCCAAAACCCCAAATGTTAGTTTAAAAGCATGAAACAGGCAGGTCAGCCTCTAACTCTTTAGTTAAAGGAAATATAATATTGTGTTAAACAAACTGGCATTAGAATCCTAGTGGAGTGCGTGTTCCGTGAGTGTGTGTGTGTGTTTGTGTGTGTAGAGGTACACTCGTCATGAAAGGCTGTTTTGAGTTGTTGCATAAAGGAGTTTGATTTTGTGATTCTTAAAATGAATATTTATTTGGTGACCTCTTAGGGTAATTTAAAAGATGTATAATTTCCTTGTGTTTCATGAAATCTGTTGTCAATGGACTAATAAACTTTGGTTTACAACATCTTGAATACTTGATCATTGAAAATTAAGGAAAAAAAGTGAAAAATAAGAATAAAGTGTGTTGGATTGAAATTAGTTTGTCTCTTAGGATTTTTGTTGTTTGAGGACATGGAGCAATGATGCCAGTGTGACTGTCCATCCGCCATCCCCGCCACACAACGAAGACACGGGTTGATTGGACCGCCATCCCCGCCACACAACGAAGACACGGGTTGATTGGATTAAAACACTCACCACTACTCTGAAAAATGGTAGTAACTCCTTATGAAACTGACATCTCTGCCTTGAAGACTAATATCTTACCGTGTTTCTCTGAAAATAAGACCTCGTTGGATAATCAGCTTCAATGCGTCTTTTGGAGCAAAAATTAATATAAGACCAGGTATATTAATATTATATTATTTTATTTTATGTTATACTATATTATATTAAAGACCCAGTCTTACAGTAAAATAAGACCGGGTCTTATATTAATTTTTGCTCCAAAAGACGCATTAGAGCTGATTGTCCAGGAAGGTCTTATTTTCGGGTAAACACAGCATGTGTAAACTATTAGGACTATAGTTTTAAGAGCCTGTGGTAGCACATTTTCCATTGAACCACCAAAAAGAGTAATTTTAAGTAGTCCACTTGTCTATTTCAGTTCAAAACAGACTTTGAACCTGCAAAACTATGTGCCCTGAATATGGTTTGTTGGTCAGGATAGGCCGAGGAATACTTAAAAACCTGCTAACCTCCAAATCTCACTGGTCTCACAGCACAAAGGTTTATTTTGCATTTCCATTAGATAGCTATATGGGTCTGTTCCATTTAGTTCCTCAGGGACTCAGCCTGACAGAGGTTCTACCATCTTGAAGCTGCACCATCTGGCATTTTCAGGATTGGTCTTGGTTGCTAAGCAAAAAAAGGAAAGGAAGAGCCCAGAGAAAGGCAAAGGGCCTTTTCTTTTCTCAGCCTGCAAGTGGCACATGTCACATTACACTGGTCTAAACTAGTTACATGTCCCTGCCTAACCTTTTGGATCCTGGAAGTGTAAGGGAGCCAATGGTGAGCATTTGGTAGGTATTATTTTTATGATGATTATTATGATTGGTTAAGAATGATTCCCGAGGGACTACAACTCTTTATTCTAAAAATTAAAAGGAAACAAAAGGGAAGCCTCACGCACAGAAAAGAATGATTTCCAAAGGAATGAGTATCAAAACTTGGTCAAGAAAGCAGTTAAAAGCCCCCTGTCTTCAATCTCTACTGAATAATAAATTAATCATTGCCAAAGTGGCCCAGGAACTGGTCTGAGACTGGAGGAAGAACTGCAGCTGGGACTCCATCTGTGGACAAAAAGCACCGGGTTTTGAGGTCTCTGCTGATGGATGGCAGTTTTCCAAGTACCCTGGCATCTAAGACTTTTGGGTGAGAGGTGGAAGCAGGCGACGGAGCCGTGGAAATAACAGCCTGACTCTTGGCCTGAGGCACAAAGTGGTTATATTCAGAACCCCCCCCTTAGCGCTCGATAGGGGGGGAGCAGGGTAACTGATTTCTGTTTCTCGCTCCATCACCCTCCTGCACAGCAAAACTAAAGGGTCACCGTGGCTCAAGATACCCGAGTAACTGGCGTGGGGGGAGTGTGTGTCTTTTGACTTCTGGGTAATTGCTCCTTTCCCCCCAAGGGTTTGTGCATTCATCAAGGGAGCCACTTACGCAAAGAGAAAATAGTATCCCGTGCCCAAATCTACCACCTTTTCTTTAATTATGTGTGCAATTTAGGCAAAAGGGTTCCTCTTCAATGTCTTAAATATCTCACTTTCAAGGACGAGGCAGATGCAATCTGGATATTGGGCTTTTCTGAAATAGACATACGAGGAAAGGTTTCTTTTTAAGAAATGGGGAGAGAGGAAAGGTTATGAATGTAGCGACTCACCTTGCTTTAGCCCCAGACTTGGTTCAACCTCAGTGCGTTAAGAGCTATGAAAAAGCATCCAGTTCCTCTCTTGTTTTTAAAATTGTCATCGGGGCAGAGATGGCCTCTGTAGCTTCGGCGTATGGGAGCCAAAAACCATTTTTAATTGTACAAAGTCATTGGAAAGCAAGGAGATCAATATTCGGTGCTCACTTTTGAATTTAAATCTCAAAGTTTGATGTCATTCCAACTCATAATGCCAACATAAATCAGTAGAAAGCTAAAACCGTTCTTCGGCCTGCTGGAATGGCTAAGATCCTAGGCACTGAAAAAAGAGTGAGCCTGCCATGCTTGTGTTGTTCTAGATGTGTTCTTTCTTTCTTCTTCTTCCTTTTTTAATTATTGGCGAAGGGAAACAGGACTTTATTGGGGAACAGTGTGTACTTCCAGGACTTTTTCCAAGTCAAGTTGTTGTCCTTTAGATCTTAGTTGTGGAGGGCACAGTTCAGCTCCAGCTCCAGTTGCCGTTGTTGGTTGCAGGGGGCTGTGTTCTAGTCAAATGGTAGTGCTGCTACTTTAGAAATTCTTGTAAGTGGCCGCACCTCTGACAAGGGGCCAGGTCCTGGCTGGGAGCAAAGATGTCTGCTTTAGCTGCACTAGAGTGACACCTACTGGTCATTATGGAAAACACATGCTCTGCTAATCTCTGGGCCCTTCCTGTTCCTGGGCTCCTGTGGGGCTGTGACGGACACGTAACAGTAAGGTGGCAAAGTCGATGACATCTCTTCTGCTGAGGCCCATTAGTGGTTTGATTGGTTCCACTGTGGTTCTGGGTCATCTGTGCTGTTGGGGCTGAGAAGTGGGGTGATGTGGGGGAAGAGGTTTTGGGGGAGAGGATGCAGATGCTGAGCTCCAGTCCTGGGAGGCCCAGTGGTGTTTCTAGTCCTGGGAGGCTAGAAATTCAGAACAGGAGGTGTATACCTTTGCTCACCACTCCCATTGCCAGCAGCAAAGCTCCTTTTAGCACCAGCCTTCTGCAGGACTTTTTAGCATCAGGGATCAAGATGTGCTAGTCCCAGCTGGAAAAAATCCGAAATTTGAAAGACATTCCCTCTACCTCATACAGTTCAAGTTTTCAACGTCAACAACACAAGTAGGTGAGTTGATCAACACTAGCGATAGTTGCATTAGGTAAGTTTCTTGGTCAGAAACAGGGCCAGGAGCAAAGTTATCAATGTGGCCAGTTATTCTCACTTTGTTGGTCCCAGACTTGGTACAACGTCAGTGTTTTCTTACCTGGGGAAGGGTACAAAATGGGGGAGATTTTGTGTCTGAAAGTGGGGGTGTCCAAGAAAGTTTCAAATGATATGGGAATTGAAGGTTGGGTGAGATTTCTACAGGTTGAGCGGGGGAATGGGAATATACCCAAGGAGGGTAGATGGAAAGTTGGAGAAAAATTCAGACCTGGGAAGGTAGCATGAATCCAGGGAAAGCTGGTAGTGACAGGTGAGGTGGAGCCGTGATGAAAGGCTGGGTGGGTGGATGAAAGGCTAAAACTTCACAGAGGACATTAAAAAGTCATTGAAGATTTCTGAGTAGGAGGCTGAGATCTGAGCCACGGTGACAAAACACTCACCTGGCAGTTAGTGTGGGAAGTGTTAGAGTTGGGAAAGGTTGGAGATGGGGCTTCCATCGCAGCTTTTATAAGTCATGAGAGCCTAAATGAACCAGGCCAGTAAAACCATCTCGACGTATTAACTGCCCGGAGTATTTTCATTATCAACCAATTTTTGTTTTCTATGCAAAGAATTCTTGAAAATCTCAACCAGAATTGGACGAATTTGATAAATTGAGGACCTTCTTATATGTGAGATCCCATCAGCTCTAAAATCTGGAA
Source organism: Rhinolophus ferrumequinum (assembly GCF_004115265.2). Lineage (NCBI taxonomy): Eukaryota > Metazoa > Chordata > Mammalia > Chiroptera > Rhinolophidae > Rhinolophus > Rhinolophus ferrumequinum. Next base: position 11,660,703 of record NC_046297.1, read on the forward strand.
AAATAAACATTGAAAAATAATTTTTAGAAGGTCGACATGATTAGGTACGCTTGGCATGGGATGGGAATTTTAAGTAGTATTCGTTCCTTCTCTCTTAATCAAAATACCTTGCAAATGCTGGTGCCCATAGGAATTTTTGTTTGTTTGTTTAAGAAAGGTGGGAGGAGCCTCAGATATTAGTTACCAAGTTTGGGTGTGGCAGATAGGTTTTCGTCTTGCGTGCCAGTGCCATCAATGCACCAATGCTGATAGCAGCTGACTGGAGAAGTAGCTGCTGTGTTGAAAATGATTCTAAGGGCCCACGTCCTGGGTTGGTGGAAAGTGTCTTGAAGCATTAGCGATATCTTCCGTGGGCACATTTTGGGGAAAGAAACGCATATGCTATCCATTTGCATCCTTAAGTCGAACCTCTTACTTCGCAGTTGAGGAAGATGTTTCGGAAGCTTGTGTGACTTTTCCAAGATCACACAGAGAGTAAAAACTAGACTTTGCCATGAAGTTACGTCTCTCATTTCATGTCCATTGTTCTTTCCATGACTTCTTACCAAATGGGGTCCCACTACAGCCTCTCTTCCCTAGTGTGTGTGCGTGTGCGCATGTGTGTGTGTGTATGTGTGTGTGTTGAAAAAGTGGAGAGGGGCTGGCTCTGGCCTCTGCTAAATCTTTTCCTCCTCTAAATCTGTGGGGAATGGGAAGATGGAAAATCAGTTCAACCCTTCTAAGCGTCAGCCTCCTTACAGATCAAATGAGGCCAGTTGGCCAGCGAGTCTCTCTTGGGCCTTTATTCCACATTATCAGGTTGGTGCCAAAGTAATTCCAGTTTTTGCAATTATTTTTAACCTTTTCAACAGCAATTACTTTTGCACCAACCTAAATATTAAACTAAGATGCAATTTTCCCCAGGATAGCAACATTTGGCCTAGTCACATTTTACAGGAAAGGAACAAGAGGAAGGAAGGTACAGTGACGTGCCTTTGGACAGCACTGTTATCTTGGACTCTTCCCTTGATGAAAACTGTGGCGTATGGACCAAACTGGGACCCCTCTAAATTCATATATTGAAATCCTAACCCCCAATGTGACTGTATGTGGACATAGGGCCTTTAAAGAGTTAAGTAGTTAAGGTTAAATGTGTTCAGAAGGGTGGGTCCTAACCCTCTACGTCTGGTGTCCTTCTAAGAAGACACCGTGCATGCACGTGCACATAGAAAAGGCCAGGTGAGGACACAGTGAGAAGGCGGCCATCTGTAAGCCAAGGGGAGAGGCCTCAGGAGAAAGCAAACCTGCCAACAGCCTGCTCTCAGGCTTCCAGCTTCCAGAACTGTGAGAAAACAAGTGTCTGTTGTTTAAGCCACTTGTCTCTGGTGTTCTGTTATGGCAGCCCTAGCAAGCAAGCTAAATACACATGGTTTCCTCCATGATCAAAAGATTGAATTGGCAGATTCCAAAGTCCTTTGCTTTTTCTCCCCTTTGTTATTACTGGAAATGTTGGATTTCCAGACATTTCATATTGTTAGCCCCTCTACCTGGGGGAGAAAGCACCTCAGGAGCTCTGGAGCAGAAGGAATTGCATGGCATTTGTTAATTAGAAAACTTGAGGTCTTGGAGAGTGATCAGGTTGCCCCCCAAATTCATGGTCTCCAAAGAACCCAACTGCTTTTGGTGGATCTGTCCTCTTGGATGCATAATTTGTGGGTCCAGTGAAAAATGGAAATGCGGGATCCCTTGTTCAAGAATTATTCAAGATTTCAAGATGGTGACAGTAGAGAATGAAACCAGGTCCAGGTTGCAGCCGCCCTGGTGCTGCCTCTGCCACAGCTATGAGATAAAGCCATGTTGTAATCCCTAATGTAAGAATGTTCGATAACCCACTGACTTTGGGTCCGTGTTACTAATACAGCTAATATTCAATTATATAACGTGTGATCAGGACTCAGTTTTACTTACAAGGAATGGATGCACCACAAAGACTTGGTTAAGCTCATTTCTCTGAAACAGGTCAAGTTTAAACACCTTTTATTTCAAGAAATGCTTCTAGACTTTCCTGAAGCCAGAATTGTTCTATAAAAGTATCACAGAATATTACACAAGATTAAAAAAACACAGTATGCGTCCTAATAACCTGAAACTTTCTTTACAAAGCTCATCATTCATGACCATAAATATGTTTCTTCTGTCATTCAGCCAGTGACACACACATCTGATACAGAGCTAGTTAATTTTAACATATGTACAGGGTCTATAATAAAGACTTAAAGTTATCAAAGATTCCACTATAACATATTAAATTTTCTTTAAAAGAGTTTACCTTAAGCACTTAAAGAAAACATAATTTACCTATGTGTTTGAATTATCTAAAAAGAAAATCACTGTTAAGCTATTTTTGGGAAGTTGATTAGGATGCTGATAACTTTCAATGAGGTAATCCTTTTGCTGGTATTTAAAAATCTAATACAGAAGAATAATATTTTCAAGAACTCAGAATCTGAAAAGCAATTTTGAACTATGCCTTTAGAAAGTCAGAACGTGGCGAAGGCCTTAAAAATAATCGTACGACACATAGGGTGTGTTTAAATTATGCAACATTCATGAATTTGTTTTATTGAAAAAAATCCTTATAGAAATTCAAAACGAAACATATTTTCTCAACACTTAAGCTTATTAGCTAGGTCAAGAAAACAGAGATGAGGGGAAAAAAGTCTTCCGTCCTTTTATCCTGGTAAGAAAATAATAAAAATTTAGCAATGTTAAGCATAAGATGAATACTGCGGCTAGGCACAGAGAGAGCAGGCAATCTTTGTTTTGTGTATTTATTTATTTTTACTGCCAACATCATCAGCCATGCCTTTCTGCTAATCAATTTTAGCAAGTCGAGGTGAAACACATGCACTAGTTTCTGGCAAAAGCATATGTTAAACAATATGGGATCCATACTGTGTGTCGTCCTTAGGGGTCTATTTTATTTTGTCACACTGAGAGCAAGCAGTGAGACTGTGACAAGCCTGTAAAAAATAATAATAATATAATAATAAGGACTAGTCAAATTGACATGGCATTCCGATCTCAAAGTGCAAAATCACTGAACTAAAAAGGATGGCATCAAAAAATTCCAGTGGTTAGAAATGAATCAAAACCACATGGTGCAGGCAGTGGAAAGCATGTTGAAAGACTGACCAAAGATATCCAGTTTCAGAAACTCAGCAAGGCACCTTTCTGGCCATCTTCATTGGATAGAATCGATATATGCATGTCCCTACAACTTTCAAAAGATAATACTGTTTTAGTAGCCCCCCCCATAAAGCCCCCCCAAAATCCACAAATCCACCTTTCTTTCTACTCGTGACACATAGTGACATCACTGAGTCCCGGGGCCTCTGCTTGCATGCACACTGACTTCTACTGCACCTAGGGTAGCTTGGAATGTTGGTTGTCATGATTACCTTGATTAGTTTACTAATAAAAAGTTAAAAAAATACTGTGTTTAGGATAAAGTAACAATTTCATCTAATCAGAGGAGAGCGGAAAGGAGGCACTGCCTTCTCGAGTCTGTGAGCTCCCCTTTCTGTGATTCTTCTCTACCTCGATCCGCACGCTCTCCGTGCTGGAGTTAATAGGCTCCTCCAAGGTGGACATTCTGACTGTCTGATGAGTAGAATCAACGTCAGAATGCACAGGAAGATACAGTTGCTCTTTGAAAACATCCCGTCCTGGACCACCTTCCCGGGGAAGTTCTTTCTGGTGTCTAATGGGCTGCAGCCTGGTGCTGGGCTTGGGCATCAGCTCGAGCCCACCATTGCCACTGAAATCAGTTGCAAGATGATTTCTCTTTCTTTATGTTCCATCCATTTGTCAGTTTTATGATTTCTCCAGTGTTCAGAATTCAAATGACTAACTTCTGGAATGTTGTTATTCCATTCAAGTTTCCTCTCTGGACTGAATGTCGGTCGGTTCAAATGCAGGGTGCGAAGGTCAGCTGGCAAGGTCAAATGAGGGGCTTCCCCAATTGTAGGACGTGAGTCTTCATCGGACTCAGCAGAGGCCATCTCTACCGGCACAGAGAGCTCAGCAGATGCAGCCAGGAATCCATCACTTTGAGCAGATTTAGTCTTATTTGTTTGATTTTGCTCATGGTGACTGTTCAGCAGTGCAAATATTCTATCTACATCCTTCAAGTAATTAGTCCAGTCAACCAGACTAAGTCTATAGTTCTGTCTGTATTCATAGACGCTTTCATTCACGCTGTAGAAATTCTCCAGGCCTCCCCAGGTGACGTCTGCAGTGAGACTGCGCCGATTAACCTTCCCATCCATCCCATAACTGTCCTCTGTGAGAAGAGAGATGAAGGTGGGTCATTAGTGGAGAAAGCATTTCCTAGTTTTGGACAAGCAGCATACATTGCTTTTACAGAGCAAATCGATTGGAAATACAACACGAAAAAGCATTTTCCCCTAGTAATTTGTTATTACGGAGTGGCCTTAGCTTACAAAAGTGATCGAACAATAAATAACAAACAGTTGGAAAGAGGATCAAACAAGTGAGAACTACGATTAGGCACAGCTGGTGCTAGAAATGCACTGTACGTCAGTCAAGGGGCTCATGTTTTACTCCTGGCTCCACTCAAGTCAACTGTGTAACGAGGAAACCCTGTGATGAGTCTCTGAGTCTTGGTCTGTCATCTTGTCAAATGTGAGAATCACTTTGTGATACAACCTTGATTACTTATGGGGTTCTGGGGTGAATGACGAATTTGAAAGTATTGTAATGGAATAGTCAATGCTTCGTAAGATATTTTTATTTTATAGTCCCTGCTATAAAAAATCAACCTGAATGCAATTAAACTCTTCAAATCAAATGCTTGACTGTTTCTTTGATTGTTGTTTTTTTGCCCTAAAAGTTCTATGCCTTCAGTAAATCACCCTCTCAGTGGTTTTCAGAGCATGCAAAGAATGCAGCAGCTTTTTCTCTCTCACATCTTTTCTCTAGTTGCATCCAAGTACCATTCTAAAGAGGCGGCTAATCAATCCAATGAACGTCCCGCAAAACAATACAGAGCAACAGAAGCATAGTAAAACTACACAAGACCTATATTCTCAGTTTAACTAGAAGATAGAAAACGATATAATCTTCAAATCACCTATAAGTAAAAAAAAAAAAAAAAAAAGTTAATACCAAATCTAAGCAGAGCTGTATTTCACACTTTGGGGAAAAGCACTGGGAAAACAGTGTGGATAAGAGAAGAAGGAATTGAAGATGGAGCTAAGAGTTGATTTGCAATCATCGCTGGAAATTTGAAGTATGAAATGCTGTGAAGAGTCCTGTAAAATGGCAGTAGTGACAATGAGAAAGGGACTTAAGTGCCCAGGCATTGAGATGGTTGTCCCTAAAAGGTATTGCTTCAGGCAGAAAAGCAGACAAAGGAAGAGAGATATACTCTTTGGAAATTGTGATAAAGAAAAAGGAAGGGGGGGGGCAATTTCACATCCTGCAAGAAAAATAGAAAAACAAAAAATTGGAGGACACACAATTTTTCTCACCTCCCCCCAATAATAATAAAATAAAAAAGAAGAAAGTATACTTGGTTACACTGACAGAAAACGATACTCTTAATCTAGGAAACTTGCAAATATTTCACATCCATGAAATTGATAAAGGCAGTCTAAGTCTACACAAAATTATTAAATAAATAGAAAATAAGAAAAAAAATCGATCGTCTTATGAGAATGCTCCTGCTAAAATACACCATAAAGTGAAAAAAGCCACGACACAACACTGCCAAGTAAATTAAATCAAGTGTCTGAGGATCCTAAATCAGAAATTAAAGTATGAGCCAAGGATCTTATATCCAGCCAAGCTCTGCTTCAAGTACCAATGCTGTAGAAAAACAGTTTTAAAAATGTAAGAATGCAGGGGGTACTGTACACATCAGCTCTTCTCGAATAGTCTTCTAGAAAATGAATTTCATTCAACTAAGAAATCTCTGGGGGAACTACTGCAAAAGGACTGGTGGTGTACATTTAATATATCAGATCTAGGAGTAAAACAAAGCTAGGGGTAGGGTAAAAACAATACATACATTTCACATGACAAAGTGGAAACAATGCAACTGAAAACAGGAGGAAAAATAGAAAAGCTGGAAGAGAATAAGTTCATTGAGAATATAGTTTAAGTAATAGTTGGGAGTTAACAAAACACCATTAAAAACTGACCACTGAGGTAATAAAAGATTAAATAATAAACAGGGATTAGGGATATTAAAAATGTATAAGTTCAAAGGCAACCAACAGGACAAAAGTACAAACCGTATTACGTTCCAAAGGGAAAAATAAAGGGCAACCAGTTTTATAAGGAAGAAGCTACCGGGCCGCCCGGTGGCTCAGGCGGTTGGAGCGCCGCGCTCGTAAAGCTGAAGGCCGCCGGTTCGATTCCCACATGGGCCAGTGAGCTGCACCCTCTACAGCTAAGATTGTGAACAATGGCTCTCCCTGGAGCTGGGCTGCGTGAGCAGCCAGAGGTTGGCATCAGCTGCCGTGGGCTGCTGAGTGCTGCCGTGACTGGTGACAGACTGCCTCAGCCGGGGGGAGCGCAAGGCTCATCACACCAGCCTGGACCGGGGAGCTGCGTCCTACACAGCTAGACTGAGAAACAAGGGCTTGAACCGGAGCGGGGGAGGTAGAAGAAAGGGGGGAATATCTATATAAACAAATAAAAAATAAAAGAATAAACCCTGAATTAAATCTCATTTCTACTGTTTAAAAAAGAAACAAACGAACAAAAAGAAGCTACCTAATAGAATAGAAGATACAGTGAGAAACATAATTAATAGTAGATACTCAATTCAAGACAGGTCAAATCGACTAAAAGCAAATAAGAATGCACAAATACTAATCAGGTAGAGCTTTTAATGATGAAGGAAAAGCCTATTTACAATAGTAACAAAGAAGATAAAGAACTTATGAATAAATTTAACAAGAAATGTACAACACGTATAAGAAAATACTTTAAAAAGTTTCTGAAAGACCCAGAAGTATACTTGACCAAGTAGAAAATTATCCTTTGTTCTTGGATGGAAAACTCAGCATCATAAATTTATCAGTTCTTCAAAAACTAGATAGAAAAAATGGGCAGAAGACACAACCAGATAATCTATAAAAACAAGTAAAATGGGCTTTAAATGTTCAAAAACACGTTCAATTTAACTGCAATATGAATGAAAACCATACTGAGATACCGTTTCTTTCTCATTCGATTGGGAAAAAAATTAAGAAGCTGGACAGCTGTTGAAAGCAGACGTGTATACATTGATGATGGCCAGGCAAAACGGTACAACCTGTATGGAGAGGAGTTTGGCAATATTTAATACATCCATATATGCATTTGCCCGTCAGTTCAGTAATCCCATGACTGGGAATTTCTTCTGAAGATATGTTTAACAATGTGAAACATATTTGCACAAGATTCTTTATTGTGCAACACTACTTGTAGCTGCAAAATATGAGAATAACGCAAATATCTACGCATAAAAGAGTGGTTGAATAAATGACATCCACACAGTAGAGTACTATAAAAGTCACGAAAAGAGAATGGGAAAATCTCTGAACTACCAGGGAGGATGTATTTTAAAGAGAAAATCAGATTTCAAAGTGAAAAAGACACCAAGTACAATGTAGTACGTATAATATGCTACCTTTTATGTAAAAAGGCAAGAGAAATAAAACAAATATACACCATAGGCACATTATTGCACCAAGAAACACAGGAAGGTAAAGCAGACACTGACGAGACTGGTTACCTTCACTGCACGGGTGGGAAGAGGCTGTGGAAAGAAGTAACATTTCTCCACAAAGGAGGTGAAGCCAGAATTTATGCCCAGTTGACCCACAAAAGCGTCCTAACTATTTATGGGACCTAATCTGATCAACCCCAAAGCTTCTTGCTTTCTTTTTCAAATTGTGGCGTTTTGGAACTATGTTGATGCATTGCATACTAAAAAAACGAAACAATGGTGAGAAAAACCAGACCCTAAAATGGACTACGAACAGAAATCAACCAACCTTACTCTTATTTCGAACGAATAACATAATCACAATAAAGAGGGAGGGTGGCATGGAACGAGCCCAAGTAACTTTGAACACAGTTCTGTTTTCTCTTCTAAAGACAAAAAGAATGGAAAAAATATATTGAACTCGAGTTAGCAGGTTTGTTTTTGCAGTAGTAGGATTTAGTCCTTCTGAAATTGCCTTCTGTGTCCTGTAGTGTTTAACCAATGCGTTAACCCATCCAGGATAATGGAAACACCTCACTGTTGGAAAAATAAGTTGTAATATAGAAACTAGGAAGACTACAACGAACCTTGTGGTGTCGCATTAGAAACCTATCAGTATAAACACATTGTTTCTAAATATAGGTAGCTACATCCACACCTATCTCTGTATCTGTAGGTATAGGAATAGCTATTGATATACTGGGGGTGCCCAAAAAAATGTATACACATGACTTATATTCATCTTTTGTTATTGGTATATATTGAGTATTACAATTTTTATTTTTTAATTTTTTACTGGGGAATATTGGGGAACAGTGTATTTTTCCAGGGCCCATCAGCTCCAAGTTAAGTCGTTGTCCTTCAATCTAGTTGTGGAGGGCGCAGCTCAGCTCCAAGTACAGTCGCCGTTTTCAATCTTTAGTTGCAGGGGGCACAGCCCACCATCCCATGTGGGAATTGAACCGGCAACCTTGTTGTTAAGAGCTCGCGCTCTAACCAACTGAGCCATCCATCCGCCCCTTGAATATTACAATTTTCATACAGTTTTTTTCCTTTCTTAAAATGTGTATACCTTTTTTTTATGGCACCCTCTGTGTACATCTGTCCTGGTTTCTGTCAGTCCTCATCTCACAAAACACAATGCCCTTTTCTTGGACCATTCTGAAGTTCTTTATTCAAGGAGCAAAGGGGTGAATAGGTTTGTTTGGAAAAGTGAATTTTCAAAATGAGTGTAGACGATTTCAAGTTACATTTATTTCTCTTTGAACCCGAGAAATAGAAAGGTTGTGAAACCACTAAGGGAAATGAAAAAACCCACACAGGTCTCAAGCTGAGTCATCTTTCTTTCTGGATGGCATTGACTTACTTTGAAAAACATGACCACAGATTGGGTGACTTAGAGATTACATATGCATGGAATTTTAATGCTTCCTGGAGGAGTATTATAGTCAACAAGAGCTACCGGTGTCCTGAGAAGCAGAAAGGACAGTTTCTACAGAGATGGCCTGACTTCCTCAGCCTGTTCTATTCCTTTTCCCCACATCACCCGTGTCCTAGCCTCATGGGACAACGTATAGTTTCCAGAAAGCACCAGATTCTCCGTCCTCAGCACCTGTATTTGTTCCTAGAAGGTGCCTCTGTGCCTCACCATCCTAATTGGCTCTCAGCCTTCAAGATTCAATTTGAGCATCATCCTCCCTGCGAAGCCTTTTGTGACCCTCCTCTTCCCCTCCCCTGGGTTTCCGCAGCACTGGCAGCCCCTCCCAGTAGGTGATTCTGGTATCTGTGCTCAACAGCAAACTTTAAATTTCACCTGGCTAGATGTCTACCAAGTCAAGGAGCGAGGAATAAGTCACCCAGAAATTCATAAAGCGTTCTAGTTTTGCCGATCGTTGCTACCTGGAAGGGCATTTTAACTAATATGGCTATTTTCCTCCCAAGTTTCAGTTCTGAAGGCACCAATCTGATTTTCAAAATGGTAACATTCTTTGGAATTATAGTATCACTTGCTCTCTCCTTTCACATACAGAGAGCGTGACCCTGAAATGTCTCCCTCATGAAAATGTTTTTTGCATCCCCTATTGCACCTTACTAATAATGTCCATCATTACAGGGGTTTGATACGTGCCAGACTTGTTCTCAGCTTCTCATTAGCGAGGCTGGGATTTGAACACAAGGCAGTCCGGCTCCGTTGTCCGTGCTCTAACCACCGTACACTACAACCTCTCACCCACATCCATCTGTAAGGCACAGACTGTGGCTATAGGGGGAGATGCGTCAAAGAAACAGAAAGATGTGGACAGAAGCATGGCTGCTGAGGCTGGAGCACCGTGTGGTCTGCTGGCCTGCAGGGCGTGGGACAGCAGGATCAGGAAGCAGCCCTGCCAGTGTCAGGCTGCTAAGAACTGACTGCCCCACAGCCACTGGGCACACGCCATGACAGGCAGCAGCTCGTGTCGGGCATCAGAGGGCAGCAGCATCAGTTTTCACATGCAGTGGAAAAAATAAACACCCCACCGACCTGTTGATCCTACACTATTTTGCAACACAGAAATTCTTGCTTTCAACTCAAGCCAAAAATTCTTTCCTGAGTCATGGGGGCCACTTACTGAGCTGTGTCGTTATGCTGAGCATGTCCTAACTGAAAAATGACCAGTGGGAGGGCGCCAAGCATGTCAGCTGCCCCCGGCCTCATGTACACACCACAGCAAAAATAAACAGACAAAAGGAATCAGGAAATTGCATAGGGAACAGACTTGCTTTTCGAAGACCTTTTAAATACATCGAAGGATTCCTTTTTGGAAATCTACAAAATTGAAGGTGGTTTAAAAACTCTTGGTGAGTCAGTCTTGTATGAGATACATTTTCTAAAATACGCTTGCATTTTCAAATTTCAAATTCTTCAGGTTTGCTTATCATTTTTTCTCAAAGTCTTTGTAATGAAATTTCATAATTCAAAATGGCTTTTAATGAATTTTTCCATGCCAACCCCCTACCAAACACATCTGAAATAATCAAAGCTTCTGAAACCCAGTAAGCAGTGCCATCATTGGAGGGCTGTGTACTGGTAATACTGGTTCCGCTGGAGATCTGGAGAGAGTTTCTCCGAGGCATCACACATACAGTAGCTTGTTCTGTTCCCTTCCAATCCAACAGGATATAGTGAGCAGGTACGTCCACATCAAACACTGCTTCTGAGTGTCCAGTGAGTCCCCAGGTGTGACCGGCATGTGTTCTCTCAAAAACCCTGTCCCATGATTGTCTGCCTGCAACATGGACACTAACTTAAAAGATAGCTTGCCTCATGGGTTATGGCATGGTGGCACCTGAAAACGCCAGTCATTTTGAGTTACAGAGTATCCTTAGACTTGTTCTTTGGTAAGGAAGTTAGGAGGAAAAAAATAAGCAACTGGTAACACTATTTCACCCTGCACAAACGCGTTCAATGGCCAAATGACCAGAGAGGGGACTCCATTGACAAAGTTCCCACTGCTGTGTCAAATGACCTCAGAAACAATGGGTTTGGCCCCGGTTAGTGGTGGTGGCAGAGCTCAAGAGGGGAGAGCCCCAGATGCTTGCCACTTATTTATGACTGGAGCGCAGCTAAAGGTTCTTCATCTCAAAGCATCTCGGGATGGAGAAGAACTCTGACTCGGCTCTCCCCAGGCTCAAGCCTTAAACAACCTGCTAATATCCTTTTACCTCTCTCGTGACAGAAGTAAAAGAAGGCCAGCCCGAAAAGGTTCAGCTGTAAAACTGAGTGCATCATAAAATAGCTGTCAAGTCAATATTTAGTGTTAGGTCCGTTTCTTTTTTCCCCCCTTTTCCCACCTCCCCCACCCCCACTCTTGTTCAAGCCGTTGTTTCTCAGTCGACACAGCTCCCTGACCCATGCTGATATTATGAGCCTTGCGCTCGACACCAAGCTCGCTCTACGCCAACCTCCAACCTCCGGCAGCTGATGCCAATTTCCAGCTGCTCACTGCAGCCCAGCTCCAGGGAGAGCTGTTGTTCACAGTCTTAGCTGTAGAGGGCGCAGCTCACTGGCCCATGTGGGAATGGACCCGTGACCTAGGCGTTCAGAGCATGGAGCTCCAACCACCTGAGCCACCGGGCCGGCCTGTCAGGTTCATTGCAAATGTCACATTTTGGAAATACCGTGTTTCCCTGAAAATAAGACCTAGCCGGACAATCAGCTGTAATGCGACTTTTGGAGCAAAAATTAATATAAGACCCGGTATTATATTATAAAGACCCGGTCTTATATAAGACCCAGTCTTATTTTACTATAATTTTTGCTCCAAAAGGCACATTAGAGCTGATTGTCTGGCTAGGTCTTATTTTCAGGGAAACACAACATCTTAACCTGATCCCAGTGCTGGCGTATGGGGCATTACCTCGTCAGCTCATATCCTGGGTGAGACCAGCTTAAGAATGGGTTGTTCTGCTCTGCCTTACGTGGGCTAGGGGGTCACGTAGGGCCAGTGTGGGGGCAGAGTGAGGAAAGGAAAGAAGAAAGAAGGGAAAAAAGAGACAGAAATGGTTATCAAGTAGCCTCAAACGTCCAGCTTTCTTTGTTTACATCTTCCCACCACTTTTCCTACTGTTTAGCCTCTGGTCAGACCGGTGAGCTGCCCTCTGAAAGGGGGAATCTGAGACCACAGCTCTGGAGGTTGGAGTGGACGGACAGGGAGCCCTGCAATGTCAATATTGTTTGGTTTCTCTGAGGCGATATCAATATGGATGGCGCCAGTGAAGTCCACGTTCCTTTGATGGAAGTTTTTCTCCCAAGCAGTTCCAGTAACTAGGGTGCTCACACATCATACATCAACTTCCCCACAGTAGAGGTGGTAAGGACACTCCCCTCCTGCTCCACATGGCACATTTCTGACAAACCGGCCTGAGGGCTGTGCTTGGAGTGGAAGTCTGTGCAAGGGACGGGTGGGCGTTAGAGGGGATGAGGTAACTGGGCTGGGGCCTGCTGGTGAAGCGTTTGTGTGTCTGGCAGTCGTGCGTCCATGCTTACTGAGACCTTTCTGCGCGCCTTACTCCTGATACCGTCTCCAGCCCGAGCACCTTCTCTTTAATCACCACCACCCTGCAGAGCCTTCTGCATCACATTACAGCTGCCACTCACCACCAGAATCAATTAAATACTGTTAACAAGGAAGCTTCTACTTCTTCCAACTTCAGCTTTAGCATGCTCTTAAAATTCTCATCCCTCCTTTTGTGCCTTTGACGTTACGGTTCATAAAAATCTCTAACCAGTTTCCATGAAGCGTCTCCACCAAATCAACCGGGAAGCACCACCCGCAACATAATTCTCCCACCCTCTCGCCAGGGCTCCCAGAGGTCATTCTGGTTTTCCTCCTTCACATCATTCCACGCTTAAAAGCATCATTCAACAAGCCAACAAGCATGGGAGTGAGTAAATGCTCTGAGACATCCCATTGTGACAGTGAGCTGATTTCAAAGCAAAATGACAGATCTGGAACCAATGAGGCAACATGGTGGAGAGCACTGTTAGAACATGCATGCAGCCCAGCGAAGCGCTGTGCAACGTGGTCAGAAACAGAAATTAGTGGAAATGGCTGAATCATGCAATTATCGGGAAAGAAGCTGCCAGGGAAGAATAAAAAAAGTGTGAATACCTGTGTAGGTCATAGCTTCCTCCATCTTTATTTCCTGATATAGGAAAATACAAGAGTAATTTATGTTAGCTTTAGGACTCATAAAACCATTCACTATGTAGTGCAGTGTTCCATGTACAACATCTAAATCCTAGAAAGAAACATACTGTGTTAAATATAGACAGTGTTGAGATCCAACAGAGCTTTTCTATTAGACAGGTTCAAAAGGAGGATGGAAAGCTATCCACAAAAAGGTTTCAGATAAAACACACAAGCGTTCCCATGAAAGATGGGTGGGAGTGAGAAAGGAGGGGAGCCCATTGAAAAGCAGCTAGGAAGTGCTTCCAGAAGCCTGTGTAAGTCTCAGTAAAAGTTAAATTTGGGTTATTTTTAGACAAAACACTTGAAGAAAGGGGCCAATCGTCATCTCCCCCAGGAATCGTCTAGAAAGTGGAGAGGACGGCATGAAGTGTGAGAGCACTAACTGGCTCCACCTGGTGTGTGATTTCACCACGAGGAGACTCGATCGGGTTTCACTAAGTAGAGTGGTTATGTCATCACCAATAAGAATACTATGTTCTTTGGGGGAGAAATAGCCGGGTGTAATATTTCCAGTGCCTCCAGAGTTGGCTTCGTTTCCAGGCTTTTTTTTTTCTTTCTTTGTGTAAGGATTGAGGAAAAGGTCAACAGATAAGCAGGATATTTGAAAAGATTTGAGCGGAGTGGGGTCAGCGACCAGAAGGCCTATTCTGCATGGCAGGACTGGGCTTTTCTCGCAGGCAACTAATTTCACCAAGGTGTTAACTGAGATGTGTCAACTGGTAGCTGAGATGGGACCTCTCTCACAGGATTTATGATCGCTTATGGGATTTTCTCTCAGCGCTAAAGCCTCCAGGACCCTACAATGGAAGAAATGACAGGTGGTGATGTCTACCATTTTAGGATGCCCCCACCCCCACCCCTTGAAGTCACGTGACCCAGGGAGCTGCCCAGTTTCATTGTTGGTGATGCTGGCCCCGTGGGCGACCCACAGAGACACAAACTCAGCTGCACAACAGAGGGCTCCTGCACACTGCTCCCCGCTGCCTGTGGGGCCAGCTCTCCGCCCTTTGGGGGTTGGCATGCTATGCTGATGCCAATGGCTTTGGCCAGCTTCAGCTCTTTCTCCTTCCTTCCATGGACAGCGGGTATTTACATTTCTACAAGAATGACGAGAAAGTATTCTCATCCACTAGGAAAGCTCTGGAACAGACACTGAAAAGGACTGCATCCCCAGGAGCCGAGGGAATAAGCGAAAGAAACGCTGACGACCAGAAGAGGACATGTGGTGGATTCCATACAGGCCCTCTTATACGTTAAGATCCCAGGACAAGAAATGGCTCAAATACCGCGTTTCAGATGGGAAATCCTGGCAAAAGAAATTAAACTCACTGTCTATGGGCAGGGGTCCAAATGGGGGAGCTCCAAACTGTGATAAGCAAAAATAGGACATCGTGTGTTTTTCCCTGCAAATTGTCTTGAAATGAATAGGCTATCCTGGTTTATCTAGAGTATATCTTAGGACTGTTGACAGCAATAATAAATGTATGCCCAATGCTTTTGTCCCATCTTCCAATGGATGCTTCTAGCAGGAATTGAGGTTTAACGGAATAGACGTATGGGGAGTTTGGAACGAAACACTCACCAACTCTTTTGGCACATGCCATTTTTCACTAATGCACCCAGAGCTAAATTTAGAGAAGACATTATGTTTGCAATTGCCTGGAAAGTTTCCCCAGTGCTTATCCCAAACTGTATGTTTCTATGCGTATAAACATTTCAAAGGCAGAAAACGACCACACAAAGAATTTCTCAGGTAATATAGGGAAAAAACATTTTTTTCCTTACCCAGTTCAAGGCCCTTAGGTCTTGGGTTGCATTGCTTATAACCTTGACAGGTTCTGAGCTCCATCAGCTGGATATGAAGCTGATTCAAAATGCCCCGTTCTACAGTGTGCACTGTATTTGTGAGCTGTGGGTAAAGAGGCCAGGATGAGATAGTTAAGCTTGTGCCCCGGTTATTCTATTTTCAGTAACGTTCATGAAGTGAAAACATACTGACTTACCTGGTAAGGATCTGTATTCATATCAAAGAACTCCAAAAAGCCAGTGGCGAACTCGCAGAACAGAAAATTATGTGTCTCATTAACTGTACGCAAACACCAATAGGTGTTATTGTTGGAACTTGTGCACGCACAGAAAGACCCCACTGTTGGTAAAGAAAAAAGAAAAACAAAATGGAAAGAATGAAGAAACGGAGGCAGGCTAGCCATTCCAACCTTTTTTAAGTGCTGTGTGTATAGATGTTAAAAATAACTATATTTCCCCCGCTGTCTATACAGATTTTCTGTGAGATGTGAGTTGATGTGATCTTGGACCAGGCAGTTTGCTTATTTGTTTATTCATCTACTATTGATTGAGCATCACAGACATGGTCTGGGATCTTGGGAAACTTACAGTCTAGTAGGGGAGACAATTGCTAAGCAAAAATTAAAAACGAAAAACCACAAAGTGTATTATCACAAATACGGTAAGTTCTACGTAGAAAAAATATGCTGAAAGAGTGTAGAAAAGGGACTTAACCTAGTTTGAGGCACAGGGAAGGTCTCTGTGAGAAGTGACGTTCCCGTTGAGCTCTGAAGGTGAGTAGGTCAAAGACAGGCACAGGAGTTTGGGTGACTGTAGGTCGAAAGTCTTTTAGGGAGTGGGAACAGTGTGTGCAAAGGTCCTGTGGTGGGAGGGCACTTAGGATGCTTGGGGTACAGAGAAAAGCCGAGCAGCTGAAGTAGGTGAGCATGGGAAGAAATGGGCCAGAACAGGACAGGAACGTGGCTTTGCTCTACACGTTAAGGATTTTGCTTTTAATCCTAAGAAAGACAGGATGTAGTAAACGAGGAGTCTACATCCTTTGAGCAGAACAGATTGGAAAGAGCAAGCGGGGAGTCTGGGAGACACACAGGAGGTTCTGCAGTGGTCGAGGTAAGAAATGGTGGCGTCTTGGGCAGGACGGTCTCAGCTCAGATGGGGAGAAACTGATAGAGGAAGGAAGAACTTCCTGTGTAAGTTATGAGCAAACCACAACTTCACTTTTCTCAATACTTCACCTTTAAAGGGGCGTGCCAGTCCTGGACACAACACCTGCACCACTTCCTCAAGACCCTTGGCTCCTGCTATTCCCCCTGTCTGGGATGCTGTCCCCTCCCACCCACGACCCCCTTTCACACGGATTGCTTCTCCTGGTCCTTTAGGTTTCAGTTTAAATTTCACCTCTTCAGAAAGGCCCATCATCCCCGCCCTCTCTCAAAGGGTCCCTTTTAATCATTTTAATCACCATTTTCTTATGGCATCACTACACCTTCTCATTATTTTATCTCATTTACTTTCTTTTTATTATTCCTCACCCCCACTAGAATGTAAGTGGGACAAGGGCAGAGAATGGGGTATGTCTTGCTCATTGTTGTTCTGCAGTGCTCAGCCCAGGGTTTGCTCAGACCCCCAGCCATCTGAGTGGCCCTCAGAGATCCCCACACCCCGCCTTAGGGAACCACACTGAAAGTTACATGCTATGACTTTAAGAGTTCACTCAGCCTTCGTGTGACTGTGAACTTAAATGCAAACGTGGACACGAAACATAAGAAGCATCAAAATAGAAAGATAAAACAAAAATCCTCCTGGGTAGCCCTTAGTTCCCCCAAGAATGGTCCATGGATTTCTGGGCGTCCCCGAGTCCTGGTTTGAGAAACACTGGCCCGGGAGGGGTCTCCTGTGACCGGGTCAGTTAGAAGATTCAATGTTTCAGCCACTCCATGGGATGGTAAGCCTTCAATCAGATGACACGGCACAAGAATCTGGGGTGTTATTTCTATGTGACCTCAGTGAAGATTGCGCACAGATGACTGAAGAAAATCTAAGTGCTAATCTTAAAAGCGCACAGTTGTTGTTATTCCATATCCGCAGCAATTCTACGTAAGAGCAGATATTTTGTGGAGTCCCTATTATCCTGCAAGCACGGGGCCGGGTACTGACGGGGCCCGAGACCGAAGGGGACACGGTCCCTGCATTGAAGCAGCTTTTACTTCCTTTTATTATACTCAGAGCTTGCACTTGAAATAAAGCAGAAATGAAATACATTTGGGGCAGACTTGTTCCTCCATTTATTTAGTTATAGGTATAGAGCAGTTTTACTTGGCAGGAACTCTGCCAGGGGCTGGCAACTGTGTGAACTATCAGGAGGAAAATCCAGAGAGCGCTTGGCATTTTCAAACACAATATTCTCCCCTCCTCTCTGCCCGCCTTCCTCCACAATTTCTGAAGAAAAAAACTAAGTTTTGGCAAAATGATTCTAGCTGCCAGTAGAGAGAATGACACGATGCTCTCCTCTTGAATGAGTCTCGAGTCCTGGCTTTCCGCTGCTGAATTCCTTGTCTAAGTAACTGTAGTGTGTATGAGTCGCTGTCTCTCTGCACGGTGGCAGTAAGTGGCATCCAGGAGGAGGACTTACAGTTCCAGAAGGGGGCGGTCTGCCAGTGGTTGTTGTCGTGGGTGAAGCAGGTGAGGCCAGGAAGGCTGCACTCCTCCCCCTTCCTCTGGCGTTTCTTCTCCTTCCTCTCCTTCTTCCTCCTACGGTTCTCCTTGAAAAGCTGCAGTTTGCTGTCTACTTCTTGAGCGGCCTCCCTATTGCAACAGAAGAGGCTTTTTAATGACCAGAAAGCACTTTCTCAATTAAAAATAGGATTATCGCTATGAACCTCCCACCAAACTTTAGACACACGATAATCGATACACGATAATAGAGCACTTATTCTGCACAGTTTGCTGATTTGACCCCTCAGCTAGAACCAGCAATAGTGAGGACAAGTTCAGGTGACAGGTCTCTTCGAATTTTACGCAGCCTTCACAGCATCAACATTTTCCTTGTTTACACGGAAACATGGATGGAAACAAATGTCAACAGGAGTCTGCAGACCCTGGTGGCCACCTTTTTTTGGACAAAGGGCATAACTTCCTGGTGGCCATGAAGTCAGTGGTTGGTTGGACTTAGACGGCTTGGATTAGAAGGTTTCTAAAACTCCTGTGGCAAATTCGACAGTATAGGCATGGGAAGAACTTTTTTTTAAGTTTGTATTAAATTAATTGGGATGAAATTGGTTAGTAAAATTATATAGGTTTCAAGTGTACAATTCTATAGTACATCATCTATCTATTATACTGAGGGTTCACCACCGAGAGTCAGTTCTCCTTCCATCACCATGTATTGGACCCTCTTTTCCCTCTTCTACCGCCCCCCACCCCGCTGACCCTCTGGTAACCACCAAACTGTTACCGGTGTCTGAGGTTTTGTTGGTTTGTTTGTCCTCTTTGTTTGTTGCTTTCCGTTTTATAGCCCACGTATGAGTGAAGTCATATGGTTCTCGACTTTTTCTGTCTGACTTATTTCAAGGTTAGCACGATAACCTTGATTTTCCCAGAAGGGCTCAAATTTTGTGGAGACGCAAATACTAAATCCCTTTCCTGTGCAGATTTTACTATCATTAACAAAATGTGTATATTTCTTCCAACAGTCAGAATTCACCATGTTGAGCAGGCTGCTTAACAGAACACTGTGACCTAATCCAGGGTCCCCATCTCCACGTCACTGTGCACAGACGGCAGTGCACGGACTAAATTAAACCCAGTTACCTCCACACACGTGGGCAAGAGCATGTACAGCGTTAGAGGAGAACTCCACACAGCTCCCTCGCCAAGGTGTGGGCTTGATTTTAACTTCTGGAGCTGGATGCCCTCCCAGTTGAAGCTACTTTTCCCAAGCAGCGCTCCTTGGAACATAGGGGTCCCTGCGGCCTTCTGGAAACACCCCACGGACAGTCCTTCACTCCCAGCATATGTGGGAAACATAGTGACTTACTTGAATGGGTGAAGATGGCTCTTTAATTTCTCTTGCTTTTTTACACCTTTCTCTTTATTGTAATAGCTAGAGGCAAGGAGATGAAAAAGTGAGTCTTCATAATCATGCATGTGATCAAATAGCTTCTTTTATAAAAAGAAAGCAAAATAGAAGGAAGGCAGTACCTATCTTAGCTTAATGAGACTTTTTTTTTTTTAACCTTCAGCTTAGGTTTATGACATACTTAATTTGACCGAAATAGTTTAGGTCATTACAATATATGATAATGAATTCATTTTATTAAGCTACCTACCGGTAAAAGAGAGGAACAAGCCTCATGCTAATCCATGTAGCTTGTGCAAAAATGAGTTTGGAAAGGGGACCCTGGGGTGGACACACGCTCACCTCTGTTTACTGCAGACACACTCCTCAGGCTTCCTTCTTTTTAGGTGCCCTCTCACTTCTCTTAAATTCTTAATTTTATCTTGCAAAGCTTCAATCTGGAAAACATATAATTCAACAATTATATTTCTAAGATGAGGATTTTCTACGCCAAGTACCTTTCTTCTCACCTTGTTTTCTGGGTTCCATAATTATAGCTGTTCACCTGAGATGATGATTCATTTAGAAACAAACCTTGCATAGATTATACTTACCTCTGTACTCCACCCGGTGTGTTATAGTAAACATTAACAGGTGTCTCTTTTACAATTGAAATATTTTCTGGTAGAGATTTCAAAAGGTCATCATCATTGAGTCAGTCCCCATTCTTTTGGCACACTCTGTTTTCTTTTCTGTCAGGAGAACTCTCAGTGTGTCACGGGAGAATGAGCAATACCCTGCCATTCTGTTTTTCACAGAATTATAAAAAAGATGGAGTGTGCACACAGGATGTCTCACCAGTAGGGCTGGTGCGCCGCTGAGTTTGCTTTTGAAATAGCTTCCCATCCCACAGCCACGGCTTACCTCTTTGTCAATGTACGCCTTGTGGTCCTTCCAGGCTCTGGCTGACTGGTACAGTTCTCTCTCACAATGGATTGTATCATTTGGAAGAATAAAGCACCTGCAAAACCAAACAACAAACATTAGAAATAGGTTTACAGTCTAATATTAAAAAACAACAACACACACCCAAAAACCAAAAAACATTAGAAATACAAAGGGAACTTAATTATCCTCTACACTCTTTATTTAGCTACAAGCAGCAGTTTGGAGCAGAGCCATAGATTGGGATAACTGGGAATGTCTCCTGGTGACTGGTGTGGGGAGAGGACCCCACTAAGATCCCCTTTTGAGGCATCCAGCTCTCAATATTCATGTTCCCGTGAAGAGACATCACCAAACAACTACAGTTTTGAAAGCCCATCAAATATTATAGGGTGAAAAAAAAAGGTTTTCACAGTTATAATGGAAATGGCTCCGTTGAAGAAATACAGTTAGGAGGGGGTTAGTCATCCCATTCGTTTCCATATAAAGGGCTTGCCTGAAGTACCCCATTACGTTTGCTGCAAAGAAGCAGCCCCAGGGATAGAGAGCAGGTGGGATATGAGGTCCATCAATAACGTGAGAGAAGCAAATGCTGGTCTAAATCTCCAAGCACGTAACCATGGCAACTAAAGGCAGCCGGAGACCCATCCAGAGATAAACATCCCGGCAGAACCCATGGTACCCCTACCGCCCCAAGTGGTGGAACGAAAGAGGAAACAAATATCTTGCTGCTAACTTCAGAACAAAAATATTTCTCTGTCAAGAGAGTAAGTAGATTTTGGGAGGAACGGAGGAACGACGGCAGTGTGTTAAAGCTCCCTTCTAGTCGCCTGACTCCCAAGGCCCTCTGTGCTCTCCGGGACCTGGACAGGTGAGGTGTTTTGGCACCTTTCGTCCATTCCCAACCTACGCCATCTCTCTGGAAGCTTCTCCAAGACCCACCGTTCCCCCTTGACCTGTGTTTCACTTCTGAGGCCGTGATGATACCACCGCTGTGTCCTCGGGACCGTGCAGCATGAAAAGCCCCCACCCATCCAGTAATGGCTTCGCTCTGTTTTCTAGACACCCAGAAAGGCAACTACTTAACGACAGAGCTCCATGCCTGCGAAGTCACGATGTGACAGCATCACTCTGGCTCAATTCCCAGCTGTTCAGCCGTAATGTGACACTGAACCCAAAGGACATGTCCAGGCCTACAAGTGTTTGCATCCTTGTTCTTATTTAACTCCCGCATCATCACGCAGGCCAGCCCTCAGATGTCATGTTGCCGAGTGACATTACTTTTTGTAAAGGGACAAATGGTGGTCATATGGGGGGGGGCACTTAGAAGGCAGCCCTCGTGAACGCCCAAAGCCTTCCTACTTGTGGGTCACTCGGACGGTGGTGGGCAGGCCCACGGCATTGCCGCCGTCGGCTAGCATGCTGTCCCCGTTGCCAGCTTGGTGACCTCCTGGCCCCTTGTGACCTTCATCATGACGCTTGGCAACGTTTCTTGGTCGCAACACTTGCAATTCTTCTTCTTCCAGGTTTATGTCGTATATTTCGCCTTCAAATTCGACTGACAAGGAGCGTGTCTGCCGTGTGTGGACAAATCTGGGCTTGTACTCTGGAAATAAGGGAAGATGCGTGAATCCAGAGGTCCAGAGGGACTTGAGGGGAGAAGAAAGTGATCATCTGGTTTGATGAGCATTTTGGAAAGGGACAAGCTGTACATACTGCATTGCCAAGGGGCACCGTGGTGCTATGGACAGCCCCCTGGGATTCCTGCCGGGAGGGCGGGCCCTGGTCCTGGCTGTGCCACTGCATAGCGGTGTGATGGCCACCATGCTTGTCTGGGCCTCAGGCCCTTCGGCCATCAAGCGATGGGGTAGGTCTGGGTGATTGCTAAGATCCTTTCCACTTAAGATAGGCTCTGAATGTCTCCACTGAGTTTTCAACGTGAACTGCTAAGTCAGCTTGTTTGACTAAAACTATATTCACCCTTATGGTATTAAAAATAACGATTATCATTTATTGAGCTTTTGCTATGCATTATTCATCTCGTACTGATCTCTAATCGACAATCTTCAAAGAGTGGTACCATAATAAATCTTTAGGTTAAAAAAAAAAACATCAGATTATCCAAACAGGCTCATGAATTTGGTGTTATCATTCTTCTTTTACAGGTGAGAAAACTGAAGCTTTGAATGTTACATCCATTTTGCAAGGTTACACAGCCAATAGCCAGGTGGGAGCTAGGTTCAGATTCTAAGTAATTCAGATTCTAAACATGACAGTGTCTTCCTACTACTTTGGGATGCTTCAAAAAGCATCTCTGCAGGATCCCGATGGCAGTTTCCAGACAAGGAAACGCCTCTGGCTCTCAAATACATTAAGACTCTATGTGGCTTGAAAAAGTGGCCCCAGACTTCTTCAGTTTGTACTCAATATTGAAAAATCAATGAGCTTACACAATGGAATACTATTCTGCCATAACAAAAGATGAAAGAGGGCCATTTTTGACCACATGGATGGATCTTGAGATTATTATGCTAAGTGAAATAAGTCAGACAG
Organism: Rhinolophus ferrumequinum; assembly: GCF_004115265.2. Lineage (NCBI taxonomy): Eukaryota > Metazoa > Chordata > Mammalia > Chiroptera > Rhinolophidae > Rhinolophus > Rhinolophus ferrumequinum. The sequence continues at coordinate 11,683,558 of NC_046297.1, forward strand.
AAAAAGTCAAGAACCATATGATTTCACTGATGTGTGGGATATAAAACGGAAAGCAACAAAGGAACAAGTCAAACAAACAGAAACAAAAACTCACAGACACAGACAATAGTTTAGTGGTTACCAGAGGGTAAGAGGGGAGGGGGGCAGGGCTGGGGTGGGGGGAAAATGAGGGTAGACGGGATCATATGTATGGTGATGGAAGGAGAACTGTCTCTGGGTGGTGAATAGATAGATGATGGATTACAGAATTGTACACCTGAAATCTATGTAACTACTAACCATTGTCACCCCAATAAAATTTAATTAAAAAAAAAAAAGAAAAATCAATAGGCTTTACGAACAGTGCGTGGAGGTGAACATTTAACTTCCTGGGAGAGAAGTGGCTCCTAGCTCTATGCTGACCGTTGTAATCAGCTTCTGTTAAGCGAGAATGTCCCTTGTAGGTTTGCCACTTGATATCTTTGCATGAATTATTAAACCTGGCATTTTCTGTCAGGGAGAGAAGAAAGTCTCCCAAATTAATTGTTCTCAGCCTCTGGGTTATGGACTCATTTAAGAATTTGTTGAAAGTTATAGTCATCGAGAAAAATGTGCAGAGAATATACTTACATTTTTGGATAAAATGTTAGAGGGTTCATGATTCCCTGAAGTTCATCTGCGGAATCCAGGGTAAAAAAAAAAGGCCCTGGCTTAAGAGCTTCCACTGTTCTAGTGAATGATTTGATGTCCTAATTTTGGACAAGGAATTGAGTTTAATGTATTTTGCTGATTTCCAAATCAGTATAGAAAGTAATTACCCCAGAAATGAGTGACTTTTCATATTATACCACTAGATGGCGCTAGACTCCCATTCTTTTATAAATGGTACAGGACAGGGTTCTCGTATCTATATAATCATAGGAATCTCATAGCTGCCCGATAGATAAGAGTTTTTATAAAGAAAATACTTGGCAGTGATTTTCATATTGAATTCGACTAGTTTGACAAGTGAAATTAAAAAAATATATTGTCCGAAAATAAGTATGCCTTTAAAAAAAGTTTTTATGCTTTACCTATTAAATGCACAAACACTAAATCCTTCTTTCTTTCTTTCTTTCTTCTTTCTTTCTTTCTTTCTTTCTTTCTTTCTTTCTTTCTTTCTTTCTTTCTTTCTTTCTTTCTTTCTTTCTTTCTTTCTTTCTTTCTTTCTTTCTCTTTCTCTCTCTCTCTCTCTCTCTCTCTCTCTCTCTCTCTCTCTCTTTCTTTCTTTTCTCTGTCTCTCTCTTTCTCTTTAAAAACAACTTAAGGCAGACAAATCAGGACACTGGCATTAAGGTAAAATAAAACTGGCTTTGCCCCTTGACAGCTCTTTTATGTATGTGCATGTTTTGTGTCTGGTGCTTTTACCGAATATATTTGCATTCCATGCTGAAGTGAAAGTGTTCACAAAGCAAAATTTGAAATTATCTTAGCGTTTTGTTTTCTAAACAGAAAAATTATCTGCTCTTCGCCCTCAAACTATGCACTGGTCATATCTAAAATGTAGAAGGAGCAAGCCTTTTGTCTCCCCAGCGTCCATTCCCAAAGAGCCCGGCCCACCCCTGGGATGGTCACGGCATCTGCCTTACTCGGAGTCCCCTGGTTTCTCAGGAACTGCCGCTGGCTCTTCCTCTGGCTTCTGCTGGCACGATAACCAGACTCTCCACAATTGCACTCTTTGTCCTTGTGGAAGCCGCGAGTGTAGAGGTTCCGTGTGCTCTGCCGGATGGTGAGCAGGTCACTGGATCCTTTACACTTGTGAATGCGAAGCTTGCCAGATGTATCCTCGATGCATTGCCACTTCTGCAAAAGCCAACGGGAAAGCAGTTTACCAATCCCGGTCCAGGTGTTTTTTATTAAGAACTGCTGTTTTAGTTTTTAGAAGCACTGGCAACCCCGTTAATGAGAGCGCATGAAGAAAGGCAGGCTTTTAAGTGACTCTGTACTAGTAAGTCGCCTGCCGGTCCTCTTAGTCACATCTTTCATTGTAGGCAAATACAGATGACAACAAAATCATTGGAAATCAGAACTACTTCAATGACACTAGAGCCCCAAATTGATATATAAATCCCCAGCATCCAGACTAAACAGAGTCTTGAATGAAACATGTAAAAAGCCCTTCATTCACCAGGCACAGAGCACAGCTGTCAGGGCTGATTTCCCCAGACCCCTTTTTCTCTGGAAAAACAAATGTGGCTGCTTTGTTCTCTGCCCCTGAATTTCTAATGCGAGCCAGGGAAGAGAGGCACATGAGGAGGACAGAGATGAGTTTAATCTGAGTCCATCACAGGACGAGCCAACTTTCATATACATTAGCAGACGTGTCAGGTTTTCCTTTGTGCCTTTTCTTACCCTTCTACAGACGCCACACATTCATCCCGCAGAGCAAGCTGCACCTAAACACATCGCTCCCCTTCCCCAAAGACACGCATGAGGAGCTGGCACTGGATTTTCTAGTTTGTGCCTTCTCTCAAGACTGCCGCAGACACAGCCACCTGAATTCCAGACAAATAAGACACAGCGGTGGGTCTCAGTGTCTCCCTCTTTCTTGAGAATCAATCTGGCTGAAATAATAGTGCTTCACCTGGGGGTCATTTCATAGGCTCCCCCATATCTTAAAGACCTAATTCCCTTCCTTTTACTTTCTATTTGTTCTCCCTAAAATGTTAATTGTGGAAGCAGAAGAATACTGACCCTAATTTTAAGCTGATCATGGCTGTTACAACATGCTATAATGTAGTGTTATCAAACTTTTGTCTTTTTTTTTCTACCATGTATATCAACTGTGCGTCATTATTTACTCATACTTTACTTTTGATGGACACATGTCTAAACTGTGGCCAAGGCAATAATGAGTGTAAAATTATGTGTTTGTTGTACCAGTTATGTTTTCAAATATGTGCTAAAACAAATACAAAACTATTAAATAAAATGTTTTTAATGCAGGGACTCAGCTCCTGCTCCCCGCACAAGAACGCAGGATATGGTGAGGCCCAAAAGGAACAAAAACGGAGCCAGAGATAGGGAAGTCATACCGCTATATTCTCGCTGGGGGCTGGTCAAGACGCAAAAGTAGGACCAATACGATCTGCAATCCTCAACCTGCTTGCGAACCACACTTGCTAGCGTAGCCACAGCAGTTATATTAGTGACTAATGGCTCACTGGTTACAGCCGATGGCCAGCGAGTTACACTGATGGCCATCTGATCACAGTTGATGGCCATCTGCTACCTGAGCCAGCCCCTTTCCACGTGAGGCCAAGAGCCTGGAAACTGCTCTCAGGGACCCCGTTCCTACAATGTTCTTTCTTGCCTCACGTAAAACAATCTCACAGTACCCCTTGTTCTACTTGTACCATGCTTTAGGGTACCATTTTGATTTTAAAGTGTCCTAAGGCAAGCTAAAGTTTGGCCGAGGGTCCCAGATGGCTTGGTCCCCTGACAAATGACACCTGTGTACAAAATGGCGCACAACCATCCCCCGCGGTCCAAGGTGCAGAGCACAGTTTATTTTCTCTTAACAGAGTCATATGCCTTCAGTCATATGAACGGTTGCCGCTGCCTTTGAATTTCTCCCTAATCCCAGGCATATAGTCCTTGTCCTGTGATTCCCCTTTAGCCCCACTCTTGGTGCTACTGAATTTGATTATTTCAAGCCACATCAGGTTACAACCTTCTTTGGTGGCTTGGATGGAATGTCTGGAATGCCGAACCTCTCCATCCTAAGAGGCAGGAGCTCAAGAGACAAGGCAGGTAACCACCTATTTACAAAGCCATGAAAAAGCAACACAAACAAGAACAGTCTAAGGACTAAGTTAGAGATGATTTAACTAAAAAAAAAAAAGAAAGAAAAAAACAAAATAACAGCCCCCCCACCCCCCCAAAAAAATGTGAAGTCAACCTGACAAGGCACACAGGAGTAACGTCAGGCACACTTCGCTGGACAATGGGATTTTCGAAAGCTAACCGGGTGATTCTCCTGTGTAGCTGGGGTTCAGAACCACTGCTTTAGACTCGCAAAATCTGGTTACTGCACCTCTTTGCAGCTCGATCCCATGAGGACGGCAGAAGAGATAGCTTTGGGGCTGAGTACCTCCGATGGATGAGTCTTTGAGAGGGGTACATGTATTTTTGGGTGTGGGTGTGAAAGGTATCTGTGTCTAGAAATGTACTGAGGTCACCAGGTCAGAAAATGACTCCAGTTAACAGGTGAACACTACAGCTCATCTATACTGGCAGAACTAAGAGGGACCAGTTCTCCTCAATCTCTTTCCACAGTTCGTTGACAAGGGAGAGAACCAAGTCTTTGTATATTCTTAGCTGAAAACTGCATGTGGTTTATTCCATGGTTCTACCATTTAATGTGGAGACCAGTGATTTCTAAGCCCGGGTTTATAGCACTTCCAGATATGTCCAATTAGCTTGAGGAGGTGCCGTGAAATTCTCCAAAAAGTTCTCAGAAACTCATACGCAACTGCATTAATAAATAATTATGTCTCAGGTAGAATTCGTGCTGGTGAAAATTGTTGTCAAAACAAATGACCTTTCATAGCCCCAAAAAATCTGGGAACCAGTGGTGCTTGAGTGTCTGTCTATAGCCGTCTTAAATCCAAATGGTTTAAGACATATCCATCCACCTGGGTAATCTCTACCTCAAGCATTCAAAACCTAAGAGTTGCCTACTTAATGCCTGTAGTAGCAAAAGAAGCTGTCTGTGGATTCACAATTCAAGCCAAGTAGAATCTTCCAAAGTGCTCTATTTTATATCAGACAGAAAAACGCGGCTAACTATAGACTTGAAAAATAATGGCCTTATATCTTTTTGTGGTTCTAATTTATATCAACTTTAGTATAAATACTAACTTTTAAAACATACAACGTGTTGCAAACCTTCCTTGGTTTTATAACCACAATGAATTAAAAAAAAAAAAAATTCTGCTTTTTTTTTTGGCCTGGAAGAGCTGAGGGTACAAGTAGATTCCTGTAGAACACAAAAGCGTAGGCAGAATTTTTAGTGACTTAGCCTATTTGGAATACAACGTGCATTTTTCCATTAGCCAAATTCCTGCTGACTTCTGAGGGGATAGAGATGAAAGGAAAGACTGTTTCCTTCCTGAAGAGTTGAATTTAACCACACCTGACATCTGGCAATGTCCTTGGCAGTGATGCTATATATACACAATCAAATACACATACATACGTGTGAATGTACACACATGCACACACACATATACCTACTACATACGTGCCGTGTATACTACATATATGCACATACCTACACACATTCATGTATAAAACAAGAGCCGCTGACAAAAATGCCAATAACTTTCTATACTGTGGATCCTTTGAACATGTCACAGACCCTATTAGATAGAATAATTAGCTAGAGGCTTTGACAATCTGCTTAGTGGCAAGCGTCCTCGGAATTTTAAGGAAATGTAATTGCCACACGTTTGCCATCGTCATTTTACTGTTCAATATCACGACAATTTTTACGGCTGAGCAATAAAACCTTGAAAGAGCTGCAGCTAAAACGGTCATCTTACTTGGAGTTTATAGAGGGAGGTGAAGAAAGAGAATGTTTAAAAGAATGGCTCTGAAACTCCTGCCGCGTGCCGTCAAAATGGTCCAAATAACGAGATGATTTTGCACTGCAGAGGTCTGCCAGGAGTCAGAGCAGAGTGTGAACTCAGGTGAGGCACCTGCCAAGGGGACTTGGAGTCAGCCTCAGAAACGAGCTTTTATAAACCAGCGCCCTTGCAGGACTACAGAGGTCACACTATCTCGCTTTTATCTACACCCTTGAAGTTTATCAGTAAGTCAGTTAACTGCCAAATCCACTCTGACCAGTCACTGCTGCAAATCCCTCTCCCGCTTTGTGGGACGACAGCATCTCATCTCCTCCTGCCTCTCGGACAGCCAGCCGTTTAGCACGCATTCATTCCACAGATATTTCTGCATACCTACTGTGTGTGAGGTGGGAGACGAAACTACTTAAATAATTTCTTGAGTTATTATTACTTCATTTTAGCCTTTCCCACCCTATTGGAACTTGGGATTAAGGGCAAAGATCATGCCTCATCTGCCTGAATCGTACCCCAATGTTAGCTCACCATTGAATCGCTGTTTAATAATTATGTCTTTGTATTTTGAGTGATTATATATACCTGTAGGTAAGTAACATCTGATGAAGAAAAGGCTGGCTATTTTGGAACAAGGATGCTTGTGTGCAGCTAGTTTGATGGAATCAAACCTAATGAGAAATATGTCAAATGCCTTTCAAATAATTACTTTTGACACCACTGTCACCACCATCACGGTCATTAGCTATTGAATTTTTATGTGGTCTAGAGTACTGTCTATAACTTTACTCATTTAATCTTCACAACAACTTAAATTGCTGTCATAATTCATTGATAAGAATAGAAATATCATTTCTTGTCGTAGTGAATACAACCTGTATTTTATGCCTGGGACTTGGGAATGGCATTTCACACCCATCCTGATGTGGCTTTGTGGAAAAACATCTGGACTTTCAAGCTAGAAAAGCCTGGATTTGGGTATTAGTTTTACCCCCTTGCTATGTGGCCCTGCGTGAGTCAGCTGCATAATCTAAGCTTCTGAGGGTCACGGGCATGAGGCAAAGGACAGGAGGAGCTGAGCCCATGGCAGGCACTCAGCAAAGGAGCTGCTCTTATTATTATCACTGTTATCACAGACACACACAGTTTATTACTCAAAGAAGTCGATCTCACGTAAATTTGATGAGAGGCAGCCATTTTTAATGGAGATAAGTATTGGGGTAGAGATCTGAAGACCTCGATTTTCATTTTCTTAACTGCCAAGTTTATGGCATTGAGCAAATTGCAGAGTCGCTTTGTTCTTCCAGATTTCACATCTGGGAAAATAACACTTGCTCCTTTTGGCCTCAAGGATATGTCATGAGAATAAATTGTCGAGTGTTTTCAGAGTTCTGAGGAAAAGATGCACTCTATGAATCAGAGCAGTACTATTAATTGAGCTTTCAAAAGGGTTCGCCAATTCTTGGGCAAGTTACTGTTTCCTGGGTGTCCACTGTACATAATATAGTAACTATTATTTGGGGGGGAGACTGTGGTTTTGAATCAGTTTGAACTCCTACTGGTCACCCTTCTAGCTGTGACACTTTGATCAAGTTCCCTTCCTGTCTGAGCTTCGGTCTCTTTAGATTTAAAAGGGGCATAATATCTATTTTATAGAACCGTTTTCAGGTGTAAAATGGTCTCTGTAAAAAACCGAGAGCAATATTAGATAATAGAACTCTGATTACTTCCCTTTCCTGATATGACCTCTAGGTAATCACCATAGTTTCTACATTTTGAATTGCATGTATTTCTCAACTTGCTCAAGAATGTTCTGTATTCTTATGTGTGCCTACTTAGGCCCCTTTTCATAAGAAACAAAAAAATTGGCTACATTTTCAAAGGTACACTGCAATGAAAGCTGAATTTTACACACACATACACACCCACACACCTCATTTCTCCATTATTATGTGTCTTATTACATGAATTTAGTCATAATGCAGGTCAAATCATGTTCTCTAAAATGTAGCAACCATACAGCAATTTTCTGATAATGCAATTATCCTTTTAGGCCAGTCTAACATCATGAAAAGCAGTTACCTGCAGGTGGACATGTGTTTAGAATTTTTATCTCAACACTGGGGAATATAAAGAAACCATATGAACGTCATTGTTCAAACTGCTACTTAGCTCCAGCCATTGCCAATTTTTTCTTTCCCCCACAAATACGAAATCAAATTACTTGTGCCAACGAGATTTTTCACCCATTTTCTTTGAGATGGAGTGAGGAGGAACTGGGGGGAAGAAAAGTGGAAAGGAAGGAGAAGCTGAAGAGAGAGAACAAGCTTCCTCCTTAAGATTTTAATCTGGGTAATCATTTGTAAAAGGCAGTGTTGGAATATTGCAAGAAGTATGGCTCTTGCAGTTCGGGGAAAATAAAATTGGTGACTAGACCAAAGCCGATCATCGATAGCCAGCGCTGGCTCTTGATGCCAGCCCTGTTCCAGATGCTTAATGCATTATATTTAACTTATCAAATCTTTACAGCAACCTTTTGAGGCAGGTGCTATTATTGTGCCCATTTTACAGATAAAGAAACTGTGGCAGAGTTAGGTTAAGTAACTAGCCTGTGTTACGTACCAGGAAAGCAGTGGATCCAAGATGCAACCCTAAGGCACCTTGACCACGACACCAATAAAAAAGGAGAAAGGCTTGGGCCAGAGGGTGAGGCATCAGGTGGGTGTCAGTTGAGGGGACAGCATTTGGAAAGGCAGAGGCAACCACTTACACGCAGATGAGAACATTATGTTGAAGAGACAAGGAGGAGGGGTACCTGACCAGAGCAGGCCGTGTCAGGCAGTAGTGGAAGATAAGATACCATAGCGTACATGACATAGGGTGGGGCCACATGATGTTGTTTATGAGTAATGTTTGTCCTGGAGTTTTGTCTGTTTCTGACTTGTTTAGAGCATCACGAAAGATGGTTTGATGGTTAACCCTGCGGTTTGTATTTTTGGAAAATGCACAGAAGCCAAAACATGTACGTAGATACAAAGCTGTTCCGTGCAGGCAGAGGAGGGGAGCAGGCAAGGTTTAGAGGCTGAGCTGTCCACACTGGGCCCTGTGCAGACCAAAGTTCTGCCAGTGGATGGCACTGGGACCTAGTCCCTCTGGCCGTACGCTCTGGAATCAGGAGAACTGGGGCGGGGAATGCTTGGGAGCCACACAGGGCTCAATGAGTTTCTGGAAACAGGACGTCAATTTCTGACACGCTAGCAATTCTAGCCAGATCTTACTGGTAAATGTCCTTTTATTTCCACTGTGCAGCTGGCCACAAAAGGTCTGAAGGATAACTTTTGGATGAGAACATAAATCCTGGAGCTAAACCAGTTCACACTCAACAAGCTACATTCTTATTCTTTTTGCTTGATGCTGGGTTCTTTTTAAAATTTAAACATATCTTTGATCTTATATTGATACAAGAATAGAAAGGCAAACTACACTGCAAAGAGGTTGGAACTCAACAACTCCACAAAATGACATGGCATTTGCTATATAAAAAGAAAACAATTTTTCCTGTTAAGTGACAGTTATATTTAAAATACACTTCAAAACTGAATGCCCAGGGAATTTCTTTTTTATGTAACTCTGATTTAAGGAGTCAATATCTATGCCTAAAAGAAGAAATAAATAGTGCTTACTCTGCATGGAGGATTCTTAATCTGACTGCTTGGAGGAAACACTCAGGGCTTGGGGAAGACGAAAAACAAACCGCTGATGCCTGGGTCCCATCACCAGAAGTTCTGATTTAATTTGTCTGGGGTGGGACCTAAAAGGCACCGTTTCTAAAACTGCCTGGTGATGTTAACATACAGTCGTAGTTGAGAACCACTGTCTTAGACGGGTTGAGTGGGTCCTAAACCCATGGCTTCAGCCAGGCACATGCCAGGAATAATTTCAAAGGAAACATCTAATATCTTACATTGTTGCATGTTCTGGGGGATAAAAAGACAGAGCATGAAGTGAAGAAGCATAGGATCTGTCTTTGGGTTTGTCCCTGAAGTTTTTTGGATCTAAATTTCCTTATTCGGAAAATGATATCATTCAACTAGAAGATTTCTAAGACCCCCTCTACCTTGGACAATCCCTGACTCGAGGTCTGTGGCTCCTAATCCAATTGAAAACTACTGATGCCTTGGCTTCCATTTTAATCTGATTGGCTTTTGCATCGGTATTTTCAAAAGCGCCCCAGGTGACTGTAATGCACAGCATTGAGCATCACCGGTCTATGTTCTCTGTGGAACCAAAGTCTTACCAGACGTAAGTTGAGATTTGCGTGTGTGTGTGTGTGTGTGTGTGTGTGTGTGGTGTCTGTACATAAATGTGCTTGGGGGTGTAATGCCAGCTGATAGAGTGGTGGGAATTCACCCTCAGGAACATGGAAATAAGGCACGCATTATGCGTCCATGTTGTTTTCATTAGTCCCTGCTGGTTGTTTTGTTCATGTAGTGGAGAAAGGATGCCAGAAGTCTGGACTTCCAGCCCATTTTCATAGAAATGAAGATGACAGTCCCCTAGGAAGGGCGGGGACCATGCCACCTCCCTGCATTTGCACCCTGCTTTACAGTCCTGTACATACCTGATGTTGCTTTATCCTCCCAAGACTGAGATGGATTCGTTCCATTTCAGAAACAGAAAACCTGAGACTCAGCAGAAATCGAGTGTCTTGTCCAAGAATACACATTTACAAAGTAGTGGATGCCAATATTCTAACCCAAACCTAGTGATTTCAATTCTTTTAAAAATTTACTCTATTTCATGCATCCACACTGGTCCTACCACAATCCTTAGCTGACTAGGCATGGCGGTACGGAGGGAGGGGGCACATACCATCTCTTTGGGGATCAGGAGTGAAGAGAATGGCACTAATTGAGCTGATTTTGCCTCTACACTCCACAGAGAGTCAAACCAAAGAGAAGACTGTGTAGTCTTTGAATGAAGCCTACCTTGGTTAGAGGAAGAGACACAGGGCACAGGCCAGGAGTGAAATCATTGTCAAGAGAAGAGAGTCCAAGCAAGTTAGTTCTAGCCTTAGCTGCCACCTTGACCCTGAACAATACAATATCATTATTCTGGACTTTTTTCTTCCTTTTTAAAAGTCAGTGATATTATAACTAAAAAGATAATCTTCAAAGGAGCCAGACAGAGCAAAAGGCCAAATATAAAGATTCTACAGAACACAACTACGCTATGTCAGGTTTGACCTACAGATTCGATAACCGCCTTGAAGAGGCTCACCATTTCTTGAAGTTCTCAGACTCTCACGGAAATCACCATCGTGGGGCACAGTCTAATTCTTTGTCCCACTACTTCAGGCACTTTTAAAAGAGATCATTGCTAACCTTCGCATACATTCGTGTGATAGAATCTAAACTCAAAATGCTTAAGGCAGAAATAAACCAGAGAGGAAAAATTCCAGGGAGCCAGCTATTAAAAGCATTTCATGGAGGACAAACACATTGAGAAAAATACGAAAGAGCAAAGTGAATTTTTAAATAGCGCATACATCCCATGAGTAAAGAGCTTGGGCCAAACACCATGCTCAAGTTTAGGCTCTATCTGCCCTTTAAGACATACATTTAAATATCAGCACAAGCTCTATTGCCAGGTTTGTAAAATTGGGTACTCAGAGGAAGACAGTTTACCTGATTCGCAAATGGTAATAATGCTCGCTACTTACAGGGCTAAAATAGTAACAAGATTGCCCATTTGCATGAGATATATTTAACATGGAACATTTCCAACTCCCGAATAGAAGTAGATTAGCCTACTGAGGCTGCCGCATAGAAATCATTTCAGAGCTACAAAACAATTCTGAGGTTTTTGTCATAATAATACTTAGAGCTTCCATAAGAAGGATTTGAAGACTTCAAATTAAATTATAATGAATAGGTCTAAGCTTCTCCACTAAACACTTGAAAACTAAGACCTACTAGAATGCCGTGCAGGCCTGGTGTTATCCCTTCCTTCAACAAGCCTCCCACCTCATCCTTTTTCCTATTTCAAAGGAATCCCGGTGTACAAAAGGCACAAGGAAATACAGAGAGCAGGAGGATCAAGTTGTTTATTATGAATGTCTCTTTAATAAGCTGGAGACCATATAAAAAGAGTATAATGAACGAGGCCATTTTAATAATAACCGGGCTATTCATTGCATGTGTCCGATATCTTGGACTGGCATTGGCAAATTGTGTGGACATCTAGAGGTCAGGTAAGTTTTTTAAAAAAAGACTCACAAAAGAGTTGAACTTCTTTTCCCCCGATTAACGTAACTTACTTTGGCAGCACGAGGCCTGAGTGTTTTAGTCAGACAACTCCTTTGGATCCCACCTCTGCCACTCTCTAGCTGCCCACGGATGACAATGCCCAGCTCACGTGGCGGATGTGAAGATTCAGTCGGGCTAAAGTATATAAAACCCCAGTACAGTGCCTCGTCTAAGACAAATGCGCTGTAAGTGTTAGTCATTTTTCTCTTTCCTCTGAGTTTATTTTAAATTGCAGTGCGCATTTCTTTTAGCTTGTACAGATTTCAATCAAGAGTGCTTAAAATAGCTCGTGTTCGTATGTATTAACAGGTCTGTGTTAATTCATCACATGGTATTTCTTTAGTTCTTACAGATCACAGTTGGTATTCTGGGTAGCCCTGAATGCTACAGTCATGTTTTTATTAATGAAGAGGACTCATTCAGAAATTTTGTGAGCCAAGGTAGAAGCAATAAACAACGAGTATGGTTTCCCTTTTCATTCCCCAACCTTGGTCATAGAGTCTGTCCTCCTCTCTTAGTTAGGACATCTGACTTTAGTCCAGAGTCGAAAGACCCCCATCACGGCTCTTGCAGTGGTTCGCTGTCCAGAGAGTCAGCATCTACCCACGAACTTGACTAATCTGCCCCTTGACCCTTCTCGATGACCCCAGGGATGGTGCCTTCTCCTCAGATGGAACCAGTCTCCGATCTTTCTAACTGGTCTACCATTTCGTGTGTCTGAACATCTTGAACTGGTGCTGGCTGATTGGATGGAGATCTAGAACGCCCTCTCTGAGAACACATCTCCTATAATAGGAGGACGCACAAGCAAAGAAAAGGAGGCTCCTCTTGGATAAGTCAGACAATTCTCAGTCAGGGGAGAGGTGTCACAGTGAGCACTCCATGAATGGCATAAAAAAATCACTTATACATAAATGTACATTATGGTATATGTTGGAAATCTTTTAAATTAGAAATGGAGACGCACGGGAGCGGTGATGAAGAAAAGTTGTGTCACTCACCTGCCCAGGTTGTTCACAGGCTGTCTGGTACCGGGCCTGCTGGCACAGTTCTTTGACTCTCTCATATTTGGGCAAGTGATTTGACTGTTGGATATTCTTGTTGGCTTCTTCCTTCTTACGGAGAAATTTCCTTCGACAAACAAGGGAGAAGTTTCTTATGGGAGAAGTGATCTGAATTACCTTCCCTGCGACCTGCCTGTTCTTTTTCTTCCCTGTCACACGACTCCACGTTCTTCAAACAGCAAGAAATAGATGTTAAGGCTCTGACCACAGCAGGAGTTCAACACTGATGAGTCTTTTGTGACAAGGTACTATGAAGATGAGAGGTCAGCATAGGAGAAATCATTTCCCCCCCCAACACATTAATTTCAAAACTTTAGACATCCATGTTTAGCTCTACAGGCTCCAAAGTCTTTTTGTTAAAAAGCAATTATAGAAATGCTTTCTCTCATTGTGTATATGGACAAAAACCAAGACAATGAGCATTATAAATCAAAAGGGGAACCCCAGAAGCAACTACAGAAATAATTACAATCTAATACACTCATGTATTTAAAACTAAGAAAGGCACATAAGGGAAAGAAGTAGAAAGGTGCCAGGTAGGGCTTGTGGGAAATGGTTAAGAAAGTCAATTGACTGATCTGACTAGGAACCAAGGTTGGGAAACATAGCAGTGAAATCACAGCCACAGTAAGGGCTTTGGTGCCATCTTAAGAAAATGTATTCTTTACAGTTCCTATGCCACAATTGTTAGTCAGCTGGCGAGCAAAGAATGACTAGCAAATCATTTGCTCTTGTTCCTAGGCTTACGAAATCTCCATGCTTAGTAAACCAAAATAAGAGGGAAAAAAATACCCAGCAGGGACAGCTGCCCAGTAGGAGTGCTTCCCAGAAGGACCCCAGGAACCAATAATTACCCTCTTTCCACGAGGAATGTGTCACGCCAAATTTTGGCCCTCTTGTTTGTTCGAAACCTGCAAACAAAATAATAATATTTACAGTTGGGATCTGGATGCTTTTCCAAACAGATCTGTGCCAACAGTTTATTTAAAGGAACACCTCTCACTTCCCACAGACCATGACTGCGTCTCCATCAATATGCTATATAAAAACAACCGAGACCCTCTCAGCTCGGGGTGATCTGCACGGGCAAAGTGTATTTTGCCTCCATCTCTTTCAGCTGCTGGCTGGCACTGGGTGCTGGTGAGCTTGGGACTCGCAGAGGGAAAGAAAATGCACACACCTGTTACCTGGCTTTTCCAGGTCCAGAAGTTTGAGGACAGACTTGCCGTCCACATCGGGAGGCGGGTCGAGCCCAGCGATGTCCAGAATGGTAGGGGCCAGGTCAATGTTTAGAACGATCTGCGGGACTCTGCAAAGAGACAGATGGTTACGCCTCAAACCCAACACCAGTGGACGGTGGCACTTAGAACCGCTTTCTGCACACCCTGACTCACTGGCCTTCTGTGCTTCTCCCCTTGCCTCTGGTCCCCTAAGGAGGGTAGCTCCATTTGGCCAGGCTGACTCCGCGGTCAGTGACGGCACAGAGCAAAATGAACTGGCTTTCACAGGGCTCCAGCTGGAGAGACGCCCAGACCCCTAAGCTCTGGCCACACTGTCAGACAAAACCTGATGTATGGTCTTTGTAGGATGCATACTTTCTTCAAAAACCTGATCATCCATAACTCCTCCGTTGAACTTTAAAATCAGTCTTCTGAGGAAGGACACAAGGTTTTTATAGCTGAGTCCATTGTATGCTACCTAGTCTTTCACACGTAAAGCCTTCTAACTCTCGATCCGACAATTCGTAAGGTATTTCTAGTGATCTGAGGAGACGTAATACATTCTTCACAGAACCCCTTCTTACTGACATTGCCTTCTCCCTAGGATGTGATAAAGGCAGTGCATGGATGAGGTTCAGATATCTGGGTTCTGGGCCCTGCTGCTGCTACTTCCTGATCGGGGAGTCTGAGAAAGCACTGACGCTATCGAGCTTCCTCATCATTAAATCAGGGGTCCAGGCTAGATGCTGAAGGGCCCTTCCAGCTGTTGAATTCTACTTGCCTTCTTTTCTTCCACTTTCCATAATTGTTTCATGTACACGATCTCATTTTATACAAAACATTCTGTTGTGATTGTCAGGGCATAGGAAAACCATTTTATGATAGGAAAACAGAGATGCAAAGGGATGCAGTGGCTTGCCTTCTTTTCTTTTAAAAGAAAAATCATGCTTTTCAAAATTTACTTAAAAAAAACATTTAGTAATAATTTAAAAAATAAATAAAACAAAGAAGGTGGTGCTGGCTGTTTTTAAAAAAAGAGAGTGTTGCTGATTCAAAGAAGATAAGGATGAAGTTCGTAAAGACCACGTTCTGTGTCTGCATACGTGACATGGATTCTGGTCAATTTGGGAGAATTAATCATTGATACAGTTATATTTCCTTTCTCTTTAAATAGCATACTTTCGTTAATTTAACATGTGGTGGGGGTTGGGGAGGTGTAGGTTTTCATCTTCTAAATTACCAACCTACAAACGCCCTTTTTTTTTTTTTTTGGATGAAAGGAAACCAGACCCTGAGATCCGTAATCGAATTATCTCCGACGTACATGAACTACGACAGCTGAATGTTGCAAACAGAGACATACGTACATGGATCCTGGTTCTACACTTGGACCACGAATAAAGAAAGGCACCCGGATGTCAAAGTCATATGGCATGGATTTCCCCTTGACCAGTCCGAACTGCCCAATATGGTAACCGTGGTCAGCGGTGTAAATAATGTAAGTGTTCTCCAGCTCTCCCGTTTCCACCAGCATGTTATAGAGCTGAAACACAGCACAGGGACAAGTCAGAAGTAATTACGATGGCCCTAAATGACAACAGTGTTGCCACGATTTCCCCCCAATCTTTTCCCCATTATGTTTAAAAGGCGAGGGCTGCTTTAATAAGGCTGACAAACGCAAACAGTAACCATATTTTCCCGTCGCCTAAAATCCCAGAAGGAAAAAAAGTCCAATAATACAGCTGAAAAGTAACATTTTGAATCTGGTACATGCTACTTAAAGGTCTTTGTTCACTTATTTGGGGAAAAAAAAACAACAAAAAACAAAAACACAGAACAAAACGAAAAACAAGACAACCTCTACCACCAAACTTACAGATTTTACTTTGAATAATCCATCGTGAAAGCAAATGTTACCATCATTCTTAGAGCTGGTTACCAAGGGCTAAAAACAGGCCGCTTCTGAAAGCTAGATCTAGTCTTTAGGCAGGTCTTACTTGCCTTGTGTCATGTTTTAGAATTCACAAAATTCCAAATAAAATTTTGGTCGTTCTGGTTTCTTTTAAAAAGTCAGAAGACCTGACAAGGCCAGATCCGCATTTTTGTATGGCAAAAATTAGTTGGAGGTGAGTAGTTGCTCCTTGCTTTGGATAGGGCACTTAATTTCAAGTTCACTGCAATCCCCACCACTCCCTATTGCCTTATCCTGGACCTGTTTTAGTTATTCACATTATTTGCTTAATTCCTGAAGGTATTTGTGGGTGTAGCTCTCGACTTAGGGTGTTTTGACGTTTATCTCCTCTCTGCTGCTGGCTCCCCAAGAACCAAGCCTGGAGAGATAATAGAAGGGGGCAGAAGAAAAGAGAGGACCGATAAAGTCACTGGAGCTCTCGTTCCAAAACAAAAGAAACAGACAAACCCCAACAACAATAAAACAGGATTGGCAAGAATGGGTCCACGCAAGGGAAACTGGGCCAAAACCCATCACTGAGGCACCGACATGTGCTTACCCGTTCCACAGAATCATCCACTGACATCAAAGTCTGAAGCCTTTTGCGATGCAGAACGTTGGTAAATTCCATGTGGATGGGCAGCATGGGTCCTGTGTACTGCATAATCCAGTGCTTATCCATGTTTGGTGCATAGTTATAACTAGGAGTTCTGAAAATATCCAGAAAGGAGTCGTCTTACTATCTATTCTTGAGCCATTTAGAGAAATAGCTCAAGTTAAAGGTAGTGAAATCATTTAGGAAAGATCACGTAGACTCTGCTCCAGTATTTTCCTCTCTGCCATGTTCCTTCATTCTATGTTTCTAAGAAGGTCTGAAGTCTCCGCCACCCCCAAACAGCATACAGCCTCGGAAGGTATAAGGATTCAAACTTACAAAATCAAGACCGGCAGCTGAAAATCTCATTAGTGAAAGTTCATTTGGGTTTATTGAACAAAATGCGTAAAAACACCATCAAGATGATAATGGTAATGTTACAAACCTACAGACGAAACAGTAATGTAGAAAGGAATGTTTTCATGGCGATGTTAACTCGTAAAATTTTATTGCTAATTAGGCTATTAAATATAGTCACAAATATGCTATGTGGAACGATGATGAATCACAATTTCAATGTATTTTTTTTCTCTTGAATTTACTAGAGCATTTTATTGATTACTTATATATCTAGTCTCTACAAGTTTTTTCATTCCTAACCTTGTATATAGATACCATTAATTTAATTGGATTTGCTGGAATTATAACCAAGTCTACTTCTGCAATATACATGCTTTACCAATAAAGCTGTTCATTTTATAGATAAATCAACATAGGTGCAGGGTATAATTTTTGTTAACCACAGGAAAATGGGTCGTGCTGTTTTAGGACAGGTCAGTTCAAGCTTATATTTAATCTATTACAGAAATCCAAGGGATGTCCCATACTTTCCATTGGGGACCCATAAAATGTCACCTTCTCTTTGAAGTCTTACCTAACTCCCTTGAGCATTAGATGCTACCACCTCATATTCCCAAAGAATATATCTATACTAGAGCAATTCTCACACTGAAAATTATTGTATATATTTGACCTCTCCACCAGGCTATAATGTACTTGAAACTTCTTCTCAGCTGTTAAGTGTGTACAGCTGTTGAATGTTAAAAACATAGTATTTACCAAGTGTCAGGTATAGTGCTAAGTGTTTTATGCACATTAGATCCTTTCATTATCTCAGCTCTTCTGGAAAATAGGTTTATCATTCCCATTTTACAGCTGAGAAAACTGAGGCTTAGCAAAGTTAAACATTTTCCTCAGATTAACAAAATAGGCAGGTGGAAGAACCAGGACTTGATTCGAAGGTCCTTTTGCTTTAACAAAAGGAAAGAAAAGTCAAGTGAGGGCTGCTTCCTACCTCTGAGATTGCTTTTCACGTGAACCACGAGTTAACAAATAGCCAATCTCGCAAATAAGCAATAGTTCATGTGGATTAAGAAATTTGATTACCAGTCTCTGTCTGTTCTGGGAAGGATCCTATCGGTGGAAGGTAGTCACAGTGAAGACTGAAGGGGAACCTGGGTCATTTTTTATATTATGAAACTAGAGAAACCATCAGTTGCTGTGAGTCTGGGGAGCTCAGAGCCTCAAGCATTTACTGCACTGGTTCCGTTGTGGAGTGCATTTCCCATGGGGTAAACTTGGAGTTTCTGAGACACAAGAGTGTGCCTGGGGCATTGCACACTGAGCCATATCAATGGCACACGTTAGTGTACATTTTTTTCTGCCAGTGGATGTGCAGAACATCTCTTCTGATTGTTGAGGTTTTGGTGCCATTGGCCGGACAATCGGTATGGATGCTGGTTAACTAGCATCAATGCAGCAGCACAAAAGTCAGTATAACTTGGAGGGCAGAAGACTTGATCTATAAAAGTGTACAAGGTACCCACAGAGTGGAAGTCCACTCCCTTTTAAAGAGACAGATTTGTAGAGTGGTGGAGAAGCAGGTGCTGCCCAATTTGCTCACCTGTAAATGGGGATAATAGTACCTGTCTTAAAAAGCTGTTTTGAGGAACAACTTTATCTATCTGTCTATCTATCTATCTATCTATCTATCTATCTATCTATCTATCTATCTATCTCACCCTTAAAAGTGTCTAGAAGAGAGGAAACACATGAGTTTCCTACATGCATCAATAAAAAAAAGCACATTCTATATAAATAAGTACAGGTTGAAAAAATCCTGTAGCATTAAAAAACAAATGAGCTCCCAGGTACCACCTGCCATTCTTTTTAAGAGAAACTTGCAATATAGACTTTCTTCTGTTTACGAAGTAAATGACTCATAAACCAAACGGTCCCATTTTTCGGATGAAAGGGTGCCTCTTATCTAAATGTGAACCACAGGCTGAATTAGACTCTTGTAACTCAGGAGCTTGTGCAGGAGGAAAGGACGTTAAGCCTGCATTTCTTATTCTTTACTATTCTTACCATAGCATGTCGAGTTACAAACAGGATTGGATTAAGAGCTGAGGTGCAGCTGAGGGGGCTTCTAAATCCCATAGGAAAGGGATTTTCACCCGTTGGGGGTAGTGCGAGGTCAGAGGAACACACCAAGTTGGTAGTGAAAGGTCCCTAACCACTTGCTGATATGTGCCCCTGAAAAAGAATACAGCTATAAAAGATTCCACAGCGTTTCTTTGTAATACCTAAACATCCTCCTCTTTCTGCCTTTGATGTCGGTTCGCCTTAATTTTAAAATAAATTCAGCTGACTTTTTGAAAACCACAAAACTTCAACACAAATAAAAATTACAATAGTGAACTGAAACACAGGCTCACAGTGGGCAAATTATATCTTCCACCAGTTACCTTGATGTGCTTGGCATGGCTCCACCACACTGGGAGGCGGAGGGAAGGTTGCAGCAGATTACAAGCTTCAAATTGGACTCCCGGATTTCCAGAATGACATATGTTAAATCTGGCTTATATTAAAAGCGAGAGTTCAGACCAGTTGTCAAAGCTGTACTCCCCCGCCTTTCTTCCCTTAATTTCTTGATGAGAGAGATGACCCCCAGCTCTGGGGATAAAATCCCAGGTGGGGTCTCAGCAGGGGGAAGGGAGGGGGTATGCATTTGCCTTTTAAAGGAAGGCAGACTGCCACTGCTTCCCACAGAAAGGCAGCTGTTCAGAGACCTGCAGGTGGAAGGTCGGGGGTCGCTGAAATTGACAAAGTTGTTGAAAAGTGATCTTTTGCCAAAGGCCTGTGGTTGCCTCCTGCTGGGGTCCACCAAATTCCTGGAAGACGCAGCCCTGTGTCCCCCAGTGATAATTAAGGCTTGCTTCCCTAACTAAGAATCGCCTTACAATTACTCAAACACGGCCTGGAGCTGTCAGCTGGAACAGAAGCTGCCCACAGAAGCAGGTCATTGTTTTAGGGAGAAGTGGAAAACCACATATCCAATAGTTCCCGAATGTCTTAGAATCACATCCGAATTTTCATCCCAGCCCTGTTACTTACTAGGGTGTGATCTTGGGCAACTTTTTTCTCTAAGCCTCTGTTTCCTCATCTATAGAATGGGTATAACAACTTCAAAGAGTTCTTGTGAGGGTTAAAGGGGATTTCAGGGACTCTAGAGAACACATCCTGGGAAATCTTGTCATTTCATAGTGCATTTGATCGCGGTGACAACCCTGAGGAGCAGGCGGGGTGTCTTATTCCCATCTTACAAACGAGAAAGTAAAATGTACACAGGTCGCTCAGAAAGACCACGCTGGGGCCCCTCCTGCTCCTTCCCTGACGTCACACTGACCAGCGTCTGGAACCACAGTCCCCAAGAAGCACCCCAAAATCCCAGTCATCCAAAGAAGAACTGATACAAACGTTTGTATCAAAAGTCCTGAAATCCTGAGCCTTCATCCTCATTTAAAACATTAGCCGCTTCTGCTTCGTTTTCAGATGCCTCCCAGCAGGTGCTAGTGTCTACTTTTGCTGCAAATACAGAATAAAGTTTGACCCTGCAAAGGCACATTGGATGCATCCAGCGGAAAGGTACATCACGCTGGTTATTTGCTTTAAAATTGAGGGACAAAGGACCAAATCATCGTTTTTGAATTTCGGTTGCACTAAATCCGTGTGAGCTACAGTCCCATGTGCCTGGTCTGGTGAGACTTTCTGTGTAGTCTGTTCAGATGTGTGCTTTGCCCAGAACTGTGCACTCCAGACCTTAGACTCAAGGAAACAAACATACCCGTAACCCTCAATAGACTATTCCAATACTTAAGCCCGTTAACTTCTACCAGCAGGGACTGGCTGCACCTTGCTTTCCTCTAGTGGTTAACTCGTTGGACTGGCCTGCCCAGCCCACTAGATCACGGATTGTTTAGAGCCCACGTTCAGCCTCCCCCATCAATGCTGATTCTCCTTGCCTTTGATTCTCCTTCCAGTATTGCTTATTGACAAGAGAAATCGGAATCCTGAAAATCAGCCATGTCACCTTTCTTTTTGATGGGAGGGGTATTTCAGGAGAATAAGTCTTACTAGCAAAGAAATCGCTTCAAGAAACGCACGTGTTGTAGATTAAATCCATACTTGGGGGAAAGCAAAGAACTAAGCAGCTCATTCTTTGACCTGCTGGCCTTTGTTGTCACCAGTGAAAAGAAACATGTTTCTAAGTGTGTTAGATTTGAACATGTGTTTTCTTCACTTGTTCTTTAGTCTCAGACAACAACAACAAAACCTCACGCTCTAACTCTTCAAGGGTACTGGTAGCAGCAGTGCTATCATGTGCTGAGAAATGAACCAGGTCTGATCCCAGAAGAGGCCAGTTGCACAGATTTCAGACACACACTCAAAGCATTAAATTGGAAACTCTATACTTAATCTCTCCAGCCACATGATCTCAGCTTTGATGAAAACGGAACTTATTTGAATTTGTGGAGCTCTTCCTCACGAGTTCCAATGTCTTTAGGTAGGTAACGTGGAACACATGCAGAATAATGACCCAGATTCTTGTTATAGGTTATGCCATCAAACTAATTTAGAGTCTTCTAATGATGTTGCAAACTCTACTGAGAACTGTGCAAATACACCCATAGGAACCACTTCTAGTACTAATTGTGACAGGGATGGGTATGGAGAAAACCTGCTGGGAACATCACTGGGGTCCAAGAGAATCGAGTTGTGGCCCTGGCTTTGTACCCATTACTTATGTGACCTGGACAAAGCCATTTTCTTAAAATTTGACTTTGGGCTTTCATTTTTTAATAAAAACCTTATGGAACAATACTATCTTTAGGTGTCCTTTCAATTCACAAAACCAATGAACCATTTTTAAATGGTTTCATGTCAGCTAGTTGGTGGGGTTAACATGTTTATTCATTTGCTACACAAAAATATATCCCGTAACTAACTCTCCAGGAGCTGTGCTCAATGGGCACCAGCAGGGAGAGATGAAGCACTTCGTCCTGCCTTCAGGAAAGAGCAGCCTTGCATCACTCCAGAACCCCATTTACACAGTGTTTTGTGTGAATGCTGCCCCCTGGAGTTGTGCCGTTGGATTTCAGGGATCTGGGTAAACAGCCAGTACAATGGGATGGGCAGGAAAGGAGCGAGAGAAAAACACAGGAAAGGGAGCAACCATTTCTGCCCAAATCAGACATTTTTATGGAGGAATTAAAACTCATCTTCGAAAGCGTTTCATTTTATGTATTTGTGGAAGAAATGAAGTAAGGATGTGCACATTCTTTTTAAGGCAAGACATTTCTTTGCAACTTTAGGTAACAAAGGTGTTTCCCAAACTTTGTTTGGAGCCTTCCACAGAGGTCGTTTTCCCTGTAATATACTATGCTCATCCCAAAGCGCCACTTTCAGAACTATTCTTGCCTGTTAGTGGACATGGATTGTTCTACGGACAATTTAGGTTTCCCTTGAACTCGTGTTTGTGTGTTCACACACAGTCACACACAGGTATAGAAAGAAAGCACTGTGGGACTGGAAGAAAGAAAGCACTGTGGGACTGGAACAAAAAAAAAAAATTTTTTTTTTTTTTAAGTCGATAGAGGCATCTTTGGCAGGAAGGTGATAAGGGAGCTCCACAACTGCCCATCGAACTATCTAGTTAGGCCAGTGGACTCTCCCTTCCTCTCAGGGCTTTTGTTGCAGGTGCCTATTATCACGTCACTGAGGCCAAGAGACAGAAGTTACGTCCAAGTGAGAGTGAGGATACAGCATGACTCTGAGGATACTGGGAAGAGAACTTCCTGGAAAGGAGAGCAGAGTCTCAGCCACAGTGAAGGGCTTTATGATACGGATATTTATGAATATTATCGTGATGGGGGCATCCTCGGATTTCTTGCAGGCCCTGAACAGCTGAGCTACTGTCTGATTAAACAGTGTCTCCTGTCACAAGTGGCCGATAATCTGCTCTCCTTCTTAGTTGGTAGGCATAACCTCTAGCCTCGTGTGTAAAGCCAACAAGCCAATACTGGACTGGTTTCCTTTCTTTGTTGGGAACGGCACACACCGTGGAAACGTGATACATTTGCTCTGGGCTGGGAGGGTCAGATAGCAATAACCCAAAGCCGAACGAAAGGCATCTGGATAATGCCTGACCACCAAGGAAGGTGACCTAAAGGAAAGCGTTCACATTACTTGGGTCCCCCCGACAGGGTCGAGTCCGCAGCTTCTTGCTCTGTTTTCATTGGGCCTGCCAAGTACTTAACTTCGTACATCCCTTTGCTTGGCTGTATTTGTTGCTAATGTTTTCGCTAAGGAAACCGGCCTTTCAGGAGCTCCGTGCACCCAAATTGGCAAGCTTGTCTTCCATTTGTCTCACTCCCTTTGTCTGCGGACTGAACTGTGAACCTGTGCAGTCACTCACAGTGACAGGAGACGCACACTGACTCTCTCCAGCCCCTTCCTGCAGCGGCAGCAGGGGAGACCTTTACGACAAGAAGCCAGGAATCCAAGGCTGTCAGGCCGGCGGGGAGACACAGCAGATCTCTTAGGTGTGCCCAAGCCCAAGGCTTAGCAGTAATAGAAGCTGAGTCACTCAGCCAACCACATGAGTTTTCATTTTCTACGGCTAAGGCTGTTCTTCAAACTGGCACTTGCCCCTAGCACACATTTTGCACCTGGAAAAGATAACACAGCCTGGATTGGTGCTTATCCTGTCTGCGTTTTTAGAATGGCCAGGTGTGAGGGGCTCATCACAATGTGGGTCTTAGCTTGTCAAGAGATCTGTCATGTCACAATGGGCAAGTATCAACTTGTCATTTCTCTAGCTGCTTCCCCTAAACATTGAACTGAACCAAATGAAGCTGCACTCTTTGGAGGTCAAGAAAGATCAAATCAAGAAAGGACAGGGTTCACAAGAATTAACATCTATAGGGTGGCTTCTATGTCCCAGGCCCTCCCAGGGACGTTAGCTACGCTGCCTCTCTTTATTTTCATCATGTCAAGGGGCGAGTATTATCCCCATTTTACAGGTGAGACAATGGAGGTTCTGAGAGATTAAAGAAATTGCCCTCGCACCTAATGAGGACAGCTGAGATAGGAACCCACTCTTATTTGTCTCTAAGGTCTGAATACTTTCCAAGTGGCCGTGTGTACATCTCCCTTTATGAAGTCCCTAGGAAGGCACACAGGTGGTTCATTTGAACTTAAAAGGAATAACAGAAGCTATTTCCACGCAGAAATGACCGAGTCAGGTATTATGTCATGACCCTACTAACTGCCCTCCGGTGACTCTCTGCTTATGGTTATGTAACAATTCACACAAGTCCTCAGTATTCTGCTAGTTTCCCATTTGGCTTTATCCCTATTGCTTTCCTTGCCCCCATTCTCCACTTCCCAGGTCACATTTCAGATCGCCTCACTTCCATGGTGGCCACTTGTCCGTGCCACATTCTTTTCCAGAAATCATCGGCCCTGTCTGTAGAATCAGCTGCAGGAATTTTACCCATCCTTTCAGGCCCATTTTGAATGTTTCCTTGTCCATAAAGTTTTCCTGGTTTCCCCCAAAGATGTGAACGCTTCTTCCTCCAAACTTCCACAGCCCCCTGCGTGCCTACTGGAGGTCTTATCACTTGTGGTCCTACTGGTGATATGGCTACTTGGACACTTGCGTGTCTTCCCACTAAGGTGGGGTGGGGGGCCAAGTTATTCTGCCAAGGACCAGACAGTCAGTATTTTAGGCACTGCAGGTCACACTCTGCTATTGTATTGTGAAAGCAGCCATAGACGACAATACCTAAATGAACTGTGTCTCGGTAAAACTTGATTCACAAAACCAGATGGCAAGCTGGATTGGGCCCCCGTGTGCCACCCCCACTGGTTCTCCAATGTCAGCAATTGTGTCTTCTTCATGTCTACATCCCAACTGCCTAGGTCACAGGTAGCACTCCTAAATGTTTGTGGAACTAAACAGAATTTTTAATTGCTGGAAGCAGAGCTGCTTCCTTAGCTGTCACGGAGGCCCTGAGAACTCTGCAGATTCCTCTCCTCCTGAGATTGTCATCTGTGCCCGACAGTCTCTGAACCTGCGGCTGAATTTTCCTGTAGGCTCAGGACCTTGCCTTGAAGCTTCAAAGGCAGGCTGACTCCTAAGGAGCCACAAAGCTCATTCTGTCAACCCCTTCTCCTCAAACTTGGGGAAAACACGGGTAAGGTTTGGTTGTGAAAAGTCAACTTAGCCTAGGAATCTGCTAACGCAACAAAGGAAGCTGCATAAGGTGATTTCTGACTCAGAGGAAAGGGGAACATGGGTCCCAGGGCGGGAAGAAGCCCGCTCAGACCGTTTTCTTTCACAGAACCAGCTGGTTACTGAATTTGTAAGGGACCTGTAATGGAGAGCTGCTGGCCACTGGCTTCCTGGTTATCTATAGGATAGATCTTCAGAGGCCTCGTTGAGATGATTGAAATCCCACTGACAACGAGTCATCCATCTTTCAGTTATCATCAAACACAGAATATAAAGAAGAGGTTCTCCAGGGATGGGTAACGACCAGCAACTGGAGTGCCTTCAGTAGTTACTTCTCTCTTTTCATAAAGAAGTATAGTTGACCCTTGAACCACATGGGTTTGAACTGCGTGGGTCCACTCACACGTGGAATTTTTTCAATAGATCTACAGTTGGCCTTTCGTATCTCCAGGTTTCACACCGTGGATTCCACCAACTGTGGATTGAAAATAGTATTTTCGATCTGTGGGTGACGAGGGCTGACTGCACACATTGTTCTACACCATTGTATACAAGGGACTTGAGCATATGCAGATTTTGGCACGAGAGGGAGGTAGCCCTGGAACCAATCCCCTGCAGACACCGAGGGGTAACTATAGCTAGGTTTTTGGGGAGTCAAAAGCTATATGTGGATTTTCAACTGCATGGAGATCAGCACCCCTAATCTTCCCATTGTTCAAGGGTCAACCATACATCTCATCTTTTTTTCTCTTTGCCTGGGATCGTGGCTAGAAAATCAGTGTGGATAAAAAGGGACGGTATTTAAGCACTAACAGATTAAGAACCGACTGGGGAGGTTTAGTGAGAAAGGAAACAGAAATCAACTCCCTCTTCCCTACCTCTCTGATGGCTAAACTCTCAGCAGACCCAGAGCCAGCTCCTCTGTTTAGAAGACTGCATGTTATCACAAAGGAGAAGAAGAAAATGAGTCCACAGAAATCATGTTCTCTGCTGCCAAAGCATCCAGACTTTTTCCACCCTTGGCTAGAACCACCAACATAATGCAGCCCTCTGCTCTGTCTCACCCCCCCACACCGTCAGCCCCCTTCTCCGTGCCTCCCCACCCACTCCTTTCAAAAAGAAACATTAGGTTATTTTAAAGCTGTGACCTGGGCAGGCCTCTTGGGCAAGCCCCCTCAAGCTGCTTTCTGGAATAATTCTAATTGCACATCTGCAGCAAAGCTGCCACAGTCTTCACCTATAAAATAAATCCATGTTGCTATAAGCAGATGAGGCTCAGCACTCGGCCGCTGTGAAAAGCATACTGTTTGATCCTTATTATTATTCGATTACACTCATGAGTTATCATTTAAGACAACTGAAGGGAAGTCTGGATGGAAACAGCCGCCGTTCACCCTGTGTGTCTCTCTCCCTCTCCTTTCAGTGACTTAGAAGTGCAGGGGATGTGATTCCGAATCAAACCACCTGGACAAGGCCCTTGATTGTAGGCCCTGTTGGCCGGCCTGTTCCGTGGTCTCCGGGCAGACGCCCGCATTCCTACCAAGTGGAAGGAAATGGGGTGTGGGGAGCAGTGGGGTGGGGAGCAAAGGAAAGGCCTGTGTTCAGCAGGTCCCAGAGCTGATGGCATTACTCACATGTGTTGGGAAGCATTGGGGTACAGTTTTGAGAACTGTGGGGCCGAGTCCTCCGGGCCGTGGGGTGCCGCGTGGCTGATCACCATCATTATGGGCCTATGGGGATACATTCTCTTAGACATTTTGAAGTAATTAATGCTCTCGTTAGTGATTAAGTCTGTGAAGTAGTCCTGAAACATACATTTGACACAAAACAAAAATTACAAAAGGTGACATTCATCAGATCACATTTGAATACTGCTTTCCTCAGAAGCAACTCAGTGAATGACGAGGTACGCGCTAAAGCCGGAAGGAGCACTGTACTTCCCAAGACAACAAAACACCTTCCCTAACAGACAAAAATCCGTTGCCAGTGACTTTCTAGAGTTGCTAGCTCGGCAACATGCAAAAAAACGCATTTTAAGGAGTGCACAACTTAGCAATGAGGAAAGAAAAGTCAAGTCCTGTTTGCCCAAGATAGCGATCAGATCTGGCAACCCAAATGCTAGAGCATATGAAACACCGGATACATATTTCATTCTCAGATTTCGTTGATGTAATCCGTTGACAAAAAATTTAATTACTCCAAGGGCAGAAAACACCCACACCCACTACATATTCATTCACAGTTACAGAACACACACACACACAGATACACACACACACACACACTCACACACATGCACAAACAAATGGAAAGATCTTTTCTTCAAATTGAAAAAAATCCCGGTGGGAATTATACAATAATTCCTAAGGAAAACCTTGGCCAAAATCTGGGTGCACAGGGAGAAGCTGCAACATTGTATCAATTAATTCACTTGAAACACTAAATATGGGAAGCAGTTGATTTCCTGCAGATTATCCTCTGTTACTTGCACAACTGAAATGATACAGCTGCTGAGATTAGAGCCTGACTTGCTAATAAAATGCCTTAACTTGCAGTCCAAGGGGCTGATGCGAGTCTATAAGGGGGAGGGAGGAAATGGAATGAAAAGGAAAGAAAAGATGAAAACTTAACTTAAACCACCTGCTTCTCTAAGTGTGTATCAATGGCCTGGAGCTCCAGCATAAACTTCAGAAAGTGCCCAGGCAGGGTTCACAATGTCAGAAGCTTCCAGGCATGACTAATCGCATATAGATTTAAGAACCAGAACAGCTGCAAAGAACAGTGCCCGAGGGACAAAATCTGTGTCACGTGTCATTGTTAGGACAAGTCCACAGCCTATCACCTTCTTCCAGGGGGGGGGGTCTATTTCATTCTTTCCCTCACTTTAAAAAAGATATATATTCCTTTTGGACACAGTTGTCTTTGACACTTAATCAGCTGTGATAATGGGCGAGTTACGCTGATTTAGTCTTTGGAGGGAATCTTGATTACTTTGCTCTCCTTAGGACAACAGGGAAAGAAAGGTTAATGGCTTGAACAAGGAGCATGAAAAGCATCCCCACAGATAAAAAATGATAGCAGTGACAATTAGTGGACTTTGTAGGACCGTTGCTCAAATCTGCCTCTAAGGTCCCTCCCAGCTCTCAACTTTGATGAGTCTGGAAACCTATTAGCAGTGTCTGTGAATTCATTTGCATTCGTTGTTTTCTGAAGGGTATAAAAGGGCGAGACTGACTCCTAATCTCTCACCAAGTCCCTTGCGCTCAAATCAGGTCAAGCATAAAGACAGTTTTGTGGCAAAATGACATCGAGTCCCCTCTTTCTGATTTCTACCAATGCCTCTTTCTAGTGATCTGCGCTAAATGGAGCCGATTCTTGGCCTTTTTGAGGCAAATGAGGAAGAGATGGGTATGGCCAGAAGGGAAGAGGATATTTTAGGCTAATTAGGGACTAAATTCAAAGATATTTTTCCTCCTCACTCCTGTGATCTGAAAATCGTTTTATTTACATTGGCAATCACAGAACCTTTGTGAATGAATTTTAAAGTCTAATGTACGATCTATTCGTTAGAGAACCGTGGGACATGTCAATTTCAGTTTCTATGAACTAATGTGGGAACCTGAGGATTGACAGGCTTCGAGACTTTGGTGGACTCTGGCTGCCATGGGGCAGGTATCCTTGTCACATATCTAAGCTTGGTCAGACGGAAGTAAAAGCAGGGAGTGTCGTTTCCCAACCTTTGATTATCCTGCTTGTCTGCTCTTATTTGTACATCTAAATCTGAAGACAAAATCGACTTTCATCCTAATGAAAAGCAAAATAGTACAAGATGAACATTTGATTATGCGGACAAGTCCTCTGGGGGTGGGAGGGAAACCAAAAATTATCACAAGACAGAATGGATGCATCTATGATTTTCTTGATGATACTTTCATCAAAGGCTGATTGCCTTCTATTCTAATGAGGGGGGAAAAATTACTACATAAAGTCAGTGTTCCTTGAGAGTCTTTTCTTGCCTGGAGTTTAAAATTACCTTAACATTTCTCATTCTAACATTGTGAGAACATAGAAAGCCGATCTTGTGGATAGGTTAACTCACTGAAAATGGCTGTTCCCCATTATGCACAAAGTAAATTGAAGCAGTGTAAAAGGGCCTGAAAATTACCTTTGCATAATCAAATCCATGCTTTTCTTTGATGCCATTGCGACAAACAGTGTAATTATAGAAACGAGAATTCTTGATTAACCCAAGCCATTCTCGCCACCCAGGAGGGATGTAGCTGCCATTATATTCATTGAGGTATTTTCCAAAAAAGGCTGCAATGGGGGGAAAAAAAGGATTATTGTCTCATATGAAATGATTGCTCATAAATAAATGCATAAACATGACATGCTGGCTTGAAACAGAGACAGTGAAACAAAAGTTAACCTAGGTAATAGTGGATGCCAAAATAGCATTAATGTAATATTCCGACCCTTTGGGAAAATGACATACACACATTTTCCTTCTGAATAAATAAAAGTAGCCCCCAAATACACGGCTTATTGTTCAATAAAATCACCGTAACAACCATGGTACAGTGGATGCAGCTATTCTTGTGGTTCTACGGGGGATACCAGCAGAATGTAGCCTTTTGTTAAGTTGATGTAACAATAAGAGAAATAGCCAGTGTGAGATTTACAATGCCACCCCTGGGCACGTATTGGAGAATTGAAAGTTCAGTCTTTGTGATAAATGAAATTTCCCAACTTACTGTTGGAGAGTTGTGAATTACAGAAACACGACTGAAAAGCTTGTCTTTGTTGTTGCATATCCAGAGAGCACAAATTTTGTGGCGAACTCCATTTCTATGGGACGTGGTCAAGGTTTTTATGTCACGTGTATTTTAGGGCATCCGTGTTTACATTCTGTGTCTTTTATGAACGTTTATGTCTGTTGGTAATCAAAACATTCTGGCAACATGGAGTTACTACATAGATAAACTAATTTTCCTAGAATGATATAATCCTATAAAAATTTGCGCCAGAATCATTCCACTGTGCCTTGAACAGGCCACTGGAAGGACTTCACATTCTAACTTCGGCATGTCACATCCAAGAAAGGCGACTGTGCATCACGGCTTACTGAGCCTTTTGGAGAGAGACACCGAGGATTTGGTCCCCTGCCAAAGATAACGATAGGAGAGGAGGTGACAGGGAGAGTAAGGCGGGTTGGGTTTCAGTTTCTATGAACTAATTTGGAATCCTAGGAGTGATAGCCTTAGAGACTTGAGATTCTGGGGTTTCAGGAACACAGTGGGTGCGATTCTCAGTAGGATACCTATCATCAACAGAAAGGTAGCCATAAATGTATTGCTGGCACACTTTTGAGAGAGAAAGAGGGTGATATTTGTAATTATTGTCATTCCACCAGGAAAACAGGTGTAAGCAAGCACTATTCAGGGTATACCTAGATGTTTGATCACCCTATTAGGCACACACATAGCGTTCCCCTCAAGTATGAAGGACTAGAGACCATTTTATATATGTACATATAGGGATACATATGGGTGTAGGCATATGTGTGTGTACACACACACCTGCATCTATTCACACATGCATGCAGTTTTAATTTTCCTGATTTTTTAAAAGGCTGCCATCTTTAATCGAGGGAGAGACCATGTCCTCTGCCGTCTGTGTCAAAGCCATTCTCCGTCTCATTAAGCAGGCTTTACAGGTGCCTCCACTTACATACACGAGGAAAGGGAGTTCCTGGATGACTGGATTGGATGATGGAGCAGATCCTAGAATCCAGGCACTTCCAGGTATTGCTCCTTAAAGCACACACATCTAAACCTTTTTCACATTTTCTTAATGAATTATTTGTCGTACGTCATTCTGTGTCTTTAAGGGATAGCTATTTACCCTGCTTTCATCTTTGATCAACAACTACCTGTAGAAAGCCTCCATCTGAACGTTTTACTCGACCTTAAGACAGTCGTCCAAACAGAATCATTTTCCCTCCTAAATTTACTTCTCTCCTCAAGTATCCTTTAATTCTCTGAGTGGCATAATCACGCCCTGCTGTTTAACCAGGCTTGACAACCTAGAACCTTCCCTGATTCCATCTGCTCCTTTGCTCTGCTTGTCCAGCAGTAGCTACCACCTGTAGGTTCTACCGGGTAACAGCTCTCGAAACTTCCCTCTTTCTCTGATTATGACGCCCCTCATGGATGCTCGTAGTCTCCTGACCAGCTTCCTTAGCCAGGCTCCAGTCTTTCTACTCTCACTGCCACCTTCCTGAAGACCTACTCTGGTCACATCACCCTCCTCTCACAATCTAGATGGACCTTTGTTGCCTGCAGAATCACATTTAATTTGATAGCGTGCCATCCAAGGCCTTCTGAACAAAATCCCTCTTTGCAACCCCATCTTGCGTTCCTGTTAACTGTCCCTCTCTCCAGCTCTGTTTGCTCTGGTTTCCACTTCCCTGCCTCTGTCAGGGCTACTCTCTCCATCTCCCTCTCTGGGTATCAAGGCCAGAGCACAGGCCATTTCACTCCCACTCTTCGCCCCAATCCCACAGGAATTTCTGTCTGTGCTTTAATGCCATCTTCCCTTTCTTCCTCGTGGCACAGTCATGTTCATATTTAAGCCTCATCCTTCTTAGATGGTAAGGCATTTGAGGGCCAACACAGCCTTTGCCTCGTCTCTGAACCCCACCCCCATCCTCGCACATAGTATAGTATCTCCATAATTTTTGTTTCTTGAACTGGAATTCATGGACCTCCCCCCATGTATTCTGGGGATTCCAGTCTTGTTAAGTGTTGCGTTTTCCACTCAAATTATAATGTTTTAAAGCTGATTTGGTCTAAATATTTTCATAGACTAGAGCTTCAGAGTTGCTGAAGTTGATACTTCTCAGATGCATTTCCTTCGAAGGGTTGACTCAAGCCTGAGGAACATGACAATGTTTATTTAGTTGTTGAATAAAGGCGTTTATCTCTTGAATCTGTGAATGAGTGAGTCAAACAAATCATCACTTAGCCAAACGCCCACTGTTGGAGGATTCTGCCAGGGCCCTGAAGGAGATCGAAGGGTGTAGGACCGAGTGTCAGAGGCTCTCACGTCAGCTATGACTCAGGGTTTCCCTCCGAGCTGACTATGTACAGTAGGAATTCTCCTAATGAGGGTTTCTTGTCTTCACAGATTAACCCACCACCTTCTCACAAAGAATCACAACATGTTTTTCTGACAAAAGGCAACATAACTGGGAGTCACAGGCAACTGACCAAGACCACACCCCACCATCATTACTTCAGAAAGGGTCTGTTTCCAGGAACCTACCGCTTAATGAGCTCAGGCACAGATCTCGCCTCTGGCCTGCTCCTCGGCCCTGGGGGTTGATTCCATTTTTCTCTCTTTTTGTCTTCCAAGCAGTAAAAGAGTATAATGGTTTGGGATATAAACCCTAGAGCCAGCCCGCCTGGGATCCAGTCCTGGCTTGCTACTTGCTAGCTATGCGTCCACGGGCAAGGTACTTGACTGTCCCCCGCCTCCAATTCCCTTTCTGTAAAACCGAGAAGGTGATAATGGCAGTGGTAGGGTGGTTGTCAGGATTCAAAGACTTCAGACACAAGTATTTGCTGAATACAGTGCCTGGCACGTAATAAGGGCTTTTTGAGTGCTGCTGTCACTAGTATTATCAGCACCGCCACTATCGTGATCCTTTCAACTCTGAGTTCTGATTTGAAGTCATTCACCATTCGGCAGTACCAGGGAACCTCATCCTAGGGTTGACAGATTTTTTGAGAGGTCACATAGTTTTCTTTTCCCATCTGACTTACTTTTGTGGCAACAAATTCTCACCCATTTGGCTTCCATTTTCCTGCTGGATTCATTTTAAAAGCTGTCCTGCTACTTTTAGTTTTATTTTTGTGTGTTTTCCCCTCAGGGCAGCCATGCCACGTCATTCCTGCCCTCCCTTCATTGTTTCACTCGTTAGGTTATTTTGTACTGTTTCCTATCCATTGCCATGGCTATTCCCTCTCTGTTAATCCTCCCCTTGTAAACTATTTCTGCAAGTCTCCTAACTGTGCTTGTTATTCATGTCAGAACTCCCTCCAGGTTTTTGGTGTCTTTGTGTTAATGGAGTGTAAAAAATGTACTCAGTATTCCAGATGTGCCCTCACCCATCACGCTTGTTCCAAGAGAGGCTGGGATCTCATGAGTCACGATGTGGCACCCCAGTGTTGGCAGCTTCAAGTGACGCTGGCCTTTCTTGTTGCCTCCTGACATTGAGACTCATTTGTAATCACCCCTGGCCTCTTTCAACATTACGCGGCCTGGTAGCGCTCTGCAATTGATTATCTGGGCTTCTAATTATTTTCCTCCAGATGTATTAAATCTCTTTTTCCCTCCCCAAAATGAATTTCATTTTCTTGCTCATATTGCCTTTATAGTATGTGTAGTTTGAAGTTTTTCTCTCTTTTGGCATTGGCAATTCAACTCAACTTACTACTATGCTATCTGAATACACTGCTAACATGCCATCATCCTTCTATACCATTTTCTTCTCTGGGACTCCATTAAACACATCTCTTCACAGCTGTTTAAGAAGGTGGTGGTGGTGGTGGTGGGGTTAAGTGACAGGGAAAAAGATTAGAAACACCTGATTATAATTATTTTTGACTTGAGGCCATGATACTCTGTCTACGACTATCTGTTCCACAACACGTAGAAAAATTTCCTTGAACTATATGAAGCAAAGGCATTTATTTTTAAGTCGGCTTAAAAATAGTAACTACATAAAAGATTTTTGATGCCGTAGAGAAGTTACATCTTGTTTAATATAAAAATGGCATACTAACTGAGCTTTTCCTCTATGTAATTGATAGATGTCGGTCGCAGGATTTCACTGGTAGTAACTAAAAATATACACAATTTTGAACCAAGTTAAAATTATGATTTATTCTTATGTCGACTTGTACACATGAGTCTGGTTTCCCCAATTAGATTGTAAATCTAATGAAGAAAGGGGTCTTATTTTATATCTCTTCGTATCCTAGTGTCTAGTGTAGTTCTAAGCCTACTGTGGTTCAATGAATAGCATACTGTATCATATGTTTATGTGCTTACCAAAAAGCTATAATACCATAACTCATAAAAATAGGAATATTAGTTTGCCTTACTTTAAATGAATTCTACATTAAAACAATCCCATATTAGAGAATTAGTATACTTGCTATAAGTTACATAAATTTTGCAATGCACCATATTTTGCCATGTATAATGCGTATTTTTTTTTATAATGCGTATTTTTTTGCCCAAATTTATGAAGGAAAAATAAGGATGAGCCATAATACATGGGTAGTACTAATTCCGTATCTACATAAATGGTTTTAATTCTTTTATTTATGCTTATGAGTTAAAAGTGTAACTCTAGAAATCAATAACAATATCCATATGCAAAATAATACCCTGGAATACAATCATAGGTTTTGTCGAACTTATGACGAACTTGTAACTGCAAAGAATTCTTGGCCTTCTATGATGCGTAAATATAGTAAATTTGTTACCATTACATAAAATTTCTTGTACTTATGTCTTGGTGCTGTGCTTTGTAATTATTTGTTACATTAAATTTCTTGTACAGTACATTAAAAAATAAATGCTAAAGTTATTTATAATACAAACAACAAGCACCTAAATGTAAACAAATAAAATTTTGAATTGAAAAATTAAAACGAAAAATTTTTTCCCTGAAAGTTTGGACCAAAAACGTAGGTGCGCATTCTACACTGCAAAATACGTTAAAAAGATATGAAATTAGAAAATTGATTAATTTGTCTAAATTATTTTGTTACAAAAGAATTCTTTACAAAAAGATTTATTGCAGATCTCTATAAAATATTACCCCTTCCACTCCAGTGATATGAAGTAGAATTTTAGTAAGACTAAAATTTAATTCACATGAGAGTTCATGTATCACGTGTTCTGATTATAATTTGAACACTACAATTTTTAAATAAATCAACATAATAATTACAGTGATTATAATAAAATTACAGTATAATTTTGGACAGAAAAACAACGTAGGAATCATCCTAGTTCAATCTTTGCATTATAAACATTGGAAAACTGGCCTTTACAAGTTCTCAGAACAAATTAAAGGCAGAGCTAAGATGTGATTGCAGCTCTCCTGAGTTTTTGTTCAGCATTTTTGTTAACACTTGATGCTGCCTCTCAAATGTGGGTTATTACTTTTACCTTAGACACGTATCCTACGTTTTACATTCATGTCTATACCCTCACAAGAAATGTAAACTAAATTTTGTTTTTGAGCATACAGTCAGGCAGGATATTCACTTTTATGACAGATATCCCATGTCATTCCCAGTTCACTTGTCAGAACATAAAATGCAAGACATGTTCCTGTATTTTCCCCTTCTCGAACATTTAAGCTGTTGTAGAGTCATATTTTCCATGAGTAAATTTAGAAAAATTTAGGCAATAGCCAGTCCAAAAATATGCCTCAGTTCTGAAAAAGAAAATTCATGTCATGTAATAGTAAATACAATATTGGATCAATTCGATTCATTAAATCCATGTATTCTGGATGCCTCCCAAAATAAGCCTTTTAGTAATTTGTCTTCTCTGAGCTGTTCTTCATAAATCTGATTGCTGCTTTATGCTTCTCTCTTAATGGATATTTATATGTAATACACATTTCAGTTTCTGTCATTTTTTTTTTTTTAGGTTCTCTGCTAAATGTTCTAAATAATGTATTCATTAGTAGGAAAACAATAAAATATTTATACATTGGCTCTTTTCCGACTAGTCTAGTGGCTCGTAAATAATTATGCTGGTTTGATCCCTGCTCACCAGTTCTTAATTTCCTAAGGTGCCTGTCATCTTGATGTGCTTATTTGTCTATTTTCAAATGTTTCTCTGTCCCTGGCTAGATCAATAATTATCATCGTAGAGACATCTTTACCTCTTAATTGTCTCAGACACTTCAATATGTTCCCATCAAAGATAAATTTAAACTCTGTAGATCTCTATCACTGCCATTTTAGTCTTCTGTTTGTAATTTTTCTGATTTATGAATGGACACATCAAAATTTATTCTCCTAACTAAAATAATTTGGAAAAGTCTTTTGTTTCCCTTAAAAATTCTTTTTAATTTATAAGATGACTCACTATAAATTCCATTGTAACTTCAGTGTTTATCTGGACCCTTGGGGGAAAGCTTGGCTTCGGAATCAGATTTAATTTTCAGGAAGAGATCTCCTGTGCTTGGAGAAGACAACTAACTGAAACAGGCCCACTAGGCTGTACAAAAGGATAGACACCCCTGCCACTGGGGAGGCCACAGTGTGCAATTTCATCCTAGACCTAACCCACAAGGTTAGAGCAGCATACTGGAAACAGGCCTGAAGACGATGCCTGATCTTGACATTAGAACATCAAATGTGTCACTTCAGCAAGTCACCTTCATCTGTGGGTCTAAGTTTGCTCATCTGAAAATAAGGGAATTGAATTAAACTAGCTTGGAGTTTTATTTAAGCTCTGGTAATCCACTGTAGGGTGGATACAGCCTAGCATAATTAAAACAAGCACCAGAATACACTACGTTTCTTAGAAGCAACGACGTTGTTTTTATCTTGGCGACTCAGTGTACTTTGTAATGGACGGTGTTTCAGTTTTTGCCTTTGCTATCCTGGAAGAAGCTTATTTCTGAATAGACAGCCTTTCTCTGTAACTCCATGGCATGCAGCTTATATATCAATCTTTGCCTTGACTTTAACTAGTTCTACTCTTTATTTCCATTTGCCAGGGTCCTAATTGCTCTATATTCTATTATGTTATATGTTTCTCTGTGAGGCTTGATACATGATAGAAGCACATCTAAAGAAATAATGTAGAGGAAAGGCTGTGGAGTCTAATGTGCTGGATTCATTCTATCACTGACTAGCTTGTCTTCTAAAACAATGAACTCTCGAGTTGTCATTTCTTCACTGGTAACATGGACAAATCCTTTCTTTCAAGGTTGCTGTCAGAATCAGGTGAGACAACTTAGCTAAAATGCCTGGTATAGGGTAGCTAATTTCTTTCTCTTCCCTCTTTCTTTACTGAGATAAACTTACAATCAAAAATTGTATATATTTAAGGTATACAACCTGATAGCCTGATACATATAAACATTATGAATATTCATGCTCGCCAAGCCAATCAACATATCCATCACCTCACATCTTTATTACTTTCCTCTTTTCCCCTTTGTGGTGAGACAAAGATCTACCCTCTTAGGTATATAATACAATATCGTTAACTCTAGTCACAATGCTGTATATTGTATCTCCAGAACTTATCATTTTCTTTTTTTTCCCCTTTTTTGGTTTCACCCTGAAACAACTTAGCAAACCCTAGTTGACTACTCTCAGTCCTGGCAGGGTTCTCTGTGTCACCCCACATCTCTATTTCTTATCATGGACATCGTTCCTATTGCTCTGGATATGGTGAGAGCCCCAACCCTTCAAGCTGCATGTCTACTGCTAAGGGATTAAATTATAGGGAGCCTGGGAGTTGATCTCACACATGCTTTTCATGAGCAAAATACAACTGGGTGGTTAAAATCAGGAACCAGGCATTAGGGGACCATTTCTGATTTTGCTTCTGAGCTGGTCACACGATATTTGAAATCCCCACCTCAGGTATAAAACAGAGCCAAGTATACTTGCTGTCTCTGAAGCCTACAGGGATGTTTGATGGATTTGCAAATTGCTTTGGAGCTCTCTAATGAAAGGTGCTATAAATTTAAATCACACATTCAGGAGAAAACACACTCAGGATAAGGCACTCTGAGCAACCTAGTTTCTTTCCTAAGCATAAGCCAACGTTCTTGAGATGCATGCAAGGAGCTTCCTCTGAGTGGAGATCTTAAGATGCCTGGGAATGACAAATCCCACCATGAATATTTCACCATGAATATTTTCATTCATAAATAAGTATTAAGTGCCCATGGGGCGTTCTGCAAAGAAGCAAATGGCCACATATTTCCTGAGTCCAGTGGGAAAGCTTACTTTCATTTTTTTAAAGAGATTTAAGAGAATATATTTATCTGAAATCCTTTATGTTTATACCTTCAGGTGAGAGAATCTGTAAAATCATTTCCAACAGGTTTTAAGGATGACATCACTAATTCTTATAAATAAGTCTCAGTGGCTCTGAAAAAAACTATTTTGCACTGTGGCCCCTCTAGCTATATCCTTGTTTCCTTTCGTGAAGAAATGCTGAGAAACCCCCAGAGAGCATCTAAATGTTCAAAGAATAAAGGCTTTGGTGAGAGTTGGTGAGGGACCATCTTATGAGAAGGTGCCTTGCTTCTTTCTTAGAAAGACTGGAATGATTTTCATGACCTCTCTTGAAAGAGGACCCCAGTCTTCAAAAGACCAGCTAACCTAAACCTTTCTTTTGCTGTATGAGGTGAAATAACAAAAGGCGTAGCCATGGCCTTCTTGTCCTGGAAGATGGAGGTGAACATTTGAGATCTACAAATGACCACAACTGAAGCTAAAGAAACTCCAATTAATCCTATTAATTTTGAAGGAAAAATAGATGAATTAATAAGGTACACATCATTGGTTTATTCATTCAGTTATTTATCATTCATAAATAACTGTGATCACCTACTGTGTGTCCCAGACTTCCCTGGGGGAGATGCTAAGCAGTTTCAAAATCCTTGATGGTTTCTCACTGAACAAGCAGCAGGATTTATCAACATCTAAGACCAGCTTCAAGTGGTTCCATGATCCCTCAAGATTTGGGGAAGTTGAGGGAAGCAGGAAAATGTTATACAAATGCATCTGTTGTAAGTTCTCCTGAAAAATTCCAAGTGCTGGGTGCTCTGATGGGCACACCATTTTCACAACATGTCCAGTGAGAATCATTCTGACTTTTCTCTAAGGGCTTTCTCATGGGTACATCCTTCAGAGTGAAAAAGCAAGGGACGGAGAAGCTACTGATACAGCCTAGAATACTTCCATTGAGGGACTTACTGGAACTCCATATATTTCATTATACACTGCCTTTTCCTGTGTCTAAGACATATTCTCAAAGGCTCCTGAGAGCCTAAAGGCCAGCTAGGTCACCCTTTACCTGTTCTGTAGCCGGTGTTGTTAAGATACACAGCGAAAGTCCGAGGTTCGTGCATCGCCTGCCATGAGGGGGAAGAGCAATTCTCATTGTTGGTGAAGACGTTATGGTTGTGCACGTACTTCCCTGTGAGCATGGAGGACCGGGAAGGGCAGCACATGGGTGTGGTCACAAAGGCGTTGGTGAAAGTGGTCCCACCGTGCTCCATGATCCTCCTCGTTTTGTTCATGACTTGCAGGGACCCTGAAAGGCACAATTCCAGTGTCGCTGAGCAGAGCGCCCCACACAAACACCCATTTCTGTCTTGTCACTCAGTGACTCGGCTCCCCTGATTTATCAATTTCCTCCCCTTGGCTTGAAGGAGTTTATAATTTGACCCGCGCTCATTTCCAGCACAAAATGAAACATGTGGGATCCTACCAGCTCAAGTATTTTGCAGAATAATAAACACATTTCAGCCGCTCACCTTCTTAATCACATAAATAAATAAATAAATAAATAAATAAATAAATAAATAAATAAATAAAAGGGGCAGGCTAATCTGATAATTAAAGCTAGAATTTGAGATAGGGAGCAGATTCAAAGGCCAGCCGCCCTTTGAAGATTACAGGAAACAATAGCCTGTTACACAGAGCATCAACTCCCCAGCCCACCCCACATGCACAAAGCTAGTGACACTGCAGAGATGACTAGTGTTTTAATCATAGGAAATAAAGAGGAAAAAAAAAGTCTTCGATGTTGTAACTTGGTATCCTATAGCAAACTCACAAATGCCTGCCCAGTTTTTTTTTTTTTTTTAACCAGGATAGCACTACCAGTTTATATTTTCACCTGTTTACATGTAATTTTAAAGACAGGTGTGTGCTTGTGAAAGAGCTATGATTCTAATCCACTCAAACGTATTTGCGTGGTCGTAAAATCTTCCATTTAACTGTAAAAGATGAAGTGTAACATAAGATTGCTGAGGAAGAAAAAAAAAATTCTATTTCGATTACTTGATCCAGCCAAACACTGCAGCTGAAACAACATCCAACTACTGCAGAAAAAAGCACAGGCCAGAATTCAATAGCCTTTTCGGGACTTGTCAAGAAATGCACGACAGAGCACTACAGCCAAACCCACTGCATTTGATTCCCCTGGAGCCTCACATTTCCACAGGTCCCACTTCTTCCAAAGAAAGGGAGAAAGTCTATGTAGTTTTCCAGCAAGGAAGGAAATCGTAATGCAAACCAGGCAAGCATTCAGAGCAGAAGAGAAGCGAGCCACCATCCAAAAAGCCACAGTTAGCTTGATTTTTTCACATACCAGCTTTTGCCGTTCACGTGAAACATAGGAAAACAGGAGGAGGGGTTCTAATGGGTCTTTTAGAGTTCCCTAAAATACGTTCACTTAGGAGGACTCCTAACTGCCTTTTCCCCCTCTGGATGTCTTCAGGGGCAAGCAACCTTTTTGTAATCAGTGAATAACAAGTAGTGAGCGCCCACTTCATGCTGAACAGTCCATCAACTTGCATTCTGGGCTGGTCCCCAAGTGTAGCATTCACAAAGGAAATGCAAAATTGTGTGCTGCCTCTGGTCTTCAGGAGTCAACTACCTAGAAGAGAACGTACATATAAAAATCCCTGGGAGATATTTGCAAAGCAACTTACACACACGAGTATGGATATAGCAGCCAGTGTCTCTGGGGATAGAGGGGACCAGGAATGAATGTCTCATAAGAGTTCTGAAGCAAGAGATGAGGGCAAGTGGAAGGACAGAAGGAAGACAAAGTGGATTGTTGGGAGAACGGGGAGGATGCTAAGAAGTCAGTGGAGTGATGAGTACTACACACTGATGTCCTGGAATCGAAAAGAAAATGGAGGATTCTTGGGATGAAATGTGGGAGGTGGAGGTAGCAAAGAGCTGGGAGACTGCGTAGAGATGTTTGGATTTGACAGAATAGACAAAATGAAGGCAGAGTTGATCCTTTGTCAAAGGCATGAACATCATGCTAAGAAAAGTCTTTGAGGAGGTGGCTGTGGCAATGTGGCAATGGGGTTATGTTAAGATGTGGGAACAGGCTGATCCATTGGGGTGGAGCCAAGAAGTCGCTGAAGCCATCAGGCCATGAGGTGAAAAAAACCTGAACGGGATTGTGTCTCTAAAAATAGAGCGACTCTAAGAAGCAGACTCAAGAGACTTTGTAATGCATCAGAGGGCTACGAGTTGACCACAAAGTTTTCGGCATAGGAAGAAGACTGCAGACGTAATTGTTTCACTATGAGTCAAGAAGTAACTAAAAAGAAATATGCACTATAGAGACCATTTTAGAAATGTTGCATTTTATATTTGTGTTGGTTGATCAAATAGGGGGCAACATCCTGGACATAAATAGATGAGTAGGATCATGGGAGTGGGGACAGAGTCCAAAGTCTGATGAACAGTCTCAAGATGCCTAAGTCTGTTCGCTTCGTCCCTCTCCTCTTTAGATTACTGTAGTACTTACTCCCTGTGATGTCTTGAATTTTGGGAAAACTCAGCAAACACTGTTGATGGACTTTCATTGCCTAATATTGTCTTAATTTCAAAGGATGAGCTCTTAGAGTTTCCTTTATGAGCCTAATTCTTAGCTGAATTCAAATTAGAAAAAAAAAAAATAGAGCTGGAGGCCATCTTCTAAGGTCTTGAATCACAAAGCTACAATCTCCAATTTATAGACTAATCCGGACTGCAACTATGGGATGATAGGTCAAAATCTGATGTAAGGTTAAATAACATAAAAACAGGCTAAAACTTAGTTCACATTTCCGGAATTACCCCAGCCAGGACTCTCGCCTCATTCTAAGGATCACACGTTTCTTAATTAACTAAGCTGACTGTCGAGGTCCTCAACAAGCTCTGCCAATGCTCTGCTTCCATCCAGTCCCTGTGTTAAAGGGGCTGATGATGACATTTGGTCCCACTGTCACTGTGACCACTGCATTTCCACCACTGGCGCTCCTGAAAGTGGGCATCTGGCTTGAAGTTTCTCAGTAGACAGGAGATTCGGAGACAATCTTCTCCTAACTTTAAAAATCACCCAGAGAGCATATTAAAACACAGAATTCTGGGCCCACCCACAGATACTGACTTAGTAAGACCAGGGAAGGGCCAGAGAATTTGCATTTCTAACACGCTCCCTGTCCATGGTCCACACCTGGAGAAGTATTCTAGGCTGGACACAGAATCAGGGAAGCTAGAGCTGGGAGAGACTTTGGTGGCTGCCTTGTTTTAAGTGACCTAAGTGGCTCAGACCTCTTCCAAGGCTGCAAGATACTATAGGACAGGAAAAGAAAACACTGATTTCATACTTAGTCTCAGGTTTCCATTAAGTGTTTCACATACATCAATCCATCGTAATCCTGACAATCAACTTTTGCCGCGGGTGCTATTATATCTTATTCTCATTAGGGATGATATAAATAAGGTGCACAGGGTGAAATAACATGCCCGGGGCCACACAAACCTACGGAGCAGAGCTCAGACGCAGTGCAGGCAGCCTGCTCTAGAGACCATCTCTTAAGCTCCATCTAGGCTGTGACATTGATGTTTCAAGACGACGCAACAGAAATGATATCTGTTTGCAGTCAAGAGATGCCTCCCTTTCTGGAGCCTCATACTTGCTTCATCTGGACTCTTAGGGAGATACTAACAGACACTGATGGTTGCCTCCTGCCCTCTGAAGCACTGAAGTGATCTCAGTAGCTGAGGCCCCCGTGAAGGGTGAGGGCTACAGACGTGTCTTCTTCAGTCATTGACAGCGACCTTGGTGTTCAACGCGGCCTCTGATCTTGGTGCATTCCCTGGCTAGATGCGGATGATGGAGTGCAGGAATCATACCTTTTCCCTCTGCTGAGCTGGGAGGCACCAGACTGCCACCCTCCCCGCTCCCCCCCCCAAGCAAGAAGCCTGAATTCATTACCATTTAAAGTTGTCCTGTGAGGTGGAAGCCTGACAGGATGCTATGAAGTGACTGTGATGAGTCCTACCGCTGAGCAGGCTGGCTTGAGGACCAGGAAGGTCCAGGCCACAGTGGAGTCCGAGGACTGCCAAGAAAAGCTGCCCCAGTACCAGAGTTTGCAGGTTGGGACTGGGGACCTCTGCCATTGCTCCTGCAAGGGTGGCGAGGCCATGACAGGATGCCGCTGGGTCAGTGGTGACTGGGGGGGACACAGGGGGCGGGGGGGCGGTAAGGAGACACGGCACTCTTCGGGAATCCTGCAAACATACCAGGTTGCAAGTTGGGTGGTGTTTAAAAATCCAGGCTCTAGGAAGAGTTACTTGGATGGAGTGTGTGATAGGGTATGTATTGGGGCTGGATGGAAGCGTGGGCCAGGCACACTGAAATCATTCTACACACCCATCCCCCAACTCATAATTCCCAACCCAACTTATCTGTGCAAAAAAGGTCAGGAGGGAGACAATGTCCCACTCATCTGAATGACTTTACCAAAGTCACATAGCGAGCTTGAATGACTTTATTTACATGTTAAACTTTACAGCAATGTGTTACTTTTTGTGATTCAAGTATCTTAGTGTTTGATTAGTCAATATTTGGTACTATCAAACCTTAAAATTTTCATCAAGCCTACTTATCATGTCCAGGAAAACTCACAAACCCTGAAATGCAATAATAACTATTGCCATCGCTATCCCTTAAGGAAATCCTGGGCATGTGGAATTCATATATACCTGGCTCCCAAGGGAGACACCCCGTCACCCCACCAAGTGGACTGTAATGGTACATGGTTTGATGAGTGACAGCAACAAGCAAACACAACCCTGATTAATTA
The DNA here is from genome assembly GCF_004115265.2 of Rhinolophus ferrumequinum. Classification (NCBI taxonomy): domain Eukaryota; kingdom Metazoa; phylum Chordata; class Mammalia; order Chiroptera; family Rhinolophidae; genus Rhinolophus; species Rhinolophus ferrumequinum. The sequence goes on from NC_046297.1 coordinate 11,727,880, forward strand.
CACAGGGTTGTTTTTAGATGGCATTGTCTTATGATGAGGTAAAGTTAATGTCCTAAATATATAAACGGTCAGTACTGAATATATCACTGCTATCTTCTCATATGCCAACTGTTAAGTATAGCACCTTAAACAGTGCCATTTCCAATATTAAAAGTGGCTTTATTGGTCTAGTGAATATTTCAATTCTGAAACATAAGACAAAAATAACACGAGAAAACAGTATACCTTCTTCTATCCAAACTGTGGAATTGGTAGGAAAAAATCCAGATGTTTTGGCTAAAACCAGTGGAAGAAAAACAAATTGGGGAATAAAGGGACCAAGAAGCAGATAATAAATCAATCTGGAGTGTTTCTAGGCCACTTGGACTCATTATATTTTTCCCCCCAAAGAGCAAAAGGCCATTAAAAGTGGAGACTAGTTTCTGAGGGGAATGGAAATGAAATGCCTACAGAGCTAGACAGAGAAGGTAAGCAAGTGAAGGCAGCCAGGTACAAGAAAAATCACACGGCTCTTGCCCGTTCAGTTTTTCACATTTGATAGCCGTGTAGGTGCACAGAACTCTTCCCTGACTATAAGAAAAACCACAGTATGGCCATGATAAATGGGCCTACGTGTTGGAGAGCAATGGAGAGTGGTGGGGACCTGGGACATTCTGGGGAAGAAATGCCCGACATAATGGGGGCAGCTTTGACTGCTTTCAAGCATCTAATACATCGTTGCCTCGTGGAAATGCAAGCCCTCAATCTTCTGAATTTTCAAGAAAAGTTGGAACCTGGATTTTTTTTTCCCCCTTTAAAATGTTGCCTTGATTTTACAAAGTGTGCTGGGTAAGCAAAACACATCTATGGGCTTGCTCTGGATGGCACAGCCCATTTGTGACCTTTGATTTAAAGAAACAAAGGGTTTCCATGTATGCATGGCTTCTTAATTCCACTATGATCTAAGAGAAGTATCGGTAGGGTCCGCGTTACTAAGATGTTAGCGTCAGCCCAATTTCCTCAGAGCATGAGAAATGCCACATCGAGTCAGATCAGGGGTCCAATCAGCTCAATAGTTTGTTTCTCAGAGTGGCAACAAGGGACCACTTGGGAAAGATTTAGAACCTACTCTCTTTGACTCCAGTCCCCAAAGGTTAGGGGATTGTGACAAGCATTTCTGATTTTCTTGTTTGTGATTCATAAAATATCTCAAGCTCAGGGACATAACAGTATAAACAACATGTCTCCTAGCTTTAGTGAAGCTTAACATTTGATCATAGTGGCCTCAGATTTATGTTTTAATTTTAAAACAAAATGTGGATACTGTCCACATTCTTGGTTACCTCTCCTTCCCCAAAGTTACCATCATCCCGAAACTTTATGTTGACCATCACCATGTGTGTTTTCTTAGCTTAGAAAAGTATTAACCTTCCACCCATTATCTTGGGCTAAAAACCTGGACTATTTACAGTTGTGGGCATAACCTGAACAACCTCTTAAGTTGTAGGAAAAAAAACCCAAAAAATAAATCCAGAAGTAAGAGGACCATTAACCTCATTTAATCTTTCCACATAGTAAGTTTTCTTCTGGAATAATGATCTTTGTCCTACCCACCCAACTTGGGTGGGATGACAGCAAAATGAAATAATGAGAATGAATGTTCTTTGGAAAAAGATAAAGCATTATCCACATGCACTTTCATTAATGAATTCCTTACATGTCTTGTTCCTTTCACAAAGTATAGTTTATTTTTATTTGTCCTCAAAATTGAGGGAGTGGCCCCTATTCCTCCTGAATAAGAGCTTTCCTTCCCAGCTTGATTTCATAAACTTTGATGACAGCCCTTCTCAGCCTTTGTCTTTCCAGACAAAGAAGTAGAATTGTTCTATTTTCTCCCCAAAACGAAAAGTATTCTATTACAGTTTTCCTAAGCCTATCCTAACTCTGTTATATTTTTCTGGAGGCACAGGAGCCAAAATTGCCTGCAGTATTACAGGTACAAAATGTTTTGCTTAGGTGAATATTTATTCAAGCATTTGGTGAACATAATTACATGTAAGTAAACAAAACAAAACCCAACCATATCAAAACCACAATAAGATACCACCTCACACCCATTAGGATGGCTATTATCAAAAAAACAAAACAAAAACAAAAACAGAAAATAACAAGTTTTGGTGAGGACGTGGAGAAACTGGAACCCTTGTGCACTGCTGGTGGGAATGTAAAATGATGCAGTTGGAAAGCTATGGAAAGCCTGGAAGTTCCTAAAAAAGTTAAAAATGAAATTACCAAATTGTCCAGCAAACCCCTTTCTGGATATAAACCCCAAAGAATTGAAAGCAGGGCATCAAAGAGATATTTATAAACCTACGTTCATAGTAGCATTATTCACAATAGGTGGAAGCAACCCAAATTTCTATCAACAGGTGAATGGATAAAGAAAATGTGACACACACACACACACACACACACACACACACAGTAGACTAGTATTCAGCCTTCAAAAGGAAGGAAATTCTCATAGATGCTACAACACGGATGAATCTTAAGGAAGGACATTATACAATGTGAAATAAGCCTGTCACGAAAAGACACATACTGTGTGATTCCACTTGTATGAAGCACTTAGTATAGTCAAATTCACAGAGGTAGGAAGGAGAATAGTGGTTGCCAGGAACTGGAGGGGTGGGAAGTAATTGTTTAATGGATCCAGAGTTTTAACTTTGTAAGATGAAGAGAGTTTTACAGATTCGTTTGAAAAACAATGTGAATATACTTAACGTTACTGACCTGTACACTTAAAAATGGTTCGGCCGGTAAGAAAAAAAACAACCCCAAACCAACTAAAGTCTAGAGCAGTAAGATTCGTGAGAGATGACGAGAACATCACAAAAGGCTCGGCAAAAGTCTCTGACAAGCAGTACCCGCTACCAAGGGCATAGTTTTTTTGCGGAGAAAAGAGATCTTCTCTAAACTTTTTATCCACGGATCACTGTGGTTCGTCATGAACTTGTTTTGCCAACAAGACAATGAGATGCCTCTTATGCTCCTGTTATGTCTCTCACAGAACCTAGACTATTACAAGCATTTATAGATTGTTTTTAGGAAAGGCTCAATAAACATTTCTTGATAGAATGACTGATTGAAGGGAACACATTTAAAGGTAGCCGTGGAGACCCAGACCTAACAGAGGTCCTAGTTTCACCATTTACTAGCTCACCACAACCTACTTAACTTCTCTGCCTCATTTTTCTAATGCATAAATTAAGGAGACTAATTGTTACAGTTTCATTAATTTATTGTGAAGATTAAACGAGTGATGGTGTAGCATAGTATCTGGCTAGAAAATCAAGGAAAGAGGTAAAGGTAAATATTAAGAAAATAACTGGGCTGATTAAACCTGGTCTGTGACCCTTTATCATTATGCTCACGTCCAATAGAGGCCAGTACTTAGTAGTTGCTCAGTAAGTAATTACTGAATGAAAAATAAATTTATCAAACAATTCCTTAATTTATTTTAAAGACAAAGACATATACTCAAGAGGTAGCTCATGATGGATAATTGTATTCATTTCTGGGGACTGTTACTTTTGCAGGCCCGCGTGGGTCTATTTGCGGTTTATTTAGTACCTACTATATTTCCAGCATAGTCTCAGCATCAGGATTGCAACATAGACAAAACACACCCCTCCCCTCTAATTGCTCTCAGTCAAGTGGAAGAGACAAGCATGAAAGCACAGGATGGATTAAGGGCCACACCGGAGGTATGTCCGAGGTGGTGTAAAGGAAAGTTCCAGCAACCTTGAGAGAGGGGAGTACAGTTTTGGTGAGGGAAGACCCCTCGAGGGTAAGGCATTTGAACTGGGTCATTAAGAGTAGATAGGGCTTCTCCAGGTGGAGAAAGAGGGGAAAGGCAGAGAGGACGAGATGTACAAAGGCATGAAATACAGGTGAGAGAGAAGAAGCCACCAGACATTTTCAGGGAAGTGTCAGTTGTTTCCATGAAGCACAGAGCAAAAGTGGGAGAAAGGGAAGAAGCCTTACAGAGATGGGTGGGGGTGAGATGGCCCAAAGCTCCTCTGCTTGCAGAGGAGAGGAGAGGTGGGGGAAAAGCTGGGAGAGGGAAGGGTCTACAGATCCTGGCTATGGTGACAGGGATGAATGTGAAAGATGCCAAGGAAGGTGAATTCAAATGTGCTCATGTCATTTTATTTGATCTGCAGTAAGTGATTCAAAACTTAAACCACCAGCCTAAAGTCATACCTGCAAGACTTTTCATTTTGGCATGTTGCCCGAAAATCTATACTCTTGTTTAAAAAGTGGAGTGAGAAAGAGAAGACTGTACGCATCTGTCTCAGTAATCATTACCTCCACTGACTTTAATGCATTTGCGTCCCGCTGAACCCAAGGAGTTAACTTAGTTGGAATCCCATGCTTTGGTTTCAAACTGGAAATCAAAGTCCTTTTCCAAGCAGATCAAGTTCCAGCATGGAGAATGCTCTCCTCAAGAACCCTAGCCAGAGGAGCTTTGTAAAGAAGGCAGGTGCTCTGAGAGCACCGAGTCTAGAAAATACTTGTGACAGTCAATTGAGTACGGTGGATAGAGCAGCAGAGCTGAGTGAGGCCTGAGAGCGAGGAATTTGGGTCCAGGAATGGAAATGAGTGGCAGTGACAACTTGTCAGGGCAAGATTTTATCTGTCCTACGGTACCATCGAAAAACTTGACCCCAGGTTACAGCCAAGAGTACGGGGTTGGGCCAAGACAGAAGAAGGTGAGAAGATGAGAAACCCATTCAGATGATACAGAAGCTAAGGTGGGACCGCCAGATGTCAGCAGGCTTTCTAAGCGATCTAGAATTAGTGCAGAGGAGCGAAGTCTTCAAAAAGGCATCACGTCTAAGGGAGTAGTAGTGAATTAATACCAGAAGGTATAGAGAATATTGTAACCTTCAATTACCTAACAATTATGACATAAATAGATCATTCACTCTAACAACAAACCACTGAAAGTTCCTCTAGTATCTATCTATGTTTATATGCATTGCATAGAATCACAATCATAGTCTCATGCTCTTTGAAACAACTTTGCCCAAATTTAAAAAAAAAAAGAGTTTCCAAGTTACACAATCAACTCCTTAACTCCTGTAGTATTTAAGCTGGGCTTCCTCACCTCCTACAATCCTTGGTCCCTCCCCAGACTGTTTCAAAAGCTTGAGACCAGAAACGTAATGTCGAAACACAAACCAAATGCCTTACATACGCGATACGAGTTCCTTTTATACACTAGGTTGTTGGTGAAGGTTCTCTAATCAAGTGCCCAACCCCACAATGTGCCCCGCCGGTTACTGATACCGGGGACCGTCAGCAGGTCACGTGAGCAAAAGCGACTAACAAGTGAGAAATCTGGCGTCTCACCCAGCTCCACATCTTGGTCGTCAGTGAGCACGAGGATGATGTTGGGTCGGATGTTCTTCCGTTCCTGCGGTATGCGTCCTCTGAACCTCGGGGACCTGACCGTCAAACAGAGGCCCCCCAGCAGGTCTGTGCCCAGGACGGCCCAAACCAGAGCCCAGCAAGAATACTTCATTGTGTTGGGTCCAATGGGGCAAACCCCACGAAACGTCTCAGCCTCCTGGTTTCTGCAGGTCTGGGCAGTCGGAGAAAAAGCGACAGGGAGAGACTGAAATGAAATCCAAACTCCAAACACAGTTGCAGAAAAAGGGCTTCAGCTAAGTGAGAACGGGCACATACGCTGGCAGGGAAAGGGCCGACGTGAGTCAGAAGCGGCAAACCCTCACAGGCCTTGGGTAGTTTTTTAAGCACTTGATTATTTTGCAAATTCACTTTTGTCCTTTATTCTCCTTCCAACTTTTCCTGTTTCAATTCACTGCCAAAATATCATTTCCAACACGGGGCTCGAGTGTAAAAGCTTTCTGACAAGAGCTAATACCTTGAATTACGTATCCTCGTTGAAAAATCAATTTCTATACCCAGAGGTGTTCAGCACATCTGCAGAGGGGGTCCTAGAAGGGGGAGAAAAAAAATACAAAGAAAACATCAGTCAAGGATTTTGATACAGGTGTTTGGTCTGAAGTGGTCTCTCAAAACAGCATATTATACATACATACATACAGGCAGGCACACACACACACCACACACACACACACACACACACACACACACACACACACACATTTTATCTGCACTCCAAAAGGGAGAAAAAGGAGGAAGCAATCTTCAGAACTGCTAACAAATGACTCAACATCTTCATCCCATAATCAGCTCCACAAAACGGAGCCAAGTGTATCATCCCCGCTCACTCTCTAATCGTACTTTAAACATCCCCGAGAAAACTAATGATTAATCAGGAAGACGCAGCGGTGCCTGTCAAACCACAGCCCTGTGGAGAGTGCACCTGTGGGGCAGGTGGCACGGTGGTGGGAGGGGGCGTGTTGGGGGAGCGTGAACTCACCTGTGTAAGATACTGACTACTTATCGCAGCGGAATGAAACGCAAAGCTGTCACTTGTCATCTGCATTATGTCACTCACTACCCAGGAGAGTTCTTTCTGCTGACAAAGACTTCATAGTCAGTGAGTGGGACGGCAACCTTTCCCAGCCTCCAAAAAGCTCCTAACTGTCCTCCATCAATCATCAGGGGAAGAGGCACTTCCTTCGAGCAAGGCTGGTCCCTCTGTCCAGCCCGTGTCCTCAGTGCGCTGGCGCCACAGGGGACAGAGCCCTCCTTTGACTGTCAGCGCCAGCCTCACTATTAGCAGGACCGGCTGCAGCGCCACCAGCACAGAGGTGCTTTGCTGCAGCAGATCTAAACCTGCAGAGCAAAATGATTGACGGCTTCTAGGCTGGGGGTGAGAGGCTAGGCTTCCACATTAAAAAAATAAATAAAATGCAGAGGGGAGTGCTGCACAATCCTTGCCAGTCCGCACAAGCGGGGAGTTGGAAAGGGTTGGAAAATGCCCCCTTCGCTTTAGAACACCTGCAGCAAGCTTTCTCCCTGGACTTCTGAAAGATAGCAAAGGGCTCACACAAAAAACAAAAAACAAAAAACAAAAAAAAAACCTGTCCCTTGGCTGTCACAAGGGAATGTCTGAATGGGAATTAAGGCTGCCCTTAAATTAATTAGATAGCAGCTCGCTTCCTCAGGGTGTCTACTGGCCCTGCACACCTGAGGGTCTGTTTGGATTTGCAACAATAAACTGGCATCAGATAAATAAACATAATGAATTGTGAGTATTGCATAGCAAGAGGAAAGGGACTCAATGCCCACGTCCGTGCCTTCCATTCTGGAGGGTGGCACGGGCAGTGACAGAAAAAAGACTGTGTACTGTTTACCTCAGCCACAGTATTGTGTTTATACACACAAACCCCTATTATTTTAAACTTTATGAGCTGTTTTGTAAACAGTGCTAATGTTTTTCATTCTGCAGCCTGTAATTACTCTGGGGGGTGGGTGGGGGGAGAGTCAATAAGAAATAGATTTTGAAACAAAAATATAGTATCTGCTAGGTAGTCTGACTACATTATCTACAGAACAACCAACAAGCCACTTCCGATTGGTCCTGGGGCTCTGAGAAAGTCAATACGTAAGGTTCAGGGTCATTTTTCTTTCTTTCTCTCTCTACCTCTCCCCCCCTCTCTCTTTCTCTTTCTCTCTCTCCCTCTCTGTAATAACTCAGGGTTATTTCAGTGATTCCTGGGCATGCTGAACTCTAAAAGCCCACAATTGTTCTGCACCGACTGTTTGTTTTCTGTGCATTTGTTTTAAGTCATGAGAAAACCGATATGAGCACAAAAGGACAGGAAAACGAAAGAAATAGGTGTCAAACTATGGCTTTCGTCCACGGAGCGTGCATTAGGCTAAGTCGTTAAATACAGAAATTTCTTAGAGGGTTGGCCTTTAAGTAGCAAAACTTTGCTCACCTCTCAAAGCCTGCAAGGGTGTGTGAAGAGAGAGTGAGCGGGGCTTCCGTGCATCTGCTATAGAGTAAACCAACTTCTGCTGACGACAGTGGCCCGGAAAGGACAGTCAGACAGACTCACTGTGTGTGTGGAGCACACAGTAGCGCTCGGAGTTTAAATAACCAAACTGAAAATGCTTGACAATTAAGAGGCTGATAGCATTCCCTAGAGACCAATCAACATTACTGGCTATTCTTTTCTTTATCTTATTTACTTTACTTCTTCCTTTAGGAAAAAGGAAATTAACTTTAATGATATCTTGTGTAAACTACATTGAAAATTATTTCCTAATAAAGAGAAGGGAAATAGAGTAGATTTTTTTTTTCTTTTAACCAATAAAGTGATCTTCCTTTTTGGAGAATTTAAGGTGCAGGAAAGACCAACATTTCTTCTGCCACAGTTTATTATTGATTCAGAGGCTTCGTATGTAAAAGCACGGAAATTGAACGGTAAAGAACTTTCCGACAGGCCTGGCCTGCAGGAGTGCTCTATCCTTTATCCTCCCAATCCCCACTAAAACACACAAAACACACTACTGTGCAAAAAGTTCACACAGACAATTCCTCATTCAAAAATGACCTTTTAAATATCTGTTGTCCTCTCACTGCCTGGTTTCCAGCTCCAGAAGGAAAAGAAGTAAAGAAGAAGAATAAAAAAAAAAAAGAACTCTGTCAGACAAAATGCAGAACTTGACAAAGGAGACAGGATGCAATGTTTGAATTGGATACTTTGCAGCAGACGACAAGTGTCCTTAGAGACTCACAATTTGTCTTGAGAAATTGTGGAACATGGGAGAAATGTAAAAAGAGGTTTTTTCTCACACATGGAAAAGGAGCTTGACGAACGGTGCTCCAAGCCCTAAAATGAAAACGCCAATTACAGCTATAGCCAATCGGGGTGCAAAGTTTACAGGACTTTGTTAAGGGCAGTCAAGCCAAACTATAAATGTGACATTAAAGGTTTCAAGTCATATATGAAAGAAAAAGAAAGACTGGGAAAACTTCAAGCCAACTGGATTGAAAGTCGAGTTCACTTATGCGCGTGTAGCCATACTCCACACTCAATACCCCAGTAGGTTTAAGGGGATCTCTGCCTTCACCAAGCCCCCTTGTCTCTGCGCAGTTGGTGCTAAGGTAAAAGAAATGGTAACAATATGCTGAAAGGGTCCTGCTTTGTCCACCATTGAAGTTTTCAAAGTGTAATCTGAGAATTTGTGGTGGACCCTGGGATCCTTTGGGGGGGGGGGGTCCATAAGGCCATAACTATTTTGATAAGGATATTGACTATTTATTTATTTATTTATTTATTTATTTTACTTTGTTGATATTCCGCTGATGGAGTAAGAACAATGGTGGGTAAAACCCCCTTTGTCTTAATACGAAGGCAAGACCGCCACATACAGTTAAAAAAGAAACGCCAGTTTCACTTAAGACGAAGCAGTATAATGATTAATTTTATTAAACCTGAACCCTTGCATACACTTCTTTTTCATTTTCTGTTTTAGGAGGTAGGAGGTGCATATGAAGGCCTTTGCTGCCTGTGGAGGTGTGATGGTTGTCTTGAGGAAAAAGACTTGTGTGACTGAGTTGCAAGCTGAAGTAGGTACTATTTTTTCCTCATAAACACCGTTTTTACTTGAAAGAATTATTTGGACTTAGATATTTGGCAGTCTAATAATGAACGAAATGAGACTGTCTTTTCAAGGAAAACAACTGGCAGTATTTGTTGTATTTCGTGCCAATGATAGAAATCTAGCTTTCAAGTTAAAATCAGAATTTTGGAAAGCTCGTATATGCCACTGAGCTTGGCAGTTTCCCAATACATAAAACCTTTCTGATGACATTGCTGTTGATATTAACAAGTGTTGTTAACAAGTGTTACTTTTTTAAGTGTTATTTTTTGATATGGTAAAATGAAATGTGTCAGTATTGGCAATAATTCAGTGACCCAGTATTTCCCAAATGACCAAACACAATGCTACAAAATCAAACATGAGTAAAAACATTTCAACTAAAGTGCAAGATGACCATTGAATTTTAAAGAAACAGAGTATTGAAACGTTCATTGATATGGTTTCAGATTTCTTACTACTTCTAACCTTTAAGATATTACCACTTGTCAAGTTTTGGTATAGTATCAAAGAAGATCCACAAGTATCTGAAAAAGCTATTAAAATATTTCTCTTTTTCCAACTACTTATCCAAGTGAGGCTGAATTTTATTCTTATACTTTCACCAAAACAACATATTTCAACAGATTGAACGCAGAAGCTGATATAAGAATACATCTCTCTTCTATTCAGAGAGACATTAAAGCGATTTACAAAAATGTAAAACCACGCCACTTGACTCACCAATATTTTTTTGGTTTGGAAAATATAGGTGTTTTTCATAAAATATATCTTTTAAATTAACATATAGATTCATCATTATTTTCAAAAGGATTAATGAGTATTTTAAAATTTTCTCAGCTTTTATTGAGGACTCTTGGGCGTCCTCAATAAATTTTAATAATATAAATGGATCCCGAGCCCAAAGGCCTTAAGAGATGCTGGCCTACAGTATACCTGGTTCCACAGTTAAGCCTAGACTTTCACCTTTAAGGCTCTAGATCTGACCCTATTCACCAAGTTCTCGTTCCCTTCCCCCCCTTAAAGCTTTGAAATTGTCCTAAGTGCCTGGTATCACACGGGAGTTGTTAATGAGTGATAACATTTTTTTTTTTTTAAATTTGAGGATAACACACAACTTTACAAATGAATACCCACATATCTAAAGTATGCGGGAGACGGGTTCAGAACCACTTACTGGGCACAGAAATGGGACAAAGAATTGTTTCCAGAACAAAGCAAAGCACTCCACAGGACAGAGAAAAAAAGGAACACCATAGCCAATCAAAACAGCAGCAGAGATTAGGCCAGCAACACGCAATTATTATAAGCTGAATACAGCCAGAACACGTGTAGTTTACCACCAGAGTGAAGCAAAGTAGGGATTATACCAGAAAAAAGCTGGTAATCAACCTCCCATCCACACCCACTGCCAATCTACATACGTTTCTTAGTGTCAATTTCCATGGCCCTTTTCCCTTAATTTTGGCTTTCAGGTTTCCCATACATCACTTCTTTCCTTTAAAGGAAGCCTTCAGGACGTGCTAGCTTCTTTACGCTATACGTGAAACCAAGAAGGAGCTAATTTCTTCTCTTTAAAAACGCCATAGCTGGCAACATTCATTTATTGATTGGTTTATCCTCAGAAAGCCTGTTTCCTGATCGAATTTATTACAACTCCAGGCAAAGAAGATAGACAGTAATATTTTTATACTCCTTTAGTAACAAATCTCTTCCAACAACCAAAGTCAGCTGAAAAGCGTGCGTCTCTGGCCTGGAGCACCTTTGGGGAACTACTTGGCTAAATGATGAGCTCCTCCTTGAACAATGTTTGCTTTTCTTCCCTTTCTCCTTTTTTATTTCTCCAATACTGTGAATCCTGAAATTGGAAGGAAACTTGAAAAGTCATCTATTCACAAAACTGTTTATGTCAGTTATCCCCGGGGTATGATGAGAGCGTGAGATGGATTTTAGTTTTTACTTAATTCATAGACATTCTTTTTTAATGCTCTGTTGCATTATAAAAGTAGAAATAAGTAAACTGAAGTTTTCTAGGTTTCCCCTTTGTCTTCTCATGGAGGGAGAGAATCGTAGGATTTGGGGAGTGATAAGAATGAAGGGAGAGGTTACATCAGAAAAAGTACTTTTGAGACTTCTCCACACAAAGGTAGGAAGGAAAAACCACGTAAAAATGAGTTCACCAAGGGCATTTTCGAGACTGCAAGAAGTCCAAGACTAAGATTTGTTCAGCTTCTTTCAAATAAGAATTAGGAAAACAAAGTGATCTAAAAATTATGAAAAGAACGCGAAGGACCTGATATTCCAGAAGCAGAGGCTACCAAGTGCCTGAAGGCTCTGACAATGGTTATTCGCTTCAGTGGTGGCGCTGAGATCCAAGAGAATGAGCACAAGAGATTACTGGAATTTCAAAAAAAGGGGCAATGGAAATTTCAGTTAATATGGGTTTGGTGAAAGGATAGCAATACTGATAAACTACAGATGTGGTCTTAGACCTCTTAGCTAGGTCTTCAAGTATATGATTTAGTACATTAAATTCCATTTAATTTGTCATTGTTTTTACATACTTATAGCTTATTTGTATTGAAGTACCTTGAAGTATTGCACCAGGAAGCAGACAAGCAACTTGGTTGGTTGCAACAATAAACTTCAGATAGCAATGGCTTAACACACTAAAAGTATGTTCATCACTCACACTACAAATCACACCCAGGGTAGCAGGGAGCTTTGCTATGCCCAGTAGAGCATGGACGCAGGCTTATGGGGTCACTGTTGTCTTGTTGCTACAATATATGGACCAAGCAGAGGAAGACAAACCTGGAGAATCTTGCAGTAGCTTTTCATGGCTTCAACCTGGAGACGACTCAGATCAGTTCTAATAGGTCATTGTCTGCAGCTAGTCATTTGGCCCCATCCAGCTACAAGAGAGCTGGAAATATGGTGGAGCAGATGGAACATTTGCTGAGCAAGACTGCCACTGTCAATGCCACAGCATCAAGTTTCACCAGTACTTTATGTATTTATCTCTTTCTCTCTCTCAATCATACACATGCAACCACACATACTTAAGATATATGTGTAAATATATTTCACACAGACACATCTGTCAAGGAACGAAGAAACACAGTCTTCTCCGCAGCTTCAAGTTCAACCATGCTTAGGTATTAAAAATGTACTTTAAACAGATTTGGGATTTGGGGGACATGTTTTCTTTGAGTTTGTTTCCCTGATATATATTATCTGGCACAATACAAATGTATTTTAAAGTTCCACATTTTTTGTGATACATTTCAGTTGAAGAAAATATTTTTACAAAGATAGTTAGATGCTGTGTTTATATTTCGAAAGCATTCCTTCAAATATTTTCTTGCAGTTAAAATCTATGTGAGAAAAGAGGAACACCTGACTTGACTGTATAAATTAAGCCACAGTCAAGAGAATTCCACTGGCCTACTTTCCATGGAGTCAAGCTCACCACGAATGTAATGTTCTTTATCATTTTCTAAGGGTTTAAATCCAGCAGAGTGGAGATACAACCTCCTTCTGAGGGATCCTGCGGGCCTTATACACGAGGACCAAGAAATAGAGAGCAAAGGATGAATACTCATTTCTGGTTCCTGACTGAAGACTTCGGGGCAAAAGTTACGAAGAATAGCTCTGATACGTATATATAACGTATTACTTACCGGAGAACCTTTAAAAAAATCAAACATCCATATTTAAGTCAACTCCTTTGCTTAGAGACATTTCAAAGAAACCTTAAAATTCTGCTTAGTTCATGTACGAGTATTGATTATTTCAAAAATACTGCTTCACAAACAAGTTGTACTGGGCAATATTGTTTTGCGATTTTTTGTGTGTTATTGATTAAATATATACTTTCAAGTCCTTTAATGACAAAATCATCTTCAGTGTGTGCTTTATATGTACCTTAGTCCCTGCGTTATCTACAGATGATCGTCTCTCCTTTAGCTGTATACTCATTGCTCAATTTCGAACAGGCACAGCTATGCATTTATCACGTAAAAAAAAAATGACTCTGTTAAAATTTCAAGTGAAATTCAGGCATTCAATCTTGGGAAATACCACTGCAGTAGAACACAGTGAGTGACTAGAGGCCTTTCTAGGAAAATTAATGTATTAATTTTAGTCATAAAGAGTGTATAAAGCATATAATGGATGCAAATTGTCTATTTTTGTTGACATCATGTGATAACATCTGACATTCTTGCCCAGTCAAATTCCTCTTCCTACCCTCAAATCATGATCTGGACATAGAGCTATTTATCAATGTCTTGAGATGGATTAGCACCTGAAGATATACAGTAGGAGATTTTTAAAACCATAAATTCACTAACACATACTGATTCAAACGATGCTACTTGCATGAAAGGCCTGTAGTAACTTGCAACTTAGAATATGACTTCTGTCTTACTTGACTGTCTGGACAGAAGCTGGGAAATATTTTAGCTAATGAAAGCTAACATTTTCCTTTATTGTTATAAAAGAATAAACTTTATGAAGTTGTAAGCTGTAGGAATTTATAGGATGCAAATTTTAAGAGCCATATTATTACCGTAAACTATAACGTGTTGCATTTGCGAAATAACCTTACTGAAAAGGCTCAGATTATGATCGATGTCCATGGACGTTTCTATTCATTGTCACTGGAGTATCTTGATAAATACAGTTGGACAAAGCCTTAGATTTCATCCAAACTTCTATTCGCCAAACACCCAATGGTGTTCCACTTCCAGAATTTATTATCTCACTGTTTTAAATCTTCATTTCTTAACACACACAAAAACAGCACTTGTCACACAAAGGAGCTGATATAATTAAACCATATTATATGCTCCACAAGTAAAATCAGCCATTCATGAAAGCTGGTCACCAGAGGTTATTTCGAACAATGCATATTTCCGAGTCATCTATAGTAATCTCTTCTCTCTACTGACTTGGTTTCCATGAAGTCTTAAGCACATGTGTAAAAAGGAGGCTTATTAAAACCTGATGTGATATTAGAGATTATAATGCAACAGGGTTCGGCTGATTTTAATATCTGAGTCTTCAAAAAGGAAAGCAATCTTCAATTATATTTGTAAACTTAGTAAAATATTATGCATACAAAGGTATATGGTATTTACTCGTTAAGGAAAAAAATAATGTTATCTGAATTGGGTTTATACATAACATTCGCATATAAAAGTGGAGGAGAAACTAAAACAGTTTTCACTGGTGGATGGATCAGCAAAGCACAGAAATATTTTATAAGTAGTGAGGAGCCTGGATTGATTAGAAAATTCTTTATAAATTTGTGAATCTCTAGTAGATAATTCTTTTGTCTTGCTATGGTGAAACATTATCAAAATCGGTTATATCAGCATTTGACAAGTTCAAAATATTAGTTGTCATCATTTGTTGAACTGGATTCTTACAGTTAGTTATTGTCTGGCTGCCTAAGAAGTTTACCAAGACCTCCAGTTGTGGGGCGGATGGGTGGCTCAGTTGGTTAGAGCGTGAGTTCTGGGCAACGGGGCTGCTGGTTCGATTCCCACATGGGCCAGTGAGCTGCGTCCTCCACAACTAGAATGAAGTCAATGAGCTGCCGCTGAGCTCCCGGGTGACTAGATGGCTCCGTTGGTTGGCTCCGTGGGCTCTCAACCACAAGGTTGCCATTTCGACTCATGGTGGGCTGCGCCCCCTGCAACTAAGATTGAACACAGCACCTTGAGCTGAGCTGCTGCTGAGCACCCGGATGGCTCAGTTGGTTGGAGCGCGTTCTCTCAACCACAAGGTTGCCGGTTCGACTCCCACAAAGGATGGTGGGCTGTGCCTCCTGCACTAACAACTGGACTAGGAGCTGAACTGCGACTTCCACAACTAAGCTTGAAAGGAAAACAACTTGACTTGGGAAAGTCCCGGAAGTACACACTGCTCCCCAATGAAAAAAAAAAAAAAAGACCTCCAGTCCTGGTGGACTTCTTGAAGTTTTGTTTGTTTTTCTTGGTAATTTTTCTATGTCCTATTTGTGTTTAGCTTCAATCACAGATGAAAATACAAAGGATTAGATTTGATATGTTTCGGGATCTCCTGCATACTGCTCTACATCCTTGAAACACATGCATGTGCCTGCCTACACACACACACACACACACACACACACACACACACACACACAAATGATCATGAACTGGTTTTGAAATTAGCAAAAAGCAACATCTTGACACATAGACCAGCTGCTTTTCCTCATTGGAACACCACTTCACAGACCAGATCATATATGAGAAAGGAGGTTAGCAACGTCCACCTTAGAGAGCTCATAGGAAGGAAGGAGACAGTCTAGAAAACACATAGGATCTCACAGTTAGAAGATGGTATGGACTAAATACTTATGTCCCCCCCAAATCCGTATGTTGAAACCCTAACGCCCAATGTGACGGTAGTAGGAGGCGGGGGCATTTGGTAGTTAATTAGGTCATGAAGGTAGAACCCTTATGAATGGGATTAGTTCCCTTATAAAAGGTGCCCTCGGAGAGCTCTCCTGCCCCCTTTCCATGTGAGGACACTGAGAAAATGGCCGTCTATGAACCAGGAAGTGGGCTTTGACCAGACCCTGAATCTGCTGGTGCCTTGATCTTGGACTGACTTCCAGCTTCCTGAACTGTGAGAAATAAATGTTTTTTATTTAAGCCACCTAGTTTATTGCATTTTTGTTATAGTAGGCCAAATGGACTAAGACAAAAGGAATCTTACAGTTCACCTAGATCAGCCTTTAACTAATGACTAAAACTTCTCTGGAGCATCAATGAAAAATGCCTCTGTAGGTAACACAGAAGCAACGAGGCCACTTGATTAGTTTGGGGGCAGCATTTAAGGTTAGAAAATTCTCCCTTTTATTGAACAAAAAATCTGCCTTCCTCTCCTCTTTATGATTAATCATGCTCTATTCTTCTGAGCCACACAACATAATTCTATGCTCTTCTAGATAACAAATGCTTTAAATAGCGAAAGATTGTTTCCTAACTGCTAAATCTTCCTCTCTTACAAAACATACCCATGTGGTGGTTCAGTGGTAAATTATGGGAGAGTGGTGGAGGGGTTATTTTGGATTTGGCCATTGGTTGGCTAAGTATTGGATCAATAGATCCTATAAAACTGTTGTTACAGAAATAGGATGCCAGAATATTTAATGCCAATCTGGCTCAAAGGAGTTTTTACTATCAGACGACTAATCAATGTTTTCCAAATTCACTAAGAAAAATTTCCTTATGTACCACTACTTTCATGTTGGGACTGAATTCAATTCAAAAACATTCCAAAATTTGCTTAATTCACTTGTTAATCAGTTTTATTGGAGCGTAAAGCCAGAACCCAGGCTAAGAGTCATAATGCAAGGATTGCATTTTTCTTTTTTTCCTTTCCTTGACAATTTAATCACTGATTTCTCTCTAGATTTTGAGAAAACTTTCCTTATAAGAAGAAATACCTTCTTTACCACACTGGGCTTCCTATTTCAGAATACTGGATTCTTTGAAAGAGCTGTGCAAAAGAAGAACAACTCTTCCACCATTAAACGAGGGCCCCAAGCTCAAGTACTTCATTTATTAAGATAGAACAGGGGTTTGTCATAAACACTTAGGGTTCTGGTTAATTTCCTCCAGAGTCCCCACATCAAGTGTGAGACGTACGACACTGTGTTTCTAACAAGCTCCTACTACGTACGTGATGCTGGTAACGCTGGTGCAGGGTACAGCAATCAGGTCGCTGGCACTAGCGAAAAGGAAAGAGGTTGCAGTCAAGCCTGGGGCAAGTGCTTCAAGTGTTTTCATGAAGGTTGGTCTCTCAGGCCTTTGCATTGGCTGGAGCAGCTAACCATTCACAAGACAAGACTATTGATCCTGACAGTTATTTCATAGCTGACTGAACTTGTGTAAGACCATCTTGTGCAGAGTTGATGGGAAGGCAAACACTCCAACGCGCTCAGTCTTCCCTACGCATGGGCACCTGGAAGAGTTTTCCATTGGAAACCGTTACACTTCCCTCAGCACATACCCAGCTATGTTCTTCTGAGTGGCTTTCAAATGACCCTCTAATATCCCTTTCTAAATATTCTCACACAACGTCGGAAGAAACTAGGTTCCACAAATCCTTGACGTCCATGAACTAAGGAGTCTGACAGCGGCCCAGCACAATGGTGAAGCTTGTTACGTTTAGTAAACAGTTTTTATGCACAAAGATGGGTTTACCATCACCACATATTATTAGGATGGTGCAAAAGTACTTGCAGTTTTAAAGGTTGAAAAAAAAAAATTACAAAAACCGCAATTACTTTTGCACCAAACCCAATATATCTTTGGGTGAATTATTCCTAGAGATTAAGGAGGCACAGTGAGTTACTTGCTATTGTTTTAATGAAGCCTTTCCTCAGTTTTCCAGTTCTGTCCAGATTTCTCTGTCAATCACCCACTCTGGGCCTTTTACCTCCTCTGAGACCCCTGAACAAATATAGTTGCAGTAAAAGACAAACTCTGACTCAATTCAACAATATGATCCAAGATATATATCAACCCACTGTGATATGCAAGACACGTTGGGTGCTCTGAGGAACCCACACGGAACTCTCCTTCTCACTCTGTGGGAGTCAGGAAAGGGGCGAAGCTACACAAAAGTGACCTGGAAAAGGTGGACCGAACTCCCTGGGACTAGGTGTAGCGGGCTGAAACAGAGGGAAGGGCAGGTCTGCAATCTTCCAAACTACTTTGTGTGTCTGAATTCTTCTAGCAGCCACTTCTCAGAGCTCCACAGTGGGACACATGTCTGATACCTAGTGGAGCAGGTGCAAGAAGTTTGGAATTTGGGTTTTCCAGTTGTCTGACATCAGGGAGTATATTCCAGCCCCACGTGGGCTGCAGCTGGGAGCCAGACACGAATGAAAAGGGGCACATCTTGAATTTGTGGCCTTTTCTTCTTCTTCCTTTCCCCCTCGTACTCCTCATTTCGTCCTCTGTTTCTCCTTCATTCCTCAGATGCTACCTCCCTATGCTTCCCTTTTTACAACCTAAGTCCTTCACCCTCCCTTCTTTCCTTTTGCGCTCTTGGGTCTCCAAATATCCACAATTGCCAACAAAGGAAGGAAACCTTACCTTTTATTAAGAAGTCACAATCTTTGCTAACATCCACTGAGCATGTACTGTGTATCAAACCTTCTGTAGTCCTAGTTCCCTTTACTCCAGCCACATGCCTACAAAGTAGGTACAATTATTACTCATTTGGAAACCGAGATTCAGGGACCTGTTCCCAATAGCGCAGTCTGGTGGGACTCCCTCACTCCAGAATCTTTGTGCTTAACTGTTCTGTGTTTGTCTTTTCTCCTGAAGTGAATGTTCACTTGAAAAGAATGTTGTCTGCCTGAAGAATTCTGAACTGGCAAAATTAACGGGGAGAAAGTTGGGGGGCCAAAATGGGCATCAGGTGTGGCCGGTGTTTCCAGGCATTTGTTACTATGCCTGACAGTATCTACCCAAGGAGAACAAAACAAGGCATCAGTATTGCAGCCACACACCACGCACAGGCCCTCTTTCACCTTACAAACAGAAGGGGACCCTTGGAGCTCAGTAAAACAAAGAGTCGTTGCTGGGCGAGAGAGTGGACTGGCGTGGCTGAACATGAATATTCAAGACCACGAGTCACAACTCCATGAATTCAAGGGTCTCCTCTATTTGTATTTAGTATTGTGTAGTCGCAAGACAACTTGCAATGATTAATTAATCCTTGGTGCTGAGGCAGAAGGTGAAATAATTTGTGCCTAGTCACGCAGTCGGTCATTCTCAGGCTCCCCGTTAGTACTGGACTGCTGCGTTTTCCAGAGACAGAAAGAAGATTGGACTTGACTTTCTGCTCTGTGCCTGTGATCCAAGAGATTCACCCCACAGCCCCTGAAATTTTCTAAAAGGAGGGCAGGTGGCTGCCAGCTGTCCTTAACCCACACCCTCCTGACATCATCCCCCATGCCACCAGTCCATGGGAATTCCTTCCCCTGAGACCCCCACACCCACCCCAGCAGGCTTGTTCCCCAGCCCCAAGGAGGCTTCCTCAGAGGAACTCTCCCTGAGGCTTGGCTTCCTGTCTTGCTGGATGGAGGCGGCATATGGGTTAATATAAGTGCACGTGGCTGCTTCCGTCCGGTTTACCACCATGTCTTCAAGTGCATTTTAACTGAGGCAATTCACAGTAATACCTCCACTATCTATCACAGTAGCAGGAAGGAGAGTCTCCAAATATGCAAATTTCCATAATATCTCACTTTAACTACTTAAAGGCAAGCCCTTAAACAAACAAATAAACAGGAACCATGTTAAAGCACAATGAATTTGCATAAAGGCTTCCCAAAGTGCAGTGGCTTATAACGCAAAAGGATTATTTCTCCCTGTGTTACATGGTGGCTGCAGGTGGTGGTGGCTGGGCCCTGCTTCTGGCTGTGGCTCTGCAGAGACTTCTCATTCCAGGACGCAGGCTGAGGTAGGACCCGCAGGGAGACCCTCAGGGTGGACACCGGAGGCAGGAGAGCTGGTGGAAACTTGGAGTGCAGGTCAGAGAACCTGGGTGCACCTGCTTCCATGCCATTGGCCAAAGCAAGCCATGTGGTGAAGCCTAGGCTGGGGTGGTGACAGGTTTTGCCCTCTGGAGTGCTCTGCAAGTCCCACTGCAGGGGGCGGGGATGATGGACTACGTTCATTTCTCTGGTGGGGGAAGGGTGGCAATAACTGGGGATTGTGATTTAATCTATCACATGCACTTGAAAAATTACATAGTTCCTCGTCTCCAAAGAATACCGGAAATGACGACACTGCTTTGTTTTGTTTCATGGCTCTGGGTCATTGCTGTTAGTATAAATATTGCCCTTGGCTATCATTCAGACTTTCCTTACGGAATACTGGGACAAGGAAAGTTGTTTCCCCGGTGCATTAATAACACTGAAACAATACTGTTTAGAATTGCTTATATGGATGCTTCTCATAGTATTGTTTTACCATCTTTGCTATCAATTATCAGGTATTTCAGTTATTATAAGTGTATTTACCTCTCAGAACTCTGCCACCTCTCACCTAATATGCTAGAGAGATACGAGGGAGATACCTTGTTAGCTCCATGTTTAAAATAAGAGTAGACATGAGGGTCTCCCTCAAGTGCCATCTATTGGTGGGTTTGGTACACAAACTCGGTGACAAACGCTGGATGTAGGTGCTTCACAGGATTATTAGTTCCTTCTTGTTTTTGCCTGTGTCTGGCTGGGTGAGGGCGTTAGATAAATGAAGTTAGGGAAGGCTGGGTTTGGGGGTTAGTCCCATAGCAGCACCACGCTTTGCCATTCTCCATATTTAACAGGAATTCTTTCCTAGACGAGTGACTAGGCGTTAAAACTACTTGCCATTTCTCGTTCAATTCCACTGATTTTAATTGCTACACACATTTAATTCAACCTTTGGTAAAGCACCTGTACAAAGCACTTTGTTAGGCACTGCTAGAGATAATGGAGCAATGAATGAGAAAAGAACCCTGCTTTCAAATAAATAGTCACACACAATGCTAAATATAACATAGGGCCAGATTGTGTTAGTACCAACCCTCTTTGTGAAGGTAGGACAGAGCACATTTTGAAAGGCCCCAGGGCTCCCTAGAATGTGCCTGATACTCACTTTGGATAGGTATTACCCTGAATGGCATAGTGGTGTCTGACATTCATCCTTTTCTAATGAAAACAATCCCCAAAGCGCCACATTAGCCAGTCAAGGTACAGGAAAGTCAAATGTTTCCAACTTGGTTAGCGGACAACTCTCTTTTAGCTAGCACTCACCTCTAATATATTTTTAATTATCCTCTGCATGCCTGAGCTTAGACTGATAATAATTGAACTGTGAACAAGATATTTCATATGCTTAGGTGGTTTCTTGAATCTGAAATCCCAATAGAAGATATATTTGTTCTTTCATGGGTAAAATAACTCCTTCTATCTTCACACTGCATCACAGTTCAGGAAAGGCTTTGGCATAACTGATCAAATTTGCTCTTCACAACGACTTACATAAGAAGCTATAGCAAGCATCATTATTCTTTCTCCAACCCAGCTCCATCCTCCACAGGAGGTTCAAAAAGCTGAAGCTGAAACTCACTCAGATCTAACTCTGAGGCTGATAGCTTTTCCCCTTCATAAATCAATTTTTCCCACTTCATCTGGCTATTTTGTGAATCACTGCCACTTGGTCATCCATGGACATAGATGCTAAAAATATGCAAACTAATGTAAGGAAAAAATAAGCAAAGAAAAAATGCATTCACACCAGTTTCAAGCCTTTTCTTGGCTAGTTTTCATTACAACTCAAGCAAACAGCATATTGGTTTTAGGTTTCCTTATTCTTTCTGCACCAACTCACCAACAACTGAAAATACAAAGAGTAATGTCCATAGTAACGGGAGTGGAGTGAGTTAAAGTGTTAATGCTGTTCTCTAATAATTTTAGCAATACTATTATGTTGATCAGAATACCCTTAATAGACTCTCAGGTTAAAAACATGGGAAAAACAGCTTTTTGATTAAACTATGTTTATGAGATAATTTGGATTAAATAACAAGAGCAAAGCCTTGAAGATACGTTGATTTTTAACAAGTTAACAGTTTTTTTTACAAAAACAGACTAGAAAGTTAGATTGATTACTGCCTGAAAATGCATTGGGATGTGACATGGAACTCCATTTAACAGGAAAGCACCACTTTGTAGAAAGTTAGCACCTTTCTCAGTGGACAGCGGCCAGAAAACTTGTCGTTTCCTACTACGGTGTTTCCCTGAAACTAAGACCTAGCTGGACAATCAGCTCTAATGCATCTTTTGGAGCAAAAATTAACATAAGACCCAGTCTTATTTTACTATAAGACTGGATCTTATATAATATAATATAATATAATATAATATAATATAATATAATATAATATAATATAATATAATATAATATAATACAATACAATACAATATAATACAATACAATACAATACCGGATCTTATATTAATTTTTGCTCCAAAAGACGCATTAGAACTGATGGTCTGGCTCGGTCTTACTTTCGGGAAAACACGGTAGGTAGGAATTGGGGAGAGGGAGTGGACGGGCCAGCTATCCTTGGAAATTTACCTCACCTTGAGTCATTGTTTTGCCTGATCATGCGCTGGAATGTAGAGACCAAAACAGTATGCGATACAATAATGATAAGGCACAACTTTCTTTATTTTTGTCTGATGGTGACAACCTATTTTTCTCCAAATTCTGAGCTTATATCATTTCCATTGCCATTAATTTTGACTGATGCGAATAATTGTAAATTATAAGGTAGGGACTGCTCATTGCCTACCTGATCATTCACTACCGTCTTTATTTGTAACAAGACCCTGATTTTATATGCAGTGGCAACGAGCCCGGCTTTAGGTGACATCTCCCGGCACCCCTCCCAACTCTCTGTGCTCACGTGTGTGAATTCTTTCCAGTGAGATGTAATGAAAGGGCCGGATGGGACTTCCATAAAAGCGTGTGAGTGGCCATTTGTCACATTGCATGGCGAGAGCTTCAGCAGTCACCTTGCACCATGAAATGTTCTCACTGATGAAATGCTCCATGGTGGAGCTGAGCGAAAAGAAGCCTGGGTTTCCAGTGACCATTGTCCCAGCTCTGACAGCCTGACTCTGGGTTTCTTTTACTTGAGAGAACAAAACCTTTTTGTGGCGAAGGCACTATTTTGATTTCTGCTGTGTAGTCAAATTCCTAATTTTATCTCCTAACTAACTCTGGTGTTTTTTTTTTCTTGTTATACCACCGTCCTAGATTTAAAATGTTAAAAGAAACATGGCCTTTTAAAAATCAAACCAGAAGAGTTTGATTTATACTCAGAATAGAAAAAAAAAACAAAACCTGTAGTTAACGAGAGATTTGAAGATATAAAGAACTACACAAATAAAAGTATAATTACAACTTATGATAAGTGCTATGAAATCCATACGGACAAGTGGGAACATGAAATTCTCTCAGCAGGCATTAATCTCCAAATTAATATTTAACTAATATTTAAACCAGTTTAAGGTTTCTGGGTGCATTAAAGAATGTTAGAAATCTCTCATTAGCTATGGAAATAAAAAACAGAAATGGATTCCTCTATCTTTTGACAATTTCCCAGGATTCAAGGGATTTTATCGTAGTATGAACGCCTCTTTAGCATCTTAAAAAATAAACAAATAAAATAAACTTGCAGTCTTTATGTAGACAATCTAACAGTAGTCTACCTTTTTTTTTTTAAAATCATAAATACTTTTGTATAACTGAGGGAAAATCAACCACATGTTTTGAAGATGAATCCATTGGGAAGATAACAGTAAATTTAAAAAAAAGATTTCCACCATTGATTATTCCATTCACATTAAAACACTCATAATTGAAGTCTTTTAAAAAAAAAATGTACAAAGAGCTGCTAGGGTTATATCTGCAGCCAGGTAGGTATCTCAGATGAAACATTCAAGAAAGTTCACTTAACTCCAACTTAATGAAGCTTACGTCACTCGTGTCCTAACAGAAACATGCCAGTTTGAGCAGACGGAGACGAGTGAGAACCCTGCAGGAATTTTCTGGAATGGTTCGAGTGAGCTGCTGGTGAGCTACCTTGCTTTGACGGATGCAACAAGGCAAAAGGCTACCTGAGTTTTCTTGAAAGAGGTTAAATGGTGGCCCCCAATGATGGATTTTCATATTTCACACCCAAAGGAGGAATTTCCGTATTTTCAGGAAACATTGCTTCAGGTATCCTATTATTTCCTTAACTAAGTGCAAAATTTTAATGCTGGATACACAGTTGACAGTAAAAACAACCCCTCTGCAGGAATGTTGGGATATGTTTTTTTCCTTCACCTGCAGACCTTTTCCCTTTTTCCCTTCTCACTCCTACAAATAGGACTTTAAGTTTTGGGTTGAAAACAGGAATTCTGCCTTTATTTGAATAGCACGGATTTCCTACAATAAGCTCCTAAAACTCAAGGTCTCTATGTTTTAAAAGAATGTATAGATGATGTGTTTCACAAATATGCCTCAGGTATGTGTTATACCTCAAATTAAGATGTTGTAAACTCAAATTAATACAAAAATGTGTTACATGTATTTAGGAGAGGCTAAATCACTGACCCTGAATCACTGTTTCTCAAAGTGGAGAAGGAACCCCACCATTTTATGCTTTCCTACAACATCACAGAATGCTCCATTGTGATCGTGTCTGAGCTACATACTGCACTTGATGCAAAACTAATTAAAGGCAGTTTCCTTCTAATTCCATGAATATTTTCACTGAAGGCAGTTCTGTCTCAAGTGAAGGGACTTGCTCAAATGAGCAAACTGCATTCGTGCTGCAAAGAAATGTCTTCTGCCCCCACCACACCCACCTGCCTAAATTTTGTGAAACCCTCTCTAGCATTCTTTGGAGTCTGTGGAACCCCCATGGGTTTAAAGCAGTGATTCCCAGAAGAAGTTATGCCAATGAAGAAGGTATGAGAGGAAGAAAAGGAAACGACTGTATGTCTTCAGCTCTCTGGGAAGAAGGTGTTAGGGAACCTGTGTATTATCCGGCCCTTTAAATGAATGGCTGCATGCTTGATTCTAGACCAGTAAGCACCAAGTTCAAGGAAGGACACCCCCTCCCCAACTCATGCCCATCAATGGTTTGGATCCAGAAGTGTTGAGAAAGAAGACTGGAAAGTCAAATATCTTCAGGGATCAACAAATTGGTGGATCCACAGTTCTGAGCTTAAAACTTTTCCATCTCTCTCTCTTTTTTTTTTAGATCCTCTGCTGTGGAAAACAAAAAAACAGCCCTATTTCGCCATACAAACATCTACTCATAGTACCCGTATGTTCTATCAAATGACTTGTGTCAACATATATTTAGAAAGACAGATTTTCTGCACAGGTTCTCCTGCCTCTGAGAACTTTGGGATTCCATGATACCCTGATTACACAAGACATCTGTATTTTCAACGAACCCGTCGTAACTGTTAGAAGTGGGTTATCTCTCCTGTCTACCTCCGCTGCCTTCTCATTTATTACATCTGATTAGAAAATGTCCTGTATGCCCTCACCAGAGCAGAGTTTATTTCTCCCCTTCCTTCTAAGTGTAAACATAACACGTATAACAGTGAATCCTAAGTTCCTGCATTTCCCTTCATTCCACTGGCTCAGGTTGCCTGATGAAAGACACAGATAAAGTTCAAGAACCTTTCACGTTGCCCCAGTGACACTGGTCAGGCCCCGCTGGCATCTTGCTTCTCAGAGGAAATGCCAACTTGCTCTTACCTAGATTAAGACTCTTGGGGAAGGCCGTGTCTCACAAATGGTCATCATTTCAAGTTAAATGCTTCACTGCCATATTTCTGTATAATGCAGATGCCATTTCTATTTGACGGAATTCCGTGGGAAATTAATGGACATCCCTTCTTTCCTGGAGACTCTGTCCCTTCTGTCCTGTAAATCCTGCCCCCCTCCTCTCCACTCTTGCCCCATCATTCTCCACCTCCCTTCCCCAAACACACACTTTCTGTTTCTTCCCTTCTTTTTTCTTGAGTTCCCCTTTGCAGGAATCCTGTAGCTGTGGCATATAGGTAAGGCGATGAGTTTTTCAGGTTATAGAGTCATATTGAAATTACAGATTTTTTGGCCCAGATTAATTTGGGTTAGAGTAGAGTGGTTCTAACAGAGGTATCTGGAATGCTTCCCATCCCCTACTATGAGACAGATCCTGCGAAAGTTACAAAGAGTGTATTTCCTCTAGGAATTTATCATTGGTCTTTCATTCATATACTCTATCTGGCAAAACACAAAAGAAGGCATAACAAGTATCTCTTTAGAGTGGAGCCCCCAATGACATCCTAGAGCAAGGACGTACACTGCTAACCATGGTTGGCAATTAAGTTCAAAAATGGGCAGGAAAGGCAGGAAGCACCATCACCAAGATGGAAACAGCTTGTGCCCCTGTCATCGCAAGGAGACAGCTCCTCCTAAAAGAACCAGGCCCGCTATAAGAGAAGGAAGGGTGGATTTGGAAGAAACTCCTAAATTTGAGTTTCGGGTTTCCAATTTACTAGTTGTATGATTTTAGAGGAGTTGGTATCTTCTCTGTCTCATAGTTTCTCATCTCTAAAAGGTAATAGCCCTGACTTGAAATCAGTGGAGTCCCTGATAAACATGACAATGCCTTATAAATATTAAGCACTCTAATATTTTGGTCTCTATTTCCAGAAGAGAATCCATGTCATTGTGTCAGGGAGGAAAGTGACTTACCAGTGTCTCCACATCAGTTGGTGGCACAACTATCATTCCACCAATGACAGATGAATTTGGAGGCCGTCCGCATCCCCTCTCTCCATCTATTCTGGCACTCGTGATTCGTTCCCTTTTCTCCATTCCTTTCTTCACTACCGTAGTTCACGTCTTTTCCAGATCATTGTAACAGCTTCTAATGTTTTGTTTGTTTGTTTGTTCTTGTCTCCTGTCTGCTTCCTCTTAAATTCATCCTGAAGTCACCTAGACGCCAGAGCGATCTTAGATGCTGGCCTCATCATGTCTCTTCCCTGTTCAGAATTCAGTACCTTCCCAATCAGGGCCCTAGTACTAAAACCACCATCTAGGGTCAAGCACCTGCTGATGGTCCAGCACGGAACCTGATCTGCCCCATCAACTCCACTCCCACTGCTTTTTACTCCCTAGGGAAGTTTACACGTCAGTGAAGCCTTCCATGACCTCTCCCTGCCACTCACACACTTCCTTCCCTTCCCCAGAAATTCTGTGTTTCTCCTCTGGACTCCGGTAATAGGCTGTGCCTCTGGACTGTCATTGTCCCTTTAGAGCCCACCTAGAATCTAGCACAGCACAGGGTTTACAAAATATTTGTGGAATAAAAGAATGATTGTTTAGATGGCAATGATACCTTTGCAGGTATTTCTCGAACCCAAATGTAACATATTTTTTAAAAAATGAATTGGCTACCTCACCCTTTGGTATTTTCAGTCATATCTAAATATCTAGGTAGCAATAGGACAAGACCTTTTCATATTTGCATATCATAGTGTAATGTGAGAAAAATTAGAACATTTAAAGGCCTTTTCCAAATAACACGGGATTTTTCATCTTTAAAAGCCTTTCCTGTTTTCAATGAGCTTCGATTTCTCTAAAAGATCATTGTCAGCTAGTAGAGAAAAAAAGAATGAAAAGTTGTGAACGTGTGACTTTCCCCCAGTGGATTTGAAAGCCATTTCTTCACTTTTAGGGTGCCCTTTCTGATAACAAAGGCTTAGGCATTTGGATTCCAAAGCAGCCCCTCAGCTTTGTAGCAAGTTGGATGACAGCGGGGTGAGTCTGCGAACAGTGGGAAGGAAGGGTTCACTGACAGACGTGCCCCCCTCTCTTTTCCAAAGACAGCCCTGGACACTAGCAGGTATCCAGCTTCAGGGCTTAGTCCTGACTCGCCTCGCGGTATTCTGGAAATGAATTGAAGTTTGCAAAACGAAAGAGGACTGTAGTGTGAGAAGGCTTAGACATGACAGGATTTTCTGTTTTTTTCTCATTGTCTCATTTTTGCTCAGCACTTAGTTTCTAAGCTCCTCTCCATAGAAACTGTTATTGGAGTATCCCTCCCTCACCTTCTAGACAAGTACTTTCAAAACTCCCTAGGCTTCCCAACTACGTGGGAGAGACTCCTGCATGCTGACAGTCTGGAAAGGGGTTCTAGCCTTAGTGTGCTAGCTAGCACACTTAGCCTGGAAATCTCAAACCACATTTACAGTCACAGCCTGCAGGACAATGGGCCTGGCTGCTGAAGAATTGAGCTTCAGCGGCATCATATAGGAGGTCAGGGGTGTGAAGCATATGCCTGGAAACGAGCTTAATGGCTCAAAAAAAAAAAAAAAAGAAAAAGAAAAAAAAAGAGGCAAAACAAACGGAAAAACCAATACAGAAAACAAAAAGCAGGCTGATTACTTCTTCTCTCCCTGCCTCAAAAAAAGTTGTTTTCCCAGGTTGTTCTATTTTAATTCTTGATGCATGGTTAAAAGGACCCTGAAAAGACACAGCCTCTGAGGAATTTGACAATCAGCAAAAGAAGCGAGAAGTTAAAAGTCCAAGTTGCCATCTTACATCGGACAAAGCACTGCATAGCACAGCCTCATTTCAAACGGGCAGGCTCGGCCTCAATGACCCCTGATATCTGACAGGTATTATGCCTTTCTGCAGGCTGCCTGGCCCTTCGTGGTAAAAATAAGACATATATACCTTTACTATCAGGGAATGGCTGAGTCATGAGGGAGACTCTGCTGGAATGATTCGCATTCCTGAAGTACCTAGATGCCCACCCTCACACCGAGAGTGGAGCTAAGAATATTTTTTATACCTATTTAATATGGTACATTCTTGGAGACCAGAGGCTGAATCAAGAAAATCTCTTAACAGAAGTATGCATCTTTAATGGTAGTTTCTGGCCAGAGCAATCCATTCATCGGACCCTGGGGTTGAAGTTATTAAGAAGAAATGTATAAAACTACCAAGCAATTAATACGCCAGGGGATGAGAAGCAGTTTCAGCCAGAGAGGCAGCATTCATCCAACAGATCTCTAAGGAGCCCCACTGGGAACCACAAGCTGTCGGGGGATGCCCAGAAATCTGGGTATTTGTACTCAGTTCGCCAGCTAATCTCTTTCCACCTACAGAGAGAAACAGAGAGAAGGTTCTGAAGGGCCCAACTTGAGGGCCTCGCTCTCTCGGGAGGGCACAGGTGCTCTAACAGATGTGTAGCACGGCAGTCACGGGAGCTAATTATAAAAGCTTACACTTATGGAGCACACAGTGTACACGAGGAATGATGCAGTCACTGCCCACAAAACCGAGGAGGTAGGACTCTCCCCCATTTTCAGCGGTCGGAACTGAGGTACAGAGATGTAAAATAGCCTTTCCAAGGTTGTGGGGCGGGTCACTGCGGGGTTAATTCAGGCATTTGTGAGCCAGGACAGACACTGCCCTCCTGGGAGGGCCACATTGAGCAATTCGGGGGGTATTCTACCCTCTCCCCCATCTTTCTGGCGGTTACCACTCTCCGTCCTACTTCTGTGGCTTCTTCTTTTCAAACACTGGCATAAATATTGGAAAATGTATCTGCCACACGGCTCTAAATAAATAGAAATCAGTGAATCACCATACCAAGCACCCCTACAAAAAGGAAATATCCCCAAGGGTCTGTGTTCTGAGACTCCATCCTCAGTAATTTTGTTTATCAAATGATTACTTTAAAATGCAACCCACTTGGGCTTGGAGAATGTGGCTAATGGATTGCATTCTGCCACTCCCCCGGACCAAATGTACCTAGTAGGGAGGGGTTCTGCTCACCACAGATATTAATAAACACAAATAGCAGGCTGCAAAGAAAACCTGAATGTCCTCTGACGTGTAGTGTTAATGGTAGGACAGCAGCTATTTTTAATTTCAATTGCAAGTGCTACTCAGGATCACGGAGTTTAGACCAAGTCTAAACACAATGAGTTTCCGTGGCGCATCCGATGGAAGGGAACAGCACTCCCTTTCTGATCCTCTAAACATTGTTTGAATAAGGACTAGAAGATCCCTTCTGAGGAGCTGCGAGATGAATTTATGCACATCAACTCGAGCACAGGGCTTCACTGGCACCCACAAGGACAGTCACGTGTCTTCTCTACCCCAAATAAAAAATGGGTGGGGCTGTTAACCAGAAAACCATGAGAACTAGTGAGACGATGTGAGTAAAACACCTGGGCATAAACACTATTTTAAAAAAATCATGGTCAAATCAAACTGATGGAAGTTTCTAGCATCTAAGTGATTTTCACTATCAAGAAGAGTGAGTGGCTGGTGATGCCATACAGGGTTCTTCTGGTTTCTCCTTGCACGAGGGTGGCTGCCTTGTTCCCTGACAGGTTGCATGCATTTTTTTAGGACACGCTCCCAATTGGCTCTCTTCAGTTGGAACCCTAATGTTATGTAAACCAGTTTCTTGGATTTTATATTAATAAGTATATACGGTGAGAGCCTTGCTTCATACATCATGGAGGGCTGGCTAGTTGCCTTTCTCCTATCTGAGAGCTGTCCCTATTCTTATTAACTGGCCCTGATTTTGCTTTTATTTCTCCCACTTTTGTATCTCATGTGCTTCCAGGAGTAGTCTCACATCCCTCCCCTCGCCAACAGGGCACATTATCTGGGAAACATTCCTTTAATCTTGCCCTCGGCATGAGTGATTGTTTCAGACAGATAACTGACCAAAGCCAGGCCTTTCAGAGCCAGTGAGATTCACTTCAGAGGATTTGTTGTTTGAGCTGTGGAGGAAGCCAGGGCTCTGTTCGCCTGTGAGGGTGTGATGCTGGAGCTGTAGCAGCCACATTGTGCACAGGAGGAGGATGGAAACATGCCTACGCGTAGAGCCTTCTTCAGCAGGCAGATACCAGAGATGCAGGAAAGGGAACAGAGGAGGTGACTTAAATTGAGCTCCAGTACAGCCCCAGCTGCAGGAGCCCTTTTCCTAGGAATTATCATTTGTGAGCCCAAACATTCCCTTGCTGCCTGGGACAATTTGGGCCAATTTTTGTTGTTGTTGTTGTTGTTATATCAACCCAAAGCATTGTAATTGATATACACACACACCGTGTACAACTTTAATTTTAAAAACAGCTTGCTTCCAATCACCACCTTCTTATCTGAATTATTTAAAAATTTTTCACTTAAGTATTAATTAATTATGAATGGTGACTTTTGTGTTTAGAACAACTTAAAAATACGGTACTTGTTAAATATGTATGACATCAATTGTATCAATGTAACACATTCATTGCAGAAGCCTGGGAAATCTGCAATCTTGCCAGCCTCTCAAATTGCCTTTGGAGATCACTGTCTTGTCTCAGTTCTCTTCAGTCTCAAAAGCGTGGTGAAAGAGAGTCTTATAATTCACCTGTTTGTCAAGGAAATGCAGTCTGTGACACATGGACGATCAAGTTGACTTCACCCATGCTGAAGTCTGAATTGGTAATAAAACATACAAGTAAAAGGAATGGAATATTGCTGCTTTTCTGGCACCTCATCTTATGTATGTATTATAAAACTTCAAATGACTTGTGATGCTTCTAGAAATATATCCTTATTCTTCAGAGTTGGCATGTTCAAGTGCAACAGAATCTTATTTCTCACAGCATACAAATAATTCCCTTAAAAGCTGAGTTACTAGTAAGTCACCCAGAAATTGACACGTATGATTTAGTGAAAGTAGCTATTGTGTATCTCTTAATGAAGGAGTTTCTCAAAGAGCCATTTGGCTCCAAAGATGTAATATCATATTATAGACGTTTAAACCATTGGTAAATGCTTCCTGATTTTTTTCCGTTTCCATCTGGACCTTGAAGATTGCCTATTTAATTAGTAGCTACTTCCTATAAGAAATGCAAGTAAGCAAACCAAGGGCTCGATAATGTGAAATGTACATTAGCAAGTGTGTTCAGCCTCAAGATGAACTGCCATCATGTAGCTCTCACTAAAGTCATTAACAGAAGATTCTTCCGAAACCATTGATAGCTTTCTTATCATTCCTATTCCATGTCACGATTTTTGTGACATGGGAATTTTTTTATCATAACAGCTAAGAACAAAACTCCCGTAGGCCAGAGAAAATAGTTGACTTTACAAGTGAACCTTGCAAATATTTTCTCCTAGTCAGTCGGCTGCCTCTTAACTTTCTTTATAGAGTTTTAGGCTATTCACAACAAGCCTTTGATTTTAATATCACGATAGGACAGATTGGGGGTGAAAATCAAAACGTTCTTTCCAAGTTGTTTGGTTTTGGAACGAATGGCCGAAGGGTCGTGAGAGCTAGCTTTCACCATTGCCGGCAGCCCAATACCACCGTGGCCTCCCTGGGATTATAAGTACCAGTGATCAGGTTCTTCAAAAGCTTTTGCACAAAACCAAGCCTGTGGAAGACTGTATTAAACACCATAAGAGCCAAATAAGCGTTCTTAATCACTTGGCCAACCAGGGTTCTAATCCATGATTTTCTTAATTTCTGTACATCCAGATCAATCAATTTGTACACTTAAATCTGATTTGTATTCACAGTTATTCTAATTAGTCATAAATCTATGATGTCTACAAGTCATATGGGTCCACTTCCCTCTTGTATTCTTCTCTCTCTCTCCCTCTTTCCTTTTTTACTGGAGAATGCATTTAGAGATTGTACCATGCATTCTCTTCTTTCAGAGTAGTGAAAGCACTGGTTCCCTTTCGGTTATGAACAGCCTTTCCTAACAGTTAATACTAGCACAGTATTTGTGGTTGTTTGCAAAAAAAGGAGTTAGTGGCCTATTTTTCATGAAGCTAATGAGTGTATTCTATTAATATTGCTGCCCAGTTTTTTTTTTTTTTTTTAAACAATTGAAAGTTGTTTATTTCCCCCTAAATATTGAAAATTCTTTTAAGGTTCAATGAAGCTTAAAGCTTACTCATATATCTGTTTATTTTGAAACAATTATTCTGAGATGTAGAAATGACTTGTTTCCTTGAAGACTCTGGGGCAAAGAAAAGACTTTTTAATGAAAAGATATAAAGTGTGAGGTTATACGATGACCTGAAGAGCAAATTTGTAATCTGAATGGATACTTGTTTCTAATCTAAATGCTAACTGTTTCTCAATGTTCTTTAATGGAGAAGCAGTGACTTCATTATTACTCCTGCTTCCTAACCTATATAACTTGCTTCTCGTGGAGTCTCAACAAAGCTAGAAATTACCCTACTGCAGGTCATCAGCTGGCAAGCGAGTCTCAGGTCTTCAGGTGAAGAACTGCCACTGCTGTTAAGGATGCGAATTCCTGAGCTTAGCAGAGAAGTGTTTCCCCCACAGAGGTGTGGTGGTGAATGCAATCAACTTAGAACTGCCTCTCTTTCCTGTGGTGACACTGAGCTGCTGAGCCAGGACACACCACAGAAACAGAAACAAAGAGGGAAAGGTGTTCTTGGTAACTGAGAAAGAGGAAGAGAAGGAGGAAGAGGAAGAGGAAGCATCGATTATAACGTGCCTGCGTTTAAAAAATTATTCCTGAGTGAACATTATTTCTAAGATGACATTAGAGGTAGGGTTCCATAGAGACCTCTCTCAGTCACAATACAATTGACATTTCAGCTTCCATATTGAATACTGTAATCACAATTCTAAAGCAGTCAAATGTATTGGCTAAGAAGGACTTTGGGGGTGTATAGTATGTACAAGATTTTTTTTGGGGGGGAAATAACTTGATCTTAAAAAATGAGAAACCATTTTTTTCTCCACCAGTAGAAGGGAACCCTCAGTGGGTTGGAATGCAAATGGAGGAGAGGTGGGTGGAGGCTGGGGTGAAAATTTGCCATGAGAACAAAAACTATCTTCAGAGCTCACTGTAGACAGTGCATCCTATTGATGGGGAAAAGGGGAATCAACAAGGAATATTGTTATCAGAGAGATGACAACATATTTGGAAATTCTCCATTTCTACACATAGACAAACATCAAGATAAAATGACTTTTTCAAGCTCAACACTTCCAAAGCAACATGGGACAATCTGAGAAGAGGGCATAGGAGGGAGCGGGCCCCGTTTGTTGACAAGTCAGTCACAAGGTTTACAGGTATCCCCCACTTTTCGAAAGCTTGCTTTATGCCACTTCAGTTTTACGAAAGACCTATTTTATTACCGGTTTCCACTAACCAAAACAAATCCGAGGAGGATTTTCACTTTTACAAAAAGAGGTGAAAAGCGAAAATCGTGTTCAGCATTTGTTTTGCGGTGATTTTGCCCTGAGCCGCTACAGAAGAGCAGGTGGCCCGGCCAAGCTCCCTCCCGGGAACTACACTCAATCCCAGCACCAGGACACCAGAGATCAGAGCTGTCTGTGAACTTCTGCATTTCATCTCGACTTATTTTGTGCATCCGTTAGCAAGATGTGCTCTCTGGTAAATGCCTCTTTGCTTTCCACCATTTTCAGCTTACGAAAGATTCCACAGGTTTCTACTTTTGGGTAGCGTGGTGAGGAAGAACACAGGCTGGGGCAGACCTGGATTTAAGTCCCAAATCTTCTTCTTAATCCCTGAGTGTCCTTGGGCAAGTCCAGTTTTCTTTTCTGTAACATGGGATAATAACCACACCTACTACCTCATGCCATTCTTGTGGGGATGAAAGAGTTGGCACAGGCGTGAACGTGCTAGTGTTCTGCCTGGCACACGGGAGGCCCTCGCTAAGGACTTGCTCCGTTTCTCGCTCTGCCCCACCCCTGCTCAGCCCCCACGTATGCAGGACCAACAGCTTCAGGCTCTTTGGAAACTAGAGCTGTCTGATTCGATATGTTGGTCAAAGAGGACAGAAAGTATTCACTTCTCATTAAGAGTCAATGCCAGTATCGAGGTTTGGTTAGATTTTCCTCTTTCTCAGATAAAGGGGCCAGAGTACATGTCCATATTTTAGTAGAATTCATGTCCCTTTCAGCCAGCTAAAGTATTTTCCAAATTAGCTTTGCAACCTAACACAGACACGGAAGTCCTATCTAGAGAACCACTGTGGTTTTGTCAGCTTATCTTGTCTGCTTTCCTCCCAGCCTTGTCCACCTGACACGATGTCTGTCTCATCAGTAGTGAGAGCTCAAAAGCCATGCTGGTGTCTTCTTTCATTCCTGTACCTCAATGACACCGTCTCTCGTGATACATCGATGTGACTCTGTCTTGTAAGAGTTGTATATCCAAAAGTTGGATTATTAAGAGAAAATTTTAGATAACCAAATATTCCAGTTTTCTCCTCCAAGTTCACAAGGGCATAATTCAAGAAAACCAAGTATTGTAAGAAAAAAATCAAGAGTCGCCTCAATTTCAAAGCACAAGACTAAATTGACTGATCTGTGGAGAATCTGGTCCGACTTTTTCACTCTTTCTTTAAGAGAAAAGAAAACAATCTATTTTTATTTATATGGTATTTCATTCCCAAGCCTATTCGGGTAATGGGAGAGTTCAGAAATCCAACCAATCTCTTCAACGGTCTTTTCTTATAGTAATTGCTGAATTGAGGAGTTAGTGTAGCTCAGAACATTAGCATATTTTTATACACTCCGCCCTTCTATTTGAATTCAGTGGTGGGGGAAAGGGTGGAGTAGAACAGCAGGTGGTTTCATCAAAATCTCCCTGAAACTCTGACCTCGTTTTTTTAAGGTTAGGACGCAACGTGCCAAAGGTCACGTAGGGGCAAAGAGGACTGAAAAGGATTAGAGGAAGATGGAGACTGTGCAGTTGGCCACAAAGGAGTTACTAGAGAAAGGAAGAAGAGGCCTGGATATATATCACACGTTTATTATTTAATTTAAAAACGGTGTCCTCTCCAAACTAGCCTTCCTTTAGTTTGTTGCGTTATACTGGGGGTGGGAAGTTTTTAACCAAACTATTTACAAATTCACTCTTTTCCATTTTCCTCATCCTTGTTTCTCTCTGCCCCCACCCCAGGGCAACACAGAAGGATTTTGTTAGTCAAGCAGCATTTTTCATCATGCATTTTCCCTGCAATTCTAAAGAAAAAGACACACACACACCCCGCACACGTGCCCACATACACGGATAGAAACCATGCAGTGAGAATCTCATTCGTTTTTAAACCTTTAAATATGTATGGAGAATGGTTGTTTACTTTTCATTGAATCTGTCTGCCTATCCTTCTGTATATGTTCTATTTACTTAGGAACGTGTGGAGAAACACATGCGTGGGAGACACCTGCGATTCTGTTTTTTGCGAAACTGCTGTTTTAAGTAAATCAAAAGCCTGTGTCTGCTGAGTCCCTAAGCTGCCACCAGCCACCATCTGTCTTGGAGCCTCTGGCATGAAGCCTTTCACCTCTCCACGGAGCCCTTTGTCTTTCTGACCTCCAGTTCTTTCCTCTTGCTCTACTGGTCATTCGCCTGGTCTTCTCACTTGCCCCCGATGACATGGCTATTGTAAGGTTTTTGTATTATTTTGCTTCCTACTACAAGGCCTTCTACGGAACAATCTGCTAGCTAGAGGGTTTTTTTCCCTGTTACTTTCTCTCGATGTCTTTTCTGTGTATAGCCAATTTATAGATTGAGAATATGGTTGTAAACTGTTCAAATGAAGCTCTGAATACAAGCTACTTTTGCACGGGGAGCCTCTGTCCTGAAGAGTGTTTGATAATACTCTGCCTGCCCATGAGGTCACCCTGGGGAAAAGCAGAATCATCGGTAAACCAGAGAAGGATTCTCAAGGCCATCATAGAATCACCAGCTGAAGTCAAACAAAAGCTGTTCACACTGGCATTTTATTATTTGTATTTCTACAGTGTTTAAAGGACTTTTGGACGAGTCCTATCTTTCAGACACTTACAAGAGACAATTTTGTTTTTCTTGCTATCTTTCTCATGACGTAAATCCTGAATCTTGAATGGAGCTCAAGCAGCCTGTCTATGAACTTCAGGAAACAAGTATGTTGAAACAGAAGCATTTATTTTAAAAGGTCAATCACTTTAACAGACTAATGAAATTTCAGAAAAGATAGGTTGATTTGGGGGAACAACAGTTCATAAACTGAAGTTCTCCTTTGCACTAAAAGGCTGCCATGGGCCTTGGGAGGAAGTCCTTCATGTTCAAAGGGTGTTGAAGGTGAGCTCTCTGCATGGGTATTATTTGCACTTCTAACACAACCACGTGAGGAAAGGAATTCTACTGTACTCAAAACACCTGGCTGGTTACTGGGAAACACTCCTAGTCACCATTCTAGACATCCCTACATCCTGCCCATCCCTGCAAGGGTGGGCAGAAGCCTGACATTTGGTTAGGTAGCAATTTGTACGAACAAACTTTACAGTTCTGGGGAGGAGCTGGCAAATTTGCATTATTCACTCCTAATCATTTTTCTGAGATATATTCTTCCAAACAATACAGTTGGAGTTAACATCCACAGAAGAGCTTTAAGAAACGTGTACCAAGTGCTAGGTTTTTTAGTCCTTTAAAGATGCACCGTCTTTACAGTCACATTGGCAGGGAGATACGTGCGTGCTACTCATACTTCAGCTCATGTGGGACAGTCTTGTGGTCTTCTTAGAATGAAGATGACCTGAGAACAGAGCCTGCAGGTCACCTTGGACACTACAGCCTCAGTAATGTCACTGATCTCAGAACAATATCCTGAATGTATTAATATCTGTTAAATGAATGAATGATTGTCACCTGCCATTTCAGGTGAAGCCACCAAATGCACTTCACCTAGTGTTGGCTGCCTAGGAAGTTTATTGCAATTTAGATTATTGCTATTTATAGTAAAGTACTAGCAAGATCCCAATTTATTAAAAACCCTCTACTGGGGGAGTGACGTCATAGGAATGGCGGCAGCAGGGCGCACTATCTGAGTTCTCCTCCAGATCTTGTTGCAAACGGGAACTATAACCCATCGAGGAAATTTTCGCTCACCACACAATTTTGTGGAGAGATTTGTGGATTGCTTGAAGCTAAGAAATTCTTGGGGATAAGCTAACTGGACGGAGCAAGGAGAGGAGGAGGAGAAGCGGCGTGGGAGCGCCCGGCCGGCAGCGGCGGGAGAGCCCAGCCCCCAGCGGAGCCTCAGCTGGCGGGGGCGAGGACCGAAAACCACGGAGCCGGGCAGGCGCGGGATCCCAGGCGGAGCGGAGAGCGCAGAGACCGGGGGTAGGCCCTTTCCCTGCTCCCACGGCTGATTTCTCCCGCCGGGAAGGCGGCGCGCCCTGCGGTGGACGGAGGGCGCAGTCTCCATACCTGGGCCCCTCCCCCCGCCCTGCCCTCCCAATCCTACCCAGCCCTTCCAGAGACTGGGACTGGAAACCGCGGTGCAGCCCCGCTGTGCCGGGCGCGCAGAGCGCAGAGACCGGGAGGCGGGCGCTTTCCCTGCGTCCCGCGGCTG
The DNA here is from genome assembly GCF_004115265.2 of Rhinolophus ferrumequinum. NCBI lineage: Eukaryota > Metazoa > Chordata > Mammalia > Chiroptera > Rhinolophidae > Rhinolophus > Rhinolophus ferrumequinum. The sequence continues at coordinate 11,766,498 of NC_046297.1, forward strand.
ATTTCTCCCGCCGGGAAGGCGGCGCGCCCTGCGGCGGACGGGGGGCGCAGTCTCCATACCTGGGCCCCTCCCCCCCGCCCTGCCCTCCCAATCTTACCCCGCCCTTCCAGAGACTTAAACCGGCCCCTGAACCGAGAAGTGGTATCTAACGCTCACGCTTTGGGAAGCCTGACGGGCAGCCCTGACCCAGGCAGACTGGGCAGTGTGCGTGATTTTGGCTGCGCTAGGAGAGAAGAGACGCCTCCACCCCCAGCCACCACCTTTTCTGGCCTGCGGGAAGAGGGCGACGCACGGCTGGGCTGGGAGAGTGAAGACCCCTCCATCTCCAGCCCCCACCCTTCCTGGCTTGCCTAGGGTGGGGTGGGTGCAGCGGCCGAGACACACCCGGAGATCAGCAGTGAGGCAGGCGCAGCTCTGGGCTTTCAGCAGATCAGAAATCTTCTGCCCGCACTCACACACACACACTGAAGAGGTGCCTTAAGACTCAAGAGTTTTGGTCACATATCTGGTGGTGCCACTCTCAGTGTGCATTTGTGCAGGCAAGGGCAGAAACTGCACTGATATTGTAAAAACTATCATCCAGACCCCTCAGGCCCACGCTTTTAAGTCTGCAGTCCCAAAGTCTCTCTGGGCACCAGGTGACCGGCTCTGCCTGCGCAATAAGCAGGGGGCTCCTTGGTGCAGCAGAGAACAACCTGGACATTGCTTGGTGGGCTTAGGCCGAGACTGTCGCTGCTTTTTGTATTGCTTTGTTTTGTCTTGTTTTGCTTTGTCTTTATATCTTTGATATCTTTGCCTCTGTCGAGTGGGGTTATCAGGTGGTTTTTGCATGTGAACGTATTTGATATTTTTCTTTGTTGTTGTTGTTGTTGTTGTGCTTGGTGATTTGCTTTGTTCTGAAACTGCCCTGCCGGGGCCCAGCTTGTGAGGCACGGTCAGCAGATCAGAAATCTCCCGCCCGCACCCATACACACACACTGAAGGAGTGCCCTAGGACTCACGAGCTCTGGACAAAGGACTGGTGGTGCTCCTCTCGGTGTGCATACGTGCGGACAAGGGCAGAAGCTGCACTGACTTTGTGGAGACTATCATCCAGACCCCTCAGGCCCACGCTTTTAAGTCTGCAGTCCCAAAGTCTCTCTGAGCACCAGGTGACCGGCTATGCCTGCGCAATAAGCAGGGGGCTCTTTGGTACAGCAGAGGACAACCTGGTCATTGCTTGATGGGCTCAGGCCGAGACGGTCGCTGCTTTTTGTTTTGCTTTGTTTTGCTTTGCTTGGTTTTGTTTTGCTTTATCTTGTATCTTTGATATCTTTGCCTGTGTTGAGCGGGGGTTATCGGCTGTTTTTTTTTTTTTTTTTTTTTTTTTTTTCTTTTCTTCTTCTTTGCTGTTGTCGTTGCTGCTGTGCTTGGTGATTTGCCTTGTTCTGGGACTTCCCTGCCGGGGCCCAGCTTGGGTGGCACGGGACTCGGCATATCTGGGGGCCAACTCCAGACCAAATCGGAGTGCAGCCGGGGTTGACCTACAGGTCACATACCTAGAGGGGGTTCTCGGCAGGCTCTGGAGCCCATAGAGGCCAAATCACATTGGGGTGGTCAACCCTCACGCAGCAGAGTGCCCTGCGGGGGGCAGAGCCAAGTCTCACGGCAGGTCAGCCCAGGAGTTGACCCCACCTGCTCATTAGCGGGAAGCAATTAAAGATCTTCTTGAACGGGACAGTGTACACAACACAAGACTCACCTTTGGAGCACACGCAGAGGAGGACGACGTGGTGCGAGTCAAATATAAAGGACACATACTACACAAGATAACCTAGCAAGAACTAAGAACTCTAGGGGATCTACCTAATATATCAAAATAAACACAGTCAGCCAGAATGGGGAAACAAAGATACACGTCCCAAATAAAAGAACAGAAGAAGCTTCCACAACTGGAACCAAATGAAGCAGACGTAACCAACCTCTCAGAGACTGAGTTCAGAACACTGGTGATAAGAATGTTTAAGGAGCTTAGAGAAGACATAAAGAAGGATGTAGAAATCATAACAAACGAGCTTAGAGAAAACATAAAGAAGGATGTAGAAATCATAACGAAAAACCAGTTGGAACTAAAGAACACAATTACCGAAATTAAGAACTCACTTGAAGGAATTACCAGCAGGCTAGACGAAGCAGAGGATCGAATCAGCGACTTAGAAGACAAGGTAGCAGAGATCACCCAAACGGAACAACAAAAAGAAAAAAGAATAAAAAACAATGAAGATGGCCTAAGAGACCTCTGGGATAACATCAAGCGCAACAACATGCGCATCATAGGAATACCAGAAGGTGAAGAGAGCAAGCAAGGGATTGAGAACATATTTGAAGTAATAATGTCTGAAAACTTCCCCAACCTGATGAAGGAAACCAACATACAAGTCCAGGAAGTGCAGAGAGTTCCAACCAGGATTAACCCAAACAGGTCCACACCAAGACACATTATAGTTAAAATGGCAAAGCTTAAAGACAAAGAGAGAATCCTAAAAGCAGCAAGAGAAAGACGGAGGGTTACATACAAGGGAACTCCCATAAGACTATCAAATGATTTTTCTACAGAAACATTGAAGGCCAGGAGGGAGTGGCAGGAGATACTTAAAGTGATGGAAAACAAAGGCCTACAACCTAGATTGCTTTATCCAGCAAGGCTATCATTTAAAGTTGATGGAGAGATAAAGAGCTTTCCAGAAAAAAATAAGCTAAAGGAATTTATTACCACCAAGCCAGCATTGCAAGAAATACTAAAAGGTCTTCTGTAAATAGGAGAAAGATCAAAACAACCTAACTACAAATTTAAAAATGGCAATATCTATGTACCTATCAATAATCACTTTAAATGTAAATGGATTAAATGCTCCAATCAAAAGACATAGGGTGGCTGACTGGATAAGACAGCAAGACCCTTGTATATGCTGTATACAAGAGACTCACCTCAGAACAAAAGACACACACAGTCTGAAAGTGAAGGGTTGGAGTAAGATATTTCATGCAAATGGAAACGAGAAAAAAGCTGGAGTTGCAATACTTATTTCTGACAAAATAGACTTTAAAATGAAGAACATACTAAAAGATAAAGATGGGCACTATATAATAATAAAGGGATCGATCCGACAAGAGGACATAACCCTAGTAAACATCTATGCACCCAACATAGGAGCACCTAAATATATAAAACAGGTACTGACTGACATAAAGGCAGAGATCAACAGTAACACTATTATAGTCGGGGACTTCAACACACCTCTGACCACAAGGGACAGGTCTTCCAGACAGAAAATCAATATGGAAACAACAGCCTTAAATGATACATTGGACCACTTGGATTTAATCGATATTTTCAGAACATTTCACCCCAATGCTGCAAAATACACCTTCTTCTCAAGCGCACATGGAACATTTTCCAAGATAGATCATATGTTAGGCCACAAAACAAGTCTTGATAAATTTAAGAAAATTGAAATCATACCAATTGTCTTCTCTGATCACAATGCTATGAAATTAGAAATGAACTACAGGAAAAAAACGGGAAGACACACCAATTCATGGAGGCTGAATAACTTATTACTAAATAATGAATGGGTCAAGCAGGAGATCAAGGAAGAAATCAAAAGATATTTCGAGATAAATGAAAATGAAAACACGACGACCCAAAATCTTTGGGATGCCGCGAAAGCAGTCCTAAGAGGGAAATTCATAGCTTTGCAGGCCTACCTAAAGAAACAAGAAACATCACTAATCAACAGTTTATCTTCACATTTAAGGGATCTGGAAAAAGAACAGCAAAATAAGCCCAAAGGGAACACAAGGAAGGAGATAATAAAGATCAGAGCAGAATTAAATGAAATAGAAACCAGAAAAACAATACAAAAGATCAATGAATCCAAGAGTTGGTTCTTAGAGAAGATAAACAAAATCGACAAACCATTAGCCAGACTCATTAAAAAAAAGAGAGAGAGGACCCAAATTAATAAAATCAGAAACGAAAGAGGAGAAGTGACAACGGACACTGCAGAAATACAAAGAGTTTTAAGAAGTTACTATGAGCAACTATATGCCAACAAATTTGACAATTTGGAAGAAATGGACAATTTTCTAGAGGCGTACAACCTTCCAAGGCTAACTCAAGAAGAAACAGAAAACCTGAATAGACTGATTACCACCACGGAAATTGAATCAGTAATCAACAGTCTCCCAACAAACAAAAGCCCTGGACCAGATGGCTTTACAGGTGAATTTTACAAAGCGTTCAAAAAAGAATTATCACCAATTCTCCTCAAGCTCTTCCAAAAAATCCAGAAGGAGGGAAGACTCCCAAACACTTTTTACGAAGCCACTATCACCCTGATCCCAAAATTAGACAAAGACACCACAAAAAAAGAAAACTACAGGCCGATATCTTTAATGAACATAGATGCAAAAATCCTCAACAAAATATTAGCAAACAGAATTCAGCAATACATTAAAAAGATCATTCACCACGATCAAGTGGGATTCATTCCTGGTATGCAGGGGTGGTTCAACATCCGCAAATCTATTAATGTGATACACCACATTAACAAAATGAAAAATAAAAATCACATGATCATATCAATAGATGCAGAAAAAGCATTTGATAAAATTCAACAGCCATTTATGATAAAAACCCTTAAGAAAGTGGGAATAGAGGGATCTTATCTCAACATAATAAAGGCCATATATGACAAACCCACAGCTAACATCATACTCAATGGGGAAAAGCTAAAACCATTCCCCCTAAGATCAGGAACAAGGCAAGGATGCCCATTATCTCCGCTTCTATTCAACATAGTTCTGGAAGTTCTTGCCACAGCAATCAGACAAGAAAAAGAAATAAAAGGCATCCAGATTGGTAAGGAGGAAGTAAAGTTATCATTGTATGCAGATGATATGATACTATATATAGAGAACCCTAAAGACTCCACCAAGAAGCTATTAGAGCTGATAGATGAATTTAGTAAAGTGGCAGGATACAAAATTAATATTCAGAAATCAGTTGCATTTGTATATACCAATAATAAAACATCAGAAGGAGAAATTAAAAAAACAATCCCATTTACAATCGCTCCAAAGACTATAAAATACCTGGGAATAAATTTAACCAAAGAAGTAAAAGATCTATACTCAGAAAATTATAAGACACTGATGAAAGGAATGAAGGAAGATATAAATAGATGGAAACACATATCATGTTCATGGATAGGAAGAATTAATATAATTAAAATGTCCATACTGCCTAAGGCAATATACATATTCAATGCAATTCCTATCAAACTGCCAACGTCGTTTTTCACAGAAATAGAACATATAATCCTAAAATTTATATGGGACCATAAAAGACCCCGAATAGCAAAGGCAATCTTGAGAAATAAGAACAAAGTGGGAGGTATAACAATACCTGACTTCAAATTATACTACAAGGCTACAGTAATCAAAACAGCATGGTACTGGCATAAAAACAGACACATAGATCAATGGAACAGAATAGAGAGTCCAGAAATAAATCCACGCCTATATGGCCATTTAATCTACGACAATGGAAGCAAGAATGTACGATGGAGTAATGACAGTCTATTCAATAAATGGTGCTGGGAAACCTGGACAGACACATGCAAAAAAATGAAGTTGGACCACCTCCTTACACCATATACAAAAATAAATTCAAAATGGCTTAAAGACTTAAATGTAAGGTCTGAAACCATAAAATACCTAGAAGAAAATATAGGAAGAAACTTCTCAGACATTACCCGGAGTAAGATTTTTACTGATATACACCCTCGCGCGAGGGAACTAAGAGAAAGAATAAACATGTGGGATTATATCAAACTAAAAAGTTTTTTCACAGCAAAGGAAACCATCAATAAAACAAGAAGGGATCCTACTGAATGGGAAAAGATATTTGCCAGTGATATATCTGATAAGGGATTAATATCACAAATCTATGGAAAACTTACTCAACCCAACTCCAAAAAAACAAACGATCCAATTAAAAAATGGGCAGAGGACTTGAAGAGACATTTTTCTGAAAAGGACATACAGATGGCAAACAGACATATGAAGAAATGCTCAACCTCACTAACCATCAGAGAAATGCAAATAAAAACCACAATGAGATACCACCTCACCCCAGTCAGAATGGCTATCATCAATAAATCAACAAACAACAAGTGCTGGCGCGGATGTGGAGAAAAGGGAACGCTTGTGCACTGTTGGTGGGATTGCAGACTGGTGCAGCCGCTATGGAAAACAGTATGGAGGTATCTCAAAATTCTGAAAATGGAACTACCTTATGATCCAGTAATTCCACTCCTAGGTATCTATCCGGAGAAATCCAGAACTTCAATTCAAAAATCTCTATGCACTCCTATGTTTATTGCAGCACTATACACAATAGCTAAGACATGGAAACAACCAAAATGCCCATCGGTAGATGATTGGATTAAGAAACTGTGGTACATTTATACAATGGAGTATTATGCAGCCATAAGGAAGAAAGAAATCTTACCATTTGCAACAACATGGATGGATCTAGAGAACATTATGTTAAGTGAAATAAGTCAGACAGAGAAAGATAAGTTCCATATGATCTCACTTATTTGCGGATTCTAAAGAAAAGAATAAGTGAATGAACTAATCAGAAACTGGGAGACAATGAGGAAAAACTGAGGGTTGCTAGATGGGCGGGGGGAGTGGGGGGTGGGGGGAGGGTGAGGGGATTGGAGGGCAGTCGGTGACCACAGGATGGCCACGGGGTTTGAAAATTAATCTGGGGAACGTAATTTGGTGGTTACCAGAGCGTAAGGGGGTTGGGGGGTGGGGGATGAGGGTGAGGGGGATCAAATGTACGGTGATGGAAGGGGAGCTGTCTCTGGGTGGTGAACACACAGTGTGATTTATGGATGATGTGATTCAGAATTGCACAACTGAAATCTATGTAATTCTACTAACAATTGTCACCCCAATAAATTAAAAAAATAAAAAAAATATTAAAAAAAAAAAAAAAAAAAAAAAAAAAAAACAACCCTCTACTGAATGTTCTTTTACTATCTGAACATTTCTTTTCTCCCACTGATTTCGTAAACAAGTATAAGGAAAAAGGTTTCCTCTGGTTTACTGATTTTTGAAATGAGTCGTGACAATTTTGCTGACCTTAGTTCATCATAATTCAAATAGAGTCCGCAGCCAAGAAATCAAGAGAAGGCTGAGACTCGGAAGGTCTACGATGGAAGAATAAGAAAAGATCTGCAAGAGCAAAGATGTGTCGTTAGAGACCAAGATTATTTAAGATCATCCACAACCTTGCAGTCCAAGTTACTACGTACAGACGCAAAGGTGGGACAGTAAACAAGGCTCGTCATGAAAAAAAAATTGATTCACTTGAAATGTGGTGTTGGAGGAGAGCTCTGCGGATACCCTGGACCACCAGAAAGATGAACAAGTGGGTCCTAGAGCAAATTAAACCCGAAACGTCGCTGGACACAAAAATGATGACATTGAAGTTGTCCTACATCGGGCACCTCATGAGAAGGCAGGGTTCTTTGGAAAAGACGATAATGGCGGGAAAAATGCAAGGCAGCAGGAAGAGGGGAAGACCAAATATGAGATGGACTGACTCCACAAAAGAAGCCATAGGCATGAGTCTGCCGGAGCTGAGCAGGGCTGTGAGGACCGGACACTGTGGACGTCACTCATGCATAAGGTTGCCAGGAGTTGGAGCCGACTCAAGATGTGCACATGTACCTGGTGTCATCCTTGCCATCGCTTGCCACAGACAAGGAGATAATTCACAAACATGAAAAGGAAAACTACTCCAGGGGAATTCTACCCAGCCATGTTTCTCGATTTCAGTCCAAAGAAAATAGGATTCATGTCCACTACAAAACTGAACTGACAACAGGATTAACAGTCATGTGACCTAGTGCCACTCAGTACATTCTGAGTATCTGTGAGCTCAGACTGGTACAGAACCTGGCCAAGGTGCCGTTCTTGACATCCAAGATTTTTCCCCCCAAATATTCCTATGGCATCAAGAATAGATTATGGCTTAACTATGAAAATATAAAAATTTGATCATCTTCGATGAGCTATGACCAGGATAAATACTATGAATTAATTTTGCTGGCCTAAAGTCTGTATAGGTGTCATCATCAAAATAAATTCACATCAGAATGATCTTCTGTCACAGTAAGGAGGAGACGCAAAGCCATAAAAAGGGGTACTAAAGCCACCACTATATATATAAAGTACTATCCATCGTCCTTCAGAGATTTCAGATCTTTTTTCCCAGGGAAGATATTTGGTTTATTATTGCCATAAAGGAAGCCTGGACCATCGATATTTCAATTGGATTCCTTCTTCTACACCTTTGTTTGACACTTTTCTACGGACCTTTTTGTTTGTTTCACTACAAAACAAGAAGCAGCAAGTTCCTGGGCATCTTGACAGTTTCTGATGGGAAAGGGGAAAGAATCTCATTTTGCCAAAATGTTCCTTTATACAAAATGTAATGATTTATCCAGGTGTGCATGTAGCTATCTTTGAATAATATAATTATAGAAAATTGAATGCAATTTTGGATGTATCCATTATATCAGTGTTATGCAAAACTCTTTCTTAAAGCCTGCCAGCCTTCCTTTCGCCCTCCCTCTCTCCCTCCCTCTCTCTAGTTTGCTCCTTAAATCTGCATGCTTCCTTATTTCTCATCTTACGAAAAAAATTAGCTTGTGTTACCAGATTACATAGCCTACTACATCCATAGTTACTGAATGACCCTAGGACATTCCTCTTCATTTCTAAGTGATTTTAGCTCCTGCCTCACTTTCACTGTCTGCATTTTTGTAGATTTCAAAGTTCATGGATGTGAGCTCACCAGCACCAGAGCCTCTTTTTTTTTTTTGGACCCTAGATCACCTTTCCTGGACCACCTTTCCTCTCATCTCAAGGCCCGTTTAGTCAATCCCTAGCCCTTAGCAGTTGGGTAACTGCCACCCTTCCTGTCATCTCCATTTCAGGCACCCCACCCTCTGATGTTAAGCTCAGTCTTTCCACATGCCAAGCCCAACAATTCTTTGACACAGCAGGGTTCTTGAAACCTTTGATCCTACCACTGCTTTACTGGCCCTCATTCCCGTAGTGTCCTCACTCTCCTCCTTTATCAGATTGAACGGCACAGTTGGTCATTATAATCAGTCCTCTGTGAATCCTCTCAACTTCCTCCTCTGTCACTACTCCATCCTTGTCTGACACACCACAATCTAGTTCAAATCCAGCTCCCACTCCCTGACCACTTTGCAGCTGCACCTGTGCAACTGAACAAGCCTGGGGATAAACACAACACCCTGAATGGCCTCATCATATATGCAGTGCAATCCATGAACCTCAAGGAAGCCCTCAATGTTGCCAGGCAACTATACTTTATTTCCTTAGTCCAGTTATTCCTCCATGTTGTCAGATGTCCATTTCACATCATCTCCCTCCTCACGTCCACAGCACTCCTCCTTGACCTTCACCCTTGGCAGGTAACCTTGGTTCATATTTCGCTGAAGAAAGAGAAGCAATTGGAGAACTTCCACAGGCTTCCTCCGTCCTTCCCCCAATCCCTAGGCTGCTCACCTACCAGCATTTGCTCCCCTATATTCTGCCTTCTCATCTATTTGAGTACGTGAATAATCCATGTTCTGTCTGTCTGAAGTCAATTCTTCCACCTGTGTACTAGGTTCTATTTTTTTCTCACCTATCCAAGAAAATCATACTCCAGCAATGCCCCCCTTTGGCTCAGATCACCATTTTTCCTCCTCAAATTCCATCATCCCATCAGATATAAACATGCTGTTATTTCTCTGATGTTTCAAAAAACTCTTGACTTAACTTTTCTCATCAGCTACTGCCCTGTTTCTTTGCTCCCCTTGCAGCAAACTTCTTGGAAGAACTGCCATATTTCTGTCTTAGTTTCTCTTCTCCCATCCTCTCTATGCCTCCTATAGAATCAGGCTTTCTGTCCCTCTACTTCATCAAAGTTGCTCTCATACATGTCACCAAAGACTACCAAGCAGAAAAATCCAACAATTAGTTCTCAATCTTCATCCCACTGGACTTGCCAGGCATAGTTGCACACTACTCTTTCCTGCTTGAAAACCTGTCTTCACTTCACTTTTAGGAAACCAAGAACTCCCTTACCCCTTAGTCTCCCCCACTAGTTAACTGAGCTCTTTCTCAATGTCTTTTGTTGACCTCTCCTCTTCTCTTTGACCTCTTAATGTTGGAGTATCTCAGAGGCTAGTCTTTTCTTTTCTCTGTCTATACTCACACATCCTTGATATCACGCTAATGACTTCTAAATACAAACCTCTATTCCCAAATCTAGACTCATCAATCCAACTGCCTACTCCACTTGGAGGTGTAGACATCTCAAACTTGGTTTCCAGAACTGAATCCCTGATCTTCCTCCCTACAACTCTTCCAACTGCAGCCTTTCTTCCAATCTCGGTTGACGGTGATTCTATCCTTTCAGTTGGTTGGGCCTTAACCTTTGAAGCATCCTTGAGTCTTTCCTTTTCTTCCCCCGACACCACACACACATCACATTCAATCAATCAGGTAATACTGTGGCCTCTATCTTCAAAAACAGCTAGCATTTTTGCTACTTCTGCTGCTACCACCAAATTTAAAACACTCTTCTTTCTTTCAGTAGCCTTGTAATAAATCTTCTCTTTTTACCTTTGCCCATCAACAGATAGAAAGCTTTTCAAAATATAAATCAAAATACTCGTATACTATTCCTGTGTACAAAATCCCACAATGGCTTCATTTCCATCTGGAGAAATAGCCAAAATCCTTCTCATGGCCTATGGGGCACGTGCTGGCCTATTGTTATTTGTTTGACCTCATTTTCTACCACTGTTTTGTTTATTCACTCCATTTCTATCTGTCACAATGGCCTCACTGTAGTTCCTCTAATATGTCAGAATAATTCCATGTTGGGGTTTTGCTCTAGCTGTTCTGTCTGGAATGCTCTTCCTCAAGGTATCTGGTTGCTACTTCTCACTTCTTTTGAGTCTTTGTTCAAATCTTACCATCTCAATGAGGCTCTCCTTGTGAGTCCTTTTTTTTTTTTTTTAACTTTTATTTATTTTAAGTGTGTTTTTCCAGGACCCATCAGCTCCAAGTCAAGTAGTTGTTTCAGTCTAGTCGTGGAGGGCGCAGCTCACAGTGGCCCCTGTGGGGATCGAACCGGCAACCTTGTTAAGAGCACCACGCTCTAACCAACTGAGGTAACCGGCTGCCCCATGAATCCTTTTTAACACTGTAACCTACCTTGATCTCTAATTTCACTTTATTGTTTTTTTCATTGTACTATGAACTAATACTAGCTTCTAATGTACTATATATATAAATTTGACTTATATATGATGTTTAGTTTTATTTTCTGTCTTCTGCTACTAGAAAGCAAAACTCACAGAAGTTGGGATCTCTACATATCGTGCTCATGGATGTATTCTGAATATCTTGGAACAGGGCTTGGCGTGTCATGTGGTAGGTGCTCAGTGAATATTTGCTGAACTAATGAATGCATAAGTAAAGGAAGGAACAAAGGAAAGAGTGAACTAACCTGGTCTCTCTGAGCTACTTGAAAACTCTTTTGTTGAGACTTCAAAAGAAATTCTTTCCCCAAAGTATTAGGCCTGATACTAGAGCCTCTTATTGAGTCTGTCTGGTTTCCCAATTAGAATGGGTTCCAAGGAGCTGAGCAATTCTCCCCCACGTTATTCTAAAAGAAGGTGTCGCTGCACCTCCGCCTCTAGTAACGATTATACACACTCTGGGGACATTATAATAAGAGCTTTTTGAAAGACTGAACTAGGTGAGGGGCCTCATTTTAGGGTCTGATATAAAATCAAAACTCGGAGCAGGTTCACCTAAAGCTTGGCCAAGTTTCCCGTAAACCTGGCTCACACTGAAAGAGAACCTAAGCTGATATATCATTTCAAATGGAAACTATGCAAAATTCAGTGGCTTCATGTGGTTTCAACCCCAAACCAGGTGGAACCTGAGGCTTTGGCAAAGGTTCACTTTAAATTCCTAACTGGGGAATGTAAACCAAGGGGGTAAATGTTGGGGAAAAGCAAAGTGAAATAAAACCTGTCGTTTTGAACAGTTCTGGAACCACACACTTAAATCACTGCTCTTTAAACGTCGTTTCACTCAGGCTTTAAACAAGTACAATCATTATTTTGAAAAATTTCCCTCAATAATGAACGAGTTCTTTTGTTATCCTATATTAGAATTTAAGGGATCCTTCACTCTCATGTGGAGATCGAATTATTATTTCCATCTGGTAGGTTCTGTAATCAAAGAACAAAGATGAAAAGGTGACTTGCCGAAGGTAGCTAGAAGAATGAACCAACAGATTCAATATCTCATTCACAGTTGAATTCCTTAACCCAAAAAAATGCTACCTTTCATTGAAAGAAAGCAGAAATACAGTAAAAAAAAGAAACAAAAAGGGATTTTAAGAATCCTGGGGATCAAATGAGATTAAATATTAAAAGACTGTTTTTGATAATAACAATATTGTGCAAACCCTGAATTGACCTATGGACTAAGAATAATTTATCAGTATTGTGATTTGTTTGTGCATATACATGTGTGATTGTGTGCGTGTGTGTGTGTATAGAACTAGACTACTTCTGAATTTTAAGAACTCTTTAAATAATTAGGTATTTAAAGTATTCTAATTATAGGAAATGTACCCGTATCCAGAGATTTAAAGCATCATATACATTTTTTATTTTGTAGCTCTCTTTATTTTATATACGTGTGTGTATATACACTATTTATTTATTTATTCAAGCATCATAGATTGTTAAGAGACTTCCATAAACCCTATATTCTTCCAGATACAAATATTTCTTATATATAGGTGTTGTATTAAGATTTCAGAGCGAAATCTTTAACATGAAAATGCAGGACTTCTTCCCCACCTGACTGGTACTGTTTATAGCAATTTGACCATTATTCTTAATTTGGAAGTCTACTTATTGTTCATAGGATGAAAACTAGATAGACTTTTGAAAGACCAACTCAATGCATTTTGCTACGTAAACAAAAAGTCATTAGAGTCCCTTCAACAGACTAAGGTAAATAAAACTATTGCCTGAAAATGTATAACCCTGGTATGTGCTTAGAAGCAGAAATCCCAAGGTACATACTGCATGCAGAAATCCCAAGGTACATTCATGGACTAAATATTAAAAACAGCCACCACTACTTTTAATTCTGGAATAACTTGTCATTACTGTCCAATTCGTAGGTACCTGAAAACATGTGACCTCTGTTTCTGGATACTGGCATGTTATAGCTATAAGGAATAATAGCTAAGCTTAACACAGAACTAGTCTACCCTATCATTGATCTCTAGCTTATATGAATTCAGTTGTTTAACAGATTTTTCTCTGTTGCTTAAAAAAGTACATGTTACAGAAGCACTTAGATATTTACATCAAGTCTCAACTAAAAGTAGATATCCTAAAGATTGTGAGTCAGTTTAACAAGTCATTCATTCTTTTGTTCAGCAAGATTTATTATGCCTGTTACATGCTAACCTCTATGTTAGGCACTGGGAATACAGACTTGAATGAGATCTGGTCACTGCACTGAAAGGTCTTACTAACTAGTGGGGAGAAAAGAGACAGAAACAAAGTTTGAATACAAATGTGGTGCGACTCTCATTCCAGTCAAGATGGACTCACCGATACTATCCTAGACTTCTTGCTATGAACAGTCAGAAAATTAAGTCTGTGAAGCAACTCTCTCACACATAGGACAACAGGTTGTGATCCCGGAGAGAAGGGACATGATGAGGTATGTCCCAGTAGAGACCACTTCTGGAATATGGCACAGAGAAGGGAACCCAAGCAGAGCTGAGGAGAGAGTGCAACTTGGGGACATGGGGTGGAATTTGTGGGGTAGTTTATAAGAGAAGAGGGCAACGAAGAGAAAGAGCTCCAGAAATCTGTTTGGGATCTCTTTGAGTTGTTGGCTGAACACTAAGCTACAGACGTGGGGGGTGAGATTCCACAAATGTGGGCAAAGGACACCTACCAGGGGGCTGTAAGATGAACACGTTGCACTACACGTGGCTGGGAGATATTCAAGTTCTGACCAGCCATAGTGAAAAGAACTCATTGAACACAAGTGAGGCATTCAGTGGAGATCTCAGAAAGGTCAAACCTTAAGAAGAGGGCTCAACTAGACCTGGCGTGCTTTGTGCACATAAAATCACCTCATTTCAGGCAGCCGACCACCAATGTGGCTTTTCTTCTGCCTCCATCTTTGTGTTTCTCAGTCATGAGCGGTTGTATCATTAGACTTACAATTGCCTCTGGAGTGTTTCTATGTGCAAAGGATTATGGTCTTTCAGAGTGTTCCCTTGTAACAAGCTACTTTTAAGAGACACTGATGTATAGCAATGAGATTTGGGGGCTCTTTCATTCATTAGTCCATGGGGTCCTTGCTTTTCATAACAGCTCCATATGCACCTGCCATCTTTCACTAAACTCTACAAGAGAGATGCCAGGCTGCAGGCTCCTGCTCGATATTTAATTCTGAGTTTATTTGCACGGGGACCTTCTAACTATTCAAATACTTAAGCAAGTAGAAGAAAAACAATGTATAAGTGATTTTTAACATATGCCACCAAGAAACTGGCCTGAACCAAAGCATGGATGCCTCCTGTTGGCAAGTCACAAAGCTCAGTATTTTTAAGCCAGAAGTCACAACATTGTGTTTTAAATTAAAAAGAAGCATTTATTTTGCACGGAACTAGCAAAGGACTCTGCTAAAAGTAGTAAGAAACGAAAAGATGATACTCCTGACTCAAAGAGCACACAATCGAATGGGAGGCACAGACATGTAAATGCCAGCAGGGTACAAATGAGACTTAACTAAATATGAGCCGTAATTAAAGTATAAAGGCCATAGGAGTGCAAAAGAAGAAATGATCAAATTCTGGCTGTGAGGGAATCAAGGGATAGTTCCCAAAGGTTATATATGGCATTTGAGCTTTTGCTAGAACCTGGAGGAAAGGGCATTCTGGTCCTATGTAAATAACAGGGCTTGGTCCATAAAGGGTGCATTTGAGGGAGCATGAGCAGCCTGGAGCAGAGTGTAGGGGGCCCAGGGGGCCCAGCAGGGATGGGCTGGGAAGTTGGAAAGGGCTAAGTCACAAATAGGGAAGGAGGAGGAGGGGTGCTGTGTACCAAGATAAGATGGGGACAGAAACGAGTGCTTCTCAGATACATGTCATCTGCGTGGCCCTGGACTTGGTGTTTTGTACACACCTTCTCTTTGAGTCCCTCACAACAACACTGTGAGCTAACTGCAGTTACCCACATTTTACCAAAAGGCAACCTGAGACTCAAAGGCTACACAGCTTGCCCAATTCCACAAGCTGGTAAATGGCGCAGCACCTTGGGTGTCTTTTCACGGTACCGTATTTCTCCTCTCATACTGATGGTCCTTGGATGGCCTTATAAAGGTTTGCACTTGACTCTTTACTCAAAGGGCAGCTACTGCATGTTGTTCATTCAGTGCCATGCTAACGATCACCTTTAATTTTCACTTGGGAGACGTTGAAGGGAGATGACAGTGCGTACAACACTCACGCATAAGGCACTTTTTCTACTCTGCCTTCAGTGTAGCAAGTATTTGCCAGGTCTTGCCACACTGATGTCACAACAGAGACAGAAAAGTGGAAAAACCAAACCCCAAGCTTATTATTTCAAAATCCAGTGGCAGCATTTGATATGCAATTATATATAAAGTGTCTTTTTAAGAACTATCAAATACAAGCAGAATGTGTGAAAAATCTCCAAAATACACATGAAACCTCTCTTCATGAGACTTCTATTCATCATTCTCTAAGATTATTTTTTCTCTCCTTTCAACAAGGGAATCTTAATAATGGCACAAATAGAAAAGCATGGTGCTTTATGGTTGTCATCCTGGAGTTTTGAAATTATATCATCATTTAAATAGTGATAGCTGTAAAAAAATAATCAAATTCTGGTCACCTTCGGGAGAAGGTCAAGTGCTATCAGCAGCAAAAGTGATCTTTTCTAGTAGCCTTTAAAGAAATCTAAGTCCATAGGCAGTTGACAACAGCATCTGAAATGCAGGTGTTACTTAAAGCAAATCCATTATTTACAAAGCGAGTGAATCAGGCGTGGCTTCTTACAATGGGATTCCATAATGGATATGATAATGGACTTAGATTTCTTTAAAGGCTGCTAGAAAAGATCACCTTTGCTGGTGACAGCACTTGAACTTCTCCTAAAGGCTCCCTACGGTAGGAAAGGCTCTTTTTATATCAACCCTAATATACATCACCGAGTACATTCTCAGACACCCATGTAAGCCAATGGTTCAGCTTAATTATTGCCAAGTAGATGGTTGGTCTTACATGAGTCAGGGGCAAAAAAAAAAAAAAAAAAAAAAATCAATGTTTTGATAGTCAGAATTATTGCCTGTCATTTAGGGATTGGTTGTCACTAAAACGCTTATTCATACATATAACGCGTATACATGTCATACTATATAAACTGTCTTAATATTTCCACAACCAGAGAGAAAGTTCTTCAAATGAAGATGGACTTCCAAATGAGAAATGTAAATTACATTCCTCTCCTTTCACCCAGAAGGGACATCTCAGCACTTACAAACCACTAAGCTGATACTGTAGATGTCATTTAAAGAAATTCCTCTATAAGTTGATGCTTGAGGGTGGAAAAAGCAACCAGAAAATTGAAGATTTCCCTAAGAGAAAGGCAGTTTTGTGACAGGCACTGACAGTGAGCAGAGTGATTTCAATTTTTTTTCTCTGGCCACTGTCTAGGGGATGCAGATGATGGCAATTTCTCAGTCCATTTTAGTGCATGCCAGGAGACAATCAACAAGATATTAAAAGCAATAGCACCCATCATCTCCAGGGAATGCCTCTTACACATCTTTTGTCTAATCATAAAGATTCTTTGGACTCATTCCTTAGCTGAATTCCAACAACTACAAGTGTATAATACAGTACATGCTATTTTTTTCACTTTCATGTTTAATGCTTCAGCCAGTAAAGAAATTTCATTTTGAAGCTTTTCTTTAAATTGCACTGAATACATAGTTCTACTCCAAGTGATTCTGAAGCCTTCCTTCGCAAAACATTTTTGAATTTTTGCCAATCAAAAATACACATTGGGATTAGTTTACTGGCAGAGACATAAAACTAAAAAAATAATGAAGGAGCAATAAGGTGCTGGGAATAGCAGTCTGATGGGAATTAACGATTACCGTGCAATACCTTAGCCTTTTAATATTACAACAAGAGCAATAGGTTGTGTTTGAGTGGCTCCACACGTCTGCTCGGTCCAAATGTATTTTACATTCTTTATTTTAGATCTACAACAGCCCAGTGAGGTAAGTGGGACAAGTATTATTTTAATTTTGTGGAAAGTTATGCAATAAACAAAATGCCTAAAATTGGAACCAACCCTCAGTGCAGTGTTCTTTGGGCAGAATTTAGTGACTAGTTATGTTATGGCATAATTATCATCCAGAGAGATACTCTAAAACATCTATATATCCCTTACATCATGGGCTGTATCTGCTCTGAATAACTACTAGTCCTTCTCCCAGACCACTCGGTCTTGCTGGGCACCATCCTATGAATATGTAGGATGGATTTAATCTGGGACATTCTTACTTTAGGTAATAACTAAATACTTTTTAATGCAAAACAATGTATCAAGTCTTTCTTGGTAAAACTGGAAGAGCAAATAATTTTGAAATTAATTTTATGGTGAATCCCATTGTAAGAAGTCATGCCTGATTTACTTGCTTCGTAAATAATGGATTTGCTTAAAGTAACACCTGCATGTTGCATGCTATTATCAACTGGCTATGGATGGTGGACTTAGATTTCTTTAAAGTCTAGGAAAGAAACAGACAATTAAACACTGTCTTGATAACTTGGGGACTTCCGATGGTGCTGACCATTGGTTTGGAAATATTTTGGTTACTTTTTAAAACATTTTAAAATAATTATTCTATCTCAAAGGCCCAATAGCCTAATGGCCTCTCATTTAAAAATAAGGCAGGCAGAAATAATTGAAGTCCATGTTAGAATCTGCCCCCCAAAAAAGGCTCCTTCAAAATGTGTCTCTTTCCATTTTGATACCCACAAGCGACAGCAGCTTTCAACACATTTGTCATATATATGTCACCATTTCCCCTTCACTCTAGATTACCACCCAAAATCCCCTAGTAATTAGAGCAAAATCATAAAACACATATGAAGTCCCACTGTAATACAATTTTATTTGTACATGTTTGTGTAGTCTACAGGAGAGGACCTACGCGTGTGTACCTGAAGACCAGTGGTTTACCAAAATTGAACATTGCGTTTTGCAAATTCTCTAAACTGCAGATGCCAATGTCAAAAGCCCACAGTGTTCCAGTTCTATGATAAATACTCACACAGCAAAACTATCCTTAAAAAAGCCTCAGTCAATGGCTTACTTGTCTTAAGCCCCATTAATGCAATAACAACTGAATCTTAATAACAGGATTTGACCCTCACACCTAATTATTCCAGGGATGATTTCTTAGAAAAAGCGAACCTTCATTTGTAATTGTGATGCATGCCCTCTTGTGAAATCTAAGCAGATGAATGAGGTGAAATTAGGACACCATTGCGAGAAGGAACCTAAAATTGAATATGTCTGCCCCCGGGGCTCCAAGAATACAGTATCAACACAGATCAAATGCTTCCTATGCGAGCAGAATTAATCAGTCCTAAAAAAACGCTCTAACGTGGCACAAGGCAGTATTTTTTTTCAGGAAGTGCCAACTTTCTACTGAGAAATATATTCCATCTGAACGTCAGATTGCCATTCGAAATTATCCTGCAAAAATGGGCACGAATTGAAAACATCTGGCCTGATACTGAGTTATGCATTCCGCTTCTTGAAATTCACTGTGTTGTAAGAATCTGGACACTTTTTCTATCCTGAATTTGTGGCTTAGTGATCTTAAACAAATGTCGGGAACCTAGTGTAGGACATCTCAGCACTGGATGGAATGACTGTGCCCCTCATGTCTGTCCTAACGATGTCTTGGCAGGGGTGTTGATGCGGACAGGGCCCTGAGACCCTTCCTAAAAAGCATTACTGCAAAGTAATCTCTTGTAACACTTATGGTTCTGGGCATAGAACAACGGCATTGTGTGTGACCTGATTTCATTTCAGAGACTGTCTCCGTAAAGAATGACATCATCCCATTCTCTTTTCTTGACCTTCACTGTCCTGGTTCCCCAACCCCCACCCTCATCATCATTAAAACTGCTTGTTCCCTCCTTCCCACTCCCCACCCCTCATCTCCAGGAGAATAGCTATTTTCCTCTTCACTTCCTGCCTGAATATATTACTATGGCAAGAGCAAAGGGTTTTCCTCTGGTCGTTCAACATCCCAGGAGTTTGCTTCCTCACCGTACTAGACAAAGCGCTATTCTGTGGGCAGCCAAAGCATACTGAGAGAGCCATCTGCTGGGACAGGTCTCCGTCAGATGGGAACGGAGACAAGACAGCTAACGGCAGCACAGCTTGACGAGCACAATGCTTCTCATCCCATTGGAGCTTGGGGTTTTCTTTCAACACAAACTGGTTGGCTCTGCGGATGTATTGTTTAAACAGATCCATTTAACTATGTCCGTCCATGCACACAGATGTGTACACTTGTGCACACTACGGCTTGCTCTATCACTTAGATTTGTATTCAGGCTCACATGTGAAAGTATTCGGTTGCAGAGGGAGGAAAGGATGATGCCGGAGAAGACACTAGTTTTAAAACTGGCATCAGAATGCAACCCGGTAGAATGGCTGTGCAGGAAGTTGTGATTGTGTGTGTGTGTGTGTTTTGAGTGTTATGTTTTACAGTAAAAAGCAAAACCAACTTATATGTCCCACGTCAAATTATATGTCCCGTATCCATATGCAAATTTAAACTATGAACTATGTAGACAACGAAGAAATCGTCAACTATTTTGTTATAAAATTACATGAGAAGAGTCAGAATAAAACTGTACAGTCTCCAATCTTCCAATGATGTAAAACATGAGGTAGTATTATCTGAAACTGTTGGTTTGTAGGTCAAAAATAGCCAAATAACAGCAATTTTCTATGATTCCACATAGCATATAGTCATATAGAAAAGACTTATGGGCTTGGATTAAGTGTGTGTGTGTGTGTGTGTGTGTGTGTGTGTGTTTTAACTCAAAAAAATTCATACCAGACAGCTGTTATATTGTTTGCATGACAAATACATTATTTTAACTAACATCAGGATTCTGTGAGATAAAATGTGAAGAGTAAGACTGATCACAGAGTCTGCTTCTCAGCACCTCCAGTCCAGCTCTTTTTATTCCGTACTGAACTGTAAATGCTCATTGGCTACCAACACAAGGATCATTTTAGCATTTTTAGGGTCCACATCTGAAACTGATTTCTTGACAAGCTGTAGTTTACTATTATACTCTATGGACTTTTTAAAAAAAAAAAAACCACTTAAATTGAAATTAATATATTGAGGATAACTTAAATAATTAAAGTAGTATAAAAAAATAAGGTAAAATAAATACAAAATAAACTAAGGCAGGCTTATGATAAAATTTTCCATCCCAAATAGGCATCCACAGGACCAGAAAA
The DNA here is from genome assembly GCF_004115265.2 of Rhinolophus ferrumequinum. Classification (NCBI taxonomy): domain Eukaryota; kingdom Metazoa; phylum Chordata; class Mammalia; order Chiroptera; family Rhinolophidae; genus Rhinolophus; species Rhinolophus ferrumequinum. Next base: position 11,787,296 of record NC_046297.1, read on the forward strand.
GGTCTTACTTTCCTTACAAACAGTATAGTTGCTGTTCTAAGTTATCCCATCTGTGTACACCAAACCTAGTCTGACAGGGCAGTGTTTGAGTCCAGAAGGTACAATAGCAGCCATTCAGATTTTGGCAGGTGTATTTCAAGCTGCAAACTAGGCTCCACAAAAAAAAAAAAAAAAAAAAAAAAAAAAAAAAAAATAGCAGTTTGTTCACAGGTGTGAACATTTTTGACAAGAACTCTCAACGTCGCCCCCACACTGTGAAATTTAATTGTCCTTTTGGTGTCTTATTATATGTGAATACAACCTCTCTCTCCTTGGAAAAAGGGAGAATCTTCTGGCAACTGAATAGTCAGAAGATATTTAGGCAGCTCCGGAAATGTAGTTATAACATCTCGTTCTGCTTTTTGCGTTATGTATTTTGGAGGTGAGGCCACGTTCCGTGAACTGCAGGTAAGCAGTTTTTCAAACTGGAAAAATATTAAATGAAAGAACTTTATGCCCAGATGATAGTAGCAGAGAGGCAATCAAAAATGCACAGGGCAGCATTTTGAAATCCTAAGGCCCATTAAAATGGTCCTTATTTTATAAACCTGACCATCTGAGAATGCACAGAAAGGACCAATTTCTTTCTACAAAATTTATCGGATGGGAAGATTGTGCGTCTATGAACACGAATGTGGTGGTGGAAGTGACTCCGCTACCTATTTAATCCAGCTGGAATGATAGGTAAGGAGGGGCAGAGATCTCTGAAACTGGCAGCTGGTTAGACTCTGAATTTTCCATTGCAAAGACAGAAAAAGCAGACTGGAGCCTGCTCTCATAGGGGCTTCACAGATTTTTAAGAAATAAATGTCATGTGTGTTAAATTTGAGAAAGTGATTCCAACTCAATCCAATGTGTAAACACATTTCTATTTTCTCATAATGAGGGCATGCTGGGAAATGAAAAGGATATAATGCTTAAAGTGGTGAAATTACCAAATAAAGGGAAAAAAAGTGTGAAATGGAAGAATACTGGCCAGAAAATAAACAACATGGCATCCCAGAAAAAGTGACCTCTTCATATGCAAAAGAAACTAAGACAGATGGATTTGTAAAACCAGGTCTTCAGTGACCTCTTGGGAAGATGGAGGGAGAGCTCCAGTATTAAGGTTTTCCAGTCTCTTCTACAGTTAATTTTGAATGGCATAATACTGTACGGCAACCTCTTTCTTTACTACAGAAAAAAAAAAAAGGAAAAATGATGCATTGGACTAGAGGTTCACAAAGGAACGGGTTGGAAAACTGAATCCTGAAGATGAAGAACTCTTCAGAAGTCACAGTTCTATTGTTTATAGAACTTATTCCTAGACAGGTATCTTTTTTAGTTTCTGTTTGGGAACATTTTCCTCTCCTGTTGAGAATTTTGAAGTAAGGAGACCTAAACTTCACCTTGTGTTCTCTCACTGTTCGTTGAGCTTGGGGATAACCAGCACCCAATACATTACTGGTGATACCCCAGACCACCTACAGACAAAGTCTGAGAATTATGGAAAAACTGCCAGTGATCATGATTTCAGGTCAAGGAACTAACCCCAGTCTCCCATATACGTCCAGCCATTTCCCATCTTCACTTGTCATTTGTAGTATGAAGATAAAATTTTTAATTCCATAAGTATTAGAAAAAGAAGTTGGATAAATTCTCACAAGAAAAACCTGAAATTCAGGCCAGACTTGTTGAAGATTTTGTTGTTTTATTGTGGGAAGTTCATGAACTTTTTGGTGATTAGAGGACTTATTCCAAGCCAACATGGGCCAACACAAGGCTTAGAATGAAATCAAGCAAAGGGCTAAGATTTTAAAGAGGAGCACTTTGAAATCAAGAGGAACCCAACAGTTTCCACAGCATTCGTTTCGGTTGCGGGTGGACGGAAACAACTTTCAATGTTGACATTTGAGAAAAGACTCATGGAAGTATCAACTCATATGAAACAACCGCCCTAAGACTGTTTCTGCAGCCAGGGTTGTATTACTAAAGCAGGTCTCCATAAATCTCCCCAGCTCTACAACTCTCTTGGCACTACTATTTACATGGCCAAGGCAAGAAACTGTGAAGGCAAGCTGTGAACGGGACAAGTGACATCGGTGCAGCTTCCACTCCTGAGACTGTGGATGACAAGGCATAGCTGGCCTGCCCTTCACCGTCCCTTTAATGCTCCTGAGCTTCCTGAACAGCTCATGACGTGTTAGAAAAGTTATGTGATTCTCTGAATGCCTATTTTTCAGATGGTTCTTTGGCCATTCCTGAAGACTAATTTCATGAAATGGCTCTGCCCATTCAAGTCCTCTTTTAGCTCTGAGCCAAGAAGGATGAGATGACAGGAAAAACTATCAACACCTCCATTTCTTACAATTCCCCATCCGTGAAATGTTCCCCTCTTCAAGTGACGTGGAGGGCTCAGTTTTAATGAGTGTCTTGGTTCAATTCATCAAGAGATAAATACTTGATATGAGTACCTTTGAAGATTTTCTGCAGTTACTCTGTCTTGGAGAACCTGCATGTCATTTGCCAAATTCACCTTTTTCAGATGATGGTGGGTGGCCGTTGGCACCTGCCATGGAGGAAAGCAAACTGCCATCAGTTGCGTTTTATCAGTGATTTATCTTTCAGATGTTGCCCTTTCATAATTTCAAAGGGTGACATCATTAGGAATAATATTCCTTAAATTTCATCTAGACTGACTTTCTTACAATCATTCTCAAGAGACCTTGCAGCATTGTGGGTAATTCAGTCCTTTTGTAGAAGTTTCCATTTGACTCTCTCTTCATCAAGGGAAAGACTTTCCATTGGATTCATTGCATATTATTCTTTGACTGGATTTCATAAAACCAATGAAGAAGAGTTTCTTTTCAAAAGTTTACAAAGTGTTTCAAGTTTAAAAGTTGAGTGATGTCTCATTTTAGGTTACGAGATCTATTTTAAAGGAAAGTGTGCTGAAATCATAAAATATTCTAAAGTTGCTGCAAGTATTATTTGATGAATAACAAAACAAGCATTTACAAGTAGTTAAATTGGTTTCTATTCTGCACTTGTGATAGTGGAAAAATGTAAGTGACTAAAATCAATTTAGATACTTTGAATAAGAGGAAACACCTATTTTAATGCATTAAGTATTTAATGAAGCAGTCTTGCTGCCATGAATAGTATTTTAACATATACATGTTATATATAAATGTGGATATGGTATATAATACAGAAGAGGACATATAAGATGTATTTTATAAGGAAGTACAAGATATAACAATAGGAAAATGACAAACACTAACAACTCAAAATTTCCTTTACATTTAAAAAATATTTCTCTTGCCCGTGTAAATATTAAGCACTTCATTTGGAGCCTTTTTACCTCTTCACTGAAGAATACAACTGTACGTTGGTGTACACAGATGGGAACCGCAGAGGTAATGGGTGGAGATTATTTCCCTCAATACAACAGACCTGGAATCTCTTGTTCTGAAATGGCCCTGATGATTCAGGGCAAAGGTGGGCAGTCCCAGGTCTTTCCCTCTGTTCTAGAAGCTTCACTCTTACTGGGAGATTGCTGCAGCAGGGCCTCCTGGAGCTGGCCTGTTGCTGCAGGATTCTTCCTCCCACATCACCCTTATCACATCTCTTTCCATTCCCAGCAGCTCCACCCGTTTACGCCACCCTCTGTAATCTGGCACACCCAATCCACGTGGCCCTTTGATCACAACCCTGTGCTCCTCTCTGGGGAATTGATGAGCTCTAGGAGAACTTTTATTTTCTCTATTTCCACGTCTCTGATAACATTACAAATTATTATAAGCATCGTGCAGATGTCCACTTTTAAAATATGTCCCAGGATATACAAATGTTTATTTAGATGCCCAAATTCCAGGCCACAGCATTCAATGGCTGTGTGACCTTGAACAAGTTACTGAGTTTCTCTGTGCCTCAGTAACCTCTGAAAACTGGAGATTAAAAATAATACCTCCCTCACAGGGTCGATGTGAGGATTATGTGCAAACTAAACAACGGCAATCATTATTACTTGGGTTGATTTTTCTTTTAAGCCAGTAATAAATATATAACTTTCCTTGCAGTGGTAATTTGCAATCAAAAGACATTTTCATGGGGCGGCTGGTTAGCTCAGTTGGTTAGAGTTGGTTAGTGCTCTTAACAACAAGGTTGCCGGCTCGATCCCCACATGGGCCACTGCGAGCTGCGCCCTCAACTAGATTCAAACAACTACTTAACTTGGAGCTGATGGGTCCCGGAAAAACACACTTAAAAAAAAAAAAAAAGACATTTTCATGGCATGAGATCAGAGTTTTCATAAATTTTATAAACAGAGACTTTGATTTGTCATCATTAACATGATAATGGATGGGAGAACAATATAATAATTTAATTGCGATAGGCTATGATGAAAGAACAGAGGCAGCCTAAACAACTGCTTGATAGGTATATACTTGCAAGAGTCAAATACTTCCTGCTGTGCTGTATGGTTTTATTTGCCAGAATAGAGTAAGGTGACAGGATGACTGAGCCATCAGTTCTCAGCGCCATTATCTTGACCCCAGCAGATGATGGCCTGGATCCTTTCCTCCTTTGCATCAACTTGTGACAATTCATTATAAGCAGGCATAGCACTTAACGTGCAATAGAAATTTTTTACTAAAATTTTTTTGGTATAATTTCATTAAAGAACACTTGGTTAAAACAAATGTATTCTTTAGTTTCAACAAAACAGCATCATCTAGCAAATAAAATTAATATTATTAAATGGAGTATTATGGGTGTCTGGTTTTGTTTATATTTAATTAGCAATTGATTTTGGATTTTCCATAAAATAATCATGATACTGTTGTAGATTTAAAGTTATAGAAATATAACTCAAGTAATTTATACCTGGGGTTTTTTGGGGGGTACCTATTTCAGTAACAGTTTAGTAGGTAATAATGAAAGTCAATACTGAGGGCTCCCATTGATGGGGTTGGAAAATGCTGGAGAGCGAGCATCCATCAGCCTGGCTTCCTCAGTACCCCTCGAGGTTCTCTCCCAGCTTCCGTTTCTGCTGTTCTTCACCTAGCAAAGTCTACCGTTATTCTCTCCACATATTCAAATTCTAAGCACCGCGCGGGCATCAGGTGAACTTCTGTCTCCTGACAACCCAATTCCATTGCTCTCTCTCACTAGAACGCCTCCAACACTTCAAACCTGTGCCACTCAATGTCGCACTTTGTTAGTCTCCACCGTTGTCACTGCTGTCTGCCCGGGGAAGGTCTCGGCTGCCTGGGCAGGTCTTAAGATGATTCATTCCTCCGCGCAAGGGTTGTACCTCAGGCTCTGTCTACATCTTGTATTCTCATGACAACGTCCCGCCCCCCGCTGTGACAACCCTGCACCGACTGGGCATCGCTGCATAGTCAGGACCTAAAGCACATAGTGATCCTCGGTTTGTTTTGGAGTTTATCCAAGTTTTGGCCCAAAATAGGTAATCTCAGACTCGGGATGGTTCCTGAAGCAAGGATAAATCGTCAGCCTATACAGTCCTGAAGCTGTGCCACACAAACTTGAATGGATCAGGGAACCACTGGCCTAGCTCCGGGTTATTCGATCCTTTCTTAAGCCAGACCTATGCTATTTTCTGTAAGCAATGACTCAGCATAAGACACAGAAGAGTGTGTGTGTGTGTGTGTGTGTGTGTGTGTGTGTGTGTGTTCAGGGGGAAAGGGAGAGAGAAAGAGAGACAGAGATCATAGGAGTCCCAGGTTCTCTATTGCTAAAATAGAACATCAGATGGGAAGACCTCCAAAATCCCTCCTGCTCTAAAATTCTATAAAATGTTGGCACGTATGCCCATTAATTTGACGTTAACATCCACAGATAATTGGGGGTGTATGCCAGAATTTCACCTGCTGGTAATATAGTGGAAAGTTAAGCTTGATGGTTTAAGAGCTGTACTTTAAGAGTTTGGTTTGGCTTCTCTCTCTGTAGTAGTGTGACTGCACTTAGCACTTACAAATCCATTCTATAAAGCAAGTAGATGACTGAACTTCACTCTCTTGGCTTTCTCAGTTGTTCAGAAACTGAGCTGCATTTCCTGGCTCTCAAACTTCATAAACTCATCAGATTTTGCTGCAGAGAAATGTCACTAAAATAACAGTCCACAGTGGAAAACACTAGCACCATTCAGAGTGAAATGCTGAAACAGGAACTGATATTTTTAAACTGTGAATTGGAGGCATTTTTCTGTACTGTACACATATATACATTTAGATAGATGTGTATGGTACAAGTTTATTTTTCTTAGGCAGTTGTCCTTTAATTGTCTCCTAAAAGTGGCTTTATCCTTGTTGTAGAGCTACACTCTGTCCTTGCTCCCTTTGCCTCAGAGTGTAGTAACCAGTTCCAAACTGCTTTCCCCCCAAGGAGTTGTTGGAAGGTCCAAAATGTCCTCGTTAGAAAACTTGCGCTGAACCACACAAATCTTGCCATTGTGGACAGTGCACGCGTGTGGGACTATTACTTCATGCACAATGACATGAGACCAGAAAACATGCGAGCAGGAAGCCAAACCCAAGAGAGGGCTGGGGAGTGTCCAGCTTTCCGCGAAGCTCAGAAACGAAGAAAACGCAGAAATATTCTGAACTCAGGTGTCTGGGGGATTGCACCGCTGCACCCTATCCACCCTTCAAACACTGCGTAGGGGAGCTGAGTGGCTCAGGGCACCCCCAGGCTGGCAGAAATCATTATGCCAGCAAACCCCAAAAGACTATGACTTTACAGCACTTGCTTAGGATGCCAAGTCTTTAAACTAAAAGTGGAATGGCCAGCACCATATATGGAAGCTCGGTATAGTCTTCATGCTTTCAATTGTACGAACGGGAATTCCCCAAGTGTATCTTGTTCCTTTAAATAAGAACATTTCCCATGATGCAAACTCATTTATTCTAAAGTATATATTCGGTGATTATTTTATTCAACTGTGATAGGAACAGTTCCTTTCTGGGACTCCAATTATTTTTTTCTTTTTTTTTTTTTTCCTGGAGGAGGCATTTTAGAAAAAAATCTAGAAACCCTTTTCATCATTTGAAAAGCCAAAGTTAATTTCTGAAGTTTGGGGAATTTTGAAGTGAGCCACCAGGAACTGGATGGAATTCAGATTATAACTTATAAGCAAATACTATTTGTTTGTCTTCCCCTTTTATCCAAATACTAACTTTGTGATGAGTGGTGAAACTCTGTATTTACAGGTAGACAGAGGTTCTTAAATCTTTTAAAATGTGGTGATAGAGTTTACCTATCAGAAAGAAATATTATACGATACTTCGAGCCTAGCCATGAAGTCTGGAGCTAAGCCCCTTTCGTAATAAATGGTATTTGCTCTGCTGTGCTTAGGTGGGGTAAGAACTCTGAACCCCAGGAAATCCGATAGAAGCTTAGCCACAGAAGATTAAGAGCTAAGCGGAGATAGGGCGAAAGGGTATACGAAAACTAAGGTTATCAAGTAATCAGACCTCAAAGATTTCAAAAGTTACAGCTTCCTGTCTACTAATCAGATTTTTGTCTATTCATTCTAAATGTTAAAATTCTTCCACTTGTCATCTTTTAAAAATTCGCAAATGGTACCCACCTCTCCTTTCCAATTTTGCACCACTCAAGCACATGGGAAAAACTTCCTGCTCACACGAAGAAGAAGGAAATGTTTGTAGGCTAAGTAATGGTTAAGAAACCATTTCTTTTGTTTTAGTCTTAGAAATCATCTCTTTCAGTCTCTCAGTGAGTTCCTCAATTCAAGGAAGGTGAAACAGCCCCGTTAAGGAAAGGGCTGCTTCTTGATGAATAAATATTCCTTTTTTATGAATAAGTATTCTATTAGCCCACAGAGTTTTTTCCTAGTCTCTGCTTTCTAAAGGCTCAGAGGAAGTAAAAATTACTCTCTTTTGAGGGTATACATAGCTATTGGCAAGACTGCCCTAGACATGGTCTTCCTGCTGAAAAGTTAATGGGAAAGTAATCGACTCAACAGCAGGAATAAAAGGCAAAAGCTCAGAGCTCAATGAGTTCAGATATTGACATTTCTTGGGGGCATTGAACATCATAGGGAGAGTCCAGACTCTGTTGCTCTTTAAAATTTCCACAAAAAATCTGGCAATTTTACTTTTTTTTTTTTATAAACTGCTTTTGATTCTTACTCAGTGTTGCAATCTAACCTCTTACTGACATCTCAACACAACATTACCCCAACGAACTCAATTTTCTTCTGTTACTTGTACCTCCTCTTGCTTTATGGTTTTCCATGACAGCTACCCAGTTGCCCAAGCCCCAAACTGATATTCTAGACATTTCCTTTTTCTTCATTCGGTCCCCAAGATGAGAATGTTCCACCTTCTAAATATGTCTGGATCGGTGCCTTATCGTCCACTTACACTGCACAGGACCTCAGCATGTCTCACTTGTACAGGACAATCCTCTTTTCACTGGTCTGCTAGTTTACAGTGTTGCCACCCTCAGGCCTATGACATACTGGATGCGACGTGATCTAGATAAAATATCCCTAAAACATCGATCACGTCTACTCTCCATCTTCTCAGCCCCATTCAAAGTTTCCCCTTGTCTCCCCACTGAGTAAAGAGCGGCCCTGAAAGTGCCTGGCTGAGTTGAGGAGTTTGTGCTACCACGCTCCCATCATTGAGACGGGTCTGCTACAATCAAATGAACAACATGATCTATTGAACCAATGTCTTAATGATGTCGTTGACTCACATTGCAGACCAAGCTTTTCATGTTGATGTGAACTTATAAAACAAACGTTTTGTGGATCACGAGCTGGTCCATGCATGAGTGTGAGTTCCACGAGAGTAACAGGTCCAAACACCTCCGCATGAAGCATCAGAATACCCAAGATTGGGCCCCGGACTAAATCTCCAGTCCCCCTAGATTCAACACCTCTAGCACCAATTGAAACCAGTTCCTGTCCCCAGGCTTTCTCACACCTGCTCCCCAAAGCTCTTCCCTTCCTTCCACACTCCTACCGATCCTTTAAAAGGCACACAATCAACATCACCTTTGTAAGAGCTCCTTTGACTTTCACCAGGAGAGATAATCCCCTTTGGGCTCAATTCTGTCACTTAATTTTGAACACACTTCTATTTTTGCAGGTATTATACTGTTAAGGAAATTATCTGTTGTTTTGGTCTGTCTCCTCAGACTATGAACTCTTCCAGGGCAGGATATTAATCTTACTCACCTTTGAATAACTAGTGTTTAGTATAGCATGCAATACGTAGTAAGTAGATGCTCAATAAATGAAGGAATTGAATCAAAGATGGAAAAATCCTAACACTGACTGAAACTCTGCTGTGTTTCAGACATTGTGCTACTTATTTTACACATATTCTTTCCTTTTCGTCCTTTCAACAATCCTCTCCTTGGGGTAAACAGTGTTAGTTTTATTTTATAGATGTGAAATCTGAGGCTAAAAATCTTAAAAGATCTTGCTGCTGGTCATATAACCAGGTGATGGCAAAAACAAGCCTCAAATCCGATCCCATCAGAGTGTGCGTTCTTTCTACTATGGCTGAGTATGCCTTTGAGGCTAACTTTGAGATTATGTGGCTGACCTTGGTAATTAAATTAGCTAGAGGATAGAAGTTAGTGTTGACAGATCACTTTTAAATTTAGGGGTAAAAGCAACTAGAATCCAGTCATTTTCAACTTGCGTTATGCCTTAGAATTTCTTGGAAGCCACAGAGAATTCTAAGTGGAAATGTCATTTAAACAACTCTTAAACATAGAAATAACTTTATTATGTTTCCCATGTTTGTTGGATAAGTAATGAATAAATTGCTCTATTGCATTCTGAAATTATATAGGAAATCTTTCCACTTGGCCCATTTTGGATATTATACTACCACGTAAAACACTGAGCATTAGATAGATACAGCAAATGGAAGAGTTCAGGATAGTTAAATAAATACACACCTATTATATACACAAGTTATATGTGGTTTGCACATCTGAGAAAGACAATGAAGTTCAGTGGATTAATTATAGCATTTATGCCATTAAAAGTGAGAGGTCTTGCTTTTCTACATTACTACCAAATTATATTTCTTAGTTTCCTTACCTGAAATAAGGGCGGTAAATTTGTATATCTCAAAAGTTCACAAGTTATAATTGTGGCTTTATAAATGCAAATTGTACAACTACTCAAAACAGAACTCTACTTTCTTGGCTTGTTCAATTAGCAAATCATACTTTCTAAGTGTGCACAAATCATCTGTTTCTCAGTACGATTCTGGAGTTTTAAATCCCCCTTTTATTAAAAGGCAATTTCTCAAAGCAACCAGCATCATCCCTGAGAAAAATACTCGGTTTGATTCAGCATTCTTTACAGAAACCTAGTTTAATAACAGAGCTTGGGGTTTTGCAAGTCCATGCTCCTGTAATATTTACATCCTTGAGCTATGCAGTGAAAAACTTCACAACTCACAATTCCACTATAGTTACAGGGTTTTACAGAGTTCCCACAAGCCGGTGCAAGTTTCAAGCCTACACTGGAAAGATGGCATTTACTTCACAGTGTGCAAAGAAACTTCCAACAGTTATATTTGTCCGAAATTGTAAACACGAAAGCAGAGAAACTGAAAAATCAAAGTTGCTGCGTGGTTTCCCGTTCCTGACAAGCCAGGTGCTCTCTGGGTGAGGAGGTGTGTGCAGAAGTGTAGCCAGGGCTCAGGGAAAGTGGCCGACTGCAGCACCTCACCTGGGTGCCAATTTGTTACAGTAAATTAGCACCAGAAGCCACTTACCTCTCCTATTATATTTAGGAGGGACACAATCGGGTGGAGAACTTTTTGGCCAGAAACATACTTTCCATCATTTAAGAATCAGACTGAGGGAAACGACTCGAGTGAATAAATATCATGGCATGGACTAAGGCAGCAAGAAAAGTTTGTTTCTTTCCTCTTTAAAGAAAAATCGGAGCATCATACTTACAAGAGCCGCCTTCAGAGTCTTCTCTAGAGGACAAGCTCAGGGCGCTGGGAGCCCGCGGAGGCGCAGAGATAAGGTGGCAGCGGGACCTCCCTCCTCCCGAAGGCGAGAGTCATTGTTTCTTATCTCCCCTGACCTCCCCGGCGAAGGAGCCAGGAAGGCCTGGCCTCTGACCCTCGGCGCCCTCCCTCCTGGCCTCCTGGCCTCCGGGCCTCCGCCTGGGGTTTCCTATTTGCCGCTACAGCCGCTGGGCCCGACACCGGCCCGAAGCTTCATTAGGGACTGTCTGCCAAGTGCTTGCAAGATGAAGAGGGTTATATAAGCCCGCGGATTATCATCATCACACACCCCCATAGAATCAAGGCTGCCAGACAAACAAAAGGCAGTTCCAAGAAGAGGAGGAGCAGAAGCAGAAGTTACACTGGGGGTGAATTTCGGGACACTGCTGAACTGACTGGAAAAAGAAGGCAACTCAATATGTGCATGCAAACCTCGGCAAACAAACAGGGAGTTGCAGCTGGCCGGCCGGCGACGGGGGAGGGCTCCTGGGGAGAGGGAGGGACGATGGGCAGCAGGGGGTGGGAGGGAGGGCAGTCCGGGTTTCCAGGCGTGCGGTTCCGCCATCCCCCCTGCCCCGCCCCCCCGGCCCCCCGCCCCCCAACACCCGGCACAGTAGCTGCCTGCGGCAGGATGGAGTGGAGAGGAAGATGTGGTATTTGGAAAGGCAGGCGTTCCAGAGACCAAGTGCTTAGTAAACACTGATGTTCCTTAGAGTCAGACCAGGTACTTCTGCCGCTTCTCTTTATTCCTGGTCTCTTGTTTTCCTAATGATGGTTTGTAGGGAGTTCCCGGGGCCAGGGCCAACCCTCTGTTTTAAACCTCTATCGGTCTCTGCTCTTTTCTCTGTGGGAGCAGGAAACCGAGGCGGAGAGTTCTTTACACCAGACCTTGGGGCACCTCTGCTCCCCACCCTCCTCAATTTTGGACCTCGTGTTTTCTTTAGATTATTATTATCCTGCCCTTTTCCCGGCACTGCTCCCCAACAAGTAAGGAACTTCCCATCCAGGCGTTCAAAGCTTCCATCAGTAGTCTCCACGCTACCCCTCTGCCTCTCACCTACCCCAGCACATTCAAATATGAGTCACGCTCTAAAATGGCCCTGTAAGTCCTTCACTTGGCCCACCGTTAGGTATTCACACCCCCTGCTCAGCCTGGGTTGTCGTCAATCCCATTTCCTTTCAAGTTTAGTTCACATCCCATTTTTCCCACAAAAGCCTTTCCCAGTGTCCTCTCTTTTCTCCTGGTCGACTCTGCTTTTCTGTTGTAATTCCTCCTGTGTTGCCTGGCTTCCTAGGTTTGGGGACGTGAGTGGTTCTCCAGGGTGGCCTAGGACAGGGGCCTGCCTAAAGCAGGTGCTTAATGTGTGTTTACTGGATTTAACTGACAACTGACCTGACCTTCCCTGGGCCACCGGTGTTGGCGTAAAAGGGACCCTAGGTAATCTCCAGGGGCTCAGGTGAGAGCCGCCACTGTGATGTTGGAGGTGTGAAATAGGCTTATGGGGATTTGTGATATCCTTTCCTTTTGGGTGTGTTTGGAAATTGTCATAAGTTATAAAAAAGTAAACTTTATAAAACGTGGTGAGGAGCCATTAAACTTTGAGTCAGCTTCTTTTAGGGCGCAAGTCCATGATGGTAACCGCTTAAGAGGTGGTTACTTAACAGAACGCCAGGAAGATTCCCAAAAGGTGAGGTTTTCAGAAATCACAGACTTTTGGGATGCACGTTCTCAGGGGGAACTCCTCCACTATGGAAAGAATGCAGGCTCTCACAACAGCAGCTCGACAAATGAACAACAGCTTCTCTGCTGAATTGTTGTATGATACGGCGTGAAATATGGAACATGAGCCACCAGGTACTGAATTTCTTGTGGCTTAGTATTAAAGCGATCTCACTGACATGTCCCCTGTCATTCTTTGGTGAAAGCAACGTGCTTTAAATTCCATCAGTGGTGCTTAGATCAACCATGGTGTCATTTAAGAGACTTGGGGTGTGTCTACACAGTGCATGCTCTCCAAGGCATACAGAATGTTCAGTGAATTAGAAGAATTTTCCCGCCTCCACTAATTTGGAACAATAAAAACCAATTCAGGTTCTAAAGAGGAATTTTAGCCTCATGTTCCTGAGGTTTTGACTTCAGAAATGACAGAGGTCTCATTGCAGTTTAGTAGTTCAAGTATAGGATCTTCCCTCATTCAGTTCTGTTCCAGTTGGAGACATAATCTTTATTATAGTTATTATTTATGAGTCCCCACAGGGTTTCGGTCACTGGCTAGATGCGTTACATGCATTCTTAACCTAGCAATTGTCCTACAAGAGCTATTTTCATCATCACTTTACAGATGGGGAAACTGGTCATACAGCTTAGGAAGTGACAGAACTAGAATTTGAACCAAAATTTGTTTGACTCCATAGTCTATGATTTTTTTCCCCATTCTGCTAAAAGCTTGAAGGAACCTTAGATAGTAGCTCATCTGCTGGTTTTCAAACAGGGTTCCAAGGAGCCCTAGTCTTTCAAGGAAGTGTTTCAGGAATCTTGGGAAGACGTAGGGGAATAGAGAAGGAGCAAATGTGAGGGGGAAGCCAGCTCAACTGGGCTTGGGCTCTATTTATTGGATTTAAACAAGGAAGCTTCATTTCTATATGTTTTATAAAGTGACTTTAGATTTTGTTTGAAACAAAGGTTTTGTTACTAAAAAAAAAAACGTATTTAAATACTCTTGATCTAATCTAACTTCCTCATTAAAAAGGCACAGAACTTGGGGTCCGGAGTGATTAAATGCCTTGCCCAAGATTTTATAACAGGCCCAGCATTAACTTCACATGTCCAAGCTCTGCCTGAATCTGTTGGCCTCTCCATGTCCTTTCTCCCCACTTGTTAAATCACAGGCAAAGTGAGAAATAATCTGACCCGATTGTGTTTCCTGACAGTATTATTCTTGAAAAATGGAAAGCAGAAATACCTTCACTTTGGCAAGCGAAACCATTTTTTGGCCTTTGGCTGTAAGTCTGAAGTTGGTCAACCTTCACCTCATGACAAATTAAAATCAAGTGAAGAGTTAAATATGTAATTTGTCTAGATGATTTAGGACTCTCTTTCTCTTTTCATTCAAATCAAGGCGAGTAGCAAAGGATACTTCTGCATGAATCATCTAGCTAATTACATAGCCTTGGTCTGTGAGTACTCTTGCTACAAAACTGCTTACACTTCCATGTTTATCAATCCCGTCAAAAGCGACTCTTCACAGACAAAATAGGTGTGGCAAAGATGTTACTCTTGGACGGTTCAGGTATAGCCAAGGAACGCATGTGAGCTGATATAACTTACATGGATGACTGGCTTGTAAAGCCTAAGCTTTCAGGCGTTGCCTTGACATCTTTACACCTCACAGGGCCCCAAAGGCCTGTGACTTCCTCTACTTTTACTTGATTTCCACCCCTCTCCCCAAATGGGAAAGGCTCCCTACCTGGCTAATTCCTCTACAACTGGATCAGCTACACTCCACCTGGTCCTCAACCTAATAGGTTTCACTTCCCTGCCAGCCCACACAGTCATTGAAACAAGCCAATTGCTCCTCTCCTGGGAAACCAGGGTATACCTCACCCTCTGGTTACTACTACAAAGCCTGGCACCCCCAGAGCCTCTCCTGGTCCACTCTGTTCCTGAATTCAACATCTGTGTGGCCCTACGTGGCACGTAGTATGTATGTGACCAACAGACTGCTACTGGTCCTATGTGTCCAGTGTCGGATGTCCTGTGTTTGGTCCTTCCAGAACCCCCAGGCAATGAGGAGGTGATGAGAGTTGAACAAAACAATAACCAGACATTAATACTAATACTAACTGTCATTTTCAGAGAACTAGTGCCAAACATCACATCCTTTGGAGTTTTGCTAAGTGTCAGGCTATTTGCAAATAGAAACGAATTTTAACTGAAGTGATGTCTGCCAGAACTGATCTTTATTAATTTCAGGGCTCCTGAGCTTTCCCATCTGCTCTTTTTAATTTTTATCATTCTCACCTGGAGGTTTTGCTCTCTTTCCTGAGATGGTTCAACCTTAGTCCTGCCTGAAGACAAAGGACTGAAAAGCTGACCCCTCCAATCCTGTCATTTAAATCTTCACACTAACTGCATTCTTTCAGTTAAAGGTGGCAGAAAGAGTTTTTTCTCATCTCCACAGACAAAAGATTATAATAAACAGCTCTAATTTTTCCGTTGGAAATACCCAATATTAATATATTTTCAAATTATCAGCTGTAGAAACAAAGCTTTAGACGTAATGTCTTTTCTTATTCATGAGATTTAGAACAGGAAGGTCATGTTTGTATTAGATTCTGGTTTGAAATTAATCTTTTTTCCGCAGCATTTCTATAGAATCCAGGCACTTCATTATTTAGTCATTTCCAAATATGAAATGCTTGTCATTCTCGAACAACGATCTAATCTTCCCTTAATGGGTGGAGAAACTAAGTTGTGGAACTTGCAAATCACTGCCAGAAAGTGCATCACCCAACAGGTTGTGGCTACCCATTGAATTGCTTTTCTCCACATATTCGACGGCAGAAAATGGTAAATTCTTTCATAATCTGCTCGTATGGCATCCCCCACCCCTTAGAAACTATGAATTACACCCTCGTTTGCATTCTGCCTCATGAGAGAAACTTCACGGAGTAAATAAATACATTCACAGCCCACAACCAGCCTCGACACTGAGGCTGTGCCATTGTCACCTCCCCTCTTTTTGGACTGTGCCTCCTACAGATCAAAATATATTCTTAGTTCAGCTGAGCAAGGGTTCATTTAAACCACATCTGTTGCTCATCAAACATCTATTTTAGGAGTGGGGAATTCTTTTTCAGAGATAGATTCTGTCTGGAAGCTCTATGGCGGCAAATAATCCTTATTAAATTTCACAACATTTTACCAACATATACCCGGTACTCGCTTTCATGTGATTATAGGATCCAAGCAAAACCCTGCACCCCCACTTCAAAGGATTCTTCACTTGACTAATTCTAAAGAGTAAATTGATTTTCTCATCATTTGTTGTGTTTGACAATAGAAAGGCTGACACAGCAACATTGCTAAAATGACAGCTCTTTTCTATTCAAGGGGAAGGAATTTGTGTTAATATTCTTAATGACTGGCATCTTTATGAGAAATGTGAAAGCATTTATCCTTAGCAATAACCTGACTGGGATTCAAAAGTATAATACTTGGTGCTCAGAACGGAAGTCATCTGTCAGGAAAAATTATTGAGACTGATGCAAATTAACTGAAAAAAGGGCCTTCCTAATTATGGTGTGTACAGTCAAGTTTGTTAAAATCAGTTTGAAGTGAGGAAGAATTTGGAAAGGATCTTTCAAGAAGTGACCTGACATTCTGTTGGAGGAGAAGACAACACATTTACTTGATAAATTCCTTTCACATTTCCTAAGAATTTCTGGAAATGATTTAAGAAGCAAGGACATGTCAATTGAGGGAAAACATTAAGTAAGCGCGTTATGTCTGGCTTACTTGGAACAATGGAATAATGCCTTACGGAAAATTCTGGGCCGCACGTTCGTTGTAATGCCCTGGATTCTAAATAAGCAGTAATGTTTCCATAGGGGGTTGTTTCACCCTCTCAGGGCTGGCTTGGGCATGAGCCCACGGGACAAGTCTAGGAGAGAAAAGCACTTAGGCCTTCATGAGCACTGCAAAACCCCAGTCTGGCTTCTGTCGCAGTTCCATTCTTAATAGGCGCCGTGTTGCATACCCGTTAACAAGTTTTTATGGGAATCTCAGTCTTCTCTTGTTCACCAGCTTCACGGCACACCTTCGTTTAGCTCTTTACCCAAAAGCCTAGTAAATGGTGAGAAGCACGTTACCAGCGTTGGAAATTAATTAGTCTGGGAAAAAAGGTGTGAACTGCAGGAAAATGTGAACGGTGTAATTAATGACTGGGTTTTACTGGTTAGTCTTTACAGAGAACCTTCTTTTGAGAGATGGCATTGGTTTTTGGAGACAAGCTGAGTTGGGTGCAAATCCTAGCACCTTGGGTGTGTAATTGTTTTTAGCGTAGTGCTTTTACTTATAACTAGAACGACTAGTATAGGATTAACTAAGTCCGAAAGGGAAAAGCAGTGTCCGGCCTGTAGTGTCCTTCAGTTTCTCCTTCCTTTTTGAAAGTCTTTTAGGGCATTCATGTCCTAACCACTAGTTCAGGATTATTTGTCCTAAGTGCGTAAAAAACATATGCCGCTTTTCAGGGAGCGTTAACTGAGGGGTGACCCTGACATCAGTTGCCTAGGTTTCTGTGTTTAAATATGAATATTAAATGATATAAAAGAAAAACAACAGGGATCTCTTTAAAAAGATGGTGACTGATAATCATTAACAATAACTTGAATGTCAGTATTGTGAGTTCAGTCACCGGGACAGTTAACCAGGGAATCAGGTAAACGCAACTAGGTGGGGCTGGTGGTGTTGGAAATCCTAAGAAAGCGTTTGCTAGAAAATGGTGGGTCAGAGAGACATAGAAAAAATGAAGAGTGGGAACATCATCCCAGAAAATCCGTATGTGTCAAATCCAGTTTGTGCCCTCCAGCTTTTTGTGAGAACGTGGAGGAATAAATTGCAAATGAAAAAACAAGTAAGCCAGAGAGTGGGAGCTGAGGCAATGTGTAGGAGTGTAGACTGGGCAGAGGAGATGAAGAGAAAGCAGGACGTGTGGGGGACAGGGCAGAGCAGATTGCAGAGGGTGCACTGTCTGAGAAAAGGGCCCTGGACAGAGCAGATGCAGAGGTTGCATTGTTTGAGAGAAGGGTCCTGGACACAGCGGATGCAGATGTTGCTCTGTCTGAGAAAAGCACCCTGGACACAGTGGATGCAGAGGTTGCACTGTCAAGAGAAGGGCCCTGAGCACAGCAGATGCAGAGGTAGCACTGTCTGAGAAAAGCACCCTGGACACAGCAGATGCAGAGGTAGCACTGTCTGAGAAAAGCACCCTGGACACAGCGGATGCAGAGGTAGCACTGTCTGAGAAAAACACCCTGGCCACAACGGATGCAGAGGTAGCACTGTCTGAGAAGAGCACCCTGGCCACAACGGATGCAGAGGTAGCACTGTCTGAGAAAAGCACCCTGGCCACAGCGGATGCAGAGGTGGCACTGTCTGAGAAAAGCACCCTGGACACAGCGGACGCAGAGGTAGCACTGTCTGAGAAAAGCACCCTGGCCACAGCGGATGCAGAGGTTGCACTGTCTGAGAAAAGCACCCTGGACACAGCGGATGCAGAGGTAGCACTGTCTGAGAAAAGCACCCTGGACACAGTGGATGCAGAGGTTGCACTGTCGAGAGAAGGGCCCTGAGCACAGCAGATGCAGAGGTAGTACTGTCTGAGAAAAGCACCCTGGACACAGCAGATGCAGAGGTAGCACTGTCTGAGAAAAGCACCCTGGACACAGCGGATGCAGAGGTAGCACTGTCTGAGAAAAGCACCCTGGACACAGCGGATGCAGAGGTAGCACTGTCTGAGAAAAGCACCCTGGACACAGCGGATGCAGAGGTGGCACTGTCTGAGAAAAGCACCCTGGACACAGTGGATGCAGAGGTTGCACTGTCGAGAGAAGGGCCCTGAGCACAGCAGATGCAGAGGTAGCACTGTCTGAGAAAAGCACCCTGGACACAGCGGATGCAGAGGTAGCACTGTCTGAGAAAAGCAACCTGGCCACAGCGGATGCAGAGGTTGCACTGTCAAGAGGAGGGCCTAGGACTCAGCGGACTGCAGAGGTTGCACTGTCTGAGAGAAAAGCCCTGGACACAGCAGACTGCAGAGGTTGCCCTGTCTGGGAGACACTGCTAGAGGATATGCTCAGACTAAGACAGGAAGAAGCCTCTTTCTGCAGAATCTGCAACTACCTATGTCTGGGGCTGGCAGGTGCATTAGTAAGAAGAACCAGAGGCTAAGAGCCTGAGCCTGAGGCAAGGGTGACGGACAGCAAAGAAGGTGATAACGGGTGATGCCTGACAGGAATTGCTTTAATGCTTTAAACTGGTGCCAAGCTGAGTAACCTGAGACCCGATGTGCGATTGACTTCCGTGAATGCAGTTTTTACCCTAAAATTCCCTTACTCTGCAGTAAGGTTATGCTGTGCACTTAAGGTGTCTGTACTGTGCTGGAATGTACGGGGCAGAACAGAGGCGGTATTTCTAAAGGAGGAAGGAGGTAGTGAATGCGGTTCTCTCAGCTCACCCAACCATTCCTGTCTGCAAACTGTACAAAAATGAGTATCATCAGGAACTCTGGAGTGGGAAGAAACCACAAAAGGGACGCTGACAGCTTGCATTGGAGAGAGAGGTGGGAAAGTGTACCCGTGAATCCTGGCACTTATCTTGACCTCACGTCTTCCCTGACTGGTCCCATCCTGTTTCACTGCTCCAGCGGCACCTGTGAAAGCCAGCTGTGTTCACCTCTTTTTATCCTGAGCAGTTATGGCCAAGGGAAACATCATGAAGTCCAACCCGTGGTGGGACGGAGCATCGGTTTTGTCATGTAGACAAGACATTACAATCTCACAGAGATTGTCCCGTCAAAAGCCACATGTGTCAGATTATCGACAAAACAATTCAACTTTCCAAGGGATGGCTTAAAAATAAAAATTAAAAAAAATTTAAATGCATGAAATTTGTTTTATTATTTTTTTTCCTGGTTCTGAAACTGTGTGCTATGCTGTAAAGCTAAGGTTTGGAGAACTGAACCAACTTCATTTTTAGGTCTTGTGTTTAAGTATTTAGATCATCACATCTTAAAAACTTTTTAAGAGAGAACTCCAAACACCATTCATTCGTTTGCCAGACATTTACTGAAGGCTTAATGTGTTGATGCAAATAAGATGTGGCACCTGCTTTTCATACATATGCTTTTCCATGCAAACTCTGTTCCTGGAAAGGATTCTGTCCATTGCAGAATTTAAAAATCACTGAATACATGGGCAAGAAATTGGTTAAAGTATTGGCTGAGTTTAAAGGACAAAAGGGAAAATGTGGACTATGGACTATTGAAATAATGGTACCAAATAATGGTATTGAAATAAGGGGTTTTGGGGTTCCAGGTCCTGCCTTGACTGACTGACCCATCACTGGTCCATCTCATCAGTCCAGTAAGTCAAGCTCTCAGACTTCTGTCCTTGTTTGTATGATGGTGACCACGTGAATTCCATAGAGATGTCGGAAAAATTAAATTAGATAATGCTTGTAAAGCACTTGTACATGGCAGCTAGGTACTTAATAAATCTTGGCTGTTAAAGATAATATTAGTAAATAAAACATCGGCAGCTTTCACAGTCATTTTGTTCTTGTTCTTCAAGAGAACGTTATTTTTTTCTATTGCTAAATACAACATAAATCCCATAAGTTTTAGATATGGTCATTAGGGTATGAAAAGACATTGGAAAGTCAAGAGGATATGTTGGAAAGTGTGCTGGTGCTGGAATTTTAGGACTTGAATATCTGTCTGCAGAATATGGTTCTGCCATTTGGTAGTTATGAACAATGATACATGTGATCTTCACAGCCTGTTTTTTAATCTGTAGTGTGGGTTCAATAATAACGCCTGTGCTATCTACTTCATTTAAAGCATTCTGAGGCTTAAATAAAATAGGGTTGTAAAAACGATTTGCAATAGGTAATATGTTATATAAATAAAAGTTATAGTTAAACAATAATTGAGTTTTCCCTGGGCTATGGTACTGATTATTGATGATTGATTAGCAGAAGGTGTGATGTGGTTTATAAATACTTTAAAGTGCAAAGTACTTTTCAGTCTATACAGAAATGGATTACAGGTTTGGAGGAAATGTGGAGAAATAGAACACCTGCATTTTGGTTCTTCATTTTGCCTCTAATCAGCTCTATTAGCATATGCAAATTATTTAAACATCCCTGTATATCTGTATCTTTAAAAAAATTTTTGTATTTGAAAATAATTACAAAAAAAAATCCCCTGAGGTTTGGGGAGTTGAGCCTAACCTATAGAAAAGTTGCAGGAATAATAGAGAAAAAAACTTGTATACCATTTATTCAGATTCATTATGGCCTTGTACCCCTAAATATTTTTCAGTGTATATGACTTAAGAATGTCGCTGTTTCTTATCTTTTAAAAGGGGCACAAATACCTAGTTATGTGACATGTTCCACAGGACTCTCAAGGCCAGACGAAATGTTTGAAAAACACTTTGGAAAGTATACATTGTCATATAAGATTAAAGGAGGTGTATTTCATAAACTAGGAAAAGTCAAATTACGTAAAATTTCAGAGGACTTATAATACAAATTATAGTAGAGTACAAACTAAGAAAATCTGTTGTCTCTGTGCAAGATTATAGCTACTTAAGGGTCCCTGTGATGAGTGAGAAAAACAAGACAGATGCTCTCACACTATGTGTCATACTTTTTGAGTTATATTCTTCCTGCAAGGACTTGCGTCATTTTCTGTGCTGCTTTTTACTTTAACAGTTTGCCATTTTATGTGGTCTTTTGGGAGGGGATTTTGAGCATGTTTGAGTCATAGAAACTCAAGGGCAGTCGCTGCTGAATGGCAGAACAATAGAGCTGTAAGGAATTCAGTAAGAGCTCAGCTTTATTTCTTCTGGGCCTCCCTTTGCATAGTGAAAATGTCCTGCTTTATTTTCATCATAGACAACAACTGAGCTACATATAGGAAACAGGAAAGCATGTTTTACAAAGTGTTCAATACATAGGCTTACTTGAAAATTGTATGAACGAAGGGTTCATATGGACCAAAGAAGTAACTTTTCATAGAATCCCTTTTCAGCATTCACTGTAATAAAGTTTAGCTGTATGACAAACAGATAATAATTCTGCCACATTATCTTCACATTCTCAACAGAATCCTCTCCTTTCATCAGAAGATGTAATACTGGTAAACCTGATTTCTTTATAATTCTAACCAGATTTGCAATCACATTCTCCAGTGGATTGAAATACAACCAATAACTTAAAAACATAAATGAAAATCCTGTTTTTCCTGTGACATATTTATTTCATTGCTCCGACAATCATAAGGGCTTCATTTCGATACTCACAACAACAAAAAAGGAAATCTAAAACATGTTTTAAAAACAAAATGATTTTTTTCAAAAGGTCAAACCACACTTAATAGTCTAAATTTATCTTTTATTTTGAATTATTAAATTATGATTCTTTATAGTGCAAAATGAAAAATGTGAGTTAATGGCTAGGAAATACATTTATAATCCAATAATGATTGATTCTACTTCCTTTACAAATAAATCAGTTTTAACCATCAATTGTATAGATATATAATGGTATATACACTCTGTAATTTATTAAGTTGCGAAGAAGATTGATCTTATACTTCTCTTGGGAAAATTCCAGTACTTGAGGTATTTCAAATGTTTCTCAAGGAGGTGGCATTACTGAGGGAGATCTGAGCTGTTCTAACGTAAGAGGTTTCCCTAATATTGAGAAAATAGGATCTATCTTGAATCACTTGATGCATGGAGCAGTAAAGGGGAACAGAAGACATGAGTTCTGATGCTGATCACCCCATTCTGTAGCTCTTTAGACTTTAGCTTGGCCTCTCAGATTCAGTTTTCTGGCGTGCAGAAATGGCGTAGGAGTACACGTGAATATTATCGTCACCATTTGGGTAGCATTCGTGGGGCATGAGTTAAAAAAAGGCCTTTACAAAAAAGGTTATCTAAATAAAGCTACATACTTTCAGACCATCCAGAGAAACAGCGTTGGGGTATTTCTGTTAGGATGGATTTTCTGCAAGGAATCCATATGAACAATAAATGCTTTTTCAGACCTTTGTTCCAGTCCCAAGAATTCTCTTTATAACACTTGATTATTCATCCTAGCACTCAGCAAGCCAGTCCATGGTCACAAGGACAGCTGGGTTGATGCCTTCAGATTCTCAGTAGGTCTTAAAGTACAATTGACACATGAACTCCCTTCAGTCCTGCTAGAATTTCACTGACTTGTACAATTTTTTTTTTTTAATAAAGTCTAGTGTGTACAACTCTGTCTGGAAGAATGAGTTTTGTGATTTTAGGCAGGTCTCTAAACACCCCCAGGCCTCAGTTTCCTCAGATGTAAAATGAGGGATTTTACTCATGATCTCTAAGGCATACCTCTAACATTCTGTGTTTCTTTGTATCTTACATGCCTTTCCTGGAAAATCATTCCTAATTCTAAATTACTTAAGAAAACTATACGAAATAAGATCCAGTAGCTTTGTAATATTTTCCTCTTTCTTCTAAGTAATTTAAAGCCTCTCACTCACTGGCTAATTGTCCTACAAATGAGAATGCAACTCTTAGCCAAAGAATTTTTACAATCAAATCTCACTACCAGAAAAAAGAATAAGAAAAAGAAAGAAAAAAACAAAAAACCACTATGATTTACTATGGAGTTTACAAGGCATTTTAATTTTTGCTATGCTATAGATAGTGAATATATTCCTTCAGGTGGGATAGGTCCATGTAATTGGCACTATCTCTGAAGTTATGGTCTAGCCATAATTTTAAAGGTCTTTAAAAACAGAATTGTCACAATCTCCTCCGATCAGCTCTCAAGAGAAATCAATGGATAAAAGAATCCTGAGTGGCTGGTATGTGAGTGACATCCAGCTATACTATTTCACAACTGATCAAGAAAGATGGCAATTCTGCTTGGTCTATTGTCTTTTTGAATCTGATGGAGTCTAGCTGGCTCAAATTCAGCCCTGGACGGTGATGTGGATGGAAGATGGGAAAAAATTGAAGCCAGAGAACTGGCGTATGAGATAGTACCCTCCACATGGTCAAAAGAATTGACTGGTGTAGCCATGGATTTCCTGCTGGTTAGTTTCCTAAAATTTCTCAATGACTAAAATGCAATTTTCTATCCCAGTAGCCCTAAAAGATCTATGAACAATAGCAATAAATGCAAAATTATTGCTAATTAAGAGCTAAAATGATATGATAAGATTTTCACTGATAAGAGAACACCTATGAGAAGAAAATTATTGATGGTTGGAATAGTTAGCAAAAGTTCCATGGAGGTGATGAAAGTAATTTTTTTTTTTTTAAGGGTCAATGCAATTTGGACATTCAGAACCATAATGGGAGGGCAGTCCATCCCAGAAAACAGTATGAGCAAATGCTTAGTAGTAGAAGTGAATGATGTCAATTCAGGAGAGGCTGGACCAGCTTAGTGAAGAGCAGAAAGTGGTGACAGTGGAAAAGATGATGCAGGTTCTTAAATGCTGGTGTTTTATTTAGACTGGACACTGTAGACCATTGGGAGATGGCCGTTTTAGAGTAATGCAATGACAGGATGCAACAGTGCTCAGGAAGATAAGTTGAGCAGTGGTATGTATGAAAGAGATAAAGTATGAAGCTCCATTTAGAAGCATGAGGTGATGCAGAGCTGGACTTTCCCCGCACCATGCTTTTCCGTTTCAAGGGGGAATGTTTTATGTATTTAGGCTTGTCTTAAGGGAAGAGCAGAGTTTGCAAGTAATGGAGAATAGTGCGATCTAGATGGAGGGAAGGCAAAATAGAGACAAAGAGGTGGGGGGGTGGCATTGTCCCGAAAGAGTAACCACTTTGCTCAGCATCACACTACTAATAGGAGCCAAGTTCTTGAATCCAGGTTTCCAGTGTTTTTCCACGGTACCATCCTGCCTCTTTTTCCTAACTATAACGTGACTCTCATTATTTAGCAAATGTCATTTCCTTGCTAGTAACATGTTAAAGTATTATTTACCTGGCATGAAATATGATTTACCTGAAGCCAATGAGGCAGTCCAGTGGGTAGCTTAAGCTTCCAAAGGGCAGTGGCAGAAGCAATTGTAGGAACACCTCCAATTCCACTTCTGAGACAATCAGACTAGTGGTTGATCAGAATGGTAGATCAATGGATAGCTGTTTTGGGAACAAAATGGCTAATGAGAATAAGTTACTATACATGAAGCACAGAGCTTATTTTCTCTAGGTTTCTTTTTTGTTGTTCTTGTCCCTATGTTTGTGTCAAAAAAGGGACTCTGATAGAACATGTTTTGACTAAATTGATATTCTTTCTTTTCCTCTTTTTCTCCCCTCCACTTATTTACTTTTCATTCTTTTTTTTTTTTTTTTTTTTTTAACAAGGATCACGCTTCTCCAGTTCAAAAAGTACCTCTGAGATGGGTCTCGAAGCTGAACATGTAGGAGTAGAATCCTGAATTGAAAGCTGAAGTTCGATAATCTGAAATTGAGACGTTTAAGTATCAGCTCACGTCCCATACCCTAACCTCCACGTGGGCACATTAGCCCATTGACCTAAGTGGGTACCAGATGAAGAGATCTGATCTAGTACGTATTAAGCTGGACAGCTAAGCCCAACTTTTGTGCTTGCTGCAAATGACATTTAGTGATTTAACTATGGCACTTGTGTATTATATCTTTTCCCTTTTGGTTCCTTAAACTGGCCAATCAGTCCTAGCCATTAGTAGCTTCCAAATATAAACTGGCTCATTCCAATTACACCCTCATGCATGGCAACCCTGAAAGAGACATAGGTTACACGTACGGATGCTTAGGCTGGCATCTCTCCCACAGAAATGAGGAAACACGGTTCAGAAAACTCAGTAAAATCAATCAGGCCAAAATCTTCATTAAAAACTTGAGCGGAACCCAAGTCTCTTTTGAGGAACCCACAAATAGGACTACGTTTTAATTCCAAATCTTGCTGACTCAAAGCCGTGTATTCTTTCAATCATGGTACCTCTCAACATCTAGTGCAAGAGTTTGAAATGGCAAGTACAGGCTTGGACTTCTAATAAAATTATTCCTAATCCTGAAAACCAGTCACTGATTTAGTATAAGGATGTGGCCGAGGAATGGCTTTTGAAGAGGATCTTAAAATGAAGAGTGACTAAAACAAGTAAAAGAATAAGGCAAAGCAAGAGGGGATAGAAAGAAAAGCAGGGGTGGAGGAAACCTTTCATAAATCTTAAAATTAAGAATCATTTGTTTTGGAGTGAGTGAAAAGGAGAGTGTCTGTATCATTTGTAAATGATATTCATACATTCTGCAAATGGATGTCAACCCGTTATTTCCAAAATGGAAGCTGAATGTTTATGAACAGAAGTAGCGTAAGTATTTCATAGCTTCTTCCCTCTAGACTCTCTTTAAATTATATATCCCTCTCCACCACCACCATTTTCTTAGTTGAAAGGAAGAGAATTATACATGAAAGTTAAAAGTTGAAGTTTCAAGAATAGGTGTTTTGCAGAAGTAGTTTGTTGTTCTGACTTGAAAATTCATTATTTCCCCAAAGTTTAAAAACACTAGAATTGTTATTTGGCCAACCATTTTCTTAATCTGAAAAAAGATCCGTTTTATCTAAGGAGGACTGTGTCATTTAAAAAAAATCACAGTTGTGTATTCCATCTTATGTCTATCGATGATCAGAATACTAGATTTTTATCTGTTTAAATTATAATATCAAACATTTATATACACATATATTTACCGTGTTTGCATTATAAACTTATCCCAAGCATAGCTATTAATTTACAGATAACAGATAAACATTTGTTCCATAATGACTATTGTCACTTTGGAAAATTATGGTGTTGCAAAATGAAATTCCACTCCCATTTTCCTTAGGTGGGGTCACCATTCTCCTGTTTCCTAGGCTTGATACTTCAGTGTCATCTTTCTCATTTCTTTCTTTTGTCCTCTATTTGATAAATCACCAAGTTGTTGGTATTGTTATTTCTACATAAAGTTTCTTACACCCATCCTGTCCTCATACTCTATGTCATTAATGGGACTAAGCAACATTTTTGGAATTTGGTACTCTCCCAATTCTCTCTCTCTTCTCTCTCTTCCCTCTTCTCTCTCTCTCTCTCTCTCTCTCTCTCTCCTCTCTCTCTCTCTCTCTCTCTCTCTCTCTCTCTCTCGCTTCATTCCTGAAAATTCTACTGCTTAAACTTACTAAGGCACCTATTTAAATCTAAAGTCCAACCTCTCTACTTGATGTGTCAGGACACTCTAGCATCTGGCCTAATTCAACTATGTCATGACATGATTAAAATAGAAAAGTGCACAGAGTAGAGGCATCCAAGGACCACACTCTCTCTCCTCCTCCTCCTCCTTTTTCTTCTTCCCTCTCTTCTTGTCCTCTATCACTCCTCTTTTCTCCCGCCCCCTTCCTTTCCTCCTTCTCCTCTTTGCCTGGTGCCTCCCTTCATTGTATTCCCAAACTGCATCTATGATAACCTTCTGATTCAAAAGTACTGTGTCTTTGTTTGAAAATGCCATACTCAGTTTAATAGCAAGCCTGAGCTCAAGTGATTCTTTTCGCTTGGAAAAAAAAAATGTAGCTATTGGAGCACTTATTATATGTTATGCTTTGTGTTCAACATCTTACTTTTATTATCTCACTTAACCTTTATAACAGTCCTTTGTGAGAACCATATCTCTATTTTTAGAAAGAGGAAACTGAATGAAAAAGAGGGTAAATAAATCACCCACACACAGTTTGTAAACGATAGAGATGAATTACTGCACGAATTCATCTGCTCATGGATGTTGGGCAAAGTCTAGTCCAGCTCAGGTTCCAGCTCCTCCAATAGGGGGCTCTGTTGACATCCCTTTTATTTAATTAGTACTAGTAATTGATTCTTAGCCACAAAATTATTTTCATTATTACTGAGAACGTTTTTGTGTTCATATCTTCCCTTCACAGCTAAATTAGATATTTCTTCAGAGCAAGGATGGTGTCTCATGTTATTTTGTATTCCTCTCTACACTAGGACAGAAATACATACACAGGAAGTTATTGAATCCATATGGAATAAATGAATTAACACATTGATGGAGTTTTCTTAAGCCTGTTCCTTTTGGCTCTGATTCCATTTAGAAGGCACATTATAGTTATTCCTTAGGGCATCAACTCAGCTGCTAAAAAGTAATTTAAGCTGTTTGATATTGAGTATATCCCTCAAGTCTCTTTTACTAAATATAGATGTCATATGAAAAAAAAAATGTGACAACACATGTGAAGCCTCTAGGTGTCACAAATAAAAAAATATTATGTACCCTATGCTTTTATTCATCGGCTATATTCAGAACACCTTCCTTTCTTTTCACAGCATGAAGTTCTCAAGAGGGAAAAAAGGAGCATATGATTTGTAGAGGCCTCTCTTTTCTGGGATGCATTTCTTATACGTGAAAGTTAAAAGCTGAAGTTTCAAGAATTTGTGGATGCACTGCCAAGCACATCTGTTTACTGGGACATTCTATTTAGGGGAAGATTGATTATCGGCAGGTGAGGGTTAAGGGGGAAGCTTTAAACTGGCAGGAAGTCTATTCAGAGGACATGTTATATTATAGAAAGGTGATTTGGGTGCTAAGCCAGCCCTATTCGTGATATGAGTTTGAAGGTAATACCCACAGGTGCACACTTCTAAATTAACTCATCAATAAATGCACACACAGCACGCAATTAATCATTTCTCACCATGACTCTGGGCTAGTGAATATCTTACGAGTCTAAGCTTCCGTTTTATTTTAAATTAATATAGCCGGCATTGCCTCTGAGCTGTTATGGTGCCATACCACAAAATTGGACAATAAACAGAACTCTCTGTAATTCAGATTTCTGTTTTGTTTATTGAGGACATTCTGCTATTGCTCAGAAAAAATGGGATGACACTTAGGTCGGTATATTTTGGGCCTCTTTCATCAAGGGAATGGATTCAGGGGGATTTTCCTGAGTACTTGAGACAAACCTGTTTCAGGCTTTTTGTGTATTCTATAAAGTGGACATGTTGTATATATTACGAGACCTATCTGCAGATGGGAAAAACCATAGCACAAAGTAAACATATAAACAAACAAACAAACAAACAGGAACCAAAACCCCCCAAACTCGTACAAATTTAGGGTTTCTGTCAATTGCAGCAACATAACTAGTATCAGGGAACAGCAATTTGTAGCTGAACTAAAGATTTGGACAACAGCAACAAAAGAGTTGAGATGAAAACTGAGGAGAAAGCAAAAATATGTGAAGGTAGATGAAAATGTACGTCAGAGTCAGTTGCTTAGGAACAGAAAATTCAATAATTATAGTTTTACAACATTCTCGATATGTGACAAAACAAGTCACCTTGTTATTACGGTATTCTTCTCTTACAAAAGTGTCCAGGCTTGCTCATGAGTTTATCACCCAGGTGAACTTGAACATCTTTATTTTACGTTCAGCCAGAACCATGTGGGTTCTTGTTAGTTCCCCAACTCTCCTCCCGCCGCCAACCACCTAACCTTGATTATATTGATTGGTATTACATGAAATGTATAGATTAATTGGGGAGACTCTACCTTTTGCAAAGATTTGTTTACCCAGAGAAACCACGGTGTGTCTGTTCGTTTATTCACCACAGCAGTTTCACGTCCACCTCACCCACTACCGTTCAGTCCAAGTCCCTTCAATTCACATTTTAGGAAATGCAGAAATAGTTTCCCACAGAAATAGTTTCCTATGTGTATTTTTTTTTTTTTTAAAAAGTACTAGAAAAGGATTTTCCTTTGAAGGTAAAGTGGAGAGCTGCATTTTTTTTTAGTTAACATTATTGTGCAGTAGTACATGGACCACAAATTTTGAGGGCAAAGAGAGCTAGGTTAGCTGCTACCTCTGAAGATGAGTTCAAGTAATAATAACTGTTAAGGCTTCTTTTTGAAAGGTTTATACTTGTTTGCTGGGGGGGCAGCGGGTCCTTCAGAAATACGGCCTTGTCCTTTGTGCCAGAGGACTTCCTGTTTCTTTCCTCTCCCTGGCCTGGGGCAGGTGCAGACCAGATGACCAGGATGGGAAAGACTATCCTTTGATCTAACCTCAGATCCCGCAAACTGAAATTGAATGACCAGCATCCCAGGGCATATTTTCTAGGTGGCAGTCGGTGCCTTGTTAGGTAACTTCTCAGTCAGCTGTCCTTCTGTGGAAAGGGCCCAGGCAGAAGACTCAATGTTTGATGGTAGGTGGGTGGGTGCAGAGTTTGGGAACAGACCAGAGCTTGAGCTGATTGCTTTCAGCTTTTTGTGAAATTTGGTTTGTGAAGGACGGCAAAGATCCAAGCCCCTTGTTTTGTCTAAATGGTATCTTGCTTTCCCAATTACTTCTGGAAGCTTGACCTGACTCTCAACAATGTTTTGCCAAGTTATTATTTCTTTCTAAACAGTGGGCCAGGAGGAAGGAAGAGGAGCACATGACCCTGTGGTGAATTCAACTCCCCGCTGGGGTCCACTGCTCAGCCCTTTGTTCCCCCAGCACTGAGACCCAGCGTCTGTTCTTTATTATTCTTTAATGCAGGACCCAGGACTGCTCCTCCCTGCAAAGTGTATTCAACTGTCAAGTCCCTACAGACCCATTAACTCAGTTGCTCCAAATCTCTAAATGCCCAAAGCAGTTACCTCCCTCTCTCTTTCTCTCCACTTTTTCATTCTCACTTTCTTGATCTCTCTCTCTTCCCCATCCCGTCTTTGGTGGCAGAAAAAAGACACACCATACGTAGATGGAATTAATGCCTGACATAACTGAGGTGAACACCTTCATGCAACCTAGATCTGTATGCACTTACCAACCTTCTTTCTCTCCCACGTGGTGCACATGTGCCAAGGTAGGTGCTTTATGTGTTTTTGTCACAGCATCCCCAAGGTGAGTATTCCTATTTCCATTTTACAGAGGAGAGAGCTGAGCGGTTAGGTCACCTGTCCACAGCCACACAGCTCGTGAAAGGTGGTCCCTGGATTAGAACCCCAGTCTGTCCGAATCCCAAGACTGTACATTCCTGCTTCCAAAATCACACTTAAATTTTATAGCACAGAGGGCCAGCTAATAGATGTGATTTCTACCATAGTTATAGAAAATTGAAATAGATACGGATCTTTCATATAGTATACCAGCTTAAAGTAGGGCAACAATTTCACATTCTGCTTAAGTGGCATTTTCCCTAAGCTGCCCCAAAATACAACCAGTCAAGTTTCATCATTGTTTTCCTTTCATCTCACAGGTGGAGAGGGCTATGAGAGCGCAAATGGCTCTACAGTGAGCTTGTCAACACACGTTGACGAGTGTCTTCTGTGGGGCACAAAAGTGGACCGGGCCAGTCCCTGGCTTAGGAGACCTCACCCTACCTGAAGAGTCGAGGAATAAAAAGGCAAAGCAGAAAGCAGGATAGAAACAAGGCGGTTGTGTTAAACGCAACCCATAGATAACTAACTCCCGGTCCGCTTCAAGGTCGGGAGCACATCACTGAGAGGTGTGGTAGTCAGGTGAGGCTTCTTGGAGGAGGTGAAACTTAAGCTGAAACTTTCAAGGATGAGGATGGAGAGGGTGAGGAGGGTATTCTCCACACAGTCGTATAAACATAGAACTAGAAGGAACCACGCACACGACGACAAACTCTCGTTTCGCAGACAGCCACATAGAAAACGAGAGTGGTTAGGGGTTAGAGAACAGGAAGGGGGAACGTTGAGCTGGCCACTTCAGCTGCTGGGAAGGGGAGACTGCTGCTGCGAGAGGAATTTGGTGGGAGATCCAGTCAGAGAGCTGCGGCCAAATAACCGGGGGCCAGCACCTCAGATGGAGAAATTCAAACTTCATCCTGAAGGTCCACGTGGGACTTCTCCGCTGGGAAATGCTTTGAGGCAAGAAGTGCTTTGGGAAGCTTTGTCTGCGATGGTGGACACAAGAGGGAAATGGAGGCAGTGGACCAGTCAGAGGTTGTCCTAATGAGACACGTGTGATATGCTCATTGTACTGGCGCGGTAGCTGTGGGCCAGATGGGAGAGGCGTTTGAAAGGAAGGGCTCACGGCATTTGATGACAGATTAGTTAGGGGGGTGTGGGGAATATTAGAGAAAAAAAAGCTAACAGGCTAATTCCCCTCCTTCCCAGCATATGAGATAGAATTGAAACTATTTTAAATAAGAAACATATTTCAGAACAAACTTTTTCCAGAAAGTATCTTCTTTCAAATACCATCCCCACCCCCCATGGATCTAACCTAAAGTAAAGGTAAATTTACCATGTGACCATAGACTTAATTTTATATATGAGCCTCTTTACTCTCAAAGTCAATAATGATGATAAAAATAATAATCTATTTAGAGTCAGCTCCTTAAAATGTTTAATCCTCTGAAACTTGCTCCACACTTGCCACACAGAAATATTGCACAGGGAGAAAAGAACCAGATGTCCTGACCGGACCCATTGGTTGGCTTCATCCACATGGCAGTGGTTGGGGAAAGCTCAATGCTCAGTATCAGAAATCCTGCTTTACGGATCTTTCAAAAAATAAACCATTTTAAGTAAAAAAAAAAACACAAAAGAACCAAGTTCCTATCCATTCCCATCTGGATACACAGGTATAATTAAGGAAAAAAAAATGCAAGGGTCGCACTTGGCCACTTGTCTCTACTATTACAATGGAAATGACCATAGCAATTTCCCTGAAGTCACATAAATTTCCTTAGAAGGAAACAGAGTAGAGCCCTTTTTCAGTTCTTTGATGAAGGTTCCCCCTCAATCCAACAGGAGTTCAGTGACTACCTGGATTCGTGTATTTTAGTTTTCCACTCCACCATAAAAATGGATTCTGTAACTTAATGAATCCAGCTTTCGGATTCTCTTTCGCCTCAAGGATTCATCCCCTCACTGCATGCCTAGAGAGCAGGGTGCATCAACAGTGCACCCCAGCTATTTTTCACTTCTCTGGGAGAGATCTGGGCGATCCCTCGCGCTCAAACACTTTTTACAGCTGTTAGAATACTGATGGGAAATTCATGTGTGTTACCGGCACAAGTGCTGTCAGGAAGAAACCAAATGTCAAACAGAGGTATGTAGAAGTCACCATAAATATGTCTCTGAATGTTTACCATCTGGAACAGTAGACTCGGAGTTTGACCAGAGACGGGGATTGGCCTGTGGGTACTGTCTTTCAAGCAGACCCTTCCAGTTTGTCTCAGTAACTTCCTACTGGGGGAAATCACACACAACTTTGCCTTTTCAAGGTGTGAATTGATTATTTCTCAACACTTCCTTTCTTGTTTCCATCTTGCCTAGTCCTGGGTACAGTTGACGTTTGGGGTGGGGATTCTCCCATATTGTCAGAGTCCTGGGCAGGCAGCCTGATGGTCAGTCTACCACATACATTAGCGACATATGCTCTTGGGGCTCCCGTGGCTCCACAGCGACTGGCCTTTGTTAGATGCCATCACGCGGCCTCTCACGAGGAGAAGCCCATCTGGGATGAGGAACTTGACTTTCTCCTGAAATATTTCTGCGATAGTAAAAAGTGGCATCAGTAGTCAGCTGTGTGTGTAGTCCTAATCCTCATACAACACGAGCCATTAGTCTGCCTTTCTGCCTTTATTTTTCTAAACCCCTGTTCCACTGTAAATCCAAAATGGAATGACAGGAATGCCAAAAGACTTCAGCTTATGAACTTGGTCCGATTTTAGTTATGTAATAGTGGGAATCGTATACTACTCCATCATCATAACTGCCTGGTTATTTAT
The DNA here is from genome assembly GCF_004115265.2 of Rhinolophus ferrumequinum. Classification (NCBI taxonomy): domain Eukaryota; kingdom Metazoa; phylum Chordata; class Mammalia; order Chiroptera; family Rhinolophidae; genus Rhinolophus; species Rhinolophus ferrumequinum. Next base: position 11,820,936 of record NC_046297.1, read on the forward strand.
GAGGATATTTTCTCATTGAAGATTTTGGAGACAATAACCAGAGAACTTTCTGAATAACAACTAAACACTATACTAAAATATGGTTTTAATCATGACTTTTGAAAAAGAGGATTCAAGCTATCAACTGGTTGCAAATATATATATATATACATAACGCAACTTAAAACATAATTTTACAGGAATCTTTATGCAGATAAAGATAAAAAAAAATCCCACAGCACTAGCCATAAATCCTGTTATACAACCTATTAAATAGCTCCTATTTCAGAATAGCTTACATACAGTATTATTCATAGAATCTCTCACCTACAAAGGGTGAGAATGGTATTGGGTTTCTCTACCTAATGTGCAAGTCCAGTGGGAGCAAGAATTCTTGAGCACCACAGGTATATGAATTTGAATGTGAAAGGGCAAGTCTGTTAGGTTACTGACTCACCTTGTTTGATCAAAAATTTGAAAACTGAAAATTTAATATTTTGATCCCTGGGAAAACAGAGCATCAATTTGAAAGGACTTTTTTACACCCCAAATTAAACATAGTATGTAAACCCCATTGTTATATGCAGTTCAATTTAATTTTGATGGGTGCTTTGGGCAGGGTGGTTCTGTGAACGGCTACTCACACACAGGATGACAACTCATTTTCTGTGGCACAGGCAGCGGATGACCATCCATTTCCAATGACTAATTTATAATTAAAGCCTTTTTAAAAGACATTTGTTTATAAGCAAGCCAGAAAATCTATTTACATTTAATTAACACTCCAGATAGCCTGGTTAGGACCCATAAATGCAGTGACTCTAATGATCCATTACAGAGATGCTGCTTTAGTTTTCAATGACTTGTAAAACTTTCACAAACAGATTTGCAAATGAATTACCGCCAAGCGCTCCCCTGCAGCTATAGAAGGAGCTACATTAAGAGTATTTTCCTACTTCCTCCTCTTCTGCTTTGCGTCGAGCTCTAAGCATTTTTGTTTTAGAGCCATTCTATCGGCTCCTCAAAGGGTAGCCGCTGCTCTTAAGGAGTTTTCAAACTTTGGAGTCCATCTCCAAAAAAATTTTAAAACACTTAGGTCCATCATACATCAGACATACTGCAAAAATCAGTTAAAACATTTCCATCTCTGCCAGCAACTCAGTAATAAGACGCTGATTTAAATCTTTATAAATGGAGTAGTAACATGCAACAGTTTTGAAGTGATTTTTAATTTTGAAAGCTAAAATGAATAAATGCTTGGCCTTATCCATCCTTTATGGACGATCAATAGCTCCCATTTGGAGTATGTAAGGAGGATATGAAAGGGTACAAACACCACTCCAAAAGACATTTTCTTAGCTACACCTTCAAGAGCAAGCAGGGCATGAGGAGTGTTAGTTTTACAAAGACAGCCAAGCACCAGGCTGCGTTCACTGTTATCTGTCAGCCGTACAATAGCAGCATTGAGAGGATAGCAACAACTGGCTTTGACAAGTGTGCTGCACTAGCATTCCATTCAAAACTATGTCGAGAGAGAGAGAGAGAGAGAGAGAGAGAGAGAGAGAGAGAGAGAGAGAGAGAGAGAGGAAAGAAGCATTCTTTGACTTTACCTGAAAAAAAAAAAATACTGCTTTTCTTGTGGCTGCAGAAAATGAATTCCTCCTCTTGTTCCGAAAGCAAAGTCGTTCTCTTGCCTGCAGCTCTCACTTGGAGAAGACCACACAGCTCCAGCAAGGCAGCCGTCCTGCTCCTAATCCCCACTCGAATGTGATGACACACACTAACCCCAACCATCTGGTGAGACGCGTCCTCAAGCACTCAGCACAGTGGTGTGTCAAGACAGGCTGCCCAATCCAATTGCTGAGGCTGGGTGACTCTCACCGACGGGAGGCTGCGGGCAGGGCTGAAACTGGAGGTCTGAGAACTCCCGGTCAAGTAACCTGAGATTTCCAGAGAGAAAGGACTGCTAGAAAAAGAAGAGAAGTGGGAGGTGCTAAAGAGAAGGTGGAGGGAATGAATTCTCCTGGTGGCCAGTTGTGCGTTACTTTTCACAATCCCCCGTGCGCCCCTGGGACGTCTGGGACCCTCCGTAGGATGCACAGGACCACTAAATACCTTTTCCTGCCAACTCCGTGAGCGCAACCTTCTCAGCGAGGCACTCCCTCCCCTTCCTACGTCCTCCCCCAGCTAAAAGATTCATCTTGCCATACTAAAGTGCTAATGTAGGAGTAGTTTGCACTGAAATGTGACATCTACATTTTGAAATCTAAACTCCTACCTTCCTTTGATTAGATTGTGGCTGCCTCCGACATTCCTGAGAGGAAGGCGGAGGTGGGGGGGGGGGGGCGGCGCGCAGCTAAGAGCAGAAACTTCTCTGTTCCCACGTACAGCTTTTCGCCGCTTGCCACAGGCTGAACTTCAGAAATCGTCAATGAAAATCATTTTACTTTCTACGCGTGTAAAATAGCACGCACGCCCATAGATAAAGGTGGCTTTTTAAATCACTTGCTGCTTTCACAGACATCTCTTTGTAAAAGCACTTGGTACCAGAGGGCTGCACTCTGTCATTGATTATTTTTATTGGCTTCTAGTTAATTGCACTTATAATGTCCATATCGCTCAAACAGCTCATTAACAATTTTGCTTTGAAATGTTTTCAATTTGGGGTCATTTCAGTACCTCCTTATGTCTCTCTCTCTCTCTCTCTCTCTCTCTCTCTCTCTCTCTCTCTCTCTCTCCCTCTCTCTTCCTCTCTCTCTCTTTCTTTTTTGAGTTCTGTGGGACTATTTTATAGAACTAATTAACAGTAGTCTGAACTACTAGAAAATGGCTATACTTGTTACACTGCTTTAAGGAGATATCTGAAAATAAGTTAATTGCTACAAATCTTACTATTCAAAAAATTTGATCAGACTTCTCAGGAGTTTTGATAATCTGAAAGAGAAAATAGGAATGTGAAATATTATCAATTCCCTGACAGTGTCTGTGGGAAGACAATATTTAAAATTTTGAAATTCTTTGAACTGGGAAGGGAATCACTGGAATAAAAACAAAACAAAACAAAAACTTTAAACCTGTCTAAAACATTAAAATCTAGACTATAGATAGATATCTAATACTCAGAGCGCCGGTATCACAAAAAGAATTATGTCAATATCTTGCAAAACTGATTTGATGGGCATGTTTTTCCCCCCAGGAATTTTTGTGTGATATTATGGTAATATACTTAAAAATAACTTCTGGTACAATTTTCTGAAGCACAGGATTAGAGAACTGTAATTTTCAGGCAGTGAAGTTTTCCTATAACTGGGGTGTGGGGAAGAAGGAAGGAAACAAACAAAAAAAAGAATTAGAGGTTGGAGTTCTGATTCATTTGCTCAATTGCTTCCCAGAAGTGATTATGAGGTGTCCGTTTCACAATATATAGTATATTTACCAAACCACTACTCCTAATCAGCTAAATTCAGATACATAATCAACACAGAAACATTGAACAATGACAAGTGGTACCACAGGGCTAAAACCTCCCTTGGGTACCATAAAAATTTTAATAGTGCCAATTATTGCAATGCAATTTTTTTCATTTAAATTTTGTTTGTTTGTTTGTTTAATCTAACCAGACTCATGTCTGGAAACCTGGATTACCTCAACTGCTTAGATTTTGAAGACCCTGGAGACATTATTAAGGTAGTTTGCATTCTCTTAAACTGTAAATTGAGTTACAAAAGTAAAACCTAAGAAACTGTGAAGGTGTTGAATCATGTTTTGTCAACCATGTGCTTGTAACACACCTTTTAGAAGTCATTTTCCCAACTGGCCGTGGCTCTGACTCACATTATTGTTGAAAGTGCTTTTTAACACACTTTTCTTCTAAATTAATTGTAAGTCTTTTCATTAAATCTCAGTCACTACTTCTCTTTTATTGATAACTTCAGCTATTTATTCTACTTAAAACTTGCTTCTAAAAAAGTGCACATTTGAGCAACAGATCCTGCCTATTTGCTACCATCTTAATTCTTGCTCTGTGCAGTGGTGTCTGTAAACATTGCCTTTCAAACGTATTCTAAAATGCGAACACCACGCCTTTTTTTTTGGTTGATGTTCTGAAATGCTTTTGTTAGGGAAAATCAACTCAAACAAAAACCTGAAGCTGGTGCTATAGGATAAGCTCCCAGCTCCCCTTTCCCTGTAGCCAGCTTCAGTGCTCAGCAGCGTCAGTTTAGAAGCTAAGAATTTTCCATTACCTCCCTTCCTTTCTCCTTGCCATCTGCAAACAGTTTATTTTTTAAGAAAAAAAAAAGTGAAATTGATTCTGTCTTGAAAGATCTAAACCTAAAACACAGCGCACTCTAAAAGATGAAATTCAGCATTTGAATGTAATGTTGGTTGATCATGGTGAGGGCGTGTGCGGAGGGAATAGCTTCATCATAGGAATTAAGGAAGGACATTCCTGAAATGAAATATTAATTGTAGGTAACGGTAATATTGAAAAATAGCCCCTCCTATTCTGTTCCCACAGTTAACACATCCCTTTACTTATTGGCGCCAATTAGTTTCCATGGCAACCGACCAGCCCTTGTAAACCCCGCACTCTGAGCTTCACTCATCTTTGTCTAGACGGAGCTCACCACCCTTCTTCCTCTGCAGAAGGCAGTTTAGCTGGGTCTCTATCTATATCCATGTCTTTTGCGCACATACAACCGGCACAGAAATGCCTACATCCATTTATTACTAGTGCAGTGGTGGCCAAGGGAGAATGCAGGTGCCATTTAATCCCCCACCTGCAACACGTGCATCTGCTGCCACACTACTTCCCCCCACTTGGTTATTGTTTCTTCCAGTCTTGTTCTATTATCAGCTGTTTGCTGCTCGTGATTTCTTTTCAGGGAAGCCAGTACAGTACAATAAAAACCTCATTAAACAGACACACCTATCAACCTCGGAGAAAGCCCTAAACTACCCTTTTCTGTTTAAAGAATCATTACAGTGATTGTTTGCCATGCTTGAAAAAAAAGAGAACAAAGCCAACATAAAGGTGGACGAAGCCAGGGGGCCAATGTGAAGATTTAATGCACTTAAGACACCAGGGTAATCCCCTTGTGCTGCCAGTTGGCCAAGAATCCCAAGTTAGTGCAGTTAGAAAACGATCAGGGAGGCAGCACTCACTCCATCACCGGGTGGGGAGGGAGGTAGTGGGCCCTGCACGCTCCTGGCTGTCACAGGCTGCGCTGTGCCCTCGGGCTGCTGGCAGGTGATGCTGCCAGGTCCCCGGAAGTGAGTGTGACTGGAGAAGAACCTGCTGTGGAGTGGGGGGTGGACCCCTCAGCAAATGATTGAAATCGGGAAAACTCAGCAAGCCATGGGCTCTCAGAATTTGTGCGGACTTTACTTTGGACCCAACTCAACTTTAATTCAGTGTTATTTTGAGGTTAAACCATTCCTTACTTAAAAGAATTGAGACGATGCCAACATTTTTTTGTGATGGCCATATTTCGTCTTGAGAAGAGTCAGTCAAAATGTTTGCTTTAGATTTCTCCCTTTTATATTACGTCTGCTACCATCATTTGCCCAACACCTGTTTTGACATACAAATAATGATAGAGAAGAGGATTCCCCAATTCTCGTGCAACGCTTTCTTCTTAAAATTGTTTCTAAGGGGGCCGGCCCGGTGGCTCAGGCAGTTGGAGCTCCGTTCTCCTAACTCTGAAGGCTGCCGATTGGAATCCCACATGGGCCAGTGGGCTCTCAACAACAAGGTTGCTGGTTCAACTCCCGCAAGGGATGGTGGGCTGTGCCCCCTGCAACTAAGATTGAAAGGACAACAACTTGACTTGGAAAAAAGTCCTGGAAGTACACGCCTGTTCCCCAATAAAGTCCTGTTTAAAAAAAAAAAAATTGTTTCTAAGGTTGGGCCTGAGGTTGTCTATGATCTAAGTATTAGTCAAGAGAAAGCTCTGATCCCCAATGTTTTCTCTAATAGGATATGGGAATCTGTGAAGCTCTTTTACAGATGGCAATATTCCCTTAGATTCTTTTCCCTTTGAAACAAATGACAAATGTCATCTAAAGTCCCACTATGCTAGAAATATCTTAACAATTAGCCCATTGCTATTCATACCATATAAAGTATCTGTAGATGAACAATAAATCTTGTCCTTTGGAACATCCGGCACTTCTAAATTACTCAGGACTGCACAGCTTCAGACATTTACTTATTCTCTTTCGACTACATTTTACTGCTTTTATTCACTTTGAATGAAATCCGTCTCAGAAAGAGGGGGGCAAGTTATTGCTTGTTAAATGAAGTTGCATGCTACGCCACAAGCATTAAACTTGCTTATGTTTTCAATGACCGCATATGAGGGGTGACACTGGAGCCAGTGGAGGTATTCATACCAGGTGAATGGTTTTATCACTGAAGTTACGTTCTCTCCAGGAAGCATAAGCCTAAGAATGCTGAGATGTCATGTGTAACTGCACTGTAAATAATTTTAGGAGGATGCGGTAAGGTGCTAAACCACGTAGGACAAAACAGTGACCCATAAATAGGATAACTTAACGAAAGATACTAGATTCAATAGAATATGGCAAAAAGATAGTAAAAAGTTTTAAAATGTGTTTTAAATATGTATTTGTGGAAATCAGTGTTTGGGGCACTGGATCTTAGTCCTCATTTGAGTGGATAATTAAGTGTATGAGACATGATATTAGGAAGTATAGATAGCAAGTAAGAAGAAAATGTGAATTTCAGCAATTAGAACTTGATGTTTTATTGGATCTGCCTGGAGGTAGGCTTAGGGATACTTGAGGTATATCCTAAACCTGTGAGTCATATAATTATCTTTCACTTGTAATAGGTACATCTCCAGTTAAGATAAATAGAGTGAAAAAGGTAGAAAACTGGATGCAGGATGGGCATCACTCATCCAGGGAGTACAAGAGAATTTTACTTTTGGAAGGAATAATAGACAAAATCAAAAAGGTTCAGAACAGGCCTTCCCAAGATAAGCCATTTTGATATGTGAATTACTTTGAGCTGAAGGCTCAAGAGAAACTCTCTCTTATGGAATTTAAATGAGGGGCTTTGCCAATAATAAATGATATTAGAAAAAATAACCTCTTTTTGATCTACCTATAGAGCAAGGCAAACTTCTAATTACTAAACATTTGCTCTTCTTATCACCCTGAGAACAACCTTCCTCTCTTCTGAAGCCCCAAAGCTTATCTTGGCTCAAAATGTCATATGAGTCTCATTTTTCCTTTCTGTCTCTGAACCTCTCATGAACGTAGAGTTCTCATACATACGCATGTAATTAAATTTGATTATTTTTTCTTGTTAATCTGTTAAATGTAGATTTAATATTAGACCAGACAAAAGAAACTTGGAGGGTAGAAAAAAGTTTCTTTCTCTCCCACAAAATCTAATCCCCTTATTTTAGAGACAAGAAAAGTGAGGCTTGGGAAGAATAAGGATAATATCTAAGTCATTGGAATAGGGAATAAACCCCACGATTCAAACTATTAGTTCACTATATTTTTATGTCCATAGTAATATGCACTTCCATTAGAAACAAAAATTAAAAATGCGAAGATGCTCTTAAATTTCAGTGATTATGTTTTCTTGGTGTCACATTACATAATTTGAGAAGTTACTGTGAATCAAATGCACAAAATCCCTTTAGTTATTCAGCATGTCTTCTTTAAGCCTCCAGAGTGCTTAAAGATAAGAGAATTGTTAGGTAGATGTAATCATAAGTGCAATAAAGCTTTACTTAATAATTATTAACTTTTTTGTGGCCATGCTTCATTGTAAAAAGTGAGAGATCCCATGGCATACGTCATCTATCTTTCTCACGTTCATGTCTTTTCTTTCAATATGCAGGATTAGAGATTTGTGGATATATCAATGAGGTTAAATGCGATATTACTTTTAGAAGAAATTGACATCAGACCCTGAACTGAAATTTTTCTTTCCTAGGGCCATAAGACAATTGGGAACTAGGGTAGGAATATATGTGTCTGTCATTTGCCTAATGTCTGGGAAATTAACACAGGTACATTGCCCCTCAACTAGGATCATATTTTAAAAAGTAGAGTTCACTACTTTTCTGACATTTACTTGAAAATGTTAAAGTATAAAGCTGAGCCTTAGACAAATTGAAGAAATGAAAAAAAAATTAATGGTGGAACAGTAATCACAACCAATACAATAGAAGACAACAGACAAATGGATACATAGGGCAAAAGTAATTCCATAAAATAAATAAATAAATAAAAATAAATAACTGTTATTAGGGAAAAAGAGGGGGAGAATTTTCTCCTCTTAGAGCTCCAAGCCAATGCGTTTTAAAATCACAGACCCTTGGAGAGGAAAAACTGTCTTATTCATCTTTGTAGTCCTTCTCCCTAGAACCTTGCATGCTGCATTTATGTAATAGTGCGGATGAAAAAGGGATCACACACTACACTTGACGAACCCAGAGACCAAAGGAATCACACAGGGTGGTCTGAATGGAAAAATTCCTCACTAAAAGCAGGTCGTGGTGCATAGTCACAGGTAGGCCTGTAGCTTCTTTACCTTTGAAATTATCTATTATCTTTGTGCATCTAAGATAACATACCTTTGAAATGTCAGAGTAATCTCCTTTTCCACATCCCTCAGGGCACCACCTGAACACAAGACCACAGAACCCCTCATTGTTATCTTGGTCCCCGCATACCATCTCTATGTGCTGTTAATGTTAATTATTAACCACCGTGTACTACTAAAAGGAGTGTCTCCCTGATTTACTTTTGAGCTCAGAGATCTCCCCATTTTGCTTTCTCCCACTTCCCTAATCTACCACCAATGAATTTCATGCAAACCTCTTTACGTCTCCGCCTTTGAATCTAAATGTATAAAATAAGCTGCAAAACTGCCGTACTCTGGAGCATTTTGTTAATCCACTAAGATTTTGCTTTCTGGCAATTGTCAATTTGACTCAAACCTTGTGAGAGTTTTTCTTAGGCTGGACATTCTTTCAGTGACCATAGATCGTCAATAAAAGTTTTCAAAACTCGCGGGTTGCTTGTCTTGCTAGAATTTCCAGGTGCTGCTTCTTGAAAAAAATACCTCAGCTTGTCTAAGGAGATTAAGGAGTTAGCTTCCAGGCCCTTACTTCTGAGTACATAGCTGGCCTGCTGAGTACACAGCTGTTCAAAAGCACAGGGCAGTCCCTTACATACTTGCTTTCCTCATTTTAAGGAAGGTAATATGGCTCTAGTACTCACTTAACATTACTGGGAAGTAAGTACTTGTGTAAAAGTTTCTGAGTAACAGATGGAAAACAGCTGCACACTCATACTTAACTATTACAGTCCTTACTAAAAAAAAAAACAAACCCAAAGCTTACAGATGTTAATAAAAAAATTAATAAAAAAAGGAGATCCTGGATTTCCATAAATATACAGGTTTTTTAATTAATTAATTTTATTTATTTTTACTGAGAAGCAATCTTCAGTTGCTTACTCAAGTAATAGGCCAATTTCTGCAAGCTAAATAAAAATAGATTTTGTTAAATCTTTTTAGAAAGATATCCAACACATTGACATTATGAGTCTATCCTTAGTTCTCATGCCTTAAAATATGCAAAAAACACAACTGTATAAAATGGAAACTCTGCTTCTTTTTCTCTTGATAGTTATAAAATGTGGTTTGCTTATTTTCACAACCACGATTTCTTTCACATCAGCTAAGTTTCCTAGAAAGACTGTCGAAAGACCAGTCACAATATTTTCGCAGTTGCTTTTAAAGGCAGATTTGTCAAGTATTTTCCAACAAACCTCTTTTAAAAAATAGGACGTACCTAAACCAGTGTTAACTTTTTCTTATGCTAAGTAGCTCTTTCTGGTTTAGTTTAACAAATGCTTTGATTTCAAGTGTAAATATGCCAGAAACTAAAGTTGAAGTAGTTTATTTTCTTTCTACTTTGCATCAATGCAGAGCTAATTAATGGTTTAATTGTGTTTAATGTCATCAATTACAATATTAAAGCCAGAAGCTATAAAACAGTACACTGTAGAGGTTTATTACTATGATTTTTATCTTTGAAAACAAATAGAATTGATTTTAAAAATCTATTCTATGAAAGGATTTTAATTTTAAAAATTAATTAATTTTTTCCTGTTAACATAAACCTTGCAAGCACTGACATATCTTTTCATTTAAAGATATTGTTCTTTCATCTTGCCTTTTCCTCCCTGACCTATCCCGTTAAAAGGACGTTTTTTTTCCTTCCAAATTCTTACCATAATAAAAATAATAATAGTTAATAGTCTTGGAACACTCACTATCAGTGAGGCTTTTTAATATATTCATCCAGATTAATTTAATTAATGATCACAGTGCTCCAATGAAGAAGAGCTTACTATTATCTGTATTTTTTTTTAATTAAAATTTATTGGGGTGACAGTGGTTAGTAAAATTACATAGGTTTCAAGTGTACAATTCTGTGATACATCATCTATGTATCACATTGTGTGTTCAGCACCCAGAGTCAGTTCTCCTTCCATCACCATATATTTGATCCCCTTTACTCTCTTCTGTATTTTATAGAAAAGAGAATCGAGGTTTAGAAATAGAAAGTTCTCTACTCAAGGTCCAACATCCAGTAAGAAGGAGATCCTGGATTTGAACTCCTACTTTCAGAGTTTATAGCACTAATGAATTCGTCATCCTTGTTTCAACTCTCTAATTCTTATTTACGAGAATTTTAAGATGGTAGGATCATTCATTAAAAGTCTCTGTCACTTTGCTAAAGCCTAACTCCTCTCATGCTTGTGTATGTATTTATGAAGTCTAAGGCTACTTTATACAAAGACAGGATTTCTGTAAACTGTAGAAATAACTCCACTTTGCTCTGAAGTGAGATACACAAGTGAACCATGTTAAAAACAAGACAACAGGCCCAAAATGGAGTCGCTTACGCTAACCCCCACATCACCAAACTGAGACTTAACGTAATTACAGTTTTGGTTCTTCCAGAAATAGAATCTTAAACCAGTCGATCAGGAGTCCCTCGATCAGCACTAGTGAGGTAATCTGCCTCACGGACCCCTCCATTCCCTAAAGGAAAGTGACCTTGTAAATAACCAACTCGCTTTTTTTGTATAACTTTCTTTTTCCTGCTCCCTTTTGCCTATAAAAAAAGTCTTTCATTTTTTACAGCTCTTGGAGCTCCTTTCTAGATTGGCTGCTGTCTGATTCATGAATAATTGAATAAGACCAACAAAATCTTTAAAATTTACGCAGTTGAATTTTTTTTTTTTTTAACCAACTTTAAAGAAGAATTTTCCTGCAACAAATAATCTGTGTCTTGCATCCAGTTGGGGGGATCTCATTCCTCCAGCTAGCCAATCCAAAGACACTGGAGTACTTAGGACTCAGAAGATGCTCAGGTTATATTAAATAACGTGGAGACAAATACATCCACCTATGTATACCTGCACGCCCTATGTCAGTCAGATCCTTGGTCATCTTTCATGTTTCTAAGTCTCGACATCTTTTACAGGGTCTAATAGCCACATGCATTTGACTTTCTTTTTTTTTTTTTTTTTTTTTTAACATGGCAAATATCCCCATGGCAGTTCTTAAATACCATTCTTAATCATTTCCAACTCCTTTAATTAATGCCAGGGGAATTTTAATTGGCATGCATTACTTTCTCAGGGCAACACCTTGCATGATTTTCTGATGCTTCATTTGAACCAGAAGTGGGTTCTAATCCTCAAAAGATGTTTGATAACAGTTTAAGCCACTGTGAACTCAATTATGGGATTAGAAATTAGATTTAAAAGTAGTCAAAGAGAAAATATAAAGGGTTGTAGCATTGAAAACAAAACTTTTTATGGTTTTTATTTTTTTCCCCAGAAGTATTTTTAAAAATGGTTTGTCAAAATATATTAAAAAAGAAAATTTGATATGATATGGTCTGGTATCTTATCCTTTTATTACCCTGGTTTTTAAGACACCTAAGAAATTAATTAAACTTGCTTATCGGTTATAAAGGTCACCCAAGTAAAATACTTGATTGATCACAAACTCCATTATTGACTAAATTTGAAAAAAAAAAATTTTCCTAGAGAAAATATATCTGGAATTCTACATAATCTGAAAGTCATAAACTGAAAATTTAGGGGACCTGATACTAACAGAAAACTCAGCCTTGTTGACTTCTCTCATCAAATTCCTTTGATGGAGATTTATCTGGGGTTTAATAGGTATAGTTTTAGAAACAAAAACCATCTGCCCTTTACTCTTCAGAGAAGGATTTTGCCAACTCATGAGGAGGATGTGGGAGGGTGCCGCAGGGAGGAAGTTGTGACAGGGATGGCAGAAAAGATGGAAAGCGGGCTGGGAAGACATCAAATAAAATCTTTGCCTATTCCAAAGCTGTGCCTAGAATTGACGTTTCACTAAGCTAGGGAATGTCCATCCTTCTTCAGTAACTCATAACTTAGTTATACTACAGAGTAATCAGGCTTCTGACACTTGTTTGTTTCAAAGATAATCACATTTATAACATCGTATCAAAGGGGAAAATGTTTTCCTAAGTTTCCAGACACCAGGAATCTAAAGTGGGTTGGACATTCTGTGTTTTCTATATTACTTATAAGAGATTTAAAAATGTAAATTAATCTAAAGCTTGATTTGTAACCATTCAGGCAGTCCTCAACTTCCTCCCATATAGCTTTGAAAATTCATACACTCTCCCATCTCTCTTTGTTTCCTACTTCCACTCTCACCTGTGCAGTGGCTTTTGGGGACCAAATTCTGCAGACCGCTGCTGGTGATAACATTACCTAGGAGAATGGAAAGTTGGAGGAAGGTTTCTGGCATACTAAAAAAATGAGACTGCCATAACGTAATATGGCCTTTTGGTATATATTAAGTGTGGTATAGATTTATATTTGAAACTTTATGCTTGTAACCCACAAATATTAATGCAATATAATTGGACCACTCATACTATGATTATAAGATTTATCAAAAATAGCAATTCCTAGTATACAACGAGGGAGAGAGAGAGAGAGAGAGAGAGAGAGAGAGAGAGAGAGAGAGAGAGAGAGAGAATGGCTATCAGCGATTGAGGTGCCACGAACTGGTGAAGGTTTAGAATTCAAGTGGGTTTAAAGGGACCAAGCATCCAAGCATCGTGGCAACCTAGAGGTCTTAGCTGGGTGGGAGGGAATGCAGTCATAGCACAGGCTTGGTTTGGATTTGGATCTTCATCATGACTGGAGCGAAAAAGTAATTTCAGGCCAGGGGAACGAGAACCATTGCAGATCTGGAAGAGATGTGTACCTTTGCCTAATTAGTACATGCTGGTCGCCAAGCCCTAATTTAAACACTTTCCCGGAAATGACAGACAGGGACTGAGAGGATCAGGAAGTTTTGTACAGACTGAAGCAACGTTGCTGGACAGGAACTTGTGATGACAGCAGCAAGCGCTGTTCTCCAGGAAGTCCGACTCCAAGAGCTGGCAGCGAGGTCCAAAGTTCAAGTGCTGGCACATATCCAGAACATACACACTTTGCGGTGTAGAACTTCTATTTATCCTGGAAAGTCCTGCTCAGGTGTCACTTCTGGGAATATTTTCTACCCTCATAGACAGAGACAATCATGCCTTTCTTTTTACTACTTAGCCACTTCAACTCATACCTCTGTTATCAAACTCAGTGAGGCAGTAACAAGAGGATCTGTGAGCATCGCTGTCTCCTACACTGAGACAGGGAGCTCAGGACCTTTCATTTCCGGGCTACTCAGTGCGCATGGCAATGAACACCAATGCCATCCACCTCCAGGGGGCGCTCTGAGGATCCTGAGATGAAGAGCATGGCAGCCCCTTGACAGTTAGTTGTCTCATGCCCTGGTTGGCAGAAGTGTGGCGTTTGTGGAAGGCAGAGCATTGCGAATAATGTTGCTGCTTTGATATGGTTCAAATGTTACCTTTTATTAGGAGTACGAAGTTAGTTAGGAGAGATGGATGGCAGGCACAATGGAAAGGAAAACAAGCACTAATTTCATTTCATTTCAGCTCTGCTACCCTTGCTACTCTTTGGAGGAGCTACTGCTCATGCGTGGGATTTGGTTTTCCCATTGTGACATGAGAATGAACACTTCAAGTTCCATGTTAGGGTCTCCTGCTACCCATAAAGTCCTCGAGGCCCCTCCACTAGGCAGCCACATACTATCAACTTGTGGCTCCCAAATTCTCCCCCAATAATCCTGGGAAACTTCACATTTGTTCAGATCTCATATTTCCTTCGTTCTGCCATTGCAGACCCATTTGATGGGAGGAGGACAGATAGTGCCTGGATTGTGGAGTGCTTCAAATACCACACTGAGGTGTACTTGAGTTGTGCAATTCTGTGGGGCTCTATGCCTGTGTGGTCCCTGGAAGCAGAACCTGGCCCTGCTGACAGTCTGTTTGGGGCCATGATTATCGTGAGATTCAGCCTGTATCGCTTCTTTCCCCATATCTTACTAGTTGGGGAATCGGCATGGAACTGGACAGGACGTACAGGATTGTGCTGGCTCACACATCCTCTCTATTTAGAGTAATAGATTTGATGATCTCCCAAAACGTTTCTACGCAAACTTGCTGTGGTTTCAGGCATGCTCCCTAGGCCACATGGTGCAAAATGGATTTACAGAGACTTGCCAGGAGGCCACCACAGGCACTGAGGCCAGAGGTGTTGAAAACCTGAATCTGGGGCTTGGCCGTGGGGATGGAAGGGTGCAGGTGGATACAAAGACCATTTGAAGGAAAGATCAACACTATTTACTGACTAACGGGAGATCCCGGATGAAGGAAAATACTGAGTGAAAGATGACTGCAACCTTTCAGAGTTGACTGCACTAGCTGGCTAGGCGGCTTGAACAGCTCACATCTCCTTGGTTTTGGACTCTGTAAATTCGCAGGATTGGTCAAAAGGGTACAAGAGAAAAGTGGGCGATGGGGGATGTTTCGTGGAGGAATTATGAATATGTAAGCATGAGATGATGGTGAGCAAATTGGAAATACCCGTCTCTGATCTCAGGAGAGAGGTGAGGAGTAAAAATACAAGCTGGGTGATTGCATGTGGACAGTTGAAGCTTCTGAGGGAAGAAAGATATAAAGAGCAGGTCTGTGCCCAAAGACGAAGATTGGAAAAAGCAGTTCTTCTTGACATGGGAGAATCTAGCAAAGTTTTAAGAAGACCTAGTTACCAGTAGCATCAAGTATTAAGAGTTGTCAAAAAAAAAAAAAAAAAAAAATGAGGACGTTTGGGTTTCACAGTAAATAAGTTTTTTAGTCTTCTTTTATCTTGGCCTCTTTGTCTTTATCTCGGTGTTTCTATTTGTCTCCCAGTCTATTTCTCTTCTTTCTGCTTCTCCCCCTCTTCTTTTTTTTTTTTTTAAATTGGTATAACATAAATAACAAAATTTGCCATTTTAACCATTTTAAATTGTACAATATAGTGACATTAACTACATTCAAAATATGCAACCATCATCACTATCTATGTTCCAGAACATTTTCATCACCTCATGAGGTAGCCTCATATCCATGAGGTAAAATACCATAAACCAGTCACCCACAACGCCTTTTCTCCAAAATCCTGGCAATCGCTAATCTGTTTTCTGTCCCCATGGATTTGCCTTTCTGGAGATTTCATATAAATGGATTCATACAATATGGGGTCTTTTATATCGGCTTATTGTACTTAGCATAATGTTCTCAAGATTTATCCATGTTGTAATATGTATCAGTACTCCATTCCTTTTCTATGGCTAATTAACATTGCATTGTATGGATTTACCACATTTTATTTGTCCATTCATATGGTGGATATTTGGGTTGTTTTCACCTTTTGGCTCTTATGAATAATGTTCCGAATATTTGTATATAAGCTTTCTTGTGGATATATGTCTTCATTTCTCTTGGGTATTTACCTAGGAGTGGAATTACTGGGTTGTATGGTTAATTCTTTGTTTAACTCATTGAGGAACCATCAAACTGGTTTCTACTGTGGCCATACCATTTTATATTCTTGCCAGCAGTGTCTGAGGGTTCCATTTTCTCTACATCCTCACCAATGCTTGTCATTTCAGTTTTATTGTTTAAAACTCTAGCCATCTTAGTGCGTGTGAAGGAGTGTGTTATTATGGTTTTGATTTTCATTTTCTTGAGAGCTAATGACATTGAGCGTCTGCTCATATGTTTGTTGGACAATTGTGTACTTCTTTGGAGAAATGTCTATTCATGTTCTTTGTTCATTTTTAAATTAGGTTGTTTGAATTTTTGCTGTTGAGTTGTAAAAACTCTTTATATATTCTGGATACTAGACCCTCTTCCCACCTATTAAACTGCACTCTGAAGGAAAAGTGGAAGTTAACTTGGTAAAGAGTTGTGGGAGAATCTTTCTGGGTAGGGAACACAGTGCATACCTGCTGTCTCAGTCTGCTCAGGCTGCCATAATGAAATACCATAGGCTGGGTAGCTAAAACAACGGACATTTATTTTCTCACAGTTTTGGGGGCTGGGAGGTTGAGAGCAGCGTGCTATCAGAGCTCTAATCCCATTGTGAGGGCCCCACCCTCATGACCTCATCTAAACTTAATCATTTCCCAAAGACCCCATCTCCAAATACCATCACATTGGGGGTCAGTGATGACACAGGAGGATTGTAATGGTGGCACTAAATCTTCTACTTTGAGATTTGGATCTCTGGTATAATTCGATTTTGAGATTTGGATCTCTGGTATAATTCAAATTAACAAGCGTAATGTAGCTTGGGAGCTTTCAAAAAGTCCCAAGCTAAATCACACTTGTTAATTTGAATTATACCAGAGATCCAAAGCTCAAAATAGAAGATTTAGTGCCACCATTACAGTCCCCCTGTCTCATCAGTTAGGGCTTCAACGTATGAATTTCAGGGCACACAAACCTTCAGTCCATAGCCCCTGCGAAGGAAGGCTCTGTGGGGGAAAGGAGCATGGTGAACAAGGCCCTGAGGGTACATGTCTGCTGCTGGATCACAGAGATCCCTAAAGAGGCTGGTCTCAGTGAGGCTGGTGCTGTGGCAGGAGAGCCCATCCTGAAGAGCAAGGCTTCTCAATCCTAATATGCATAAGAATCACTGGGGAGTTTGTGAAAATGCAGTTCTGACTCAGTAGGCTTGGGAAGAGGTAGAGAGTCTGCATTTCTAAGTTCCTGGGTGATATTGACATTGCAAGGACATAAAGTCCCCACCCCCCCAAAAGCCTGTTAAGAATAGTGATATTTTCTAAGAGCAATGCTAAGTATTGCAAGGTTTAAAAAAGGAGAGTAACAAGATGGGCTCTGAGTTTTTAAAAGATCGGTCTAGTTGCTCATTGGAAAATATATTGGAATGGGACAAAAGTATGGGGAAAGCATAGCTAAATTAATCATGGCTAAATAAATTAAGGCCTGTATATTCAAAAGACAGAATGTTCTATAAACATGAACAACAATGGTTATGAAGACCTTTTCATGACATGGGAAAATATTTATGACATAATACTAAATAAAAAGACAGAAATCAAAACTATACATGCAAGTGGGTTTCAATTTTGTAAAACAATGCGTGTAAGAGGAGGCAAATGTACCAAATTGTTCACAGAGCCTCTTGGGAGGTCGGATGATGGGTGCTTGTTATTCTTTATTTATGTTTTCTTCTGTTTCATTTTTCTACCATTTTCGCTCTGATATTTTATTTGTTTAAACTGCTTGCTTTCTGAACAACTGAATGTTACCCAAATTATCAAAGACCTGGACATTTCTGTCTCTGAATAAACCTCTACAGAACTGCAGCTCTCATACAGTAAATAGGAACACTGGTTGAATTCATTTCCTGGCGCTTCCTAAGGTGCCATGCTGTTGCTGGTTGTCAATTTCACACATGCTATTTCTATCCATTCAAAGCTGACAGCTTGGATTTCCCCCTCCATTGTAATAGCTGTTCTCTCTTCTGGCTTCCCCCAGCTTGCATTTGGTAACCTTTGCCCTTTTATTTGGTACAAGCCAAAATGCCATCTTTGGAAAACTAATGTACCAGAGAAAATGGTAGCACGAAGCCACATAACCTACTGTTCTTTTCCTTTCTGTTTGTAAAGGTTATTATTAGAGCTCATTTTAGAGAATTTCAAATCCATTCAAAGTATCATGGGTTTAAAATTTTCTAATGGAAGCAAAGCTTTTGATGTTTGGGTTTAGAAAGCTGCCTAGCCTCTTTAGAGTTCAAATTTTCATACATTGGCACAATTGATCAAAGACTTTATTTTAAGACAGAGAGAAAAGGCAATTTACCTATAGTTGTTTTGTATTCTCAACCTTATTATACTCTCTCGTATTTCTTCTTTTTTTTTTTTTTTTCTGAACCATCTCCGTTGTTTGAAGATCTAGTTTTGTACTAACATATAGTGGCTTCACCTTCTTTTTGATCATGACAAACCATCTGGAAACAATTGAGAGTGACGTCACAAATCCAGCATTATGATTTCAATGTAGGATCAAAGAATAGAGAGGGAAAAAAATCAAGGAGTGGAGAAGCTTGATTTAACCTTTAAGCACAAATATCTAACAAGGTATGAAGAGGCAAGAAAACATGATAAAATGAAAGGATTATTGATGGGCATTAAACTAAGGGTAGTTGGTTTACTTTGAGGTTCAACTTAGTTAATATGCTGGCATCCATTTATATATTTTTTGAAGGAAAAAGAGAAAAGCAGTCATCCAGGATCAGTATGACAAGTGATGCCAAAGTTAGAAAGACTTTGTAGCTTTGGGTTTGGCAACGTCCTGAAGCTAAATGCAGACAACTATGAAAAAAGTCTTGAACTGGGGCTAACGGTCATAAGCAAGGACAACAGACCTGGAATTTGGAGGAATTCATACTCTACTGAAAATTCCTAGATCACTCATGAAAATAACAAATTTGCCTAGTCACCAGAAAAAAAGGAAAACTAAAACTAAGCCAACCCTGGGGAGCAAACACATGATTGAAGGGGTAAAAGGGATCAAATATATGGTGATGGAAGGAGAACTGACTTGGTGGTGAATACACAATGTGATACATAGATGATGTATTACAGAAGTGTACACCTGAAACCTATGTAACTTTACTAACCATTGTCACCCTAATAAACTTTAATTTAAAAAAAAGAAGAGGGATTTCAGGAGCATGAGAAGGTAAGAACCTAGAATCTTGATGTGAATGACTGTGAAATTATACCTCACATAGGAAGTGGGGTCGTTATGTCTCTAGAACCTGACTGACAGTTTGCTCTTAAGAATATTAGCTCATTCTGCACAGTAGTGTATGTGTTTGTAGCTGATCAGAACAGTTGATCTCCTACGATGTGTGGATTTCAGACAGAAGCTAAAGGAGGTGAGTGAATTTCATGGAGGTGATGGGTCTGGCAAGGTGTAAGGATTTTTATTTGGGGAAATCAGAGAACAGCAGCTTCAAAATTCTTTTCCTGCTATTTAAATCAACAGTCCTGCATTTTTCAGGACCATTCCCAAATATAATATATTTGTATATCTTTTGAATATCACCATTAATATGAAGGCAATTTATTAAAAACATCCTTGGATGTTATTTAATTTTAGTATCTTTTCAAAATATCTTTATACCAACACATGTAGTCATTCATTTAAAAAGTCATTATGGGTTGTGTGTTCCAATTTAGGTTTGGAAAATACAGTCACTGTACTAGTTCACAATCTTCCTTTGATCATTATAAAATGCCCAGAGATTTTTCTCTAAATTAGTTGTTGTTACTCTTACCACCATAGAAATTATTAAAATATTCTATTGAAGGAACTCTTATCTAATATATTTATTTCCAACTCTTTATTCTCTTGTTGTTCCTCTTTTTTTTTTAACTGTAACATGCCCCAAATGAAACACCAATAGAATCTTATTTTTTAAAATAAAAAAACAAGTGGCCTTACCTATGAAAAAACTAATGTTTAGAAGAAACACACACAAGACCACATTTTACTATCCTTAATTTGATGTGGAAATTTTTTAAACACTCAAGGAAAGTAAACACATGTCTTGTGTGCTCCATTCCCACACCAATAGAACTTCTTAAACAGATTGCTGTAAGCTTCTTCTGAACTTGGTCAAGCCTTCAGAATCCTTCTTAACACAATATTCCAGGAGACACCAACCATTGATCATAGATCATAGTTTGCATTTGAGTTCAAAAGGAATTTGCCTACCTGGCTTTAAAGGAAGAGCATTTCACTTCTGCTGATAATTTTGGAGAAGGCTACATGTGATTTTATTTAGAAATGGAATGATTTCGTATTTTTGCTTAAACATAATTATAACTGTATAGACAAGACATTCCCAATTTACAAATGTTCCCTTGGCAGGTTGTTTAAAACTCATAACCTATGAAAACAGTTGGGAGTAGGAGGACAAGAAAATCAGGCAGAGTGTGTTTTGCTTACTTCTATCAGCAAAGCAGAACCAACTTGTGTAGAGTGAGATGCCTTTGGCTTCAACTTTCTTTTTCATCATGTACTAAGCTGCATAAATTCTTATCTTTGAGTCTTGGTTCCCTCATTTGCAAAATGGGGTTGTTTTCAAAGTTAAGTATGGCAGTTCAGGCAAAGCATTTAGCTTGGTGCACAGTAAACCCTCCATAAATGTTATCTTTGATTAACAGAGAAATTGTTATTTCTCTTCCCAGTGAAATGAAGAGAATCCTTCCCAATTCTAACCTTTTTTTCCCCAATAGGATCCTTGGCAAATTTTATAATTAGACATCACTTGGATCACAGACTATGCTAATGCAACGCAGGTGGTCCAAAAAGCCGTGTCCTAAGAACTATAAACCAGACGCCTTAGGTCCTATCTGGTCTTCAACAAATTGTTGAGCCAGTTATTTATTTTACTGGCCTTTCAGTTTCCCACATGTTAAGTTAGGATCCTAAGATGTTATGATATTAGATGGTATTATTTCAGAAGGATTTGGAAATTGGGAAATCGGTGAACTAAGTCCCATCCACTTAGTCTTGAATGTTGTTCTTTGATTACCTCTCCTCACCCTTCTCAGGCACTCACCCACTCAGAGAATCTACCCAGGTGATTCAGAGTCAAGTTTAGTCTACGTCAAGTTAAAATTTATATGTGAACCCAAGAGAAATGAAAACATATGTCCACACAAAAACTTGGATACAAATGTTCAGAGTCGCATGATGCATAATAGCCAAAGGGGGAAAACAATCCAACTTCCCAGCAACTGATGAATGGATAAATAAAATGAGGTCCATCCATACAACGCAATATTAATTGGCTATAAAAAGGAATGAAGTACTAATACGTGTTACAATATAGTTGAACCTTGAAAACATTATGCTAAGTGAAATAAGCCAGTCAGAAAGGACTGCAGATTGCATGATTCCATTTATACGAAATATCCAGAATAGGCAAATCCGTAGAGACAGATAGTAGATTAGTGATTGCCGGGAGCTGGGGGAAAGGAGAGTGGGAAATGACTGCTAACGGATATAGGGTTTCTTCTGGAGGTGATGAAAATGTTTTAAAATCATTGTGATGATATTTGCTCAACTCTCTGAACATATTAAGTATCTTTAAAGTGCACTGTTTTAAATGGCCAAATTGTATAATCCACAGTATGTGGATTATAACTCAATAAAGCTGTTATTAAAAAAAATGGTATTAGCAGCTGAATTTTGTAATAGGGTACGTGGTAAATCAAAAATTTCACTCTAAAAATTAAGGTCAATAGCCAAACAAATCTATATTGAGTGTTCTTAGGTTTTCCCTTGAGATAAATAAAAATAAATCTGGTTTGTGGATTCTGACCATTAACTGTTGCTTTTTCACTAAATTTCAAATTTCAAAATATTCTATCGTAATTCCTGAAGACAAAATTCTCCACCAATAAGGCCAACCCAAGTAATCTGAGGCAATAATTATAAGGCAATGGTTAGTCTCCCTCCCCTTGCTTTGCAGATACACAAGTCCTGGGATCTCTGACTTCTGTTTTAGAATGAATGTATGTTTTTGTCTTGCGAACCTACCCTAGAGACTCATTTTAAACTGACTTATCAATGTGTGTGTAGCAGTCACTACAAATCATTTATTAATGTTAAGTATCTAAAGATGCTTCTGTAGTTCTTATCACTAGTATTGTTATAATTATTAGGCACAGTGAAAAATCTTACCCACGGTGGTGAAACAAAAAGCCCCACACATCCCCTTCAAAAACAAAAGTCTCACCCAAGCAGCAGAAATGGTAAACACTGAGAAATAGAGAGCTGACAGAGTAGTTGTCACTTTTCTCAAGAAAACTAGAGGTAGAGGTCAGGTGGGGAGGAGTTCTACACCTGGTTGCCAGCTCTGATGCTCTAACTCCCAATAATTGAGGGAAGCTGGGTCTCTTTCTTCTCCTTCTGCTGGGATCATGTAAGAAATCACTCATCCTTAGCAATCTTGCCACGAGACTTTCTGCCTAGCTGCTCATCCTGATGAAGGGGCTCTAGTAGCACGTAGAGCATGTAGCTAATTTTCTCTTCCCAAAGCAAGGAAAAAGGAGAGCAAGAGGGGCTCCAAATACGGGACGTATAGCCCCAGTACTGCCCAGAGTCAAAGATTTACTTAAGTAAGGGCGGGGAAGAGGAAGTTGCCTGGGCAAGTGAGAGATGGTGGGAGCAAGAAGGGAATTGGGACTTCTGACAGAGAGATGTAAAAGTCATCTGCTCCTTCATTTTTGTTGTAAAATACACACAATATAATTTTAGGTATTTTTAAGTGCCCAAGACAGTAGTGTTAAGTACATTCACAATGTTAGGCAATCCCACTGCTGGTCTCAGAAATTTTTCATCACTGCGAACGGAGACCCTGAAGGCATTAAGCAGGCTCTCCCCACTCTCCCTTCCCCCAGGCCCTGGCAGCCAGTAATCTGATTTCTGTCTCTGGAAACTTGTACATGAATGTTCATGGCACTATTGACAATGGCTAAAAGGTAGAAAGAACCCAAATGTCCATCAACAGATCAATGGAGAGACAAAATGTGGTTTGTCCACACAATGGAATATTATTCAGCCATAAAAAGGAACAGAGTAATAAGAATACGTTCTACAACACAAATGACCCTTGAAACACTGAACTTTCCATTTCTGTCCTTAGAAAGGGTGAAGGCGTTAGCAGGGGAGTGGCAGACCGTCACACTAGAGTCAACAGGTCTGGGCTCTGGGAGTAGTTTCTTTTCTATTGTAGGGCGTCATGTAGCACCATTCAGGACGTCAGATGCTCCAGCTGCAAAGCTGTGAGAAGAAACTCTGCTTCTGTATAAGTTCATTTTAAGAATTTGAATGTTTCTTTTAAAGTGCTGTAAAAATGGCTAAAAGCAGGCTGGGAGTAACTTAGGGGTTAGAAGGAATTGGGAGAAATAAATCAAGAAGGGTAGAATTATCAAAGAGCCGACCCTTCCATCCTCAATTTTTATGACTCACCTTCAGTGCTACCTCTCCTCTACTCCCTGCTCAACCCCCACACTAATTCCCTCATATACACCTACCAGGCTGGGTGCTTCTCTCTTTGAACCTGTTTTGTGATCTGTTTCCTCATCTATGCTCAGGTAGACCCTGTGTACCCAGTAACTAGCCCAGTGTTTGGTGTGTGCAGCACTTGATAAACGGCATTGGAATGAATGAAAGAATAATGAGTGAAGGCGTAGAGTGCATGGGACAGGTAGACATTGAAGCAGGTCTCACCTCCTAAACATTACTTTACCCAAACTCCAGATCCCTCATCTAGAATGACTCTCTGAACTGTTATGTCAGTGCTTACATTACTCCATATATATATATTTTTTTTTTACTCCTTATATTTTGTGCCTAACAGTGCAAAGATTTTATCCATATTCAACTCCATATTTTCCTCCAGCACCTGGTAGATTCATCTGCACAAAGATGTACTCCACGACACTCATTCTATGAAATTACTTGGAGAATCTACAGAATAGAATAAAATCCTACATAACCTCTCCTTTTAGACCTAGATAAAATAACCTCTGTGAAGCTTTCTGAGACACTCCCAGGAAAATTGATCCATCTTGTACTCAGATAGCACTTTTTATGCCCCTTTTCTATTGCAGCTAAGGATTTTTGGTTTAATGTTCCCTTGAGGTATTGTTACGTCCTTTAAAATAGAGATACCTCAATTGTACCTGTATGTATGGATATGTATTGGTTGGATAAATAAATGGATGAATTGTACTAATTCTAATTTTTCTTTAAGGAAGATAGGACAGGCTCCATCAAGGATAAAAGGATTTGATAATAAAATAAATTATGAAAGTAAGCTTGAAGAAGTGTGTCCTTTATCTCATTTGGAAAAATCACAATTTAAAAATGTAGTCTAGTAACCCTATTTTCATAAAAGTGATTTTTCTTTTCTTTTTCTTTGATCACAATTGTGTATATCGTTTAAAGAGATAGACAGTTATTCGAGTTATGTTATCAAAAATGGCAATTTTCATTGCCCTCATCCAGATTTTTCCTCCCAGAGGCAAACACTTTCTTTCAGCTGATTTTTTTTTTTTTTAAAGATTTTGTTGGGGAAGGGGAACAGGACTTTATTGGGGAACAGTGTGTACTTCCAGGACTTTTTTTTCCAAGTCAAGTTGTTGTCCTTTCAATCTTAGTTGTGGAGGGTGCCGTCCAGCTTCAAGTTGTCCTTTACAGTCTTAGTTGTGGAGGGCGCAGCTCAGCTCCGGGTCCAGTTGCCATTGCTAGTTGCAGGGGGCACTGCCCACCATCACTTGGGCGACTCGAGGAATTGAACTGGCAACTTTGTGGTTGAGAGCCCACTGGCCCATGTGGGAATCGAACCGGCAGCCTTTGGAGTTAAGAGCATGGAGTTCTAACCACCTGAGCCACCAGGCCATCCCTCTCATTCAGCTGATTTTTAAATTGACATCCACGTGTCTAAATTCCATGATTTTCTTGCTGTATATGATCCTTAGCTTCGCTATTATTTGCCTCTCTTCAGAAAATGAAGATGTAACTCTCTTTTATTCACCTACTCTCACCACACACACGTACTCATATTTGTACATTGCTTCATCCTCCCAACATTGTGGTATCATCATTTTGATTACATCAGTATTCAGTGCTTACATTATCATGGCAATAGAAACATAAATGCTATTCATGGTTGAGCCATGTACTAAGTAATTCTTACTTTTCCCGTCCGCATGTTTTGTTTTCTCTGAAGGTAATGATTTTTGGTTTGTTTGTTTGCTTCATTTTCTTCTTCCTTACCAATAATTCAACTCCAATACCAGTCACTTTTCTACATTTCATGGTATGTGACATTAATACCTGAACATCTAGAAGAGTCAGTGCCACCAGAAAGGCGCAATGGTATGAACTATACCCCAAAGACCTTCAGACTGATCAGCAATTCTCTCATTTTTATATTCATAAAGAAATCCCTATCAGAGCCTTCTAAGCTGAGTCTATGTGCCTGTTTGACTTGTGTGGCAGGTCCGAGCTGCCATCCTGGATCTCCCTCTTTATCCTCTTGCTGATACTTCCACCTCTCTTCAATGTGGGGGTTTCACGTTTCTTGTATCCTATCTCCTACTTTTTCTTAGTTTACAACCTCATTTTTCTGGAGTACAGAAATTTAGAGTAATTTCTGTAATTTAGAGTATCCTCTAGTACGGGGGTGTCCAAACTGCAGCCCGCGGGCCAACTGCAGCCCGCAATCCATTGTTAATTGGCCCGCAGCAAATTCCAAAAATATATTTAGTTTACTTAAATAAACCAGGTGAGGCAATACGTACTTCACCTCGAGTGAGTGGCCCGGCTGTTTGTGTATTTTACCGCATGTGGCCCTTGGTAAAAAACGTTGAAAAAAGTTTGGACACTCCTGCTCTAGTACATTAGAGAAAGGACGTAAGCAAGGTAAAAGTTTTGAGAGCTTGTTTGTCTGAAAATGCCTTTCTTAGCCCTTTGACTTGATGTATACTTTAGCTGAGGTGGAGTTCTAGGTAGGAAATAGTTTTCCTTCAGAAGTTTCAAAGAATTGTTCTATTGTAAAAAAAAAAATCTTTTTTGCTGCCTACAGGAATGCATTTTATTGTATTTTCAGCTTTATTGATATATAATTGACAAATAAAATTGTAACAAGGTGTACAATGTGATGATTTGATATATGTACACATTGTGAAATGCTTACCACAATAAGGTTAGTCAACACATCCATCATCTCACACAGTTACCTTTTTGGGTGTGTGTGATGAGACCTTTTAAAGTTTAGCAACTTTCAAGAATGAAGTATTGTTAACCATAGTTAACAATAGCCAATGCTCTGCATTAGATGTAGAAGGTTTTCATATGGTATTTCATTTAATTCTTATGACCGTGTATGAAATAAATACTATCATATAATGTTGTTGTCTAAATGAGAAAAGTATAGAGATGTTAGCTTCCCCAGTAGTCATTCTTATAAAGTAATATATTCAAAGTTTGGATCAAAGTTTTATTTCATCTCTCATGTTTCACTGGCCAGAGTTGGATTTTACACTTGCCCTAAACCAGTCTCTGTCAAGGAGAATGTAACTCCCATGGTTGGCTTAGACTATTCAGGATTTACTTATGAGTCACGTGAAACAGAGGTAGACACTTGAACAAAATCAGAGGTACTCAGCAAAGAGAAAGACGGACTGGTAGTAGAAACAATATCATTGACCATAGTAATGAATACCGATCCTTGAAGGAGAAGAGATCTACTGTTAGAGCCGCTGTATTAATATACTAAAATTAAAAAATATAACTAAACTGTCTCAGAAGAACTTGAGATGAGAATTCTCTGATATACCTAGTTATATTTCAAAACCATGTCAATATCTCACATAATTATACAACAAATTAAATGTTAAAAATCTCTAAATATCAAAAGCACAACGAAACAAATAATCTATCGACTTGATAGAAAAATCCTCATGGAAAGAACTATTACAAATAGCTTTTTGAAAACACAGGAATTTGACTATATCCAGAGTAAGATCCACCTAAAGGACAAAGAAGAACAGCCATATAATTTAAAATTATCTTTTGTTGTCATATCATTAGTGATAGTGTCCTTTCTAATCCTGAGTTCACTGGGTGAATGTTGTAGAGAAAGCAAATGAGAAATTATGTAGGTGTTGTTGAGAACTGGGCTTTCAGAATGGAAGAAAGGGAATCTGATGTCAGATCCATGAGGTTAATACTCTTTTAGTCCTAAATTTGAGTTGGACTCATTAGGACAAACTCATGAAGCATTTTGTGTTAAAATTATGTTCTATACACTGAAAAGCCCTAGGGGCAATGAGAAACATGGTAGCTATGAACAACTACTATCCTTTTGGGTGTTCTAATTAGCTATTGAAAATAAAAACATGCAGGTAATTTGACCCAGTAATCCCATAGGTGGTGATATATTTCATAGAAATATGTCATTCTAAATACCATTTCCATGGAGGTTGGACCAGGGATCGTTGGTGACATGAATAATTCCAGATCTGTGGTTGGTAACATATAACCCAAACATGACATATCTTGTCCTATGAGGGTGAAATGGTTATCAGAGACTACCAGAATTGGGCCCAAAATGCCTCACAGTGGCAAAAGATGTGACAATTTAAACATCCTCAAGGATAATAAGCACAGTGGATTGAAACATGCAAAATATGTTTGAATCCATAAATTCATGTTGATATTTAGAGATTATTCATCATTTTTGGACGGTGTAGGAAATCTAACTCACTATTTCAAAAAGAGGTAAGTAAAGGAAAAGATTTAAACATTTGTCCTCTCTTTCCTATACAATCTACTTCTCAGCATAATCAAGTTGTGAATGAGAGGCCTTTTCTGTCTTATACCACTATTCCAGGGAATGAATCAAGGAGAAATGATATCATTAGACTATAACAATTTTGCAACCACAGATGAATTAGGCAATGATTATGAATGGCTGCTAATATCACAAAAAGAGACCGCCAGATGTGTGGGAAAATATACAGCCCAACCTATGAGGTATCCCTTCTCAAAATATCCAGATTGTGAGAAACTGTAGGACCAACACCAGCCTTTTTTTCTTCCTCCTGAACATATCAAAGAACTTTCAGAGAATAAAAAGAACAAATGTATAAAGAGTGTAGCTTATTCTTTTTTATTATTATTTTAAATTAAAAAATATTTATTTGTTGTTGTTTTTGAATTAAAAAGCCCTCAATTTCTTTTGAATGTGATTTGTCAGAACAGTGAAACATCAGCAAACCGAATTTAGAGAGTGAAGTAAAAAAAAAGACACAACTGTGTGTGTGTGTGTTTGTGTGTGTGTGTGTGTGTGTGTATTATGAAGCTATGTCAAAGGAGAAAATAGAGAACGACATAAAACCAAAAGTTCCAAGTAACAATCAACAATGACTTCAGCATGAGGCACTCAGTGTCACTGATTCTGAAAGCTCTCCTTTTGAAAAGTCACTTTAATGAGTACACAAGTGACCGTTTTAATTTTCTCTAGTTTATCCACTCAGTTGATGGAACTCTGATTAGTCAATATCCCCTTTTTCTTCACTTTCTTTTACCACCAAATGCCCTGAAAAGGATAAGAGAGCAGCATATCCTGAAGCATGGGGCTCTTCCATCACCCTGAAATTATTTCTGTTGTGTGTGTGTGTGTGTGTGTGTGTGTGTGTGTGTGTGTGTGTGTGTTTTAAATCCTCCTTACAAAAAAGAACAATAGAAGGACCTAAAGTTCTGTCTTAGCACTAACGCCTCTTGGTGCTGTGGAAATATTTTGTTTTCTAGCGATTTCAGGGTCTGTCTATACATTTCCTGCTGTTATAGTCTTCATCAAAATAAAAAGAAAGGAGAAAAGAACAGAAGAAAGAAAAGAAGAAACACAACATGATAGGAACATTAAACTCCAAGGGTGGTTCATTTCAATTTTGAAGTCTTTCTTCACTACTGCAGGGTCACTATGTCACATCTTAGTAAGAGAAGTAAAGCAGTTTATACGCCTCCGAGTGTGTGCACTCAAACCAGAAAATGGGCGTGAAGGAGGAGAAGGCCAGCCCTGCCTTAGACCAATGGCTGCCCCCTAGTAAGGGGCCTCTTACGGTGAGGACCAGATGACACAACTTGCAGAGGGCAGGTTTAATGTTGTCACTTTGAGGTCTGGGAGGAAAACATCTTTGAAGAAAACTTTGTTTTAGCCTCTTTCTCCCCAAATCTTGAAGTCATCTCATATACTGTATGTGGAAAAGAATTCTACTCAAATTCAATGAAATTCTATATTTATAATGTTGTAATAACCTTGCACTGCAAACAGAAGACATTTCTGTAACCTAGGGTAACGTTGCTGTAATGAGAACTGCTATATCAGGCATTAGATTTCAATTTTGAATATTATAAATTATTTCTATATATAAATTAATACATTATACAATATAATGTATCAGTGACTCAGTCCCACTTGCGTTTTGATAACCATCAAAGCAAATGGAAAACTGAGAGCCATTAGTTTGTTTGAATTTTAAAATATTCCATAAGTAATATTTAATGACATAGAATTTTCATTACCCCGTTTTTTGGATTATGTTATTTAGACTTTGAAGTTGTTTACGTTATGACTT
Source organism: Rhinolophus ferrumequinum (assembly GCF_004115265.2). NCBI lineage: Eukaryota > Metazoa > Chordata > Mammalia > Chiroptera > Rhinolophidae > Rhinolophus > Rhinolophus ferrumequinum. Next base: position 11,850,637 of record NC_046297.1, read on the forward strand.
GCCAGAACAAAACAAAAGCATGAAATTAAAATTGGAGAGAGTTAGCCAAATATTTTGAAGTGTACACTTCCCATAAAGATATTCTTTTTTCTCTGTTTTCTTATTTATTATGAAATCTGCCTAAATGAAAGGGCCCAAAAGTCTCAGGATAGCTCACTTCGTTCAGACTTTTATGTGGATTTCCCTTTGTGGGTCTTAATTAAAGGGCTCACTAATTAATGACAATTTTTAAAAATAGCAACTTACATAACCTTGGATTGACAGAAAATCTTCAATGGTCAAGTTCAAATAAAATTTTGAAACCAATTTTGCATACTAATGAAAGTCAACATAAATATATTAACCAGCATTCTTTCGGTTTGTGACAGTAACAAACTCAAGATGACACTAGCATGGAAAGGAAGACATGTTTTTTTTCTTTTCGTAACTACAAACTCCAGAGATTCAACTGGCTTCACGTATTGCAGGTTGTAGAAGCTTTCTTCCCTCCCATTTTTTTTTCCTTTTTTGATGTATGTTTCAGTTTTAATCTTAGATTTTTTTCCCCAGTGGTGTCAGAAAAAGCCATTGGTGACCCTGGGCTCATGTCTTAAAACTTTAGCAATCTCAGGAAAGACTCAGTCGACATTTCCAGCCATTAATTCTGATTGGGATAGTTTGGACATACAGCTCCTGAATCAATCACTATGTTCAGAGGAATGGAATATTCTAATTGGCCAAGTCTGGGACAAGCACTCATCTCTGAAGCTAGGACGTAGGCTCATCTCCAACTGATCCATGAAGACTGGGATAGAGGAGAAAAAAAATTATAATGCACAATACAGAAAATTGCATCGATGAGTTTGACGGTCAACATTACTAGTGTTAAAAGAAGAGAGACAGTGAACTAGAATCCAGATGATCAGAGTCTTTGTTTATTAGCTGACAGTCTTCAGGCAAATAACTTTGCGAATTATATTTAAAACGTGTAATTATAATTCTATATTATAATGCTTATATCATATATTATAATTATAACTTTAAAACTGGGCATTAATTATATATGAATTAAGTTTTCTAATCTGTGAAATGGGCCTGATCTCTTTCATTGTTTCAATTGCAACCTACATGGTGCTAGATCTCCAAACTTAATCTATAGATCTCCCTCTGACTTAGAACATTCTATAATATTCTCTGTGGAGGATATTCTCCAGATCTCTGGATCTCCAGATCCACCTTTGCCCTTCCCTACCCTGTTATGGGCCCTAGGAGGTCCATCTTGTGGACACATGAATAAGCTCCCTTGCCCTCTAACTTCTATTTGTGTTTGGTCAATGAAAACCAATGGCAAGGAAGTGTGGGAGAGCAGAAGAAGAGGTGAGCATATGCATCACTTAGTACCCTTCCTCTCAGCCAGTGGGTTGTTAGTGGTTGTGTTCCTGGACTGCATGGCCACAGCTTTTGTCTACAGCTATAGCTAAAGGTCTCTTTGGGTTGATAATTGCTCCCCTCATTTATGCCTTTAAGCCTAGGAGGGGAGAAGGCTTACCTCTGATTGCTAGATTGGGGTGCTTCATCATTTCTTATTGATTTCTTTTAATGCTACCCACAACTCTGTAAATAGTCTCTTCATTAAGTCTATTCAAACATTTTTTTGGAGTGCATCATAAATTTTGTGTTGGGACCCTGACAGAAACAGCTCTAGACAAATTTCCAAAGGCATCCCAAGTTCAATATTTGCAAAATGGAGACTATTATCTCAATTCAACTCAAGAGTATTTCTTTTCTTCATTAGATGCAACACTATCCATTAGTCATTCTGACTTAACAACTTGATGATGACTTCAAATGTTCAGTCTTCTTTACCTTTATATTCAACTGACTATTAAATATTATCAATCTTAATTCATAATTATTTAAAAAATACATTCTCCCTCAACATTTCAAACGCCTAAATGGCCCCTTCGTTACTTCCGTTTTGACAGTCCTATCTTCTACATAATCACAAATCTGACTGCTCTATAAGAAGTTCATGTTTCCAGGACTCTCGGTCAACTACAAAATAACTCTGATATCCTTCTCAGTGTTATCAAGACCTTTCACGATGTGGGTTATGCATACCTTTTAGAACTGTACAACTATGTACAATACCTTGAACAACCATTCTTTTTAGCATTTCCATGTCTTAGCACACGCTCTTCTTTGCTAAAATGCTCTTACCTTTTTCTACTTACAGTATGCCAACTCATTCATTAAATCTTACTTTGTACTTTACCTTCTCTGTGAAGAATTATCAATGCCCCATTAGTAATTTGTTTTTTATGCTTCAAATATGAGATCTAACAATTAAGTTTGCAAACTTGTGGCAACAATGTTGCTAACCATTTTTTTTAATATCAGAGGGATTATTCATTATGAATTTGTCTCAAAGGTGACTGTAGTGATATTCAACAATAAGGTATGTAACACTTTTTCTAGGATGAGTTTGCAAACTTAATATGTATACATTGTACACACATTTTTAAAGCACTATGAGTATGTTATTGCAATGCAGCTACTAATAATGTGTTTCTCAACTTGATGATGGACCTCTTGAGGGCAAGTGCTGTATCTTATCTATTTTTGTAGTGTTGGTGTCTAGTCACAGAGCCTGGTACATGATGGCCTCTTAAAAATAAAGGACATCTCAGAGAACAAAAAGACAAATCATAGACTAGGAGAAAATATATGCAAAACATATGTCTGATAAAGGACTGTTATCCAAAACATACAAAGAACTCTTAAACCTAACACTAAGAAAGCAAACATGTGAATTAAAACATGGACATAAAGTCTGAACAGACACCTTACCAAAGAAGATATACAGATGGCAAGTAAGCATACGAAAAGGTGCTAAACATCCTATGGCGTTAGGGAATTATAAATTAAAATAATGAAATACTACTATACACCTATTAGAATGGCTAAAATACAAAAACCTTGAAACCAAATGCTGGTGAGGATATGTAGCAGTAGGAACTCTCATTCGTCAGAATGCTGGTCAGAATGCAAGACGGTACAGCCACTTTGAAAGATAGTTTGGCATCTCCTTACAAAGCTTAACATAGTCTTACCATTCGATCCAGAAATTATGCTTTTAGGTTTTTACTCAAATGAGTTGACAACTTATGTCCACTCAAAAACTGGCACGCAAATATTTATAGCAGCTTTGTTCATAATTGCCTGAAACTGGATGTTGGCAAGATGTCCTTTGCAGTTGGTGAATGGAGAAATAAACTGTGGTACGTCCAAACAATGCAATATTATTTCATGCTAAAGGACTAAGCTGCTAAGCCACGAAAAGACATGGAGGAATCTTAAATGCAAATTACTAAGTGAGAGAAGCAACTCTATAAAGACGACATATTATACGATTCGATTCCACTATGTGATGAAATCTCAGTTTATATTTTATGGTACTGTAATGGTGGCTACATGATATTAGGGTTGGTGCAAAAGTTACTGCAGTTCTTGTAATTTTTTTTTTAACCTTTTAAACAGCAATTACTTTTACACCAACCTAATATTTTGGACTGAATGTTTGTGTCACCCCAAAATTCATATTTTGAAGTCCTATCCCCAATGTGACTGTATTTGGAGATAGGGTTGGAAATAATTAAGGTTTAATGAGATCATAAGTGTGGGCCCTGATCTGATAGGATTAGTGTGCTAATAAAAAGAGACACCAGAGAGCTCTGAGTACTCTCTGTCTAACAGCAAGAAGGTTGCTATCTGCTTCCCAGAAGAAAACCTCACCAGAACCCACCCGTGCTGGCACTCTGATCTTGGAGTTCTGGCCTCCAGACTGTGAGAAAATACATTTCTGTTGTTTAAGCCACACAGCTCATTCATTTATTCATTCATCCACGTCATCAGCATTTAGCAAATAATGAAGACCTCAAACAAACAAAGCAGGAACTACAAAAAGTATTTCAAATGATACCATTTGAATACATGTGCAATTTCCTAATAAGATTCATTGATGTGAATTCATTTTTTTCTATGTAGAACGCATTCCGTATATTGTCATTTCTTATAAATATGTATCATAGCTAACTAAAAACAATTTTCATTATTGTTAGTTTAAATTTTTCAAAGTAAATGTAATGTAGGAATAAGAAAGGAACATTATTTTAAATAGTATTCCAAATGAGTCCTTATTCGTGTGACAAACTCATTTAATGAAGTTTACTTTTTTTTTTTTTTTTTGCAAATGAAGACATTGTGTGAATCCTATGAAAGGTCTGGCAAAATTGTCTAAAACCTCGGTATTAATAGAGAGATGTTTCTTGGCTCCATTTTTGGAACGTAAGCTTTCACATCACTCTGAAATGAAAACTGACAAAGAAAAGAGAAGACAAATATGTCTAATTTTATCAAGGTATTTCTCCTAATGGATGTCAATATAATAGTCTTCCTGCTTTCATTTTTACTGGGATTTCAGGAAGTCACATTGATTTGGCAATATTTGATCTCATCATGTATACATAGTTTAAATATCAGCCCTTCTTGATGATGTATTCATTTGGCAGGCTATAAAATCCCACATTTTTTGGGTCAAAATTATATCTGTGAAATAACATAGGGTGTGTGCATTAAGAACACTTCTGACCTGTATTAAAGAAATAATTCTGGTGACTCTGAGGTAAGTTAAAATAACAGAAAAGTCGAAAAATATCCAAATAATAGTCCATACTAGTTCACCAACCAGTAACTACATGTTTTGTGTGTAAACACGGGCAGTCAGCAATGTGACAGTTTGAAATAAACACACACACACACACACACACACACACACACACACACACACACACACACACACACACCATGAATGCTTTGTTTTGGGCTCACATCCACAGAAAGCCTGGGTCAGAAAGTAATGAAACACAATGAAAACAATAGTGCTGTTCCCCAACCAGTACATCTGTATTACCAAACTTCAAAGCTTGTTATAGATGTTAGAGTATTTGATCACCCCATCTCTATATGGGGGGATATAATTCCCAACTTGAAACTGAGGAAAAGGGATTAAGTGATTTGTACAGACCTCAGGGAGCCAAACTAAATCCCTGTGATTCTCTAGTAGGAAAATAATTTTCTTTGCATACTTTCATCTAAAGTGGCTTAAGATTTAATTAAAATTATACACATTTTGAAATACATAAAATTCTAAATGCCAATCAAGACTGAACTTGACCTTCTCTGTTCGACTACTTGAGACATAAATCAATTCTATGGTTATTGTTTTAAGTTTTTCAAGATTTCCTGATGCTTCTTCCCTTAAAAAATTCTAAGAGGTTATTTTTATTTACTTAAATGCATGTGCAATTGATTGGCGATGTCTGTAAATATAATTTTCACCAACTATCTGAATGTGGGTATTAGAATTTTTAACTGGAAAATATTATAACAGATAAAACAAATTGTGGTAGTTTGTGGAGAGTGTTATGTGCCCAGCAGGCATGCTTGTTTCTTCAATGCTATATCTTCAATGTTTACGTATTGTGTGTACTTTAATTCTTTGGGAAATAAAATAGATTAGAACAGTTTTCCAACTTTTTTGATTAATGACTTCCTTTCACTGTAATATATAATCTCACAGATCTCCTTTATGAATTTTTGTAATCCTTTTTCCATTTTTATGAAGTGATTTATAAAGAAACTATTTTAGGCAAAAATGTTATATCATCACATTATTAAAATTATAATTATAAATTTTATTTAATATAACATTTAATATTCTTAAGATAGAGGTAAATTTCAAATTTTCTCCATTTATCAAATGACCCATGCTATTTAATTTAAATACGAAAGAAAAAAGAATGGCTTGTTAACTAACATAATATGATATTACTTAAAATTTAGTGATTTAACACATGTTAAAAAGTAGACTGAAATATAATTGACATATTCCAGCATCCAAAATAGATAGAAACAGTTTTTATGACATCTTTGAAGTTTCTGTTGTAAACTTTAATTGATCAATTTATTTTCATACATTACAAAAATTTAAATTGTAGAAATTTGGAAGACATTTTAAAAATTATCATTTTTATGAATTTAAAACATTTTCAAAAGTTTTAACAAAGATTGATATATGCAAGTGGTATTAGTAAGCACCTATCCACAAATTATATATTGTACATAGATATCATTTTTATTTACAATTAAAGTCAATGTAGGTACATTTATCACTGTATTTACTCCTTTTAATCCTAGTTCTGAATTACTAGACATAAATTGGTGTAAAAAATTTAATTAGATGAATGCATTGTACAGGTATAATGAATAGTGTATTGGGGTGATTGTGCGGAATTTTTATTATTTTTATGGTCTTTATCAATGTTCTCTATTTGAAAATATGTTTCTTACAGTTCTTGTATTTATTCAATAATCCATTATTGGCATAAATTGAACAATAAATGCCACATTCAATGTAGCTCTATTCCTTTCTCACTCAGATTTGGGACACACAATGCAGAATGTGAAAACACTAAACTCTTGAAGTCAACTTGCTGGTACTTTAGTTTATCATCCATGTTACAAACGTGAGTTTTTTGGTTAATACTTGCTTGATTTATGTTTGTCCAAGTATTAACTTTTAATTTGTTATGGTAATTTGCTTATCTTACAAAGGGAATGAGTAGATTTTTAAAATAGAACTTAGTTGAGACTTTGTCTTTTAAATGATTTAAAATAATTGTAGGAATTAATCTATTTGTTCTTACTTTGGCTGTCCCATGGGAAATTATCTTTGTGCAACAATACCTCCAAATATCTTAGCCAGGCAAACTATCCCAATGGTTGTGGGATAGACAGAGGAGCTCACAGAGTAATTTAAAACGCTCAACTCACATGTTTCTTAAAACACATAATGAAAAGCACGGGGAAAGAGAAGGGAGAGGTAAACACACTTAGGATAGGGTGTCAGCAGGGTGGAAGGGCCACACTGCTTGGTCCTGATCTTTTGGGACTCCTAAGTCCTTCCAGCTAATGGTATGGTTCTGGAGAAGTCCAAGAGATGGAATTTACCAGGGTCCACACACTTGCTAAGTCCGAGGGAAGCAGGTAAATATATTTGACCCCTCCTGTGATTTGCCAGTTAATCTACTGAACAGCTCTGGGTTATATTTGAATTTCTTGAGCAAAGTACATGCCGGGCCAGAATTAGACCATGATGGGTGTCATCAATGGATAGCCAATTTATAGATGACATAGCTGACAGTATAGATGACAGCTGTCAGTATAGAGGTGACATGATCTGTAATGTATTACTTGGCCTTTCCATTCCTTTGTATATAACTATAATTCTTGTTTGTTTCATCATATATTCCATTTATTTTATATTTCCTAACATGCCTTATAGGTTGCTACTTATTCGATATTTAATAAGTCTTGTGTATGCTGCCTAAGTCTCTCAAGCTTCCTGCTTACTCATTATCTAATATAACACATCCTGTGAGTTTCATATATATCTCATAAACTGCTTGCTTAATGACTATCTATGCTTAACTTTTATGGGTTTCCTTCATCCCACTTATTTTGCTTGTTCTCTGTAGCAGAGTTGAATATTCTCAAACAAGACAGCAATCGCACATTATATTGGCATTTGGCAATGATCTGAAAGTTAAAGAATCTTACGCCTATATTACTTTAATAACCAAAGTCAAGAATATACCCGTAATGTTTGAAAAATTATTTAGCTTGCTTTTACTTTGTTATTCTTTTTCTTAACTCCAGTAGTTTATGAGTGTTTAATTTATTAAAGATGGTGGCAATTGTTACTAAATAATTAACTTAATCTATTTTTATCTTGCATTCCTTTCAAGGTTTACGACTAGCATTTGATTTTGCTGTTTTAGCTACAACATAAACTTAGTGCTATATATGTTAACTGATTTTAATACAACTGAGCAAAAGTACATCAACTCTTCTTGCCACCATCGAATGCTGTAAATAACTAGCTGTTCATGTGCCATCAATTTGGACTAATAAATATTTGGGCTAGTGAACAGCACTTTGGAAGTGAACATATCCTTTAGTAGAAGAGCTTCTGAATTTTCAGGTGATATAGTTATCTTGCAGGAGAGAAAAAAATCAATGAAAACTATTTGAGCTATAAGATGATTTAATAACGTGGCCTTTTTCTAAACAAATACACTGATATCTATTATTATACTCAGAAAAACAACAGAATAAATTCAACTTAGCAATAACATCAAATTTATAACATATTTGGAATAAACTTAATAAATGGACAAGGGGATGCAAATTTTCACTGATGCATAAAGACAACTAAAAATGTTCAGAGATAGGGCAAGTTCTCAAAATATATATCACTCTCAAAAAGGTACTTAGAGACGTAATTTAGCCAAAGTAAAGATGCATGAAGTTTCAGAATTCAAGAATGATCAAGTCATGATGTGAAAGGACTGTGACGGACACGTGAATCCGACTGCATCTCAAAACCAGAGACTGACCACCCAGTATACATAGCATTTTGGTTCTGTACCATTAGTAGTATGCATTCTAAGACAAGAACTGCAAAGAAAACTTGAACTTAGCAGGTTTGTTGTTGACACTGAAGTTGGTAACTAATTTTATATACATTGTAGAATCGAGTCAATGAGTAAATAATATCAATGTTATTGGGAACCAGGGTTCTGGGAGGATATACAAATAAGTCATGGAAAGAGGAAGAATACTGTGGTGTGGGAAGAGGAAGAATACTGTGGTGTGGGATTTGAATTGGAGGTGTAAGTATCAACTCATTTTTAAAAATTTATTTCATGGCTCTGTTCAGTGAAAGACCCCCAGAAGCAAAAAGCATATCAAGCACTTATAGTCTCTAATACCATTCCCCAGAAAAAGGACCAAGGCTCTAAGGAAAAATGGCTGATTCCAGGTGTGGCATAGGGGAGGGCAAAGTGAGCCGAGAACATTTTGTGCTAAAAAAGAAAGAAAATGCTTGAAGAGTAATGGGAACGTGTCAAAAGGACATAGAAACCGGCTTAATGGGGGCGGCCCTTGACTATATTCAAGCATCAACATGAGTCCTAGTGGTAAGGGATCATAACACATTCAACACAAATTAATCCATGAATCTACTATGACACTCAAAAAAAGCTGAGGAGTCAGGGACAAAATATTCTTCTCTAAATATTTATAGCTAATAAAATGCAGAATATAAGTAGAAAATTACCATTTTACAATCACCAGCATAATAATTGATTGAGGCAGGGATTAGCTACTGCTGCTAAAATTACTTATTAATTACAAAGAAGTAAATGTACCTTTAAATGGGAGAGCTGACAGAAGTCACATTAACCACGTGAGCAAATTTAGCATTATCACTAGCAAACAAATGAATTTATATGCCTCCTGATGTGATGTAGGGGAAAGCATGAAATATAACCCATGTTCTATTCTTGCCAAAAACGGTTAATCTGAATCTAATCATGAGGAAATTACCCAACAAATCCAGACTGCAGGACACTTTATAAGACAACTATCCTGGACCTTTCAAAAGTGTTAATGCTAAGAAAGAGAAACAGCTGGAGGAAATCTGTTCAGCCTAAATTCTTCAGAGAGACACATGAAGTATTGAGGGGTGAAGGGTCATGATATCTGCAACTTACTTTCAAATGGTTTAGAATCTATCTATCTATCTATCTATCTATCTATCTATCTATCTATCTATCTATCTATCTATCTATCTATCTATCTATCATGAGAATGAGCAAATGTACCACAGTTGGTGAATCTAATAAAAGGTACACAGATTTTTCATTGTCCTATGCTTTCCACTGTAAGTTAGAAATTTGTCAAAGGAAAAAGAATCGAGGTGGAGGAGGAAAAATATTCTTGGTTAGAAAGGGATAATGCATAGCTGGTGGTTTGAAAGAAAAAATCTAGACTCTGAAATAAAACCTGTGTTTAAATCTCGGCTTAAATTTAAATTTACTACCACGTGACCTTAGCCAAATTACTAAAACAGTAGATTCTTACTAAGCAAATAATATAAAGCAAATGTAATTAAATGGGACAGGTTTTATTCTTCTCTTATCTACCTGTCATTGCTGAGAAAATATAAAATACCAAATAATTGCTGATTTATTGATTCTCTATGTGATACAGGATTTTGAAGGTGAGGGCAAAATGGGCTGGACTCTTCAGAAATTCTGGAATTTGTTCACAGATCTTTTTAAAAAAATTATTGTGCCTAAGATTAAAGGAAGATAACAATGTTGAGTATGTTTCCATTTTAATCATAGTTTTCTTATTTTCAAAATCTATATTACTTAGGATTTAGCATGAGTGTATTAATTCTGTTTGTTCTAGTTGTGACAGGAGGCCATTTTAAAGTAGCTTAGATAGGCAGAAGGATTTACGGAAGGGAAAGGTTTAAGCGCTAAACCACAAAGGGCTAAGATATGGCTGGGTCTTTGGAACAACCGGAACTAAGGACATGAATGCTGACGGGTGTTTTTCATTCTACATCTCACCTTTTTATTTCTCTATTAGTTTCATCCCCTCTACTGGCTGACCATGCTCCTCTATGGGGAAGGGGACATGGGCATTAAAAACGACTGCATTCCTCCTTGTGTAGGTTCTATCACTAGAGGTAGACCGACTTTCTACATTGCATTCAGTACAAAAGGCCTGGAGAAGGAATCAGGTTGGCTGTTTTGGGTTGGACACCCACTTCTGGACCAATAATCAACTATGGTCCTGTGATTGAGGAGGGTGGGTAGAGTGATGTAAAATCACTGCTCTTTTTTGAACCCACATGGTTGGAGTTACAGAAGGAGCAATCCCAGACAGAACAAGTGGAGTGCTGGCCAGGCAGAGTGTACGTATCTACAACACCAGAATCGTGGGTTTAACTTTATTCTCATTTTGATCACCAAAGAATACGGGATAAAATTTATATTTTTATGAAATAAATACCTTAGTAATGCATCCTTTTTCAGAAAAATAATCCTGTGAATCTGAAGTACTCATTAAATTTCCAGAGAACATGTGACAACCAAAGACATTAAGTTGACATAGAAAGTAAGCAAAATAATTATTCTCATTTTCATAAATGAAATATTGTATGGGTGCTTCTAGGGTGGAGAAAAAAGGTAGTGTAGTTTAATTATGCATCTGGGTCTGAAAATTTAGAGTAAAAATACACTGTGACATCGTTATGACTAAGAAAATTGCAAGTCGCACATAGTGAAGAGGTTAAGAAAGGTTAAACTGAAGAGTTACCACTTAACACTATCCCTTTAAAGACCAGAGAACTGAAATCCACAGCCACAGTATTTGTTTTTGACCTGTATTTGACTCCTACGACTATCTTTAACTCCTATATGCTTGGAATTTTACCAAAAACTTCTGGGAATTCTTTCCATGTTATTAGCATTCTCAACCAGTGAACATGCCTACAACAAAGTGAAAATAGACTTTGCCTCTGATGTTTTTCCATCTTTGAATGTGTTTAGCATCTCCCACCTCTGGCATCCCCCAGCTGAGAGCAAGAAGCAAAAACCACGCCTCACAACGTGACAGATGGCATATACTACTTTCAAAAAGTAGTTAAAGGTAATTGTCCAATTATGAGGGGGTAGGGTGGAGTTGTGGGTAGCAAAAGGAGCCAACTTTGCTCAGTCCAGGTAGATGATGTGGAGTGTGTAAGATTCAATTGGTGTAGTGTGCATCAGTTTGTCTGCTTACAGAAGGGCATGCCAGGCACTTGGGTGTGTTAGGGTAACTGTACTCTTTTAAACAACTGCTGACAACGTGAATAGACTCCACGTTATTATCTCCAGTTTGGTTCCCAATGAGAGAATAAGAAAATGAAAGAGTGAGAGGAAAGAACAAAAACATCCAAAAGCATACATTAAGACGCCACTTGCATAAAATCATCTATGGCTTCAGATTATTAAATATTTTATGCAGTGACTATGAGAGCAGAGGTCCAGATTGTCAGAGCCAAAGCATTTCTTCCTAGGGAGGTGACACTCACATTGCTCTGCGAAAGGAAGTTGCGAGAACTGAGTGTACTTACAGATGTTGTGACTTGCATCTAGAGCCAGAAATATGACAAGTATATATTCTTGAAAAATTAGAATTTCAAAAACATATTGCTTTGTTTGCTGAAAATGACCAGGGCAGGAAAACAAGATCAAATATTAAAATAAATTGGAACTTGCTACCCCTGGCCCGGTGACTTACACGGTATTTGCAAAATGTATTATGTTTTTAATTTAAAAAAAGAGTAAGGAGAAAAAGAAGTGCTTTTGGCGAATTTAAAAATCACTCTGAACTTTAGATTAAAAGGTTTGTTAAGACACCTAAATATCATAGATAGTATATGAATTAGACACTCACAATATATGTAGTAGATTCAATAATAGGTGTTTTTACAAGTTACATATAAATCCTAGTGGAATCCCTAATGATCTGGTGTTGTTTGGAAAATTCACAAGCCAGTCTTGACTGAGACAGAGCCTGGGGAATTGGGGATCTGGGGACAGTTAACTCTGAGGGGCCACAAACACAAGATTTGTACCTGTTTGTTATTTGGTACTTATGTTCAAGTTGGCCTCAAAATTGTGTTTGTTTTATTTCCCTCAGCAAAATGGTGCAACCAACTTTTAACATATGGAAACATTTCCACACTGCAAGAGAGAAAGAATGAGATTTCAAAATAATGTCATATAGAATATACAATTCCAACGGACAGTCCTAGATAATATTTCATATAGCAAAAGTAATAGCCAATGAAGTTTGTATCTCTCCCCTTTTTCTTCTTAAATACATTTCTTTTTAAAAAAGTGCTTTCTGAATTCATTTGACACAGTAGAGTATATTTTAAAATATTGATTCTTCTCTGTTAAAATCTTGGTTTGCTTCTCATATTCTAGAAAAAGTTCAGTAAGAAAGAAGTGTTGGATTCCATAAAGTTCAACAGCACGAGCTTCTATTTATTAATAAAAGAAAAAAAATTCAACTAGTGACTTTTATGCTGCCTGATAAGGTTTGTTTTAAAATTTAATATATAACTATTTTGTAAGCAAACCAATTTCTATATAATATAGGTAATACTCATAGATTAGCAGAGTTTTCTTAGATCTAGAAAATACGCTTTACTATTTGCATTATTTTAATATTCCCACGAGCTCTTTCCTCCCTCTCTCCCTCCTTCCTTCCCTCTCTTCTTTCCTTCCTTCTTTTCCTCCTTCCCTCCCTCTCTTCCTTCCTCCTCCCTCTCTCTTTTCCTTCCTTCCTTCCCCCATTGAGGAAAAGAACAAAAAAATTGAAAACAATTTTTTTCCCTCGGGGCTTCAAAATATCTAGAAATGTTAAATCTCTGTTTAAGATGTCTCTGAGGTTGGTTACAATGATCTATAAGCTCTGGAATTTTCCTATACTAATCAAAACGTGGCAAGTTGGTAAGTTTTGAAAGTCTGGATGCAAGGATTTATATTCACGTGCGTGAGAGCATTGTGCCCATTTTACAATTGTTTCAATTATTTAATTTTTAAACATCTAATTCCTGTCTTTCTTTTATAGCTCTTGATTTGGCAGATTGTTACGTAGGTTAATCACTCAGTAGCCCCTTTTGCTTGCACGATATTCATTTGAAACTCTCCAGTTCAGACAGCCTTTAATAACCAGCTTGCATAGCAATGAAAACCATTGTTCTACTAAATACTTTGGCCCTTATATCTCTAATGGGGGAATAAAAGCTCCATCCTGGTTTTAATTAGTGCTTGGCCGTATAGCGCACAACTATAAAATACTTATTTTATTGTATCAGAAAAAAATTTGTGCCACGTTTGTGAATGCAAACAGTGGCATACTTTAGAAGATATACGAGAATAAAATACAGCTTCTTAAGTCTATGTCTGAAAATGGGGAAAACTCAACAAACACACATTGAGCACTTGCTCAAGCAATACAAACAGAGTAAAAAAAAAAATCAAGTGGACCACATACGGAGTTATCGTTCAAAACATGGAGAGTATAATATTTTGCATTAACCCTCCAACTTTCTATTGTGAAACAGTCAATAGGGTGATTTCTTCAGATTTGTGGGTAATGGGCACAATCTATTACACTACATGCTACATAATTTTGAAAGAAAAGTCTTGCCAGAAAGAAAGATGTAATTAGCTTCTAGCCATAGGATTTCACTTTCAGCTATAAAGAGAAAATAATCAGTGAAGCAACCAGTTGGTTGAAATGAGGAAATAGGGAGGGAATAATTATCAGTTTGTAATCGCTGTGACCATTACCCTCTGTCTATAGTCTCCTCTTGAGTGAGGCTTCTGCACCTGGCACTCGTGTGTGCTTGCAGCTGAGAGGACACAGAAGGCCAGGCCATAATGGCCTGCTTCCTGGCCCTCTGAGCAGGTCGCCATCTCAATGGCTGCAGATGTTTGCGAAGAATGATCACTCTTAGGTACCCTCCTTCAGTCATAATCCAGAGTCCTTGTTGCAGCCGGCAGCTTGAGCTCTTTCACATAAAGGCCAAGCCTGAATTAAAGGTCTTGGGAAACCTTTGATAGGCCGGGCTTTAGATGTTCTAAGCAGATTGTGAAAATAATTTACAACAAAGGGCCAGGTTAATTTAAAAATAGGGTGTTTTTTTTTTTTAAACATTAAATCCATGTTATGCTGCCTCTGATGAGTTTCTATAAACTGATAAGCTTGTCTGATGTAGCTTTCTGAATTTTAAACACATATGCACAAGCTAGCTAGGCTATAACTGGTTCTTATTAAGCTATTAAAAGGGAATGCTAAAAGGAGGCTTAAAATCAGGTGCATTCAATAAAACTCTATTTGAGTTGGCACAGAAGCAGTTGCATATGTTTTCTGGTTGAGTTGGTGCTGGAAGTTTATCACCTGTATTACCTATGCTTAAATGGCATTTTGCTTCAATAAAAGTACCATTTACAATTTCTATCAACTATCGTTTAGTGTATATTCATAGTTGATGAATCAACTTCATGTTAAGAAGCAATTAATACACCCATTAGATTTACTGTATTTTAATCGTGATTTATGCCTGTTGATTAGCCATGACTTTCAGTAGACTAAAAAGGAGTTCAAAGAGGGATCCTTAGGGCAGAATAAGTGCTCCATTTAAATTAACAGATTAAACATGTTTATTACCATTAGCAATATCACCAGAGTGAGACAAGAAATGATCCCCAACAAAGAAGGCCGTTAACGTCCTACTTTAAGGGGCCAAATTATTGTTCTCTCTTTATGATTCTAACCAAAAGGAAATATTTTCTTCATCGTTCATGGAAAGATTTTGAAATTTGCTGAAGTTGGAATCAACCGACCCTGTAAGGTACGCCCTTCAATGCAATCTGTCTTCCTCTGGCAAAACACTTGTCCTCCCTGGAATTTGTTAAGACCCTCTGAGTTGGCCAGAAGGAGCTGCCAAAGACAAACCGGGCTTCATGAGATGTCGAGATCCAAGAATGGGACTATGGTTTCATCCATACACACTCCACTTCCTGGGCCAACAAAACAGCATATACTGTGAGCTGTGTTCTCAGCGTAGCTCAGATAAGTATTATTCAATATAAAATGAATTCTGTCTAGGGTGTCCATGCGCACTTCCTGGAGAGACTAGTTATCTAAATTCAGTGACTTTCTAACTGAAAAGGATATCTGAGACCCACTGGATGTTAATCCGGTACAGCAAATACCATTTTTTAAAGCCAACAACCTCCCTCCTCCCACATTTTTTTTGAAGAGCTGGTGGCTCTGACTTTCTCTTTTGGTATCCCAGTGACAGTACTGTAATTACACATTCCCAGACACATTTCTCACGACCATTTCTGAAATAATGAAATTAAACTAGATCTCGAAATTGTGTTCATTATTTGGAAAAGATTGTTATGAGGTTTTAATTAGAAGTTATGTGCACCGAGAGATTTATGGCTGTAAATTTCCCCATACACATGGTTTTCATTAGAATGGCAGCGAACCAATAACTTTTAAGCGATTCCCATCACCCCACTCCTCCCTGTGCCACCCCCCCACCCTCCATGAAGTTCAAATCATATTAGAGGTCACCCAGGTTTTTGAAAGAAAAGTGGACATTTATATATTTTCTTGAAACAGGAATCCTTCTGTTTAGGAAATAAGCCAGAACTACCATAGAAAAAGATTAGCTACATTATTCTTTGTCATGAAAGTGTGGGAAGATAAAAACTATATGAAACTCAGGCTTGTTCTAACAGTAATACTTTTTTTGGGGGGGAATGCATATTTCCTATGAAGAATATCTTACTCAATTCAGCATTGTGGTGGTGGTCACAGACTGATTAATGTGCCCCAGTCCTTTCACAATCACATTATATATCGTTAAATCAGCGCTCTGTACAAAAACACAGCCATTGCCCTCTACAACCCTCCCTCCCCACCAAGTTGGATTGTTGCAAATAATGTGGCCTATGTTATGAAATAACTCTTACTTTCCCTTGGTGAAAATTATGAGTATTATGTATGGTTAAGCAATCTTCATATTAAAAACTATAATTCTGAAATCCCCCTGGTTCCCTAGGGTGGCTGAGCGAATCCATCATCTTCAACATCAGGAGGAGATGGGTAGAAATGACACTTGAACTTTTTTGATCAGAAGGACGCTTTTCACATGGAAAACATTTTATGTATTTCCATTGCATAGTTATACTTTCAGTAGCCATTGTCTGAGAAAGTAAATTTTGCTGAATCTAACATGAATGAATTCAGTAGCACTTTGAAATAAATTGATAATTGTAATAGTATCTATTTACATTTGAGGAATACTAGAGCAGTTATTTGCAATACATCATTGATTCAGTCTAAAAATTTGGTGGACCTATATAGAAAGAACTCCCCTGACTTGGCACTCCCCCAAGGGTACCAACCACAGATTTGAAACATTGTTTAAAATTATATTTAAAGAGTCAACTCCATTTTACAATGACAACATGTCATGCAGAGTCCCGCTCCCTGCAAAAGAACGCAGGATATGGTGAGGCCAAAAAGGAACCCTAAATAACAGAGCCCTAGATGGGGGAATCACACCACTATATTCTCGCTGGCGGCTGGGTTGGAGACACAGGAAGCAGGAGCCACACGATGTGCAATCCGCCATCCACTTCTCTGCCTGCCAACCAAACAACCAACCAACCAACCACCCAACCCCTTGCTAACTGCTATCCGCGCTCAGCCACGGCAGTTATATCAGTGGCCAGTGGCTAACTGGTTATTGCTGATGGCCAACTAGTCACAGCTGATGACCAAAGCCAACACCTTTCCACGTGAGGCCGAGAGCCTGGAAACTGCTCTCTGGGACTCTGTCCCCACACAACAATAAACAACAACAAACAACAATAATAACAATAATTCCTTCAGACCTCTGAGAACATGTCTGTGGCCTTTCTGGTCCTTAGAGGAGAAAGAGCATCTGAAGAAATTAAAATCAACTTTATGAAAACTTCTCAGAAATTTGCATTAACACGACCAAATAATTTTATTTATAAGATTATAATAATGCTGAGAATGCAGTTTTTAAAAATGTTGGTAAACTTGTGTGCTTCTGCAAACATGTGTGAAGACCTCCCCACTCCCCAGGTCCAAAAAAACCCACCAAAACAAAACTAATTATCCAGATCGAATACTAATCACAGAGCATAACAATTGTTTTGGCTTTGAAAATGAACTTTAAACTTAGAATATTACTCAGATTAGAAACAAGAATATTCTGGAACATCCTATAAGAACTGAAGACCTTTTGAACTAGAAAAGGTCAAAAATTATTATGCGCTGAGTACCTACAGTGTACTGTGCAATGTTCTAGGTGACATATGTGTACTATTGACCTCTCAAAATAATCCTATAATGTAGTTATAACTATCCCCCAAATGGAGCCAAAAAAAGCAGTGAGCATGTGGAAGCAACATGTTGGACAAATAAACTCTTGGGACGCGAGTCTCCCCATCTGGACCAAATGGCAACCAGGAAGCTTTGGCTGAGACATTAACTTAGAATAATAGGTGAAGAATCCCAGCGTCCCTGAAGGGTGGGCCAGCCTTAGCAACCACACAGCTATTGTGCTGCAGACAAGCAACACATAACACTGACGGAACTGGGCTCAGGGAAAGACTTTTTCAGGACCGAAGCCAAGGAGACTTATAGGAGGGCTGGAAGAGGCAGCAGCAAGTCCTCTGGGGATCAGGAAGAGAGCCTTTCAGATTTCCCGAGGAAAGGACCAGTGGTCCTGGGTAGGGCCTGAAAATGCCCGTCTAACACATATTAGGAACTCAATAAGATTTTTTTTTAAATGGATGAATAGTTCTAGTAACTATTGCTACATTATAAATTCTCCTAAAACTTAGTGGCATAAAATAATTAGTTTATCATGGTCAAGGATTGGGAGGATTAGGAATTTGCATAGGGCACAGTGGGGATGGCTTGTCAAAGTCTGGATGACACAAGGGGTAGGTAGAGCCTGGAATCCTCTTCACTTATGTATCCAGAAATGGCTGTTGGCTGGAGCCTCCTCTGGGGTTGTCCACTCTACCTGGCCTCTCCATGCAGTCTTTCCAAGTGGGCCACTTTGGGCTGTCTCTCACCATGGCTTCCAAGAGCAAGTAACCCAGGAGACCCAAGCAGAAGTTCTAGTACCTTTGATGACCTAGCCCCAGAAGTCACAGGACATCACTTCCACCAGAATTACAAATTCAATGAGAGGGAATATATACCACACCTAGGAGAAGAGCCGGAGTCATATTGTACACAGAGCATGTAGGACGGGAACATTTTTTGCAGCTATTGTTGGAAAATAACAATTTGCCACAAATGTAGTAGCACCGGGTGCTAGGCAGGAGTGAGACACAAGTCTCTCAAGTTGGTCTGGCAAGGTCTGAAGCACAAGGGAAGCACCTGCAAAATGAGGAAAGTGCTTTCTTTCTCCAGGTGATCACTGCTGGTCTTAACATTGCTCTAGGATGGAGATGCGTCTAAACGGTTTAGCTCCAAACCAAGGATCAGCCGAGAGAAGCTTCTAGCTGAAAAGGGAGACTGGGTATCAGCTAACAAATGAAGTTTCAGGAATTAGAGAATAAGGGACAGTGAGGAAGCAAACTTATTAAGAGCCTAGAACCTTGTCATTGTCTCTTATTTGTTACAATGATCAGAGGCACTCATCTTTTAAAGGTTACTGTCTAATTTGGGGGACTGCAAAGACTTGTGGGGCTGGGGAGACTGCTCTGCTCAATTATTCTTTCATTAATAAATTAATCAATCAATTCAATGAAAACTTGAGTGTAATTACGTGCCAGTCTAGAGAAGGGGAGAAACTCAAAAAAAGTGTAGTTGGTGGCTAAACTGAGAGGTGAAGAAAAGCAGCTGAATCTGGGAGACCAATGGGAGTAAGAAGAGAGGGCCAAGCCTTCTATAAGGAAAGAACCCTGGGGGTTCAAGTAGCAGGAAGCCTAACATCCGCCTTGTTTATAGTCCGGTTCAAATGAACAGTCAAGTCTCCCAGAAAAGCAAAGGTAGGTTAGCTCCCCCTTGGCTGATGCTCTTTCCGTTGAAACTCAGATTCACTGCAAACATGTTTCTTTGGCCTTTCCCATAATTCCACCAGCCATTTAATAACCATTAGTCAATCCGCTGTAAACATTTTCAAACATTTCAGTACTGTGACTTAGATTAAAATGTTGCTTCGTGGCCCTTTGTCCCTCACTTCTTTGTCTTTGCTTTAAATTGTCTCCGTGAAAATGTATTTTGAACGATTTTATTCAAAGGCCTCAAATTTGTACATCTTTTTCCGTAATCTTAAATATTTTATTGTTGCTGTAAATCTCACAGTATGGAAACATTTAGCCAGTGCTCAGTTTTTCCTAGGTTGACTATTCCATAAGTGAAGGATCCAAGCATTTTGTTTTTCTTCCTGATAGCTGTCTTCTTTTCAGCACTTTTACTCCTTATGAGTGCACTGTGGAAGGAGGCATGCAGAAGCAAAAATAAAACCCAAAACATTTACTTTGCCATTTATGAATTACTATTTCCACTAAAATGATCAGAGAAAGAAGACTTTAAGTGCTAGTCAAAGTGCTTTCTTCCTATAGACTTCAGTTCCGGATATGACCTTGTTCTAGCTCTCCACACTAATTAACAGAATTCTTTTGTAATCGATATAAAGTTGCACACCATATCTTTTACATAGGACGTCTCATTTCATGCACTCCACCCTCCTTCCAGGCTCTCTTTAGCTCAGATTCTGAATGTCACTTTGGTTTGTCAATCAGATGCTCAGATGCTCTTGCTAAGTTAGAAGCTAGAAAATGACTATTTTCCCACTGTATCTAGTTTCTCTTCGTTGACACTGTACAACACTGTTTCTGTGGCAGATCCTTGGTTGTGGCAGTTGGGGTGTGGTCCTAGAGTTTTCCAATCTTGCAGTGGCTTCTAGATCACAGACAACAGCTTCTCCCTTTGGGGTGTAATTCTGAGGAACGTCTGTCTACCTAGCCCTAAGTTTCTTTGGCCTTTCCAACAATTCCGCAAGTCATGTATAATCATTAATCAATATACCTTTTGTAAACTAGCTAAAGTGGTTCCCTTCTCTGAAACAGATCTCTGACTGAAACAGGTAGAAAGTTTGGCTGGCCAAGGTAGGAAAATAAAGTCCTGGGCATCCTGGGTATACAGTAATATTAACCTAGTATTACACTTAGTATTCAGAAAAGTGGTTTTAATGCTAGTTTTCTAGAAAACATCAGCCTACACATCAATTTATAGAGGCCTGTGGTTCTTTAGAGTCTGTGATGGGATTGACTCTAAGAACATAGTCTCCTCCAAAGCAAAAGAAACCTGACTTGTTTTCAAGAACTTTTCTTGCTTTTTTCAAGAACATTTCTTGCTTTCCTTGAATCTAGGCGTGGATAGGTGACTAAGTCCTATACAGTGAGATATAAGTGGAAGTTATTTTCTGTGTTCCCTGGGAAATTATTTTGAAAAGATAACTTTCTTACAGCTAGCTGTATAGTAGCTAGAGCCAACAAGATTTGCCAACAGATTTGTTGTGAGGTGTGAGAAAAAGAGAACCAAGGCAAACTTCATGGACTTGGGTCAGAGCTACTCAGGGATGGATATGTTACTAACTGAAGTGGGGAAAGCTATGGTAGAGGTTTGAGGAAACATCAGTTCAGTTTTGGACACGTTAAGTTAGACATACGTATTTGAGATCCAGGTGGAGATAGCAAGTAGGCAATTTGATGTGTAAGCCTGGAGTTCAGGAGAGAGGTCTGGGCTGTGTAGGGGTGGGGGTATATTTTTGAGAGTCTTTGTCATTTAAAGGCCGTTGACTTTTTGTTTTTACGATTTGAGTTCAATTTTTATCGACTTGTTCTAGAATTTTTATGCTTACACAGATCAAGTAAGAATTTGGTAGGCATCCTATCTATGTCACTTCTAGGAACACTGTGATCACTAGCCAACACCATAGGTCTGTGCGAGTCAGACAATTCCCCTTGCTGCTTTGAGTCTTCTGTCCATTACAGTAACCACGCCCACCTTGCCTTTGGAGGTTGAGTGCCAACGCTTGGCCCTGGCCACTCCCAGATCCACTTATTCTCATTGCATCTAGGTTTTCCAGTTGAGTGGCTG
Organism: Rhinolophus ferrumequinum; assembly: GCF_004115265.2. Taxonomy (NCBI): domain Eukaryota; kingdom Metazoa; phylum Chordata; class Mammalia; order Chiroptera; family Rhinolophidae; genus Rhinolophus; species Rhinolophus ferrumequinum. The sequence continues at coordinate 11,872,327 of NC_046297.1, forward strand.
CAATTCACACTGTAAGGTCTGGACTACAGAGAAGAGCAATCACGGAAGTCTTCAAGAACACTGGGGCTCCCCTTTCAAACTTATTTCTCAAAGTCTCTCAGACTTTCAGGGCTAAAGAAACAGAGACTCCAGAGGCTGTGTCACACCCAAGGAAAAGGTAATACGCAGAGGAAAAATGAGTCTTACTAAGACTGGAGCCTCTTCTTGATCCAGTTCATTTTTTGATTGAATTGAGGTAATCGATTATGAAGCCTCTGCAATTCTTTCATACAATATCTAATATAGAATTATTTGACATACAAGGAAGTAATATGTGATTAATAATTACGAGAAAAAATAAATAATAGAAGATGGCCAACAGATCATATAGATCTTGAAATTAGCAGACAAGAACTTTAAAATAACCATGGGAATTTTTTATATACCTCTCATAGTAATTGACAGAGCAAGCAAGAAAATTTGTAAGAAAATAGAAGTTATGAATGACATAAGGAATCAACTTAAATTAATTGACATACATGGAATCCTAGACCCACTGCAGAATGCACATTTTTTTCAAGTGCATTTGGGATAGTTACCGAAAGAGATCTCATACAACACCGTAAAGCAACTCTCAACAAATTAAATCACGTAGAGGGTATCCTCTGATGACCGTCGATCTAAATTATAAATCAAGTACATAAAAATCCCCAAATGTTTGGAAGGTAACACATACACTTCTAAATAATTCACTGAACGCAGAAAAAAAAATTCACGATAGAAAAGAGGAAAAATTTGAACTAAATAATAATGACGATTCCACAGATCAAAAAAACAGTACTCAAAACAAAATTTATATGCATGTGTTAGAAAAGAAGAAAGGTTTAAAACCATTCATTAAGCTTTCACCTTATTAAGTTAAAGAGGAGTAAATTAAACTCAGAGAAAATGCAAGGCAGGTAATAATAAAGTAAAAGCATTGATCAATAACATAGACTAGAAATACAATAATAAAAAGCCAACAAAGCCAAGAATTGGTTCTTCGAAAAGATTAAAAATTGATAAACCTCCAGCAAGACTGATCAAGAAAAGGAGAAAGTGCAAATCATCTGTATGAGGAATGAAACAGGGACTTATCTATCTGATACTATAGATATCATAAAAATAACATTAGTAGCAACTTTCATGCTGAGGTAGGGAAGAAGGCTGAGGGTCTCTGCCTTTGTCATGTACAATTTCACTTTACCCCCCCTTGGCACCCCCCCCCCCGCCCCCGCTGCTTTTTCGGGTGATATCCCAGCAATCTCTTGTGCTGGTCTCTTCAGGCCCTCTTTCTAGAAAATACATCTCTAGTCTTCTGCAGTGGAGAAAGACCAGTGCTGGCCCCTTAAAATGGAGAGGGGAAGTAGGACTAGGTTTTACAGCAAACTTTCAACTGATCTTGCTGTTTTTGGTTCCAGTCCAGCACTAATTCCAAAAATACATGGTGTTTCCATTTCTTAAGATTTTCTGGGATTGCACTGTGGTAAAAATTGGCCTAATTCTTGGCTTTCCCCTGCTGGCTAAGGATTTAATTTTCTTAGAACTGCTAATTTAATTCAATTGTCACTCATTCTTCTGCTTCTAGCAGTCTGTAGCTCTCTTCCATCTTTTTGTTCCTGTTTCTCTGCATCTTCAGAGCTCAGCTCCAGCCATCTCTTCTATGAAGTCTTGATTAGCACCTCACTCCTTCCTCTTCCCACCATAGAATGGGTACCCCTGTTGCATTCCTACCACATACTATACATATACTTTAGCTATGATACTTTATAGCATTTTAAAAAAACTTATTCTGTTATTTATTGGCTCTTTGACCTTGGGCGAGTAAACATACCTTCCTGAGCCTGAATTGCTTTATTTGTAAAATAGAGATTCCTACCTCAGAGGATTGTTTTGAAAATTCAATAATGGTGTGTACGAGGTACCTTGCATAGTATAAGGTACACACAAGGAAATATTGTGTGTACAAATATTCTATTTCTGCCCTTTCATATGAGCAAAAGCTTGGAGAGGAGGAGGCAAGAATGTGTGTTGGGGGAAGGGCAAGGAGTGGGCAACCATCCCTGGGGGTCTGTGAAGAACAATTAGGAGCTTCATCTGGATGTCAGCTGGAAATCACTACCCACGTGGCGCATTTTTAGTTTCTAAAATCAATATCTTTCTTTTTTCCTCCCTTCAGTTTAATTAACATCAACAAAAATTTGAAAGTCACACCAAACGTATGAGGCTTCAATCAGCCTTACAAAATCCTGTTCAGCCGCTTACAGGTTTAAATCAAACAAGTAAAAAGGAAAATAAATGTATTTTACCATTTTTTTCTATGTGAATACTTTCTTGGAAATCCACAACTGATTTTCTTTTTTTTAAAGGTTAAAAGAATCAGACACTCATTTTCTGACCATAAGTCTTACTATTTGTAAATGTAATTATGAAAGAAGGAAATAAAATGTAGTAGTTTAAGAATCTGAAAACATTGAGAACAAAGCTCTTATGTTTACAAGAGTGTCCAGGAGTGAAATAGTTTAAAATTAGTTTATTAATTTTAGTCATCTAGTTTTAAATCATTTAAATTTAATGTTTAGCTTCGTCCAACTCTATGTAAAAATTTTGTATCTAGCCAGAGATGCTCATGAATGAAAAATACTTAATAGATACATTTCTAGGTATGAAAACCATAAACCAGCATAAGGAAGTCTCTGTTTGGGTCTGGTAAATGTAGACATTGTAATGTAGGGACGATGCAGTGAGTAAGTGAAATTTTAATTGCTGGGAGCCCGCAGACATCCCGTAGTCAGAAAATCGTCAGTTGATATCTGTACAGCAACCACTGTATACTTGAAACTTCACTCATGATTTTCACTCTTTTATTAAAAAAAAAAAAAAAAAAAAGGAAAGAGAAAAAAGACAAGAGAGAAAGAAAAGATGGAAACAAACCACCCTTTTCCCCATGCTGAAAGCTCAGAGAACTGTTCATGTTCTCAGCCTTGAAGACAGTGAGAGTAATCTCAGGAGAAGAGGGAGTGTATTAAAAACGTAAATCTGAGCAGATGATACAGTTGGGCCACCTCTCTCTAAGTCTCTTAACCATCCTCTTTAGATTGAAATTCAGCCCCTTCCACAAAGACCACGCTTTTGTGATATATTATGACCCACAATCATTAAACACACGTGCTTAGCCCCAAACAGAATAAGGAATGCTTTTCCTGCATTGAAGTAAAAAGGAGTCATTCAAAAAAAGAACTTCATTAAGACCTATTGTCCCAACTCTGGCCTGTGAAAGCCAAGGGGCCCCTGCCTTTTTTATTTCCCTAAAGAGGATCCCAGTAAAGATCCTAACTCTGCCACTGAACTAATCTGTCAACTCCACAGGATTCCTGGCGAAAGGCAGAAATTTGATGTGGGCGTTCCTTATAGTAGCATATTCACAAATGCTACAGGTTAATCGACACTTTCATTGGGTTTAAAATCTCGATGTAAAATTCACTCCCGAGAACTCCCAATTCTTGCCATAAATATATATATACACACATCTCAAAGGACTTTTAAAAGAATATCAGTTTCTTCTGGAGCTGATAAGCACTCAGAGCAGCTAGCCTGGGGACTGCAGCATTCTCCTCTTCGCTGCTTTGTCTCAGGGAGAAGAGAAAAAGGGAAATTCTTTATTCGTACTTTTCTGAATTTACAACCTCCAATTCAGGGCTGTCATGGCCAAGTTAGGGTCTGGAGAAGCAAAGGGTGCAGAGACAGCCGAGGAAAGTTCTGGAGAAGAGGGAAGTGAACTCGGCGTGTGAGAGCAACAGCCTCTAGAATCTCCAAATTGCTGTAATGTTTTCAGGAAGGAAACCAGGAAAATAGATATAGTAAATTATTCTGATGCCTCTTTTACTGTATCACCAATCTTTTAATTGGACAGACATATGTGGGTATGGCAGGCAAGAAAAGTGGTACCTGAGTTTTTCCAATGATTGGAGGTAGGTTGTAATTCGTAGCTCATTTGGCTTAAAGTTCCCTAAAAGGGCAAGGAAAAGGGATAGGCAAAAGAAAATAAATGGGCAGAGAAAAGAGCATAGGTGGGTCTGTCTCTTCTTTTTAAATCTGCTGCTGTCACATGACCGAGAATGGCTTTTAGAGAAATGCTTCTTTATGGGAGGCTGCACACTTCCTCACAAGATGACTAAAACTTAGCTAAGAAAAAAGTAGCCTAAATATTAATTCCGAAGTAATAAAGCAACTCAAAGCAATGAGATTCAGGAAAATTGTTGACGTCATATGCTGACCAAGAATTTCTCAAAATATTGACGGAAATAGAAAGAAAAAAGATCGTTTCACTTTTAAACATAATTTAAATATATGTGGATCACATCGTTTATAGAAGGATAAAAATTCTGACTGGAATCTGAAATATGAATTCCCTTCTTATCTCCTTACAGTTTTAACAAGCCACTAAATGTTAATAAACAAGGTTATCACAAAATGTACTTTTCAAAAGACATATTCTGTGTCAGTTAAAGAGTTTGGCCCATGAGCATTTTAAAGAGATTTATCTGAATTTTATAGTTTAAAAAAAAAAAAAAAGAGAAGGCCGTTCTTATCAGTTCTGCACCTGTAATGAGTAAGCCCTTTGTTCTTCAAACAGTCACAGTCTCAAGAGCAGGGATAGGCCACAGCCAAAGGACCTCTGTGTCCCCGGCCACCTTTGCTTGCTGGGAGGCATCCAAAAGTGCCATTGCAGCCACTATAGAACACTCTTTTCCCTACGGGGGAATTCCAGAAGATGAGAAACCCATCTGCAGTATACCGGGATCCCTTTTTATAAATCATGACAAGACGAATACAGAAAATTTAACCAAGAAAACACCCAGGGTCTAACTCATTCCCCTGAGGTAGCAGAGGGGAAATTTCTAGGGAGATAGGGTTTCGTTTTTGTATAATTACACAGTCCATTGAATTTAATCATTTCATAGTTAAAATACTAGAAGACAAATGTGTCCTCAGCATATAACTTCATTGTCTTTCTGGGGTAAATCATGTATTTCCAGATTGTTTTGGTGAGGAACTGTGCTGTAGCTAATGCTCAAATTATGGTATGAAATGAGAGCTCTCTTTGCAAAGTCCTTTCATTGTCTGTTATTTTGCTGGGCTCATTTTCACAAAATGTTAAAAGTTGGTTAAGGCTCTTTATTTTGAGGTCACAAATCCCTATTCCCATCTCATCTAGCTTTTGGAGGCTTCTGTTGAACTTTTCGGGGTCTGATTATTAGGTCATTTAAAGGGTCAGCTCCTGCCTGAGCCACCCCACTAAGCTGGTAGTATACCGGAAAGGAGATGAGGTTTTGAAAGATTTATCTCAGAGGCCGGAGGTTTCCACCCAATGTCAGACATTCTGTAACTTTTCTCAGTGTGAGTTTGACAACTTCGTCTGGCTAAATTAGGTCCAAAGTAGGCTGTTGCCAAGTGTGGTTATGGGAAGAATGCTGGTGGAGAGCCCTGGTTTCTTTCTAGGTCTAGCTTTGCCACTAATTGGCTACGTGACTCAAACTTTCAATCAACATTTATCCAACCTTTGTGAATGCCTCTTACACGGCAGACTGATGGTGTGTTGCTGGCTTTCTTCTTAAAGGTGGGGATGAACTGAGGTGTAGTAGCTAAGAGCAGGTCCCTGGAATCAGATAGAGCCCAGTTTGAGTCCCAGCTGTGTGACTAACTAATGTGACCTTATGCACTTGTTTACTCTCTCCAGGCCTCTGTTTCCTTATTTATACTTTCCATTTGACAGTGATTCAGAAGAGACAACGAAGGCGACACTCCTCGTACAGCGCCTGGCCAACTGGACGTGTCCTTTACATAGCAGCTACTGGGGTCACATTGAGATGGACAAGCCAGCGGGGACCAGTGGATTCTCATTCTGACTGAGAGTCAGATGTGGTTTGCGTGCTCCGTCTGCCACTTGGCCTTGGGCAAGTGACTGAAACTTTTTCATCCTGAATTCATATCTGCACAGAGAGGACAAGATGTCTTGCCTTCCTTGGGTGCCTTGCTTTACTGGCTTAAAGGAGATGTGTGTGAAAACATGGCCGTTAGTCTATTTCTGCCCCACAGGCCCCAGAATCCAGAAGGAATGTTGTAAAACACAATTTTGGTCTCACTTAACATTTGTTATTGACTCTTGATTTTCTCCTGAATTACGTTCCAAATTCATGAGCCTGGCATACTAACCTTCCTTAGGCTATAACTGCTATTTCAACACCTCTTCCCATTGTCTCCAGCTAATTTCCAATCACATGGAACGAACACATATTTCCTCAATCTCTCTCTGCCCGTACACAGCCTATCCCTCCTGATTAAGTGCCTTTTCTCTTTTTTTACTTAGCAAACTCCTGTCATCGTTCAGCACAGTCCTCTTGTATTCTTTGCAGATTTTCCTGAGTACTTTAGTGGGGAGTGAGCTCATCACTCTGTCCTCTTCTATGATATAGCAATTTGGTGACCCTTCCTTCTGGAACAAAGAAATAGCCCTGTGACTTTCATCAACACATCTATTTCCTTAAGAACATGAAGAGTATTTTATTAATCTTTGCATCCCAAGAAGCTAGAACGATGCCCGGAATGTCTTGGCATTCAATAAAGTATGTTTAAAAAAAAAAAAGAAAGAAGGAAAGAAAGCATGAAAGTTATTATCATTATTGAATTCATTTTTACTATAACAGACACACTCATAGCTTTTTGAGTTAATATAAGAAAAGGACACAGGAACTTGGAATACTTTGCTCCAAAGAGTCAGTCTGAACTGAGCCGACACTGAGCTGACACTGCAGACAAGAGGAAGTCCTCTAAAGTCAGCTGCTTTTAAAAATTGTAATTTCAACATTTATTGGTATTCAGAAAACAAAATGATGAACCTTTTCTTTCTTCCAATACATATCAATAACACAGATGTTCCTAAGAAAAACATCATACAGTAATTTAAAAATGAATAAAATGTGTCTGTGTAATCAATATAAGGATTTTCTTGGTTTGGGTCTTCATGGAAAAATCATAACTGGTCTTTATATACATTGAAAACAAATCCTGGTAAGCTTTGCAAAATTTCAACATAAATGACTAACAGGTAATTACCAACTCAATATGGAAAAACACAAATGGTGGGAGGAGATGAAAACAGGTGTGAATGAGGAGAAAGGGACAAGGTTTTCGGGCTCTTAAGCTTCTTCAATATGGCGGCAGCAATATCCAGGCTGACTTCTTGACTCTTCCATGAGATATTCCCAAGTAAATTTATGGGTAAGGTTCAGTTTCTTTGGGTCGATTTCTAGTTTATTTTCTTATCTTTTCCTTCACATTCAAGTATCCAGATATTTTTGCTGTTTGGTTCCCCCATTGTCCCCAGGTCTCAGATGGTCTGTGACCCTCTGAAGTGACCCAGGCCCCTACATTGCTTTCCTCTGCATGACAGCTATGTGGCTTCAGAAGCTCTCAACTAACGCAAACTGCTAAACAAATCCACGCTAGGGCGTAAGCTTCCCAGGGGGTTTCACATTTGAAAAGAGGTCAGCAAGTTAACCAAAATGCATATCTGAGGGAGAGGATTTCAAGGGGTGTGAGAAAGTGAAGTGTGGAATTTCATGCCTCTTGAGGAAGACAATTTTAGCCTTGGAAGTCTTCTCAGTATGTTATTATTCAGCCATAGATTGTTGCCACTGGGTTTCCTGTCACTCAGGGAAGTGGAAGAGACTGGAAGAAATGGGGCTGCTGGGGCTGGTGGGCAGAAGCTGGTAACAAATGGTTACACAGCAGCGGAAGGGGATGCCAATATACAGCAGGTGGCTGCAGTGTTTTAACTTGCTCAGCATTCGCTTCTAAGCTTTTCTTTCACCTATGGTTGTTGTAAATAATATTCCCTAAAGCCCATTTTTAAGGTTGTTAATATAAACTTTAATTCACTGTTTTCCAAGACAGATTTAATGAACACAAAGCCACTGAACAGTCAGCTTCTCATTGTTGGTCTGGAGCAGAGGACATAATTACGGGAATGGTCCTACACTTTCATTAAGACATTAAGTTTTACTTTAACCACTGTGTAAACTATGCTTTTTTTAATGCCAAGTGAGTCTCTTAAAAGAGGGATGCAAATCACTATAAAAAAGACCTCCAGGTGTTGACTAGGATAAAATTCTAAAATCTGGTGTTGTGAGGACTGGGAGAGAGGGGGTGGAGGAAGGGAGGGAGGAAATGAGGGGAGACAAAGGAGGAAGGAGATGACGTCATCTTTAAGAAAAGTGCAGCTACCAGACCAGCTAGAACTAGATTTCGGTGGCCAAGAGTGTGGCCAGGATGGTGCTCTTTAGCTAATTATAACAAATTATAAAATTATTAGCATGGCGACCAGGAAAAAAAATCTCCATTCCCTATGTCACTATGAGAGTCCCAACAAGAGACAAATAAGGACCAAAAAAATCCCTCCTTCCGACGAGAAAGAGTGGTCAGCCTAGGAACGCCTGTAACGCCACCCCTAAAACTTGGATATTTCGCGCCCTCATTTTAAAAGGAATAAATTCTTAAGCCTCTTTGTTCTGCAGCTGCTCTTCTCTGGACCTGCCCGCTCTCACCATCTTGAGAGTGTACTCTCCTTTCTAATAAATCTATCACTTGCTTGGCTTATTTAGTGCGTCCTTGAATTCTCTGCTGCGACTGACACCAGGGACCCATTTTTTGGCAGCATGAGGAAATTTAAAGATCGTCCTCCCTCTGACTTTTGCAAGTTGCTATTATTTGAAGAAATGGGAGTACAGGCTAGAAGAAACTATTTTGTCTTGGGATCTAAAAAACCCTCAATTATTCTCTCAATGTTGCATTCTCCTTGGCATGATGTTAGACAAATGACTTTTTTTCTTTAAGAGGGTGGTAAACTGGTAGCTAAAGGCCACGATTCAGTCCAAACAAATGTTTTGTTTGTCCTACAGCATTTAGAAAACTGGAAAATGCCACCTAAAATTCTGGACTTCCAGTTTCTCATGAACAAAATGGAGGGGGCTAATTGGTTGACCTTGAGTCTGCATTTTCCATGACACTTGAACAGAGCTGAGTAGTACCATGCCCTTTAGCTGGAACACGAACTGTCACGGTGGCCGCTGCCCTCACCACTCTCTGCTGTCGTATCCAGGCCCGTCCCTCTTATTCATCATCTGGGTCTGCACGGCACTGAGTCTGCAATCTCTGAGCTAGACCCACATGTATCAATATCATTATCTGTAAAATGGGCAGTGGGGGCGGGGGTGACAGGTGATACTAGAAAAGTAGTTTCCAAATTTAGTTCATTATAGAAATCATTTGGCATATCAATAAAAATGCGTATTCTTGGGCCCCACTCATGTGGATTCTGACTCCGTGGATGTGGGATGGGGTCTCTGATTCTGTGTTGTTGTTTTGAAAGTTCCCTCACTTATGCCAGCAATAAGCTAGGGTTAGAATTCTGACTTAAATGATCTCTAAAATTTTAGGTCTAAAATTCTATCAGTGCAACTAACCCTAGAATTCTAGTTTGACTGTTCTTTTTCAGGGCAATGGACTTCAGTGCGCTGAAGGCTCTGGTGCAATTATTAAATCCAATTAGCCACTGAGTTCAATTATTTTCAGCCAGCCTTAGGCTATTTACCATAACATCCCTCAACCTGTGATCTTAAATAGGAACAAAGGGACATGGGGAGTAAACACTGCTCATCTATCACCTCTACATTCAAGTGACTTGTTCACACAGCCAGTACAAATTCCCACAGCCTGGTTTCACTCTGCTGAAGATATACATATTAAAAAAAAAAAAAAAGGGCAGAGAGGAAATTCTTATTAATGCACCATTTGAATGTAAATGACAGAAAGGGATATTCTGATAACAGGCACATTTTACATGGGCCTTTTAAACGAATGTGAGGGTCAGTTTCTTAGAACACTGAAGAAAAAAAAATACAGGAAGGCTTTAAATGTGATGTAGTGGGGTCTTTAAAAATTTGGCACACGTCTTTTTGTTCTTTCAGCTCACCCTTCAAGGTATCACAATGTGAGAGAATGCAGGCTTCAGACTCAGACTGCCTAATATCAGAAAACTGTGGACTGATGTCTGTAGACAAGAGGCTTGGGGAGCTGAGCGGTTTCTATGGAGATGGGAATTAGTGAGGAAGTGCTTTCCTTTTGATTATTCTCCATCCTAATAGGGACAATTGCAACCATTTGTCTTTTTCTGAAGGAATAAGGACATCTTTGGGAACAATAGCAAGGACTTGAGTGAGACTGTTTCATGTTAAATATCCTAAAATATCACCGCTGCTTCTTTCAGTGTAAATCATAAGGTCTTTGAAGGTGGCCTTCACCTAAGAGGTATGGCTTTGATTTTGTCAGAAGACAAAATCAGGAAACCACGGGAACTTGTTACGTCCTATAAATTACTACATTATTTTAAAATGGAGATGTATAGTAAATATGTGTAATGATAATAGTCTGAATTCATATTTAGTCTCGGGACAGAACACAACACTTTCACTTATATGTGAGAACCATCATTCCCATTGTTCAGATGGAGAAACTAAGGTGTATAAACAACTTAAGGGATGTTTTTTAAAATTTGTGGAAAATGAATGTATGAATATGTATAATGGCTTTGAAATCCAAATTTAATGACTTTTCTTTTGTATTCCTATTAATATTTTTCTTCTCTTATTCTTTACAAATACATAGCTGTAGCACAGTTGAATTAAAAAAGTGTACAAAAAAGTGAAAGTTATACAAATTCCACTACCCAGAACTACCTGTGATCTCTTTAATTGACATCCTTCCAGATTTTCTCTCTCAATCTCTCTCTCTCTCTCTCTCTCTCTCTCTCTCTCTCTCTCTCTCTCTATATATATATATATATATATATATATATATAATTTATTTACTTATATTTGATAAAAATGTGCTCCTATCAATTAGATAATTTTCAAATGTTTTTCTTTGACAAAATATCACGGATTTTTTTTCTAGGTCAGCACATCCCAAACTACAGCTTATGTGGATGTGCCATAATTTATTTAATCTAGTTCTTATTTGGGACATTTAAGTTGTTTTCTTTCTTTCTTTCTTTCTTTCTTTCTTTCTTTCTTTCTTTCTTTCTTTCTTTCTTTCTTTCTTTCTTTCTTTCTTTTCTCTCTCTCTCTCTCTCTCTTTCTTTTCTTCATTTTTTAAAATAAACAATGTTGCTTTAATTAACATTTAGAAGTGTGACATGTACTATCAATATGTCCTCTAACATTTCATTGCAGCAAAACCACTGAGAAGGTGCATTTTCAACTCGCTGATGTACACAGGATGGTTTTCATGGAAAAAATTATACTATATATGTCCTAATTGTCCTGTGAAAATTGGTAACTCAAAGTCTCAATATGTACTTCTTTGAATAGTAGTGAGTGTTTCGATTCACTTTGAACAATAATGCTAGAACCTTTTAACCCTAGAGGTTTGTAACCTCGCTTGCACATAGAAACTCTTAGAGAATTTGTAAAATTTCTGAAGCTCAGGGCAAGGCTACAATTAAATCACAACCTCTGGAGGCAACTCCTAGGCATGAGCACTTCTGAAAGCTCCGCAGAGGAGTCCAATGTGCATGGTTGAATTCATGAGCCAGAGCTAAGAAAGCGCCCCTGCTTGGCTTAAGGCTCTGCTATCACTGTCTTGACATTTGTAATACTTTTATCTTTGAAATTGTGTTTTGTTGTTGTTGTTGTTTTTAGGTGACGTATGATGGGACAATGGCACATCCCATTCACATATAGCCTCCGCGATGCCTCATGGGCACTGAATTCGGGTGGACCTACGATACGTGGGAGTTGGGTGAGATTCAAAGTGCGTATGAGTTAAGCAGGTTACGTCAACGACTCAGTGAGCAGGGGCGATAACAGCTTCGAGAAGCTACTCTTTCCGTTTAGTCCAGAACTTACTTCAAACACAGAAAGAGGGCAATGATATTTTCAGAACGACAAGGAACGCTATCATATCCTTTCTTATGTCACTTCCCTCTATTAGCCGTTTCATTTACATGGAGACTTTCTCTTACATGGAAGGAAAGAAAAGAGGCAAAACTTTTTGGACCTTCCTTATTCATCAGTAAGCTGAAGAGAGAGAGTGTTGGTAGAATGTGTGTGAATCAATAAGTGAAATAGACAATTGAGTTAGTTTTGTGCAGCGCTTCCACTGTTCTGGTAAGAATAAAATATACGTGCGTGCACGAGCTATGAAGTACAAATCGTGCAATTTTGCTGATTCTGCCTAGGAGTTACTGCTCTTCTGTTTGCTTTTGAAACTATCATTGCACTTTTTAAAACTATCATATATAAAGAGAATGACAAAATTCATGCTAATAATTTGAGATTTAAAATTTTCTTTACCTAGAACACCATTAAATAGCAAATAACGCTATTACTACTCAAGAGAGAGAAGGTGGATAAAAAGAAAAAAAACAATTATGCTTTACTACCTTTTTACGTGTTTGAACAAGGGGTCCGTCACTTTATTTTGCACTGGGCCCCACAAATCATGTTGCCAGTCCTGGCAATGTATAGTCAATTTTGAGAATCACTGGCCTAATCTTACATTGTATAAGGTTCTCTCTCCCTTCTACTTGATCTCCAGTGTGACTATTTCATTATACTTTAATTGTTTATGGTTTACTCTAGAGGAATCTAACTCCCCCTGCCCCACCCCACCCAAGAAGAAGGCTAGAAATCTAGGAGCTGTGAAGAATATAGAAGCATACATATACAATTGTTTTTCTGAGTCAAGAGTAAATGATAGAATTCCAAGTAATTCAGATATTTTTTGACATGATTATAGGAGATATTGTATCATTCTCAATGGATTATAAACTCCACAGAGGCACAATTTTTGTACCCCTCCTAAGAACTACTAGAATGCCAACTGTATAGCAGTTGCTCCATAAATATTGCTGAATAAATTAATCGCAAAGTTTGCAAAGATTTTAATATTTGAGTTTACTCTTCTTACACATACATACATTCACATGCTATATTAACCACTGTCTCATTAACACTTCATCTTGACTAGTGTTTTTGCTGTGGGTTCTTAGTTCTCACTCTGCATCTTGGAATAGCTCTTTTATCTCTTAGTTGAAACTATGAAGTTTGATGGCTCACATAATTGTTCTTTGTGGTTATGGTAAGGCAGTTTATGAAGAGCATTTTTAAAAGATCTCATTGGTAAAATTGAATTTTTTCATTTGGAGATTTGTTAATATAATTTGTTAATTATATTAACATACACAGTAAACCTTAGGGATATTGCCCAGAGAGAGAAATCATGGGCTGTGAACCACAGGTGACCTTGTTCCAAAGCGGACTTCTTTGTTTGAAAGACCTGGAATGGAAGCAGCCAGATAGAACTTCCTACCTCTGCAGCTGGGCCTGGGCCTGGTCCAGTAGATTTGTAGCCAAGGAGAAAGAGGACAGTGGAACTGCCTTCCTGGGGAAAGGTGGTAAGGATCCACAGTGAAGGAAATTGATGGGGAAGTGTGGGAATCCATGAAACAAAATGATAGAATTAAAAAATAAATAAATAAATAAAAATCTAAGTAGTCGCCAAAATTTGGAAACAACAAAATTAAAATGTTTCTACATTAAGATTTCTTGGAATGCCTGCTCCTGAGCTTATTTTCAGAACCTCCTTAAAGAGATAGAAATTTAATTATTGCTGAAAACTCTGTCAGCCTGAAGACCTAGAGGCGTTATGCATTTAGAAAGTAAACTTGAGTTTTTGACATTACATAATCAGCTCAAGTGGTGCTAGCCTCATGGTAATTAAAGAGAAGAGGATTATATTTAGCTTATTTTCAAACTTGTCTTAGTGAACATCACAGGCACGGATATTAATTTTTTAAATGAAAAGTGGACTGTCTACCATGCACAAAGGATCATTTGTGCTACCCAAATCTATGCTAATCTCCATTTCATATCCCTTAGCAACTGTTACTTGGTTAGAAAGTTTCAATTTTCATGAAAGAAGAAAAAAAAAACAATTTTCTGAACATGTTGCAGCAAAATTTGGTTTTGGAGTAATGAGTTATTAAAAATACTAAAAAAGCACAGAAAGTAATAAAATGGTTGTTTAAAATGAGTTTGAATTATTCTTTAAGGGCAATAAGGTCTTTCTAAATCTGCTGCTCAAATTAGATGTTTACACTGTAATAAAAGATAAATAATAAAAATATAAAAATATACTCAAACAGTATATGAACCGGAGATAAAAAAGACTTCCAATAGCTTTAAGTAGATATTCATTATTTGCTCTCTCAACAAACAGTACATGAGCGTCTACCATTTACTAGATTCCATGCAGAGACAGAAGAATAGCTCTCGTGTCTTGCCTGAAGGAATTTATAATCTAGTGGGAATATGAACTTATGAATTTATAGATATATGAAGTATAATCACTGATATGATGGAGATATAAAGAACTTTACTTTCACATTTAAAAACTCAAGTGAAATGAAACATGTTTAGGAAAAAAATATAACTTACTAATATCAAATCAAGAAGAAATAAACCATTAAAGATATTGTATAACAATAAAACTAAATAAAGAAAAAACCCGCACAAAATCCAGTTCATTTATAGGCGCATTCTCCAAACATTTAAAGAACAAATAATTTCTGTATTTTATAGCATGTTCTAAATAGGTATTTGTTAAATAAGTGTATTACTGCATAAAGAGAAAATGCTTCCCATTTCCTCTTATGAGGCTAATGTAACCTTGATAACAAAACCAGACAACAACAACACAAGAAAGGAAAATTATAATCTAATAACATTTACGAAATACACGTTCATATTAGATTCACACATATATATATATATAAATATTTATATATATTTGTGCCTGGGTGTGTATGTGAGTATGTGTATATAATATAATAACGCATCATGATCAAGTTGAGTTTAGCTCAGGAGCTAAAGAAGGCTTAAAATTAAAGACTTTATTGATGTGATTCTCCACATTAAATATTAAATGACACAAAATAGTTGATTATCTCAAGAGATGCAGAAAAACCGTCTGATAAAATCTACTTCCTTTCCTTATAAAAAGTCTCAGCAAAATAGAAATAGCAGTGCATTTCTTTTACTTGATAAAAAGAATTTATCAAAATTCTATGCAAATAGCATACTTAATGGTGACCAGAAGAATGTCCTTTGTCGTCAGGATCGAGAGCAGGAAACTTACTCATCATTGCATCAGAGATACAAGCTAGTTGTAGCCAGACCAGAAAAAAAGGCATAAAGATTGAAAAGACACAACAACACTTTCAATACTTATATGTTATGTTTATATATTATATTTGAGATAAACATCCAAGAGAATCTAGGAGATGCAAAGAAAATCTCATTAGATCTAATAAGAGACTTTCACAAAGGTTCTGTATACCAAAATCAATTATATTAACATATCACAACAACAAACAATTAGAAACTATAATTTAAAAGGTTATATTTTATAACAGCAATAAAACCTCTAATGTGCCTAGGAATAAATCTGATAAAAGACATGGAGTGGTTTAGCTGCTAGAAAAAGAAAATAAGACTTAAATCATGAGGACATTTACTGTTCAGTAAAGAAAATGTCTGAAGGTAGTTTGTTTTGGCAGCTCCACAATGACGCAATGATCTTGACTGTGCCATTGGGGCTGGCTTCAGGGGCGTGTGACCCGTGAAATCACACAGGTCTCCACACTCAGACGGGCTCCATGCTTGGTTTAATGCTCTGCTGTTACTGTTTGGAAAGTCTTGATGATTTTATCTTTGAACTTCAGTTTAGTAAATGAAGTCCAATGAGACAATGGGACATGCATGTGAGCAGAGGAGACCTGTGCAATATATGTGTGTGTCATTCTTTGCTACTCCATTTACACATCGTCTTTGTGATAGCCCGTGAGCGCAGAATTCTGATGGACCCACGATGCAGGGGAGTTCAGGGAGACTCAAAGTAAGTACTAGATAGGTGTGTTACATCTAGGCCTGAGTACGTCAAAGACATACTAGCCCAGGGAGGCTACATTTTCCATTTGAACAAGGACTTGTTTCAAGTATAGGAAGAAGGCACTGGCATTTTAAGAAACATGAACAACCAAGGAACTCCATCATATCCTTCCTTACTTAGGTCACTTCCCTATATTAGCCATTTCATTTATACTGAAAATGATGGCATAGAAGGGAAGGGAAAGACAGGGCAACCCATTGTATCGTTTCCTTTCAGTCTTCCTTACTTATCAGTAAGTCCAAGGTAGAGAGTGTTGGTAGAATGTGTGCAAATCAAGACATGAAATAAAGACAACTGAGTTCGTCTTGTGCATCATTTCCACTGTCCTGATAAGAATGAAATACATATGTGTGTACAAGCAATGAAGTACAAATTGTGAAATTTGGAGATTCTGTATGTGAGTCGAATGCTCTCATATCTGCATTTAAAAATGGCATTACACAATATAGAGAAAATGTTAAAATTCATGCTAACAAGTGGAGGTTTTAATTTTTCTTTACTGAGAACACCAATAAATAGCAAATAAAAAACACCATGGCAAATTGAGAGAGACACCATGGATGAGAGGCATAAGCTTTATATTTTAGTACCTTTAATGGTACTCTTTTCCTGCTTCTTGAACAAAGGGCTGTGCATTTTCATTTTTGTGTTAGGCCTTGCAAATTACGTAGCTGGCCCTGTCTGCCTTCCTCAGCTTATTGCTTGCCCTCCACCCTTCCTCCTGTAACAGTAGCCCGTAATTGCAAGATCACTCTCAAAGCTCCCGACATCAAGTCGATATTGGCGGCAGGAAAAAGGTGGAAGGGTTGGTGACAGCAAGCTTTTATTTTATAGTCATTGCCTTTATCAGGAATTTAAAAGTCTTTCCAGAAGTGTTCAGCCAACTCTGGGCCCCATGGACACTTCAAGTTGTAAAAAAGAATGGAACAGTAAGCATCTGGAAAAGAGGATAGAGCCATCCAAGCAAATGTCTGGCTAAGAATACTGTCTAAAGCAGGGGTTGGCAAATTTTTCTGTAAAAAGGCCAGGTAGGCTTTGGTGGCCATATAGTCAGACACTGTTGTAAGCAGTCAGTCAACTTTGCTGCTGTAGTGTGAAAGTAGATATAGAGAACAGGTAAAATAATGGGCATAACTGTGTTCCCATAAAAATTTCTTTACAAAAACAGGAAGTGGCTTTACAAAAACAGGAAGTGACTAAGAGCCAGTCTGTCGGCCATTATTCGCTGACCCCTGCATAGTGCTTTATTTTCCTTTCATTAAGAAATGGTGGGCCACAAATACCATATGATCTCACTTATATGTGGAATCTAAAGAACTGAATAAATGAGCAAAGTAAACAGAAATCGGCTCAGAGATATAGAGGAAAAACTGAGGGTTGTTAGATGGGGGTTGGGGGAGTGGGGATGAGGGAGAAGGCGAGGGGATTAGAAAGCACAAATTGGTAACTGCAGTATTGCCAGGGAGATATGAAAGACAGTGTGGGGAACATCAATAATATTGTAAAGATTTTGTAGGGTGTCAGATGGGCACTTGTCTTATTAGGGAGACCATGTCATGGATGGTGTTGATGACTGACCACTGCGCTGTACACCTGAGGCTGAAGCTGAATAATATTGAATGTCAACTATAATTTTATATATGTATATATATAAATATATATAGATGGTATATAAATATTATATCAATATAAATATATATATATATGGTAATGGGATATAGAGCACAGCTTAGGGAATAGAATCAATGGAATTGTAATAGATATATACGATGTCAGAGGGGCAATAGATTGGGGAAGGGTGTTATCACTTTGTGAGGGGTGAAATGTCTAACTATTACATTGTTTTGTACACCTGAAACTAAAAAATGAAAAAGAAAGAAATGGTGGGCCGTGGAGTGATGATAGTAAGTTGTTGCCGCTTATTGGATGACTTCTGTGTGTTCATCACCAAAGGCTGGGCACGTTGTCATTTCTAAACAAATGTACTTGTATTTTGTTATCAAGGAAGAAGTTTGTTGGGAAGGCAAGAAGTAGAGTCTGCCACAATATAAATGAATACACGATTAAAAGGAAAGAGATACAAATGTATAGATGGAAAGGCTTACTATTATGAAGATGTCGCTTTTCTCCAAATTTTTCCATCAATTTCATGCAATTCCAATTAAAATTCCTGTAGGTTTTTTTTAATGAAATGTAACCCAGCTGATCTTAAAATTCATATGGAAAAACAAAGTCTTAAGAATAGCTGGAGCAGTTTTGAAGATGGGTAATAGAAATAGCAGGGGAATTTGTCCTACTGATTATTGAAACTTGCTACAAAGCTGAACTAATTAAGATAGTGATATTGGCTTTGGACTAGAAAGACAAACTGATCAACAGAAGAGAGGATGCAGGAACTGAGCTGTTCCTATCTGATGGAAGAAGCATTATAAATACGTAAAGGCTGAATGAGTCAGTACATAACGGTGGGGAAAACTAGTTATTTCATTGGGAAGACATCAGAATCCTACCTCATCCTAATGACAAAAATGAACTCCAGGTGAATTAAAGACAAACATGTAAAAAGCAAAATGTTAACACTTTTGGTAGAAATATTAACTTGAAATAGGAAAAAACATTTAAAAAGACACAAAAAACGTAAGTGAAAAGACATATTTTGGTGAATCTGTTTTCATTAAAATGAAAACCTTTCAAAGAATAAAAGACATCGGAATCAAAGTGAAAAGACATTCCAGGGAATGGTGGACATTAGTAAAGCATATAATGAAAAAATGGTTAGGTCTGGAATATATAAAAACAATTGGAGAAAAGTGGGTGAATGATGTGAACCAGAAATTCTCAGAAGTACCCTGAGAGGCCCACAAACATGTGAAACTGATTCTCAGTCTCTGTAGAATCAGAGAAATGGAAATTAAACAACAATCAGATTTTATGTCACTCCCATTAGATAGGCAGTCGTTTTCAAAAAATGACAATTCAGGGGTTGGCAAATACGTGGAACAATTAAAGTTCTCAACCACTGCTGGTGGGATTATCAACTAGCACAACTACCCTAGAAGGAAAATTGGTAAAATAAAGGAGGATACGCGTTGCAGTTACTTAGCGGAATATTCACTAGTAGCGATTCTTCACCTATCATATTTTACACTCTCCTTTTATCACAACTATTTTGTAACACCTCCAACAGAACTCCCTTTTTGATTCAAAACAGAAATCAGTACAATGCCATCACATACATATAGAGGAGAAATGAAGTAACAAAATGAAATACTGTGTTTCCCCAAAAATAAGACCTAGCCAGACGATCAGCTTTAATGTGTGTTTTGGAGCAAAAATTAATATAGTAAATTAAGTAAAATAAGACTGGGTCTTTATAATATAATATAATATAATATAATATAATATAATATAATATAATATAATATATAATATGATATAATATAATACTGTGTCTGATATTAATTTTTGTTCCAAAAGATGCATTAGAGCTAATTGTCCGGCTAGGTCTTATTTTCGGGGAAACATGGCATGCACGTATTTCAATATGTACATGCTTGAGCACGACTAAACTAGAAGAAATAATGAGGAAGGACATGCCTGCATATACCATGTGAATGGGACTTTAAAAAATGCTGACTGTTCACGGGGATGTGAAGTACAGTATGGGGAATATAATCAATAAGGTTGTATAGATTCGGTAGGGTGTCAGAGGGGCACTGGACTTATCGGGGAGACCACTTCATAGATTGTGTAGATGACTGACCACTGTGCTGCACACCTGAAGCTGCTGTAGAATAATATTGAATATAGAATAATTCAAGCTGCTGTAGAATAATATTGTAGAATATAATTATACTGGGGGTGTCAAAGAATGTATACAAGTGGACACTTTGGTCAACGTTGCTCAAGCAGTAGTTCACCATAATCAGAAGTGTCTGGACGCTGATGGTAACCACTTTGAGCACCTCTTGTAATTGCAGAAGTCAAACGTGACTTGTATTCATCTTTTATTACCGGTATATATTGAATATTAAAATTTTAATAGAGTTTTCCTTTCTTAAAATGTGTATACATTTTTTTGGCACCCTCTGTATATAATTTATATATACATATATATGTATATATAGTCACGAAATGTAAAGTGCATCATAGGGAATATAGTCCATGGTATAGAGACAGCTATATACGACGTCAGAGGGGTAGTAGACTGGGGGGGGGGGGCGTATCATTTTGTGAGAGATGTAAATGTCTAATCATTATGTTGTTTTGTACACCTAAAACTAATAAAAAAATTTTAAAAAAATTAAAAATAGAATAAAGATGCAGACTTGTTTTGGCCACTCACATGTTTTGTTAGTGTTGGCGATGTAATTTTTCAAAAATGGCAAACAAATTTTAACGAAGTTGTGAACATCCAGTGTACATGAGCAATAGTTTGTACATATATGTGTATATATATATACACATATATGTATATATATGTATATATATTCATATATATGCACATATATATGTATATATGTGTGTGTATATATGTGTGTATACACACACACACACACACATATATATATATATATATATAATGGAGTAAGGTTCTAGGTTTGGATGCTCACAAACAGATTTTTCATTTACAGAGATGTCCTACTGTAGAATACAGGACAATTCTTTGTGCTCCCTTGGCTTTGGCACAGGAAATGTCACAATTGGGTACACACAATTGTTGTGACAACCAAAATCTCCCACTACAAAATGCTGAATTGTTTCCTACAGGGTAATCCTGCCTCATTGGGAGCTACTGCTCAAGAAAAACTCTCATGTGTACACAGAGAAAAATGTGAAGGCATTTTCATTGCTACATCGTTTGTAATAGAAAATAATCAGAAACTAACATCCATTAACATACCCTCTCTTCTCCATTTCTCTCTCCCCTTCCCTTTCTCTCTCTCTTCCCCCTCTCTCTCTCCCTGGTTTTGGTATACTCATATAATGAAATTTTAGATATCGAAATGATAAATGAGAGTTACAGTATCAAAATGGATACAACTCAAAAATGTCATGTAAGAAAAAACAATTTGCAGAGTACTACAAATAGTATGACACCACAAACTGAGTTACAAAACATTCGTAACAATAGTATATTTTAGTCTATAATTTACATTAGGAAAAACCTTTAAAAAATGCACATGGCAATGGAAACACCCAATTCTGGATAGTGGTTACATCTAGAGAGGGATGAAGAGCAATATGATAGGTTAAGGCAGGGTAAACAGCAGAATTTAGCTAATATACTCTGTAATGTTTTATTTCTTAAAAACAAACAAAATATTTGAAGCAAATATTCCAAAATATATCTTAATATATTTGACAAAACTGATTAGCAAATAAACAGATGTTATTTTTTCTCCATGCCATTTTGTGTGTTTGAAAATATTTCATAATACAAATTTGAACTGCTCTCTGCGGTAGCCTTTGACAGATTTTGCAGGATGTAGCCGTGACTTGCTGTTTCTATTTGTATAAAATGATGTCGATTTTGAGTCTCTTTCAGGCATTATTCTTGGCTTTTTGAAGGCTCATTTAGACATGGCAAAGAGAGTACTAGGAATCCCACCCCCTCCAATACTAGGTGACGTTTGGGACATGTTAGCTGTCTTTAGCTGTATGAGGGCCCCTCAAGGGACTGCAAGACTTGGATGTACCTGGCTAGGACGGCACTTCCACTGTGGCTGTCACTGCTGCTTGGATAACAGCCTTGTCCTGAGTCTTAGCTTTCTTGGCCAAAACCTGCTATTCAATTTCCGTTCTCTATTCTCCATGCTGTACTGTACCATGTCACGTGGCTCTCCTATCGTATTCATATGATCCTTATAATTGCCTCTGCTTAGAAACTTTTTATCATGGCCCACCATCAAGGTGGACCATCTCATGTTGCAAAGCCAGCCAGGTCCAAATCTGATTTGTCACGCACCTCAGCCCTCTGTAGCAGATCACCCTACTTATGACCTTGTTAGTTCCTGTGTCTATTCTTGTCATGAGCCCCACTAGGCTTTCTGGGACCATCCTTGTATACGTCCATTATTACAGTACAATTATTATCACACCCCTTCATACTTAAAAATGTCTTAGTTTGGGTAATGAATAATACGAGATCTGACAATTAAGTTCGCGAACTTGTTGCAATGATGTTGCTAACCTTTTTTGATATCAGAGGGATTATTCATTATGAATTTGTACCAACTGGACAAACATAAAGAATAAATGATCATTCTATGTTTCCCAAATGCAAGCTTATTTTAGGCTGTTGTTTAAAATGGAGACTACTTTGGAGAATATGGAGTATTTTTTTGTAAAGATGCATAATCAGATGTGATTTACGAATAGAGTGATCCTACGAGGTAGGACAATTAAGTTTGCGAACTCATCCTAGAAAAAGTGCTACACACCTCATTGTTGAATATCATTATGGTCACCTTTGAAGTACTCCACTTGGGAAGCTGTGCCCCGACACCAGTATCTAGTTCACCTTTCAAAGCAATTTTGAGCTCTTTTTCTGGAATGGCCATCAGAGCTGTCACCGTATTACCCTTGATGTCCTGAATGTCATCAAAATATTTTCCTTTCAATATTTCCTTTATCTTTGAGTAAAGAAAGAAGTGATCAGGTGAGTAGGGAGGGTGTGTCAATACAGTTATTTGTTTACTTGCTAAAAACTCCCTCACAGATAGTGCCATGTGAGCTGGTGCATTGTCGTGATGCAAGAGCCATGAATTGTTGGTGAAAAGTTCAGGTGGTCTAACTTTTTCACGAAGCACTTTCAGCACTTCCAAATAGTAAACTTGGTTAACTGTTTGTCCAGTAGGTACAAATTCATAATGAATAATCCCTCTCATATAAAAAAAGGTTAGCAACATCATTGCAACAAGTCCACGAACTGAATTGTCAGGCTTCATATTATTCATCACCCAAACTAAGACATTTCTAAGTATGCAAGGGGTGTGATAATAGTTCTCCACATAA
Organism: Rhinolophus ferrumequinum; assembly: GCF_004115265.2. Lineage (NCBI taxonomy): Eukaryota > Metazoa > Chordata > Mammalia > Chiroptera > Rhinolophidae > Rhinolophus > Rhinolophus ferrumequinum. The sequence goes on from NC_046297.1 coordinate 11,895,433, forward strand.
TGGAAGTTGAGGAAAATCTACATGTTGTGTTATGTACTGAAATGGCAACTATCAATCATGAGGTATGTTATGTGTACTTTATTATTTAATAGTCAAGAAAACTGAGATTTTTTACAATGTTATTTTTTAAGTTAGAATAAACTGCAGGAGGTCCATTGTCATCACACCAAATGCCCACTTGCATTACAACATGCTTTCTTGATAAAGGAAGACAAAGTGTAGAATTACATACAGTTGGCAATTCTATGATTCCAGCCCTGTAGGCTAAAAACTTGGAATCATCCCTGATAGTTCTCTTCCACCTGTACCTCAAATCTAATTCATGAGGAAATCCATCGATCACATCTCAATCTGGTCACACATCATTGCTGCCACTAGTGCCGCCCTGGTGCCAGCAGCCATCGTCTTTCTCCTGGTTTATCGCAGGAGCTTTCTCCTAGTGGTCTCCATGCCTCAGGCCTTGGGCTCCTAGATCTGCTCCTCCAGAGTGAATGGGTCACACCACTCCTTGCTATGAACACGCCAGTGGATTCTTATCTTACAATTAAAAGAACTCTCAAACATCATCTCTTCTTACTGTGCTCTAGGGAGACTGGATTCCTTATAATTTCTCAGACACGTGAAGTTCCTGCCTTTCCTCTTTGTTCTCCCTAATCTCATCGCCCCAGACATTCTTATGGCTGATGCCTCACTTCCTTCTGGTCTCTTCTCAAATGTCACCCCATCAGAAAGTATGTCCGTGGTGACTCTACCTGAAATAGCACCTCATGTCCAATGTCTCCCTGTAACCTTCACCCGTTTAATTTTTCATAACATTTCCAACTCCTGACATGTTACATTTGTACATGTTTATGTCCCGTCCCATAAGAGCAGGGACTCTAGCTCCTAAAGCCAAATCCAACACACAGTAATGGGGAGTCAGATAATGCAGTATAATACTTGAGTCAGTGTCTCCTACATAAATAATATCTAATTGTGCGTGTGTGTGTGTGTACATTTATTCCAAACCAATATTATCAGGTAATATGAGGCATGTGCTTTATTTAACCACAGAAAAATCTATGAGTCTTTGTTTTTAAACAACAAGATAGGAGGTGGATTTATTGTCTCTGAAGGCAACTCGCTGATTTGCCTTTCCTGCCACTTCCGCTGAATACTCTTGGAAGCATAAAAACTGACTCAGAGTTCCGACAACACTGGAAACTAGGGATATCAAATAATAGATTTCCAGACACTGGGAAGAATTTCAGTAACCACTGCACATATGGGGCTGGATTGACAGGCTATTAGTGGCTGACAGATACTTTGAAAATGCTGAAACAGAACAGCAAGGTCAGACAGGAAAAGCTTAGGGCACCCAGGTATTCCGCTTGGGAGTGGACAGTCTGTATGAGGTTTCTGCTGATGAAATAAAGATGAGATATAAAAATGCCCATTTAAAAAATTAAGGCCATTTTATTATAACATGACTTACTTGCAATGCCATGCCGCATATTGTTTCATTTTGTCAAATATTTATAAGCATATAAGATCTATTTATAGTATGTAATATATAGTATTTTCTGTAAAAGCTGTAATATGGGCTGCTATTAATATAGTTTACAGATTGTGTTTTTGATCTATACATTTTACGGATATATTTCAGTCTATACATTTTTATCAGGTGTGTCTGGTATGTTGGCTGAAACCACATGGCAATCCTAAGAAGGATGAGAAAAGTTTTCCAGCCATGACATGTCTTGGGCCAATTCAGAGGTGAGGCTAATCAGAGAAGCCTTTACTGTACCACATGGCCGATGCTTTCTGTGGATGGCCACACCTGTTTCCAAGGCCAGCTTCTTGGGCATGCAACCTGAGCAATTACATGGCATTCATGCTTAGAAGCACTTGGTTTGGTGCTCTGCAGTTGCCATCTTGAAATTCTTAATAATGTTACATTTGAATGTGTGTTTCATAAGGAACAATGGAGCATGTGTGCGAATAGAGGAGATATATGCAACGTGTCTGTTATTTCTTGCCACCCCATTCTCATACAACCTTCTTCATGTCCCGGAAGCACAGAACTCCAGTGGATCCACAATGCAATAATAGACTCTGAGAGAGTACAAGTAAGTGTATGATGTTGAGTCAGTGGAGAAGATGGTAGCCCCAAAAGCCACATTTCCCGTTAGAACCAGAATTTACTTTGAATGCAGAAAGAAGGCAATGCCATTCTAAGAAGCATGAACAACCAGGAAACACTATTATGTCCTTTCTTACTGTTATAGGCTGAATTGTGTCGCCTCAAATTCCTATGTTGAAGTCCTGCCCCCCAATACTGAAGAATGTGATTACATTTGGAGAGTGGGTCTTTAAGGAGTTGATTTAAGTTAAATGAGGTCATTAGTGTGGGATCTAAACCAATAACCTGACAAAAAGGGGGAAATTTGGACACAAACACACACAGAGGGAAGATCATTTGACGACATAGGGAGATGACAGCCATCTATACACCAAAGAGAGAGGGCTGAGAAGAAACCAACTCTGATGTCATCTTGCTCTGGGACTTCTGCCCCCAAAACTGTAAGAAGATACATATCTGTTATGTAAGCCAGCCAGTCTGTGGTACTTTGTTATATGGCAGCCCTAGCAAAGAAATATATGCATATTTACCATGTTTGTTTCTTGTGTTAGACAGTCACTTATACTAAAAATGATGACAGAGAGGAAAGAGATAAATAGGGCAACCCATAATTTCTTTTCCTGTAAGTTCTTTCCTATTTGTCAGTAAGATGAAGGTAGACAGTGCTGGCTGAATGTGTGTGACTCAAAGAGTGAAATAAAAATAGCTGAGTTAATTTTGTGTAGCATGTCCATTGTTCTGGTAAGAACAAAATACACATGCATGCTCCCTCTGTCCTAAATCAGCAACTGCCCTCTCTACTGCATCATTTCCATCAGCATCCATGTACATTCTAGCATCCCCAACGTCTTCACCAGTTTCCTTTGATGGCTCTACCACCTCTATCAACCTTCAAAGTTGGAGGCATCTTGATGCCTGGTCCTGATGTCTTCCCTCCTAATCTTTTCTCTCCTTTCTCCTCCTTTCTGTTTCCTCTCTCTAGTGATAGTACCAGGGCTTTAAATGGCATCTAAAGGCTGATGATTCCCAAGTTTTGTATGTACCGTGTGGACTCCTCCCTTGAGCTACACACCTGATATCTGACGGATAATGGATAACTCCACTTGAAAGTTGCAAGGGCATATCAAGGACAATATGTGGCAGGCAGAGCTCTGCATTCCATTTCTACCCTTACCTCTTCCTCTTCCAGCAGTCTCCATAACAACAAAAGGCACCATCATTTACTCTCTTGCTCATGACATTGTTTAGTTCCCATAGCAGTTACTTAGCACAAGTAAGAACAAGTAAGCACCTTGTTCACTTTTTCATGTGTTTAGTACATGTCCATGTAACGTACATCCCTTCCTTGAAGGCAAGTTACATAGGGTAGAAACCTGTCCTGTTCTCTCTCTTACAACTTCAACCTTGTATTAAATATAAAATAGAGAAATATAGTCTATATGTGGGTTCTAAAATCAAACTGTGGATAGCTCGCAAAATTTAAAACTGTGTATTTCACTAGAGAGAAAAATAGAAAACATAGTTATAGTAAGATGTAGGGAAAAGGATAACTGTAACATCTGTAACTAAACATATTAGTCATCACAATGAGAATAAATGAGTTAAATTACCTAAGTAAAAGTTAAGATTTAGAATGAATTCAAAAAGTTTCCTGTTATATTTTGCTTTTAAGAGATACATGTGAAACTAAATGACATGGCTGATTATGTCCTTTCATTCAGATTATAAAGTTTTTCACCTGATATTTTGAAAAGGTCCAAGGACAATCCCCCTTTGGAGTTATGCCCTCCAAATATATATTTTACAACAGAATTTTCTTCATATGCTATCAAACTGTTTCCTACAATATTCAAAGCCATAAGAAGGATCGGTTAGAGTAAGTATAAATTCAGACATGAACATATTTTTGACATTCATGGGTGCGACTGCTATTCAGGTATATAATTTCAAAGGTTTAGTAGTGACTTGAGAACGGGCAGCCCATCCCTGTTTCCTGGCCACCCTCCAGTAGCTGCAAGGAACCTGTCACAAACACCACGCTGGCTCCTGTGAAAAGCCTGAGTGAACAGGACTGGCTGTCTAGTCCATGCAGTGGTGATACTCCTGTGAGGAAGAGGGAATATTTCTACCAATTCCCAACCAACATGTGGAACCAGGAAACCGTCACGGTTTAGGTTTCCTCTCTCTCACTCCCCTTTCTAAAGGAATGGTACCTGGAGCCGTCTATTCTCCATGGATTAGGGAGTCTACTCTTCTTTCGTGACTACATCTCTGGTGAGGAGGTGGCATTGATCTTGCTTTTCTTTTACTTTGAATTGCTTCTAGGTGTAGGAACACACTCAATTAAAGAAGGTGTTTTCAGTTACTATTTTGGTAGCGGGAATAATGCCAACTCCCCCATTTTCCCAGAGATGTCTGTGTCCTAATTCTGGGACCTGTAAATCTGTTAGTTTATATGGCACAGGGGAATTAAGGTTGCAATTTGGCCCATCTTAAATAGGGAGATTGTCCTGGATGGTGTGATTGGGTTCAACAAGGATCTTTAAAAGTAGAAGATGGAGGAGCAGAGGAAACAGAGTCAGAAGGAGATGTGACACAACAAGAAGTTCGGAGTGATGCCATGTCAGAATACTCAACGCACAGCTACTGGCTTCCAAGATGGAGAAATAGGTCACTAGCCTCTCAAGAAGCTGGAAAAGACAAGGAAATGGACTCTCTTTTGAAGACTTCAGAAAGAAGTGCAGCCCAGCGACACGTTGATTTTAGTCCCGTGAAAACTGTGTTTGACCTCTGCCCTGTGGAACTGTTTAAATAATAACTTTGTGTTGTTTCAAGCCGCTAGGTTTGTAGTAATTCGTTACTGCAGCAATAGGAAACTAATCCAACCTAGACTGAGACAATAGAGAATGCTAGTTTTCATTAGGAAATATTTCCAGGCTCCATGCTTAACTTTTTACTATAAAAGCTAACACTTAGTGTTCATACGTTTTCTATAGATAGGTCATCGTTTTACAAAGACGTGTTTCCTTCCTGTAAGAAAACATGATTTGTGCAAGACTTCCTTTTGCACTTTTTGATTTCTCATACTCTGATACTCTGTGCAAGTGGCAGCGTTAAGTTGAGGTAATTATCTGTAGGTTTCAGTGTGCACCTGGAGTCTCTTGAAAATTGAGAAAAAGGTTTCTTCCTGGGGGTTTGAGGGGTCAGCATAGACACTACCACTTTAACTTTCTTTTACCTTTCTAGGTAGACAGTGTCCTGAAGGATATTATGCAAATCGATTCGAGAGAACCTATTATGTCCACAGCAGATTAGGAGCAAGGAGAGAAACTGGAGATCCCGTTCCTGCAGGATCACACCTCAGTCACGGAGCAGCTTTAGCTGTATTTGAAGAGCTCCCCAGAAGGTCACATGGCTCCTCCTGGTAACAAGGGATTCTATCCTAATGTGCTTCTCCTGCCCCAAAGTGTGTGAGTAAGCAGGTTTCAAATTGTTCCACAGTACCATGCCTTACCCCATGGGGGCTTCTATCAATAAAATCTCATGCTTAATAAGAGTAGCACAGATATGCTATTAGTCGTGGTCCACTGGAAAAAGAGAATAATTTGCCTGCAATTTTTTTTTTACAAACAAGCAAAATGTGGTATATATCATGGCATACTACCTCTACTTTCAAAACGGCAAATTATAAGAACCTATCTATCTATAGTCTCAGGTTCTCTCTCTTCTCTTTCTGAGATATCTGGGTTTCCCTGAAGACATTGTTCTCCAATTCTTCTAAGAGGTCACTTCTTCCCAGCTTAACTCTAAGTCCAGGCTCCCCTTTCCTCCCACACCTGTTCCTGCCTGGGCAGCAAGCGTGAGGACGATGCCGTAGCCCCAGGTTGCTATTGCTAGGCCAGGCTGTGGGCTCCTCCACTCAGGGCCCTGGCGCTCCCTGTACTCGGCTTCACTCTCACTGCTTGGGCCTGCACACGGCTCCCTGTTTCCTGACCACTAGAGATAACTCTGTCTCTTGTGTTCACCTTCCAGACAGACAAATTGACTCTATGTTCTGTAACCTTGATTGAGGCCTGGTCCTTGTGTTCCTGATTCCTACCTGTTTTCCTACTCCAGAGGCCACCTGTGTGCTGGAATGACAATGCCACAACTAAGGAATGCCATAGCACAGAATGTCTTACGTTCTCCCAGCCTGTGACTATGACTAGGGCAGAATAAGGACAATGGATCCCACTACAAAAAGCATGAAGTGTGCAGCCAGACAGATCTGGAGCATATGATGTCGGACAATTAAGTTCGCGAACTCATCCTAGAAAAAGTACTACATACCTCATTGCTGAATATCACCACGGTCACCTTCCAAGTACTTCCCTTGGGAAGCTATGCACTGACGCCAGCACCTAGTCCACCCTTCAAAGCAATTTTGGAACTCTTTTTCTGGAATGGCCATCAGAGCTGTTGTAGTGTTACCCTTGATGTCCTGAATGTCATCAAAATGTCTTCCTTTCAATATTTCCTTTCTCTTTGGGTAAAGATAGAAGTCGTTGGGGGCCAGATCAGGTGAGTAGGGAGGATGTTCCAATACAGTTATTTGTGCCTTGTGAGCTGGTGCATTGTCGTGATGCAAGAGCCATGAATTGTTGGAGAAGAGTTTAGGTTGTCTGATTTTTTCATGCAGCCTTTTCAGCACTTCCAAATAGTAAACTTGGTTAACTGTTTGTCCAGTTGGTACAAATTCATAATGAATAATCCCTTTGATATAAAAAATTTAGCAACAGCATTGCAGTAAGTTCATGAACTTAATTGTCAGACCTCGTATGTAGCTCTATATGTCTATAGAGTAGTCCCCCTCTTATCTGTGGTTTCACTTTTCAAGGTTTCAGTTACCCACAGTCAACTGCAGTCAAAAAATATCAAACGAAAGATTCCAGAAATCATTCATAAGTTTTAAATTGTGTGCCTTTCTGGGCAGTGGGATGATGTAGTTGTTACTTCATCACATTGTGAAGGATTTTATAGAGTCCATTTGCACAAACACACATATACACAGAAGAGTCCCCCTTTTATCCTCTGGGGAAATGTTCCAAGACCTCCGGTGGATGCCTAAAACCACAGATAATACCAAATTCTACATATATACAGTTTTTTCCTGTACATACCTATGATAAAGTTTAATTCATAAATTAGGCACAGAAAGAGATTAACAACACTAACTAATAATAAAATGGAACAAGTATAACAATCTACTGTAATAGAGATTATGTGAATGTTGTCTCTCTCTCTCAAAATATCTTATTGTAGTGTATTCACATTTCTTGTGATGCTGTGAGATGATACAGTGCCGATGTGATGAGATAAAGTGAGGTGAATGACGTAGGCATTGTGACACGGTTTGGGGTACTGCAAGGGTTACTTGAAGGCAAGCACTGCAACAATCCATCTGATAACTGAGATGGCTACTAAGTGACTAAAGGGTGGGGCGCATGCAGCATGGGGACGCTGGACAAAGGGATGAGTCACATCCTGGGCCAAACAAAGCAGGACGGAGGCAGATTTCATCATACTACTCAGAACAGTGCACAGTTTAAAACATATGAATTGTTTATTTCTGGAATTTTCCATTTAATAGGTTTGGACTGTGGCTGACTATGGGTAATTGAAATAGTGGAAAGGGAATCTAGATGAGGGGGACTACAATATAGACATGTAGATATGCATATGTTCAGATCTGGGTCTGTCTGGCTGTAAACCTTATGCTCTTTTTAGCGAGACACATGGTTTTGACTCTGCCTTTAATTTCATCTTTCTCTGCTCACTCCCACCTACAAGTCTCTCTTTTCTAATTATTTTCACCCAGCGATAAATTAGGAAAGTAGTTGGATAAGTAAGGAAGGAAGAGTTGTTAACTTGGAGGCTTGAAATTTAGGTTTGAGCTGATGGGCAAGATGTAGCGGGGGAAGTTCTTGAATGAAGGAGTGATGAAATGAGAGAGATTTTAAGGATTATCATCTCATCAGTTAGGTATTGATCTAAAGAAAGGGAGAACAGCTAACTTTTGTCATAAGCTAGGCATGAAAATCTGTAAAGGCAAGAGAAATGACTGTGAGAATGGAAAGAAAAAATTCAACCTTTTGGTTGAATGTGAGAGACATGGAAAATATTTGGAAAGACTTTATGACAGAATTATTTTGAGACATGTGGGAAACCATTTCAATTTTATTGCGACACCGTTATCTGTCACATATCATTTTGAAGACTAAACTCTGACTACTCTTTGAAAACTTAACTCATGCTATGATTCCCCAAATAGTATCACATTTTAAACTCTCCAGGTAATGAATTTAAGAGACGAGGGAAACATTGATAAAATTAGTAGTAAAAACTGGTTTGAAGGAATGCTCCCTTGGGGAGTAAAATAGTGTTTTGAGTTTTCCACATGCTAGGTTCCATGTATTGGTATATTTCATTCACTTGAAGTGTGATGCAGATGCAAAAAAGGCATGAGACGTATAGATTTTGAGTGAATGCAAACATCCAGATTTACCTAATCTTCCCTGAAGAAAAGATTTGGAAACCGAATTTTCAGGTCAGCCTCAGTCAGGTGATACAAAGATGAAGAGAAGCCAGTAATTGAGAAAGAGGCAGAGAGTAATCAGAAAAAGGCAGCGAAGTGGAAAGAAGATTGGATTTTGAGTGACTCCTGATTCGGCCACTTCCTAACTGTTGACTTTGGGCAGCTCTCTTAGGCTAACAATGGGGAATTTTCTCCTCAGCACAAGGGCGTTGGACATGGTGAACTCTATGTTCTTTCAGAGCATGAAGAATTGACATTCCCAACTAGAAAGTGTGAGAGAGTTTCAAGGATGAAATGTTGGTGAAAAAGGGTCAAATACAGTGCCATTCCACTCCTCCCTTCCTCGACCCCTGCCTTGGTCACCGCATGTCAAAATTCTAGCATCACCAAAATAACAATGATGAGCACGTCAGTACAAGAAACTGCATAATAAATGACATTGGACACTTCAACAGAATTTAATGAAAGAATTTAATGAAAGAATTTTATGGTATGATAAATTTTGCTTCTGTCATTTCCTTCCCACATGCGTAAGTCACAGATTGGCAGATATCATACTCCAAATGCAAAAACAAATAGGGAAACCATGTTTTCTACACACAGGGTACTGTCCACTTAGAGATGTAGCAGGTCATCAATGTGAGGTGTTTTGATACAATATAGTAACCTTCAAGACTTAAAATAATACCTTTTGATTACAGAGGATTTTGTTTTCATATGAATGGATTTGATTTTGTTGGGCTATCTCTATTTGCAGGAGTTTTCCAGATCATTGTTCCTTAGGTTTTTTTCCCTTTTTCAAAATGAAGTTCAAGGGCCTAATGTGTAAACATGATATTGAATCTCCCTACTGCCAAACCCTAGGGCTCTAACAAACTAATCCAATTCCATCACCAAAGGAAAGGCATTCAAACCTAACTAGCATTAGTGTTGGATGGAAAAATGAAATTGTTCTCAGCTGAATGAAAAAAAAATCTTGTTAGCAATGAATTTAATAATGTATTCATAAAGTTCTTATGAGACATTTTATTCTTAATCTTTTATGGAAGGATAATTTTTCAATTTAATTTGTTTTTTTTTGTTGAGGAAGAGAAATTTCACTTCAGTTTCTCTGGTAAAAAGGGTTTTGCTAATTAAAACAAATGTTTCCCTCAAATTTATAGATATTAAAAGATTTTATTTATTTTTTAGGAGAGAAGACTCTTACTTTTGAGATAGTAAAAATTAAACTTAACAAATCCCTCTTTAAGAGAGATTTAAATTTTTTTTTTTAAAATTGGGGAAAGGGAACAGGATTTTTTTTTTTTTTTTTTTTTTTTTTTTTTTTTTAATTGGGGAACAGTGTGTACTTCCAGGACTTTTTTTTTTTTCCAAGTCAAGTTGTTGTCCTTTCAATCTCAGTTGTGGAGGGCGCAGCTCAGCTCCAGGTCCAGCCTCTGTTACCAACTGCAGGGGGCGCAGCCCACCATCCCTTGCGGGAGTCGAACCGGCAACTTTTTTGTGGTTGAGAGGATGCTCTCCAACCAACTGAGCCATCCGGGAGCTCAGCGGCAGCTCAGCTCAAGGTGTCATGTTCAATGAGATTTAAAATTTTAAAATAAAAGTCCTTATTTAAAAAGTGTAACCACTGGTACTTAAATCTTTATGAAAATATTACTTGTTAGGGTTATGATTATGTTTTGGGACCAGAGATTCAAATCCTGGCCCCATAACTTTCAAGTTGGGTGACATTGGGAAAATTACTTAAATTCTCACAGCCTCGTTTTCTTTATATATAAAATAAAGACAATGATATCATCTATCTCGTGAGCTTGTTTTAATAATTAAGTGAGAGAAACCATGTATGCAATTGGCACATAAAAAGTACTACAGCTCTAGTGTTACTTTCATGACTATTACTGTTATTTTTTTAAGTAAGCACAAAATTAATTAGGAAAATTATAAAATGCAGAAAATGAAAGCTCAAAATAATTTCTCCAAGCTAAACTGGACACAATAGATCTCCCCCACCCCCCGGTTAAATACCTGGAAATGTCACAAATGAATAAATGTTTCACATTTAGATATCATATCTGTCATTATACTTTTGTAAATTTCTAAAAAGAATTCCAAAAGATGCTATCATATATCTGGTGAAGAGAGAGCAAGGGTAGTTGCATGATTGGTTAAAAAATGTTTTAGTAAGAAAAATATTTAAGAACATTTACCTGTTCTTCTGTTTATTTATATATCTATTTATGTCTAGCCTCATTCTAAAAATAATGTGAGGTGGTAAATAGAAGATTAAAATTTGGCCAGTTAATAACTTATGGAAATAGAAATATGATGTTGTACCAAAAAAGGATGGGATCGGGAAAATATATTAGAAATACAAATATGAAGAGTTTTAATTCGCTTAGGATAACATGTGTTGAATTACTCTATGGAAAAATAAAACTTAACAAAAATTGAAAAAGTATCTTAATAACATTCTTTTAGCTTTGCCGCTGTGAGGCTTAATTTGGAACAAAACACAATTTTCCTGAGAGCCAAAGAAATTCAGTATTGTATCAAAATACCTCCTATTAATTATACAACAACAAAGACCCTCAGATAAGTGAGCTATCAATGGGACAAATATTTGTGAAAGACAGGTTTCCTTTACCAAATGACTAAAAACAGATCCATCAAGGACAACTGCATTGCATACATATCGAACATTCATGTCATCTTCAACTGTGACCAGAGAATACTATTTTTAAAAAACAAACTACAAGAATTAATGATCTTATTTGCCCTAAAAATGCTTGTACTATTCTTGGCATATCCATGTAATGTATGTGGTTTTGTGGATGACACTGTCAAGATGAAAAAAGGCATAATCTGTTCCAGACTCGTTGGAAACAACAACAAAATAGCAACAAACAGTTACAAAAGTGTGGCAAGCGCTACAAACAATTACAAAAGCAGGTAGAATGCTGCCACACGGATTCCCTCTCTCTCTCTTCCTCTCTCTCTCTCTCTCTCTCTTTCACTCACACACACACAAACAAAAGTGCATATAATATGTACAAATAAATTGTATTGGTTCTGAATTTGACTTCATTTGTGAATTGGAAAGTAAGGCAGTAGGATTTCACCTTGAAATACTTTCAGCCAATTGCCGTCCTACACATAACAGATAATATTAGCATAATCTGTGAGGACCATCTTTTAAAATACGCAGCTGAGCAATTAATTCTTCACGGGGTGACTTTTCTTCCTGATAATATTCCTAAGATTTTCTGGGTGGAGTGCAGAGAGCAGATTTCTCCACTTTAGTTGAAAACATTGTTATTGGACCTAGTTTGTTACTTCTCATCACTAAGCTAGTGTGTGGTTGGGAAACTAAAACCAATTAAAAAGTTTATTAATTACTATAATATACAAAGCATTATTAAAATCATTTTGACACTGTCCTAAACCTTCAGTCTAAGTCACTGTTTTACCAAACTGTGTTCCATGGTCAAGTCAATTTGGTAAACATTCCATATAACTTACCTCCCCACCCTTAAAGTTGCACAAAGTGCATTAGAATATTAAATGCTTGTCTAAGTATTTATTTTTTATTTTTCATTTATTTTTATGACAGCTATTCTTTTTTAAACTTTTATTTAAAGTGTGTTTTTCCAAGGTTTATTTTAAATGTGTTTTTCCAGCACCCATCAGCTCCAAGTCAAGTAGTTGTTTCAATCTAGTTGTGGAGAGTGCAGCTCACAGTGGCCCATGTGGGGATCAAACCGGCAACCTTGTTGTTAAGAGCACCGCGCTCTAACCAACTGAGCTAACCAGCCGCCCTACGTATTTATTTTAAAAACATGTTTAACTTGGGGTTTCCCAAGCTTAATGAAGAAACAGCTTTCAAAAACAGCTATTAATATGTTATTAGATCCTGGACTTGTGTGCTCTTGCCCAAGAAAAATGGTACGAAAATATGTTGTGCCTCTCTCCAAAGTCAAATATAAATGACCTTTGGAAAACATGCCATTTTATATGATGGGTACCCCTCCCTTCATGGTTTCGATTAATCAAATAGAAAGAAGCATAGTCCAGTATATCAGTACTGCAGCTTGAGATCAGTGAGCAGGCCTTTTGGTGACCAGCAGGCTGGTAGAACCTGTAAACACAAGTTCTTTGACTGATTCTGCAAAGCGGGAATGTCTTCCCTTATTCTCTGCCTATGCAGGTGATTTGCTTTGCTTGGTCCTGAGGGAATAATTTACTGTTCAAATCAGGACAGTTTGGAGAGCCAGAGGGGCAGTGTTCCTAGTTGCACAGGCCCAGGAACCCTACGGAAAGTGTGGTTACACTCTCTGTGTCTATGTGCAAGCTACACAGAGGACGACTGAGAGGACCATCGCTTTCCAGGACCCCTCAACAATTAATGTACAAAATGTGCTTGTCATAGGGAATATAGTAATAATATCATAATTAATATGTATGGTATCAGATGGGTAGTAGATTTCTCAGGGTGATTACTTTGTAAAGTATAAAAACATCTAATCACTCTGTTGTACACCTGAAACTAACACATTGTATGCCAACTGTAATTGGAAAATAAAATAATTGAAAAAGTGTACTTGTTATTTAGTTCCAAAAAAATTATTAATGAAAGAAAAATCAAAGAATAAACTATGAAAAGAGCACTTACAATCTTATGCCTCTTCTGAGTTCACTAGTCTACAGTTTCCACAGAAAATCTTTGATATAGCGACAACGACTTTAGATTAAGAATATGAAGGGGGCATGAAAACGGGGAGATGAAACGATGAGCAAGTAATGCAATACTAAAATAGAGGTTTTTGGAGCTAATTTTAAAATGGAAAAGATAGCCTAGAAACAAAGTTCCCAAGAGTTCCCAGGTTAAAGGATGACTCAGGTTTTCTATGTGTCGCATCGTGATATGGTGGAGAGAGTGCAAGCTGAGAAAGGCAGGAGTGAGGCTGCAATCCTACAGGTTGTGCAGCTTTAACCAAGTCATATCTGCAACATAAAGCATGACACGGTACCGCAGAGGTGTTGTAAGGCTCGAATGAGGCAAGGTATGTGGAGATGCTTTGAGAATCACAAGGATATGCCATCAATAGCTCTCCTTTTACCCAGTATTTTCACCTAAGCAACTACACAACAACCTCTGAGGATTCCCAACTTGCCCTTCTAGATTGTCTGCGTTTATGAGACAAGCAAGAAAATCAAGAGAAAGTCTCTGACCAAGTTGCACATTTCTGCTTGTGGTTACCACCGGAGAGAGACTTTTAAAAAGTTTTCTGTACCTAGTGCCTTGAAAGCAAGCTCTCACAGGGAAGCAAAACAAAGAGATGGGTTCCCTGGGCAGATACTAAACTGACAGATGTGTACAGAACATCCAGAGTCCAGGTAGCTGACTCCACGTTGCCATACCAGAGGATGGTTCCATTCAGAGGGCTAGCGTGGTCCCGTTATAAGACACTTTCACTCCCCACGACTTTCATAGGTGCTTCCCTTGCCCAAACTTTATTGCTTGTTGCGCATAGTAAACCAAGGATTATCTTTAATGACTTTGCCTTAAATAGCTTGATAAACAACATCATCAACAGCTTAAAAAAGAAGCAAACAGAATTTAACAGATGAGTTGAAATCAACTGTTTCTAAACACGTTTGGCCTTCTCTGTAACGTGTGCCTAATGGATGGCCCCTCTTGCACTCCACCACTTCCTTGATCTCCTTCCCACCCACCTCTCCTCACCAAGATAAAGAAGCATTGCATTAACTCCGTTTAGTCTATCCTTTCCCACTTAACGTTTGTGATTTTCCAGAGCCTGGCAGATATTCTCTATTTTGTATTTTTCATCTTCCTGTTTGATTTGCATTTCTATACAAGATGAGAGTGAGAGCGATGAGTGAGGATAAAGGGTTATTTCCTTTCACTTCTTTTTATGACTCTTGAAGGAAGCAAGAAGCAGCATATAGGGGGTCAGTGTAGAAACAAAAATAAATAATACAAAACTGTTGTTTTGGTTTGATGATGCTGGAAAATACTATGATTTCCAAAGTGTAATATGTGTCTTTTCAAAAATGTCGATGTTACCAACTCTGAAAGTTTTGTATGATAGGCTATTTGCAATCATTGCATGCAAGGACATGGGGCTAGTCCTGCAAAATGTTGGTGAAATCTCTTCTTTGCCTCAGTTTTAGTTTTCTACCAGCCTCTGGTGCTATTGTCCCTGTTTCCCCACAAAGAATGATTGTTTCTTTAAGTTCTTAGGATTATGTATATATTAAAAGAAGACCAATGCAAGGAAAACTCAAAGTTATTAAATTCTAATGATCGAATGTGAGATGATGTGGAATTGGGATTTTAAAAAACTGGACTACTTCAAATCACACCGCGTCACACAGGTAAACACTTATTCTGCCTACACATAGGTTGATGCTTCAGGTTCCACAAGAGAACATATATCATGACAGATTTATGTTTAGGTGTCTATATTATCTAACTCTGGGAAATGTACCAGGCCCCAAGCTTAGGGTTAGAGATTTAAAACGAATGAGACACAGTCGCTGTCCTTCTTGGATCAAAACTGAATTAAATAGTAACATAGAACTATAAAGATGTGCTAAATGATTGCCATAGAAATTGTATTCTGGAGAGGAGTAGGCAGCAAACATTTAGTGAAGGTCCAGCTTGTTCTAGATGCTACACTATGTCATCTCTCAAAACACCAAAAAAACATAATGGAGGCGTGATATATATGCACAACCTTTATTTCCCATTTTCAGATAAGATATTTGAGACTCAAGGAGCTTCAATTATTCGATTCAAATTTTACAGCACAGTCATGAATGACGGAGGTTCAATTAAAAAAATCCATAGTTCTTTTTTTCCCAAGAACTATGGATTTTCTTAATTGAACCTCCGTCATTCATGACTGTGTATTACCATATGACCCAGCAATCCCTCTCCTGGGTGTCTACCCCCAAAATCTGAAAACATTTATCTGTAAAGATATATGTGCTCTGATGTTCATTGCTGCTTTATTTACCGTGGCCAAGACACGGAAACAAGCAAAGTGTTCTTTGATAGATGATTGGATAAAGAAGATACGGTATATATACACAATGGAATGCAATTCTGCCGTAAGAAAAGATGAAATAGTGCCATTTGCGACAACATGGATGGATCTCGAAATTATTATGCTAAGCAAAATAACTCAGACAGAAAAAGTCAAGAACCATGTGATTTCACTGATATGTGGTATATAAAACTGAAAACAACAAAGGAACAAGACAAACAAATGAAGAACTAAAAACTCATAGATACAGACAATAGTTTAGTGGTTACCAGAGGGTAAGGGGGTGGGGAGTGGTAGGTGAGGGTAAGGGGGATCAAATATATGGCAATGGAAGGAGAACTGACTCCGGGTGGTGAACACAAAACATGATATATAGATGATGTATTATAGAATTGTACACTTGAAACCTATGTAACTTTACTAACAATTGTCATCCCAATAAACTTTAATGGAAAAAACAAAAAAGAAAATGTTTGAAGAAAATAAAAATACTAATTACTGTCTTCAACATCTTTAATCTGGTTCCAGACATCAAAATGTTCTCCATGGAAATGCTAAAGTGACTGCATTTATAGTCAATAACCATGATTAATTGTTGTGGCAGAAAAATGAAACATTCTTTAAAAATTCAAATTCAAAATTCTAATCCATATTTCCACAATACTTGACTAATTAAAAAAAATTCTGTAAGGATTTACTTGTGGTCCCTTTGCATAACAAATATAATATTGAATGTGGTAATACTGAAAGCAATTTCATAAATAACAGCTGTTTGAATGTCTGAATATTTAGTTTTGTATCAAACTATTAATCTGTTCAGTAAAATAAAATCTAGCTTTCTACCTTGATAAATAGGGCTTACTATAACAAAATAAACTATACGTGTGAAATTACTTTAATAATGTGATTGAAATTTGGCAAAATATCAAAGATGACTTTTTTTCTTGTGCTTGCCTAAATATTCTGTTGATGGGCTCATGATATTTAGATGAGCGATCAAATGAAAATACACATAAATCATTATAAACTTAACCCATATGATTTATTTTTTCTTTGAGCAAAATCACTATTTATGTTATTTCTGCACAAATTATGAAATTTCCTTATGTAAGAATCTATTACATTCAGGCTTCAGAGAGGAAAGGTTTTTTTCTTAATTGACTAAATTTGACATGTAATATTGTGCAAGTTTAAGGTATATATCATTTTACTCTGATACATTTATATATTGTAATTTAATTGCCGATGTAGTGATATGTATCACATTACATAATTATAGTACAATATAATTGTCTATATTCATTATACCGTGCATTAGATCTCTATAGTTTATTTACTACTCATTACAAGTTTATATCCTTAAACGACATTACTCTCATTCCCTCCTCCCACAGCCACTGCTAAACAGCATTTTATTCTTTGTTTTTTGCAGGTTTAACTTTTTTAGATTCCACATGTAAGTGATATCATACAGTACGTGTCTTTCTCTGTCTGGTTTATCTAGCTTAGTATAATGTGCTCTAGGTCCATCTACGTTGTCACAAATGGAAGAATAGCCTCCTTTTTCATGGCTGACTGTGTGTATGTACTACATCTTTTTTACCCATTCATTTGTTGTCCCAATAAATGCATTTGGGTGTTTGGGTTGTTTCCTTATCTTGGCTATGGTGAATAATGCTGAAATAAACATAGGAGTGTACATATTTGTCAAAAATCCTTTCATTTCCTTTGCGTGTAGACCCAGAAGTGAAATTGCCAGATTGTATGGTAGATCTATTTTTAATTTTTTGAGGAACTTCCATATTGTTTTCCATAGAGGTTGGACCAATTTACATTCCCACCAACAACATATAAAAGTTCCCTTTTCACTGCCTCCAGAGAGGAAAAGTTTGGCAAGCTAATTAGTTTGTCCTTTTCTTACCTAAAAGTTTCCACCTCTCAAATCTTCCCCATCCTACAAATCAGGGTTTATCGCTGATGCTATCAGAAACCCAACACAGAAAACGTCGTGGCATTTGGACACAGCCGCCTTTTGTTCAGTAGTAGAGGGCAAGAGATACAGGGATATGTTAGTCACATAAGCGGATGGGCAGGGTTACAAGCAGTGCTGGAGCCGGCTCGTATGGGCCAAAGAGCATTCATTGGCGGCATCCGTCCCACTGCTGAGGTCCGTGACATCACATTAGGAGCCTAAATTCCACCGTGGGTGGGAGTATTTACACCTCAGACATGAGCACACGCTGCAGATCAGGTTCCCCTGGCCTGTGAGTAAGTAGGGCGTTAACCATAGACACAGCCCTTCACAGGTTGCTCTGAGAGTTGGTTCGTGAGTGACAGAGGTGTGCATGTGCCCTTTAATAAATTTATTTTGTGCCTCAGTTTATGACATTCAGAGCTCTGTGAAACACCCTTGCTTCTCTTGCCAGGATCGAAGGGCAGCACTGCAGAACATTAGATTGTTCTTCTCTCGGAAACTGTCATTCTCTGAAATTCTCTAAACCAAAAACTAATTTTAGAGAGACCATGATTTTTTCCTTCCAAAGAAGACTATATATGTTACATGTTTGATACTCATCCTATAACTAAATCAAATTATAAGGTTACATGTTGGGCGCCACATGGTGAAATAAATCTCTTTTCTTAGTCTAAATTGACATCAAGTTCTTAATCTGTTTCCTTTTTTTTATCGTTGCTAGAGCCGATTTTAAGTAACTGAGCATTGATCTAAATAGGGAAATGAAATGTCACTGGATAAAAAGACCCGAGGAAGATTGTGTGTCACCAAAAGGGCATTGTTTAACTCTTAGAAAGACCGTCAATTAATAAACAGTAATATATCAATAAAAAGATGGAACATAGTAGAAAAAGTAGGACTGGTCAGAGTAATTGTGTTAAATTACACTAATGTAGTACATAAAAAAAAAATGAAAAAGTTTACCATGTAATTTTTGTTCTAGATAATATAAAAAAGGCAAAATAGCTAGGGTTGCCAGGAATTCAACATGGTAATTAAGAAACTGATATATGAAGCAGAAAAGGAATTTATGTAACGACTCAACAGAAAGCAAATCTTCCAATACAGAATTATTTCCATCTTGTTCTTTATATGATAAGTATACTTAGACCAGAGCCCTGTCAACTCTTATAACACACTCCGCTTTTCATCCATGTCCCTCCAAGGCAAATAGATTAGTAACTCATTCTTGAGCTTTATGAAAATACTATTGTAAAATTATCCTGACATATGTTGACTATGAAAGCCAGGTACTGTCTCTTTTTCCTCGTAGAATGAATTCAACTCAGTTGATTGAATATGTTTAATATATTGTGGGGTTTACATTTATAAATTAATTTAGTTCAAAATGCTTTTCCATGCCTATTTTTGTTTATGTAAATAAGCTTGGATAAAATTATGTTTTATGTTTAAAAATTGGATAAAAAGCGAGTGTTTTCTCAATTTTGAGTTGGGGATTTGTTTTCATAGTTGAGCAGGGCACCTTATGAGGAAGGCAGCTGCTAAGAAATACAACAAAATATGCATTTGTTCTTTGGTTTCCAGGATAGGAGAAAGCAAGAAGCTATTTAGCTATAAATTTAATAATGTCTATTTGCCCAAGCTTTTGTCTACCATGGCAGCCACGTTTGCTGTAAATTACTTGGGTTAATGATGGGGACTCTGGGAAGATGTTGCCATGGGCTGCGCAGCACTGAGTTCCAATCAGAGCTCCGCATATGGCATCTCTTCCACTCACTGGAACTCACTTGTTTGCCTCCTTTGTCTGTTGTACAGCAGTGCCCTGTGGCTTAGTGTAAATATCCACCTGAGACTGGAGAGGACCACTGTGCAGGTTTTATGTCTGCTGAGCTTTTCCAAAAGGGAGGACAGAGCAGTAGAAGGGACCAGGGTGCCATGTGAAATGAGCAAAGATTTACAAAATCTCATTGCAAGCTTTTCCTGGCCCTAATTTTATTATAGGGCTGAGATAGAGAAAGGGCAAGGTACAGCTTCCTTAATTGGAATAAAAAAGAAGGAGGTAGTAGAGTGAAGGTATAGGGACAATGGATGGGGAAAAAAATCCCTGCAAAAACAGAACTTAAAAATCATGTTTTATAGTCATGACCTGTAGAAGTATCATTTAAAATTACAGAAAATTCTTTAGACATTTAGACCTTATTAGAACTACAAAAAAAAAAAAAAATCGGTGGTCAAGCTCGCACAACATGACTTAGGTATCCAATTTCCCACATATTTGTCAGAAATAAAATAAGAAAATGTGTCTGTTGTGATCACACTATTTATTGATTTAATCTCTTGACATGTTCCAGACAAGAGAGGGCTGGAGAATCTCTTCCGTAGGCCCAGGTCTTTCGTTGTTGTTTGGACTGGTTGTATTGAAGGCACTCCTCAGATGGCCTCCGAGGCCCTCATTCCCCAGCTGCTGGGAGCATTGGGTGTTGATGGCCACCACCTAGATCATTGTGTGGGAGTTGCCCCAGGCCAATGAGAGCCACCTCACCTAATGCCTCCCTCCAATTCTGCCCCCCACCACGCTACAACTCAAGGAGACTCCTCAAGGAGCCCCTACCGAGTGAAGATAAGGCCCAACCTCTTTGCCTCCATGAGACAACGCTGTAGGACCATCCCAGCTCCAGAGCTCCCTGTGGATTTGGCTGAGGGCTCCTTTGCTGAGATTGTATCACGTTTTATCTCCCCTCTCTGTCCTGTCCTGATTCCTTTACTACTGCCCCAACAGATGGTGATCTCAGTAAACCACCCACACCTGCATGTCTGTCTCAGAGTCTGCCTTCTTTGCAGTGTTGCTGATGAAAACTTGGTCTTAGACAGTCTGATGCATTCTTGTTCATCGGGGCTGCCTCATAGGTCTCGTCACCTGCACGACTGCAATGGGGCTCAATCCTTGAGCTCCTAACATTAGAGCTTTTTTAAAAAAAAATGCACACTCATTACCCTCAAAATGTGCCTTTTAATATTACAGGGGCTCCATCACACGCTGTGGCAAAACTAGCTATTCTCCAAAATGAAGGCATATGTGTTAAACTGTGCTTACTCAACCTTTATAGTAAATTTTACTTTGGGGCCCTTGGTTTCCTTTCTTACCAGCAAACCGTAGTTAAGACTAAGAGAATCCATTGTGGGGGAGGGTCTAATATTATGGAACCACCAAACAACAGGTATTCCAGGTCTTAATCTTTTTCTTCTGGAATATTCCTTGGGTATTACTAAGATTAGCCCATTCTCCTTGCCCATTACCACGGCTGTAAATCCAAAAGTATTAGAAGAGGTGGTCTCTATTAGTCCACAGATTATCCTTATACAATCTATTCAAATGTAGCTAACAAGGAATATTTAAGAGCTGGTGAAGAAACAAAGAAAATCTGCTCCAAGGTAAGTTTTGTATCCACATAAGTAAAGAAGAAACTTGTAGCATCTCCCACAAAAAATAAAATAAAATAAATAAAAATAGTATATAGCCTCTCCTTTCCAGTAGCATTTACTACTATACAGGCAAAAGGCTAAATAAAAGTAGTATCAATGACACAATGAATGATTAATCATGGAAACTGCTCCAATGATCATCCTTTATTAATTAGAAACTTAATTTTTTTTTTTTTGCTTAACAGCTTTAATGAGATGCTTATGAATTTTTTATTTGGAAATAATACACATTCTAAGATATATTCTTTTTTTTCCTGAGTCTAGTCCTCTATCTAAATGGTTAAGTCATCAGATTTTATGATTCTGGAGTGTTCATCTATCTCCCCCCATATCTCGTCCTTCATTTCTTAAACCACTTCAAATCTCCCTGGGCTTTGCCTTTATCAGCTTGCTTTACACAGTTGTCTCCTTAGCTCATACAAGCCATTGGACTTAAGTACAAGATTTCTTATTTTCTCTTATACATCCTAAGATTTTAATGTAAAACCTCTACTCTTCTACCATAAAATGTATCATTTTCAAAACTTTGGTTTTCTCTTTTTGGAATTGCTATCAGTCGAAGTAACTTGCAATTTTAGCAATTTGCATATACTGAAACAACTACTGTGAATGTCAAATGATGTAAAGAAGTAAATTAATATACAAGAGTATTTCACAGAAAAGGGGTTTTTAAACACACACAGGCTCTTCCTCTCCTGTCCCCACATATTGTTAATTTTTTGTAAAATGCTCTTTCCTATTTTGTCCACATGGAAAAATAAAAATCTCACTTATATATGACTACTTTTTTAAAGCTTCCCTCACATGCTTCTATTTCCCTGACTTTATTTACGAATTATCTCCGCCTTGTGTGGATGTCATCATGATGGAAACTATCTCTTGTATAATAATAATTATTACTATTTTACTTTTTCATTTTTACTTGTCTTTCCTCCTAGTAGGCTTTGGGGTTCTTGAAATAAAAATCTACCAGTCATCTTTGAATTTCCAGTGTAGCCTACTGCAGAGTATAGATAAGATGATTAGTGAATGTTGGTGAAATAAGTACAGGTGTATCTAATTAAGATGGTGAATGAGACTATTTTCTGCTATATGGTGATTTCCAAGGTGGGTTAAGCTTTTTGATTACAAAAGGTACATAAATAGGAAGAAATCACTACGAAAGAGGTGATAATAAATATTCTTATTTTAAAAACACCACTCAGAAGATACTGGATCCAAGATGGTGGAGTAAATAAACTCTGTCCCTGCCTCCTCCCTTGAACACATTACAACTAAAACTACAACTAAATTATAGAACAATCAACCTTAAGAACCATCTAAATTCTAGCTGAACAGAAGTTCTATAACTGAAAATATACAGAAGCCATGCTGAGACTGGGAAGGAGGGGCAGAGATGGAAACGGGCCGGCCCCAAACCTGTGTGTGGTGGTTGAGAATTGGGAGTGATAAATTGGCTGTGGAGGGTCCCCCCAGAGGAGCAAGGGACCCCGGCCTCACACCAGGCTCCCCAGAGTACCAATGCCAGAAAAAAGAAGCCCCACCACATCTGGCTGTGAAAAACAGTGGGGATTCTGACCATCTGGGTGGGATGGAGGAGACCCAGACATCCTCTTAAAGGGCCTGCACACAGTCTCACTCTCTAGCAGACACTAACCCTGGGCTCCAGCGGAGGGATGGTGACTCAGGGAATATCAGAGACATATGGTGGGCAGACTGAGGTGTGTGGCTCTGAAAGAAGGGCTGGAGGACAGTCGTCATTTTCCCTGTGCAGGTCTTTCTCCTCCCGTGCAGCCATCTTTTCTGTGTTGAGCCCACCCCCACATGGCTAAATTTATATCTGATTGGTCTGGTGAGCTCCCCACTCCTCCCTGCTGACTCACTGAAACCCCCCCTACCTAACTCCCATAACACCTGAAGTATTTTCTAGGGAGCAGCCAGCTCCACCCACATTGCACTCTACCTTGGAAAAGTATCTGAATCCATTGGCCCCAGGCAGATGGCAACTGGCATTGGTGTGCTCTGAGAATTTCGCTGAGTAGCTCCAGGCTCAGCACTGGCACCAAACCAGAATCCATTATACATTAACCTGGTGGCCACAACTCTTGCCACTCTGTTGACTCCCTGAGACTCTGCCTCACACAACTCGCATACTGCATAAGGCTCTTATCAGCAGCTGAAACTTATGGAAGCTGGCAGGTGGCAGCAAGCCTCAGGGTGTCCTGGCTTTTTGTGGAGCTAACCCAGGCCTGGTACTGGTGGCAGCCATCTCTGGTTGCAGTCTGGCCTCTCCCACATGCCTCCAAGTATAGCACAGGCAGCGACCAACCAAATATTGCTTTGTAGCTCCTACCAAGTAGACCCTGGCTGGTCACAGGCAGTGGGTGACCAGGGTATGCACTGGAGCTCCTACCAACATACTTGGAAGTTGGCTTCAGACGACAGCAAAGCACCACCCAATTAGCCCCACAAGTGGCACACTCAAAGGGCTGTCTCGACAGGCACCAGAGCCCACTGGGGCAAATTCCACTCAGTGGGCTAGTCAGCATGAGGGTCAATCCCACCCACTGATGTGTCAATAGCAATCAAGGCTCAACTATAACAGGAGGGCATACACAGCCCACACAAGGGACACTCCTGGAGCACCCAGCACAAGTAACCAGGGCGACTGTGCCACTGTGTTTCTCAGGGCCACTATTACATAAGGCCACCCGGGCAAGACTATGAGATCTCCTGAATACATAAAAAGAAACACAGAGAGGCAGCCAAAATAAGGAAATAAAGAAATGCATCTCATATGAAGAAGAGAAGAAAACTCCAGAAAAAGAACTAAATGAAATGGAGAAAAGAAACCTACCAGATACAGAGTTATTTTCCAGTTAGTTCTTATTTTGGGGGAAACACGGTAATAATAGCCACACAAAGATGCCCATATCCTAATCCACAGAATCTGAATACTAGTATGTCAGCTTACATGGCAAAAGAAGGTTTGCAGATGGAATTAAAATTATGGAACTTAAGATATGGAGATTATTGGGTAGATCCAATGTAATTACATGGGCCTTTACAAGTACAAGAGGAGGGCAGAACAGGAAGTCAGAGAGAAGAGAAAGAAGAAGAGGAAGGAGACATTTGAAGCCCATGAAAGACACCATTGCTGGCTTTGAAGATAGAGGGGAAAAGCCATGAACCAAGGTATGTGGTCAGCCTCTGGAAGATGGAAAAGGCAAGATTTTCCCCTGAAGCCAACAGAGGAAATACAGCTATGCTGACATCTCGATTTTGGACTTGTGACACTTGAAGCAAAGAAATCAACTAAACCTATAAACTTCCGACCATGAAGTTTGCAGCAATTTGTCACTGTAGCAATCAGAAAACACATTCTTCTTCTCCAGTTCCTTTATCTTCTTCATTTCCACAATCTTATTATATCATCATCACCTCATCATCATCATCATCATCACCATCACACCATCATCATCACCATCATCACATCATCACCATCATCACCAGCAGCATCACCATCGCACCAGCAGCACCATCCATCATCACCATCCACCGCAGCACCATCATCAAGCACCAGCAGCACCAGCAGCATCAACACGCATCATCACCATCACACCATCAGCACCAGCAGCACCATCAAGCAGCACCAGCAGACCATCCCACCAGCATCATCACCATCACCAGCATCCCATCATCACCAGCAGCAGCACATCACCAGCATCATCAACCAGCAGCCAGCAGCAGCACCATCAGCACCATCAGCACCACCATCATCACCATTCAGCACCAGCCGCACCATCATCATCACCATCAGCATCAGCATCACCATCATCATCACCATCATCACCATCATCACCATCACCATCATCACCATCACCATCATCATCATCATCACCATCATCATCACCATCATCACCATCATCACCATCACCATCATCACCACCATCATCATCACCATCATCACCATCATCACCACCATCATCACCATCATCACCATCATCACCCATCATCATCACCATCATCACCATCATCACCATCATCATAATCATTACCAGCATTGCTCCCTTTTATTGAGTGTCTATTAAATAGGAGGCACTGAACTTAATGTTTCATATCCATTACTTCTGATCTTTACAACAACCCTACCAGCTAGATATTATTAACGCGTCTTGACAAATGAAGTGATCGAATCCTGGATAGTTAAGCGATTTGTCATAGACTCCAAAGGTAAGAAATACAGGATCCTAGACAGCTATCTGTGGATGAAAAATTATTCCAACTTTGTAGGTAGGCAAAAGTTATAATGCTGTATTGTTTATTTAAAATATATATATATATATATTTATGAGGGATCTAATAAGACAAAAAATCTTTTGAATTGATAAACTCTGATTTATAGGCATGTAATTATCAGCAGGGTTTAGTAGGAGAGAAAAATGAAATATGTATGTATAAACAAGAAATTTAAAATTGTCATGTATTTTATTCTTGCTTTTTGGATTTTTTTTTTTTTTTTTTTTTTTTTTTTTAGTTTTAAGATAACGGCATGACAGCTGAGTCTTCTTATAGTATGTGCATATATATAAGAAACCCCGCATGTGTGGAAATTACACACTCACCCATGTGCCTGAAGTCAGTGTATAGCTCATTTTTGTGTTACTTAAATCAGGCAATCCTAGGGGATCACCCAACCTTTAAAGAAAGTATTCCTTCAAATTGATTGCTGAAAAAACTATGTGAAAAAACCAAAAACAGTCAGATGCAACTCACAGTTCTTTGGGCAGAGTTATCTGAGCTGAATTAAAATTTGATGCAATGTTGGAGGTTTTAAGAAGATGTTTCATGGGGGGAAATTGGAAGGAAATGTCATTGAGTACATGAAGCTAAGTTTGGGGTCAACGTTGACTTGAGAAATATTTTAATTTTTAATTTTGGAAAATGTTGAATTTTTCAGGCGTAAACTCAGTGTAAGGCCCCTATAGAAAGTTGATTTTAAAAGTATTTCTGAGTTTCCAATTCCGTATCTTTTTCCCCCATCCATTTTGTATGCTATACATACAAAATACACTGCTATAGTTTGGAATAAATAAAATATTTTGGAGTTAAAAAAAGAAATTAAAAAAATATTTAGCTATAGCTATCCAAATGAATGTGGTATTTTGAGTAATCATATTCCACGAGAGTATGCAATGTAGTAAACATTCCATCTATAAGCCTAGAGATTATTAAAATCATCTTACGTGATTTTGCAAGAAGCTTTTGTGACTTAGATAAGATTTTCTAATCTCTTCATTAACTGATCTAGAATTAAGTTCAAATTGGCTAAGCACTGCTATGTGTTTACATCATCTGAATTAATTGGCTGAAAATATGTATGCCAGTCTCAGAGTGTTGAAATGATTAAAAATATGCAGGGAATAGATGCTTACCAAATACTGTTTGCTGATGTTTCTGAATCTGTAGGTTGCAGGAAAGCCTGGAGACTGACTATGTGTCTGTGTTACTACATTATGGTACCGGGAGTGAGGTGTCAGATGGAATTCATGAACGGATGGCAGTGTTAGTGGACGTTAGAGAGGCGATCTGGTGAACACCCTAGAAGGTCAGGGAAAGTAGGAAAGGAAAAAAAGTAAAAGGCAGAAAAAAGGCTCATAGAAACCAAAACATAACACACAGAGAGTGATAGAACAGACCTAGGGAAAAAAGACTGGACATATTTAAAACAGAGGTGTCAGGAACGGTACCTATAACAACATCAACAAAAAAGGTTTGATGTTTTAGGTGAGAGAGTTTAGGATGAGTTCAGTTAAAAACCAAAGAAATTTTTAGGGTAGTTGTTTTTATGCCCCACCCCATTTTTTAAAGGGTTCAGTCTTTACCTCGTGTACAAATATCAAACCAACAGCTGACTAACATTTTTGAGCATTTACTATGTAACAAAAATGTTGTATTGCTTGGTCATTAGTTCACACCACTAGTGAACAAAAGAGCTGGGATTTGGTTCTAATTCTTCCAGACATTCAAGTTCACTTGATTTTAACCACTACGCTGTAATTTTGAAGACAGGTAGAATGTATATTTGCATCTAGTCAGGATGATTAATGAGTTTCAGTCATGCCTGGATATCCTGGGTCTAGGCTCTTGAAGAACAAAGGAAGAAGGGAGCACAGGTCATTGTTCCCACTGCCCTAAACAGGGACGGATAAGGCTTATGGTCAGGACTTCTCAGAAATCCAGACATCGTCCTGCTTCTCAATACCTGTATGGAAAGGAGATGGAAAGCAGGGTGGAAGAGACAGAGAGTGGCCACAAATATCCATTCTTTCATTGTTTTGTTCTTTAAGTAGAGAACCCCAGTGCTATTTTGGATGTCAATGTTCACAGCATTTCAGCTTTTGTAGCCCCCTTACATATAGGTAGGCTCATGTAATTATGTGATTATGTTCTAGACAATGAAACAAAAGGAAAGTTGTATGGAACTTCTAAGAAGGCTCTGAAAAGGAGCTGGATCATTAGAAGAAATACTTTTTTGGTGCTGCCATTACGTTTTCCCTGGGGAAGATGGGATGATTGGAGATCCAGCAGCCATTCTATACCATGAAGATGAAAGCTAGCATTAAGTTGGTGAAGCAAAAAGATAGATGACTCCATGCTTACACCAAATTCTGGACTTTCTACCCCTGGACTTAAGAGAAATAGAATTTGATGATCATTGAGACAGTGCTATTTTGGGTTTCCTAATAGAGTCAAGGTAATGTAATCCAACTGCATGAATCTGAGTCTTCATAGAAGCAGACATCAAGAGAGGATTGGAGATTTAAGAGATTTATTGTTGTAAAGCTCAAGGTCTATGGGAAAAAAAGGTAAGGGGTGGGGGGAGGGGGAGAGCCAGAAGTGGTGAGGAAAGCCCTGGAAAGAGAGGGAAGTCAGGGGGGAAAGGGGTAGGCAGAGTTTCAGTCTTTAGTGCAGTTCTTGGGTGGTTTTGGCCCAAGAGAGGAGGCACTGCATCTCTTAGGCATGGGCCTTCCCAAGTGTTCCTTGCAGTCATGGGTTTGCCGTGTATCCAGTATTTGCTCGGAGCAGCAAGTGCAATGGTGGAGTCAGAGCACAGAGACTGGGCTTTTGTTAGTCATTTCTCATAGCAGAACTAGTGGAAGTGCATTTTCATGGCCTCCAGAGTGGTTCAGTTTTGTTTATATCTGTTTACGTGTAGACCCCCTCCTCAAAAATATTCTTAGAGACAGCAGTGGTGGCAAACTGTCCAAAAACATTTTACGGGACAAAACCCAAAACTGTGTCATTAGTGACATTTTGTTACCAGTGTCCCTCAAAGGTCGGGGTAGCTTTTATAGGCGGAATCCATTTTGGAGGTGAGAGAAAGACAGCACACGTAGTGGTTTCTCCCAGTTTGGAAAGTAACTGGGAACTGAGGACTCTGAACAGAGATGAGGCCACAGCTGGTCCAATGCCGGATGGTGGAGAGTGTGGGTCTCATTCTGGCTGCATCAAAATCTGCCCAATGCCACCACTCAGACTGCCACTAAGCAACACACTGCAGAAACATCAGGACTGTGAATGCACTACAAAGGCTATAAATGGAAAATGTGCTTTTCCTATTGACTTGCTTGTATAAATAGCTTAGAGATGTTTTCCAAGTGCAAATCCCTAACACTTTAAAATTTTTACTTCACCCAGTGGGAAGAATATACTCTTTAAAGGTAAACCACAAACCTCAGCTTCTTGGCAGGAATTTTCACCTCATTACATGGTAATTAATGCTAATCTATATGCAAAAAAAAGTAAAAAAAAAAAAAAGCAACCTTTTTTCTTTGTTCCAATTTTTATACTGCCGCTCTGCCAGACAGCCAATAAAGCTAAAACAGAATCCTTCATTTACTTAAGAGACTATAATGCAAATGAAAATTTTCATGCCTAGGCTGAAGAGATTTATATATTTCTAGGTTCTCGATGATAAAAGTTTAGCATTATTTTTTTTTTAAATTACTAACATCGCTAAAATACATTGCAACAACTCTAGACCCACAACCAGTAAAAATAATGCGAACAGTAGCAGGAATCCAAAAACTCTTTAAACCCACTTTTTCAGATATGGCTTTATCTGGATTAGATTACTTAATCATGTGATCTCACTGAGTGAAATTATATTTCATATTCTATCTGTTATCAGATATGCTAGGCTCATTATGGAATTCAAAAGCATGATCTCTGATGAGTATCCAAACTAAACCATACAGAATAAATGAGAGACAAATAGCTTGTATCTTAAAAATATGAATATAGAATATTTTTGTTTGCACTTGTGCACTCATATTTTTGGGAAAAATTATAATAACAGAAGAGAGGTGAGAAAGAAAATATACATATGCATTTTCTTTTCTGAGATTTCAGGAAATAATAATACTGGTCGTGACTATGGTGATGAACAAGAAAGTGATTAAGAAAGTAAACAAGATATAATGCTAGAAGGAGAACAGGTTGGGAAGGAAATAAGCATTAAGTACTTACTATAAATAAAGTGCTAGATATGGACAGTACATTTGTTGTGAATTTAAATTATGTAAATTTGAAAATATACATACATATTAAAATTTTACTTTATGACAAATTGAAATGATTTGAATCCTCCCAAATTAAAAATTCTTTAAAATATTGTGTATTTACAAAGGTTAAGGGGTGGGTAAAATGTATTTATGCCATTGACGTGTTGTCTGGAAACAAAAATACCTGCTACCCTTTGTTGTGATTTTGTTACTGTGACAGTATTGAGTTAAGCCAAGTCTTCAGAAATATGTCCCTTTCATGCACTGTGACTGCTGTCCACTGGGTTTTGGGGACACCAAATTGAAACAAACAGTTATTGCCACTGAGGGTCTCACAGTCCAGGGTGGGAGGTGAAGAAGTATGTAGAGTACTAGAATAAGGTAAGATGTGAAAATCTGAGGCATTCACAGAATGTTTCCAAAGTAGAGAAGGGGGACCTGACCTAACATGAAAGGCAGGTAAGACATCCTAAGCAACTCTCCACCTGAGTTGATTCATAAGTGGAATTTAACCTGGGAAATTACTGATTGGATGTTGAGTGGATTGTAGGAGGAAAAGCAAATTCCAATAAAGGAAACAATACGCACAAGCATGGAGACAAAGAAGCATTTTGGTTAGTCTGGAACACGATGAGCAACGAGGCTGGTGAGGTAATTGCCAGCCATATTATTCAGGGCTATGTTAAGGAAGATGGACAAAATGGGCATACTAACCTTTCACAGGCTTTAAGCAGCGGAATGACACCGGCAAAACTGCTATTGCAGGGGTCATTCTAAAAGCAGTATGGAAGATGATTGGCAGACAGGATGAAGTTGAAAATTAAGCAGTAGAAGTGGGAAAGGAAAACAAAGGATTAAATGAAGAGGACTTTATGCAAAATATGAATACATTTTGGTGATGGATTTAGTTTGGGGTTGGGGAAGGAAGTGCTGGGGAGGAGGAATGAATGTATGGATATATAGGGATCTTGCTGATCTACTGGGAGAGAACCTCTAAGCCCTTGGAATATCTTGCTTGTCAAACTGCTTTTGTTTACCTGAGGCCTTGGGCCATGCTAGATAGTTTATGCTAATACTGTGATTTATGGCGGGGATGATGGACATGCAGCATCCACTTGATCTGGAGGGAATATCACTAAGTAACTAATATCAGCCATGCGGGCAGTTAGCTATGCCTATGTGATTGACCTCCAATAAAAACTCTGGACATGAAGGCTCAGGGAGCCTCCCTGGTGGGTAATACTTCGTGTGTGTGTTGTCACACGGCATCACTAAGAGAATGAAGTGCTGTCTGTAAGACTTCACTGGGAGAGGACAACTAGAAGCTTGTACCTGGTCTCTCCTGGTCTCTGCTCTCTTAACCTTTGCTGATTTTAATCTGTATGCTTTTATTACAAGAAACTGTAACAGTGAGTACCGTGTTTCCCCGAAAATAAGACCTAGCCGGACCATTAGCTGTAATGTGTCTTTGAAGCAAAAATTAATATAAGACCCAGTCTTATTTTTACTATAATATAAACCCGGTATAATATAATAAATATAATATAATATAATATAATATAATATAATATAATATAATATAATATAATATAACATAACATAATATAACATAACATAACACAATACAATACAATACAATACAATATAAGACCGGGTCTTACATTAATTTTTGTTCCAAAAGATACATTAGAGCTGATGGTCTGGCTAGATCTTATTTTTGGGGAAACACGGTATAACAGCTTTTCTGAGTTCTATGTGTCTTTTCTAGTGAATCATTGAACATGAGGGTGGGTTTGGGGACCTCTGAACACAAGTAATCAATTAAATAAATAGTGCTGCCATTCACGGAGTTAGGAAATACATGAGGAAAAACAGATTTGGAGGGAACATATGAATCCACCTTTGAACATGTTCAGTAAAGGTGCTTGGGGAACATCCAGGTGAAAATGTCCAGTAAGAAGTATATGCAAATATGAAATTAAGAACAAAGGACTAAGCCAGATCTAAGAAAAGCTAGGCACCATAATTGCCGAGATGTTATTTAAATCAATGGATAAGGATGAAGATCACTCTGGGAATAAGAAAAGAGTTAAATACAATATTTTTGGAAACCCTGATGTTTAAGTGAAATAGAACATACAATCTTAGAGCCAGGAAGAAATCAAGAAATCAATGGTATCTCAACAGCCAGAGCGAAAGACTGTTCCAAACAGGAGCTATTATCTAACGATATCAAAAGTCACACAGACAGACCAAGTAAGGCCAGGAGTGAAGAGTGTCACTGGATTTTAAAATGATGACATTGACATTGCCATCTCCACTTGATAGGTGAAGGGACAGAGGCTTCTACAACTGATTCTTGCCCCCGTCGTGATCATGAAACTCGTCACATGGAATCGTAATTACTCATTTGCATTCCTGTCTTCTAGGCTGCAAGCTTCTAGAAGGCCCTCTGCCATTTTCTTCTCCGTACTACTCGGGTAGACTTGCTCAATAAGTGTTTGTTGACTGACAATTTCACTGACTATATCAATGAATGCATAGAGGCACAGTGTTCAAATAGAATTTGTGATGCCTGCCAATTGATCGATAGCCACAGGACAGATTGGACCAGGATAGGGGGATGTCTTAATGCCTGTTACTTAGTTTGGTTGATTCCTTATTTTAGTAAAATTGTTCTGCTTTGTGAGCAATGGTTGAATTACCAATTGCCTGTCTTCTCCTTGTACTTTTTCAATTGTCTTATATCACGGTGGAATCCTCTCGTTCTGCTAATTCACTTTACTGACTGTTCAATTTCTATACCCCTGTTCAAGCACCTTCAGTTCGGTCCTTATTCTTATAGAAAATTGTCCAAATCCTTTCCTTGTACTGAGTCAAGAATAGAAGCAGGAGAACCTCTAAGGAGCTAAAGAGAGATAATGGTGATTGGCACTAGGATAGCAGCAGTGGAAAGGAAGCGACATGGAACTACTTGGTATGTGTGCATGTCGTAGAGGCAGGGCCAACAAATCTTGCTGAAGGATTATGTATGGGAGGTAAGAGATTTATTAGCGGTAAATTCAGGATTGGGTTTGGGCAACTGGGAGGAAGGAGATCTATTTAACGAGATGGGTAAGACCAGGACAGTTTGGTTTTTTCTTTAATGTTGTGTGGTATGTGTGTGTGCACATGTGCGTGTATGTGTGTGGGCACGTGCATGCATGCATGTGCACATGTGTTGCAGTGACATTGGAAAGCAAAAGTTGTGTTTGGACAAGTTAACTTTGAGCTGCATGGTAAGTTAGACACCAGAGATGTCGGGTTGGTACTGAGCACACCAGTTTGGCACTCAGGTAGGCGCTCAGAGAAGGGGTATTGGGTTTAGGATTCGCTAGCACAGATGTGATGTTCCAAGGTCCAA
Source organism: Rhinolophus ferrumequinum (assembly GCF_004115265.2). Taxonomy (NCBI): domain Eukaryota; kingdom Metazoa; phylum Chordata; class Mammalia; order Chiroptera; family Rhinolophidae; genus Rhinolophus; species Rhinolophus ferrumequinum. The sequence goes on from NC_046297.1 coordinate 11,928,627, forward strand.
GAGTGTTCGACATCACCTGGGGAAAGAGTGGAGAGAGAGAGGCGGAAGGGCCCCGGACTCACGCCGGGATAAGTAACAACACAGATGACATGTATTACCACTGATTTCCAATGCATGTCTTTTAGTATTAGCAATCACTTTAAAAAGGCTGAAACTTCCATTTTATAGGATCCCAGCCTCAGAGAGTTCAAAAGAATTACACATTCCATATAATTTAGCACTGCTTATTTTGAAAAAAAAAAGTTTCCGTTAAGATATGCAGTTATGCTTGCCATTGCTATATGAGAAGCCTCAACTTTTGAAGAGACCTGTAATTTTCTTTTAATTTCTGATGTGAAGAGTCTGTCGATAGATCTTAATCTGTTAATTACTGAAGCTTTATGCTGGTTTCAACTTGCTAGAAAACATTTAAATTTGATACCATTAGGGAAAATGCTTTATATGTCTTTTACACTCACTTCTCTGTTCTCGAAGCATTTATAAACAAAGTAGCTGAAGTTTCTTATGCAAGGAATAGCATAGATTTATTAATAGAGTACAGTTTGGATTTCTAACCCACTATCATCATCCCCCCAAGAGCCAGCATGGTTCAGCTTACCTCATTCTGACTTCTTGTTGAGACATGAAAATACAGTCTATAAAAAATTGGCAGAAATCTACAATGCTTTTACACACATTGATTTGACAGAGACCCTCCGGGGAAACACACACATACACCAAACAAAAAACAACACACTCACCAATGGCAGCGCTCCCTGTTTCCCAGGCCTGTTTTCCCCACCGACATGTAATAAGTCCATTTTACAGAACATCTATATAAAAGAAAATAAACGTACTCAGTTGATACCCTTGACAGCTAAGCCTATTTTGGAATGTCATCACACACCCTCCCTGACACAAGCCCTGTGCAGGAGAGAAAAAAACTGGCTCTCAGTCTTAAGTCTTCCTCCCAGTTCACACAGAAGATACTTAACGCTTAGCTATGGCCTTACCGGTCATGACGGCCTTGCTGGGGTTTTGCCAGTGCCATTCGCTCCCACTATAAATCTTCTAATGCCATTCTAATGCTTTATTTTTTCAGGTTCCTCCTGATCTTCTTCTCACTGTGATTTAGCAGAAAAACCCACGCGCTGCCAAATGATCCTATACAATTACAGGATTTACGGGGTGCTAAAGGAGCCCTCGGGCGAGGCCATCAAAGGAAAGCAACTCTTCATTTATTCTGTAGTTTGTGGCTCTACAAAAGGAAATGGCCAACACGGCCACTGTTTATTACCAAATCTCAAGAATTCTAGCCGTTATGCAGGACGATCTGCTGAGCAGGAGGAACACGAGACTATACACAAGGGTGAGGTGTGGTTTATGGTTTAACTCTCAGTGGATGGACTTCTGAGACTTTGGGTCCATTCAAGCCAGGGCACCCTTGTTCCGTAGAGAAAGGCTGCTCCTTTATCCTGTTTCAAATTCTCTACTTGGGTGAAGATGTGAATGAAATGCAGATGTTTAGAAAACATAAAAATCTAATTTGCTGTGAGTCCTCAGATTGGGAAGACAGCCAATAGAATCACTAATTTTGTTTTCTATTTGTTATGTTTCCTGAGAGGTTTTAGAGGTAAGAATATTAAAAAAAAATTAAAGACTTCTGATAAATGTCGACTTTTTTTACAGTAGTTTCTTTTTTTTTTTTTAATAATGGAATGGGAAATTGTACCATTTTAACCAAATCTACAGTTGTCTAATTATGCAGGCCAGAAAGCTTAGAAATTGTCCCTCTTTAAAAATATTTTTCCATGGCAATATGAATACTCTGAGTAATGTGGTCCTAACTTTCTAGGGCTGTCATGTTCACTTTTCTCCTGATTCATCGCTGTCCTGAAGATGTGTATCAGTAAAGCCAAGCACTGTAGCAATTACACTGAAGATGAGCTAAGTTTGTGGAGGTGATTGTGGTTCACTGCTCTGCCAGTGCATGAACTGGGTCCTGGGGTCTGCTGGTCAATTTTCCCTCATCATTATAACCTTATAACTTGCAATGCCTTGGATATGGGGAATTTTAAAAGGTAACTGCTACTTTCTACAAGGCTGGTAAGAACATGTCATGAGTCCATATTTATAGTGGTCCACGAGGTGGGTGGCATTATTCTAGCCTACTCTGCGGGTCTCTGTCTCACTGTTCTTTTAAGTCAAAAGGCACTGCAGAAGAGTGGACAGTCACGTACAGTCAACCGTCCCCAGGAAAGGTCTGGGAAGAGGACATCTTGGAAGGGTCTAAGGCTGCATCATAAGTCCAAGAAAGATCTGAAGAACATTTCGGAGTAATATATTGGAAGAGGGGAATACATAATAACCCAGTCCTTACTGTATTTTTTTTAGGGGACTTTATTCAAACCAGTCCCCAAAGAGCTCTGCCTAGCTTTTGTGTTTAAAAATCTGAATAGAAGGTTATTTAAAACCTTCATCTGTGGAAGCATTCCAATGTCTCCAATGCATAGAACACTAAAGTCGGACTTTAATGTCCCATCCAAAGGAAATACTGTGTCAGAGAGGCACTCATATAGACCTTATGTATTTTACTGGGACCTGACGCATTTCTTCTGAGCCTCTGTGGTTCATGGTGGAGGGTAGCTGGATCACAAGACAGAAAGTCCAGGTGCTAGCTAGCTTGTGTTCATTCCCAAGCTCATGAGTGTCTGCAAAAGCCTGTGAGACTGCACGAAGGGGATTGCTTTTCATGTAATTTCTATTATTAAAAAAAAAGATCCTTCTGCATGCCAGTTTCTCAAGCCTAAAATTGCGAGGCCTTTCCAAGGTTTTTAGGTGGTTGTTAGAAAAGTAGTTGAAACATGTTCTTTGTTTCCCATTTAAATCAGTTCAGACAAAAAAAAAAAAAGACATTAATTCTAACTCAAAGTGAACAGCACTTAAATCAAGATGTTGAAAAGCTACTTGAGCATGCAGGGATAATAATGACTCTCATTTCTTAAGCGTTGCAATGTGCTCTACCCCTCACCAGCATCCTAAGAATTAGGTATTGTTTACTCCATTTTATAGACAAGAAAATTGAGGCTCAGAAAGGTCAAGTAAATCAGCCAGCATTCCACAGTCGGGAAGTAACTGAGCCTACATTTGATACCAGAGCCTGCGTTCTCCTATTCTTATTACAAGGCCATGTAGTCTATATACTTGCTGAGAGTTCTCCGAAATATTCACCTAGGACCTTGTTTCTCTGAGGTCTTCTACCTGACTGTTACTCAAAATGAAATGGAATATTGAACAACAACAACAAACACTGCATCTAGACAAAATGGGATTTTCAGATTACAAGACTCTTTAACTAGGTTTTTGTTGTTTGATTATCTATAAATTATCTTAACTCTGTACTCAGTTCTGCCTGTGTAAAATTTGGGCACTGTGAAAGCATTGTCTGCTTTCCTCCAGGGTATTGTGGTTAGATGTGAATTCATAATTTAAGCTACTAATGCTATTGGTTAGAGCTCTCTGTGGCTTCATTATACTTTACACTGGGCGATTTTAGATGACTAATGTTGCAATCTAAAGGCTTTTTATCAATATACTGATACATCTGAATGTACATATTTATACACTTTTTTTTTCTCTCTCTCTCTCTTTGTAATGGTTCTTGGAGCTTCCTGCTGAACATCAATATTTTCAGGGATGCTTCCAGCTTCCTTGTGGGTCCCTTGGAGAATGTACAAGTTGGCCATGATCTCAGCTGCTTTCCCTCCAAAGATGGTAAAGCGTTTCAGATGAAAGTTCAAATTGTGCCTCTCTGCCAAAGAAAACATATCCAGTATCTCTCTCATAGGTTTGTTTTGCCAAGCTCCAAAGGGAAGACTGTATTAATATGGTGTCTTTTCATTAAGTTTTCAAACATCACCAGGACTAAAATAATGATGAACTTTCCCATTTCTTTGGGTCTCATAACTGTTTCAGGTGCTATGTGAAGACATGTCAGAAGACTCTTCGTTGGCCACCTCAGTGTCCCAAGCACAGGCCAGCATGTATCCCTTTCCTTCATCCCCACACTCCACTATCTTTTACTCTGAGAAACTCCATCATTTAAGGAACAGATTTTGCTTTTGGGCTCTGAACTCAAATGCTCTCAATAGGATACTGACGAATGTTTTAGGTTTACCATGGACAAATTTTCATCTACTTTGGATTATCAATGTTTTAGTTTTTATTGCCGCTCTTGCAAGCCAGTGGAATTATTATGAAAACATAAAAGTTAAAAGAAAAATTTACGTTTTTAAAATCCATATCCTCTAAGAGTTCCAACAAGAGCTACATCCACAATAAAACCTTTATTGATTGCCTTGAGAAGAATTGATGGCTCATACTCATATATTTACTCCTGTTATGTTTTGTTCTTCCTTGGGTTATTGGTTTTTATATTTCCCTTTTTTTTTTCCCCTACAGTGATCTGTACAAAGTAATTCAATAAACGCTTTCTGAATAAATGCATATTAAATGAATTTTAGGGGCAAGAAACAGTAGGTGCATGTAAGTAAAGTTATGTACTAGTAGTTTGATATTATGAGTAACGTGAAATTACTTTCTGAAATTTATCAAAAGTTACTTAATTTATCAAGAGATCATAGAGCTCTTAATAAATATTAATGTATGGTCAAAATCAGATCAACATTCATACAAGTTAAGAATTCCATCAACTTTCAAATGTCTGCATTTAAGGACCAGGAACTCAAAAGTTCAAAAAACAAATTTCCAGGTGTCTATGGATTTAAATTATGAAATGAATATAATGTGGAGGTGTTGGTGGGGCTGAAAAATAATCTATGTAGTTAAAGCTTTCTTTGTCTAGTAGCCAGGTTTCAATTCCATGGGTTTACTACCCATGAAGAACTGGGTAGTAAAATGTGGGCTGGAAGGCAGTCTTCATAGATAAGCTCAGGATTCAAAATTTGCAAAGAAAAAAAAGACAGACCTCCAAAGACTTATCTGAGATAAAAGATAAAAGATTTATCTGAGAGAGTAAAAAACTGCTTATTATTTTATAAAGGCTACCATGTCTTAAAGTGAACAATGATTAGTAAATTATAACTGTAGAAGAAGACAACTGTTCATGAATGCCATCTGGTGTCAGGTACGATGGTAGGCCCTTCCAGATTCATAATGAGTGTTAGTAATAAAAGTTTATATAAACCTTACTAAGCACCTAACATTTTTCTAACTGCTTTACATATATTCACTCTTTTCATCTTCGCCACAATCCTATTACGTATTAGTATTATGACCCCCACTTCACATTAGAAGAGATTGAGGCCTAGAAGTAAAGGAACTTCCCAGGTCACAGAGCTAGTAAGTGACAGCAGAGGTTGTATGAGTGTCCTAGTGCTTCTGTAACAAATAACCCAAACTGCGTGGCTTAAAACAATAGAAACTTATTTCTCACGGTTCTGGAGGCCAGAAGTCCAGAATTAAGGTGTGGGTAGGGCCATGCTCTCTCTGAAACCTGCAGGGGAGAATTCTTTCTTGTTCCTTCTAGTTTCTGGTGTTTGCCTGCAATTCTTATTGTTCCTTGGTTTGTGGCTGCAACACTCCAATCTCTCCATTCATGACTATATTCTTGTGTCTATTTCATTTTCTTGTAAGAACATCAGTCATGTTGGATAAGGGTTCACCCAGCTCCAGTACGACTTCATCTTAATTAATTACATCTGCTATGACCCTATTTTCAAATAAGTTTACACTCTGAGGTACTGGGAGTTAGGACTTCAACACAATTGTCGGCGACACAATTCAACCCACAACATACCCCACTCCATGTTTGTTTGTTTCTTAAACACTGCACTATGCTGTCTTTTTTTTTTTTTTTTTTTTTTTTTTTTTTTTTACAGATACAAATGTTTATTCTACATAAAAATGTCACAAAATGGGCAGCTGGTTGTACCAGCTATGTCTTTTTCCATGATGCCAAGTTTTCCATTTCAGTTATTATTTAGTAAGCTTCATTGTGCATTTTGTATTATAAAAGTGGTTTACGTGGGTAAGAGTCTTAAAAATGCATTTATCCCTCAATGGAATACAAATTAAGAACATAATGACTCTATTATTACTTTGTTATTCTTATTAAAAATTCAAATCCATTTTTCCTAATGCTTCTCTGTGTATTTAACAACAGGTATACAAGTAGGTTTTGTTATTTTTTAATGCCGAAGGCAGAGGTTATCAACTGTTCTCCACCTTAACCCACCTGGTGCGTATTGCCTACTCCAATGGGTAATAGTGGCTCTTTGCAACTATGTTCTCAAGTAGACCAGGAAATGTCAAATGAGTGCTTGAATCTCTTTGGGGGAAGCCCATGTAGAAGGAGAAGTTTACTTGAGGAGGAATCTTGACTTAACCTCCCTACGTGAAACTCATCCTGTCCCACCTATCACCTAACTCTGAGAACTGTGAGGATTGGTGCCGTAGTATACAAATCAATTCTCATTTCCTATGAGAAAAATGGAGGAAAATATCCACTTTTCTTCTTAGAACAGTTTCCTCTTTTCTTATATCTAAGTACATGAATTAATTTTACATCTCCAGAAATAGTGGGTAATGGGTATCAAAAGGAGTGATTTTTTTCCCACCGAATTCAAAGTACCAGCTATGTATAAATGAAAAGCCATCTTGAATAAGGGACAAAATCACAGTATTATGTGATAACCATGGAAGAAATACTTTTAAACTAGGAAAACAGTCCAAGCATTCTGTATTCCTTCTCCAGGATTGTAGTTAAGTTTTGTATTTAATGAAACTCCACTCTCCCAGTTATCTTTCATCTTTTGACGGCTTTCCTGTTGCTGCCCAATAGATATTACAGCAGGCTTATTCCTTAGTAGGATCCTTTCTCATCTCTGTTTCTGTACTTATGTACAGTCACTCAGCCCCATAGTATAAGAGATGCTATATGTACCAATTTCACCCAGACAGTTTTCTTCAGCCTTGAGCTCTTGTCTCCCTGGTCAGCAGACTGCTTGGCATAAGAAACTCCCTTCTTGGTATTTCTGTTTGTTTAATAGACATTTCAAATTTAATCAAAGCAGGATTCTTGATTTTTCACATTCTCCCACATGGTTTATTCTTCCAGTTTTCCCATCTCAGAAAATGACACCCCCATTATCATCTGGAGAGCAGCAATAGCCTCTTAACTGGAAGCCTCCTGCTTCTAATAATAGTTCCTCTTTGATCTATTTCTCCCTCAACAGTCAGTGAGATCTCTGAAAAACCTAAACCAGTGATCTTCTTCCCCTGAGTAAAACCCTCATGAGTGGTTCTCTATTGCATTTACAATAAAATTCAGATTTTTATCTTTGCCTATAAAATCCTACTGAATCTGGCCTCTCTCTGCCTACATCTTTGACCTGATTTCCTACCATATTCTTCTTGTCCGCTACTCTCTAAGCCATCTATTTTTATTCGTTGAACACTAAGCTTCTTTCTGCCCATAAGCATTTATACGGGGTCTTCTGGATCTTTACATGGGTGGTTCCTTCTTGTCATCCAGTTTTCTGTTTGAGTGTAATCTCACTCAATTCACTGTAGACACAAAGTTAGTCTCTGTCACATCACCAGGTTTGGAGTATCTGCTGGCACTTCTTTATACCTGACAACTTCTTGTTTATTTACTTCATTGAGTACTGCATCTTTACCCCTTATCCTCACCAGCATGGGAATTTGTCTGACTTCTTACCAGAGCCAAACTGTCTACCACAATGCCTGGCATCTGAGAGACACTTGGTAACTATGCACCCATGAATCCTACTCTTCCATGAGTGCCTACCCAGTAGTAGGTACTCTGCTGGAAGCTAGGAATCAATGGTAGAAAAGACCTTGTTCCTGCCATCTCAGAGGGCTAGAGAGAGACAAATGAACTTGTTATTACAATATAGCGCAAATGCTGTTGTAGACACTAGCACAGGATGTACATAGCCTTTTCCAAAATCAATATTGAGAGTCTAGAGCATGTCAGCTTGTAAAAGTGTTTGGGAATGTATTTTCCTAAACGTATTACTTTACGTTTTCCACACTGAAACTTCCTTGGACCATTTGTACCTCTTTCTAGGTGTTTTGAGTTGCCTTTCCTCCTTCACTCTCTAGAACTGTGATTCTCAACCTTGATTATAGATTGGAATCATCTAGGAAGATTTAAAAAATACTTGTGTCTAGGTTCTACCCCCAGAAATTCTGATTTAATTGTTCTGGGGTGTGGCTCAGACATTGGAATTTTAAAGGTTTCCCCAAGTGCTTCTAATGTGCAACCAGAGTTGAGAACGACTGCTCTAGATGTCCTGCTCCTCAGTGCATGGTTTGGGGCAAACAGCTTTTGCATCACCTGAGAGGTTGTTAGAAATGGAAACTCTCGGATCCCACCCAGACCCACTGAATCAAACCTGCGTATTAACAAGATAGCTTTAGCCTAGACGATTTTAGTGGTTTTCTCTGAACTTGTAAGTCTCACTATACATTTCTTCCTTGAAATCATTTATACAAATGATAAATGAGGAAAGTTCCAAAATCTGTCTTTAGGAGATGTGATTGTTGATACTTTCCACACAGAGAACTGCTCTTTTCTACCTAGCTATTGTTTATTGTTTTTAAACCAGATCTGTAGCCATTGCCAAAATTTTTTACAGTTTCCAAATTATTTTAAAACAAGCTTTCTTGTGGAGACATGTAAACAGCTTTATGAAATTTTAAATGAAATATTTCCAGCATCTTCTCCTTGTGCATGAACACATCCTCTCAAAAAAATAGATGATCTGGAGAAATAACTCAATAAATACTTTAGGAAATAGTAAGTGAATAAGGTAAGGAATATTATACACATTCTGAAATATGAAGTTTTAAGCTTACTCACTTGAAAAAAAATGCAAGAGGGCTATTTGGTAAAGTATTACAATCTGTAATGTCATAAGTTTGGTTTGTTTGCTTTAAAATTTCTATGTCTCATAAAATTACAAAATAAATTTTATTTCTATAGGACTCAACTTTTAAAATTCACTTTGTGTTTTAATTTTACAAAATAAAGTCAATCTATCTTTGAGCAACTACTTTGTGTCTCTGTTCCTACTATTGCATATTGAGTTCATCAATGAGTTCTCAATTCTGAAATCCGTGGACGTGTTTCCCTGTATTTCTTATTAACTTATTTAATTTCATTTTAAAAATAAAAGTTCTACATATTTAATGTGCACAACATGATGACTTGATATACACAAGGTGCCAAAAAATGTACACACATTTTAAGAAAGGAAAACTATATTAAAATTGTCATATTCAATATATACCAACAACAAAAGATGAATACAAGTCACATTTGACTTCTGCAGTTACAAGAGGGGCTCAAAGTGGTTCCCATCAGCGTCTAGACACTTCTGATTATGGCAAACTGCTGCTTGAGCAATGCTGACCAAAGTGTCCACTTGTATACATTTTTTTGGCACCCACGGTATATGCACCTTGAAATGATTGCTACCGTCAAGCTAATTAACATATCTGCTCCTCACGTAGGCACTATTTTTGTGAGTGGTGAGAGCAGCTGAAATCTACTTTTAGTAAATTTCCAGAATTCAATATAGTTTCTGTCCTCCTTTAGGGTCCAACACGGGAGATTGAAAAAGTGTTTCGCTCACACGAGATTAAGGTGTTGTTTTACACTTCATCCTCAAAAGGAGTAATTATTCAAGCAAACTTCTTTCCCTTTTTTCAAAGGCACATCCCACGTGGAAGGTCTGTATATTTGTATTTTAACAGTTACAAAAATCATAACCATGGAGGTGCAATAAAAAGACATTTCTAGTTTGTCCAAATATCCTAGATTTGCTTCTCCAATTACAGATGGGACTCAGGGAAAGAGCGTCTAGGAGTGAATGGCTGTCATTTCTGAGACATGTAGAGTTTCAGACTCTATAAATTTTAATTCTGTGTCTGAAGGCAAAGGGGTATTTTTATTTAAAAAAGAAAACACCAGAAAGAGTGGCTCAAACCCATAGACATTAGAAAAGGATATTAAATATTCCAGGGAAAATGATCAATAATGAGGCAGTTAAATACACTGAAAGAAACCCTGCCCCTGAAGCCTTAGGGAAGAAATTGAAACCACATCTGAAACCCACAGCAAAAAAGTTAGCTGGGAAAAGCACCTGGCCTCCACAATGCTATGAGTGAGCTCATAAAAGCGGCGGGCAATTATGTAGCTAGTACCCTGTAAAATTTGTCAGTGCACATGGAAAAACAGAGGAATAGCCAGAAGCCTGGTACAAATCAAATGCTAAAGACTGCTAAATAAGGGAGAACACAGAGTGAGGAAGGATCGCAGATCAGGCCCAGGAAAGCCTATTTCCCACCGATCCAGCCAAATGCCTCAAATGCTTCAATAAACTATTTTAAGCACAAGATGTACAAGATAGTCCCAGGAGGAGAAAGGAGAAGTCGGGGGGACATTTTTGGAAAGAAAGCCAAATTAAACGCAGCAATGGAGATGGAGTCATCTTAGCATCTTGGTGATCTGCACATGACTGGAGTTCCAGTCCTCTATCAAGAGAGCACTTTTCAATTAAGGCACAGTTCTAAAGCGACAGCAGTTAGCCCCGTGCCCCTTCTCTCACAACGGAGTCAGCACAGAAGCCGGGGGCTATAAAATATACAGTGGGAATCAAGATGGGCTTTACATGGATTATATCTCTCATCTGGAAACCCAGCCTTATGTTATGAGAAACAACACAGGAGGGGGGTGGCACAGAAAGTGACCACAAAAACAGTGCCTAGCAGTCACTGCTGATATAATTAATCAATTGATTGATTGGGTGCAATTAATCAACTCCCTCTTGTTGGGCACTTAACTCATTTCCAAGTTGACGTTATTATAATAAATGCTATCACAATTCCACCCTAAAGTCTGTTTCCCTACATTTAAGATCCTGTCTGGCGGGATACATTCCTAGGAGTGGAATTTATAGACTGAAAGACATTCAACTCCTAAGTAGGTCTGTATCTATTGCTAACCCCCGGAAATGTCACAACTTTCTCTTTTCCCTGAATCCTTATAAACACTGCATGTAATCATTTGGAAAAAATGCATTTTTCTTAGGAAAAAATAAACAGTATTACATTTTTAATTTAATGTACATTCCTTTCATTACTTGTGAAACTGGATATTTATTTTCTATGTCAATTGGCCCATTTTTTTAAAATACAGGGGATGTTCTTCTTTCCTTTATTGGTTTGCAAGTGCTCTGTACACATACTTGAAGTGCCTGGAAATATAATAGACTTTGTGAGGCGATCTGTTACTATTTCAGTTGTTCTCTGAGTACACACTGAGTGATCTTTATGCCTCTCTAAGGTAGTAGCCAGTACTTTACATAATAATCTGCCCATTATTTCACCAAAGGGAAGCAGCAGTCTCCCTTTGCATAATACACATCACACTTTTAACATAGACTAATACCATACTAATTTTATTGAATGTTGCATTATATTGTTAAGGTCACTGGTAGCTCTAAGTCTTTTGAAAAAATATCCTATTACTCGGAAGTTATTGCGGTAGTTTTCAACCAGGGACAAGTTTGCCCTCCCCAACCAGGAGACATATGGCAATATAGAGACATTTTCGGTTGTCAAATTAGTATAGGGAATGCTCCTGGGATCTAGTGGATAGGAGCCAAGGATGTGCTGAAAATCCCACAATGCAATGGAAAGCCCCTACAACAAAGAATTATCTGGTCCAAAAATGTCAATAGTGCCCAGGTTGAAAAATCCTGAGTTAACATTTGAGATTCAAACACAGACACTTTCAAATTAAAAATCAATTTAGATTGATCCATTTATCATCTGTCAAGGTTCTGCCTCTCATTTACTGTTTGACTTTGTGTAAGGAATTTGCCTTCTCTGAAACTTGATGTTCTCATCTATAAAATGGGTAGTATGGACTGAATTGTTCACCCACCCAAATTCATATGTGGAACTCTATCTCTCATATCTCAGAATGTGACTATTTGAAGATAGGGACTTTAAAGAGGTAATTAAGTTAAAATGAGTCCAATCTGACCTCTGCCTTTACAACAAGAGGAGATTCAGAAGTTCAGAGAGACACCAGGGACGTGCGTGCACAGAGGTACAACCGTATGAAGAGGTAGCAAGACAGCAGCCATCTGCAAACCAACCAGAGAAGCCTCAGGGAAAACCAAACTTGACGGCACTTTGATCTTGAAATTCCAGCCTCTAGAACTGTAAGACAACACATTTCTGTTGTTTAAGTCACCCAGTCTGTGGCGTGTTGTTCTGGCAGCCCCAGCCAACAACTGGGGTATGATAATTACTACCCTGGCAGTCCTACAAGATTACTGTAAGAATAGAGTGAGATAACATGTATGAAAGCATTGTTATTATACTTATTTTTAAATTGGTTTTAAAAGAAAATAAAATTAAAACATTGAATAGGCCCTGCTGCTCTGGTATCCTCAACATTATGGGGCCTAAACTGGCTGAGTGTCCACATGCCATGGAGTAAAGAGGGCAAATGGAAAGGGTTGTGCCTGCTCATTTAATAAGACTACTTAAAAAATGGCACACCATCACTTCTGTACCTATCTATTGGCCAACGTTTGGTCACATTGCCACACTTTGCTGCAAGGGAGGCTGGGTAAGTTTGAGCTTGGTAGCCTTATGTTCAGGTAAACCTCCCTTACTATTAACTAAATGGGTGAACACATATAAAGTTCTTAGAACAGAGCCTGGCACATAGTAAACACTGTATAATTGCTAGCTATAGCATAACTGTTAAGACCATGGAAGAAAAGAGAACAGAGATTGAGGGATAACATCTGCTGCCCATGTGAAAATAACAGTTTTCAGTAAAATAAACAACAAATCAGGTTTGTCATAGAACTGTCAAAAAAGGTAGAATGTATTGATTTTTTAAGTGTAGACGAACATTAGCCAGTTTAGGATTCTAGCTAATAAATTTTCATGCAATTAAATTTTAAAGTGTGTTGAATGTGTGTGTGCGTGTGTGTGTGTGTGTGTGTATTTCAGTATTTGTAAAATGAAAGGCCATATATTTTTATTTAGCTAGAACCATTCAATTATACATATTCAGGAAAATTTGCTTTCCAAATTATTTAAAATCTTTACGAAGGATTTAGAGAAAATTTTGAGGTAGGTGCATTTTTTGTTAATTTTGTCACCTCATCTTTCCACTAAGTGCCTCCCCTTCAAAAGAAGTTCAGTGATCAACCTATTCAAAAATATTACTTCTATCTTTCCAAAACAATAGTTGGAAAATTATTACCGTGGTTTCTAGGTTGTACTTAGAGTAGTCCTTGGGTTCCATAAAATAACTGGAGGCCTGATGAAGCACTATGTGTGGCTGTCACTTCCTATGTGATTACAGATGAAGAGACGGGATTGGCTCAGGATACCAGAATAGGTGCTGATGTGTCTGTCCTTGGGTTGGTGGGCTTTTCCCTGGCCCACTGCTCCCTGGGTTTGAAAGCCTCCCCAGACGGAGTGTAGCTTACTCAACTTACCCAGTGGTTTTTATCTAATTTTACGCCATTATCAGCAGCATGCTTTTAACCCGTTTGTATTGATCTCAAGTCCAGGGAGATGAGACTCATTTAAAAAAGTCTCAGCAGAAGCATGGAAGAACCTAGAGTTTCTGTAATTGGCTACAGGAAGGGAGAGCAAGGTCTGTGAGCATTGATGGGTATGTATCCAAAACAATTGGAATGGAACTGGGACAGGGCAAGTGTAAAAGGAGATTATACTGAATTTTGCTCATGGTAGCTGTCCCATAACATATGCTGAATGAGTATATGTATTCTGATAGTGTCTTTTCGTCCTGCCAAACAGATGGGAGTGAGTTAAATGTGAACACGATGGAGAAAGAGACCAAGGCTTAATCATGTCTTATTCATCTTGGTATCACTAGTTCATTAAATGGGACCTGACGCATACTTGGTGTTTAATAAATGTTTCATAAATGACTGAATTGATGAATAAATAAATAGTAGTGAATTTCCTGACAGGTGGCATTCATTTGAGGAAAATATTTAGGGGCAGGTAATACTACGCTGTGGCTCCAATCACACTGGGAGGATAGCAGACACCAAAGAATTCCTGCCTGCCTCTGAGAAGTTTGGAATCTATTCAGGAAGTCAGCATAGAGACAAGGGAACAATTGAATAATAAGTACTAAGTTTAAATGTGAGGGCAACCAGTGTGCGTGCCTACAAAGCATTAATAACATGGATCTTTATAGGGTGAACTATCTTATATTCACTTGGAACGAGATTGAAACAACCTGCATTTCTGAGTTGTTATTAAGCAAATCCCAATGGGTGTTCTTTTCAGACATTATTTATTAAAATATACATGCACACAGAGTTGTAATTTTTGCCGTCAGTAACCTAACAAATAAGGTGGGAAGAGTCTGAGTTTTACCTCTCATTCTGGTTTTCCGAAACTAGCGAGCAAATCAAATTGGTTCTAGATAATTCTACACTTTCTGCAAATGCTGAGAGCTCTTGTTCACTGGGAGAGCTGTTCAGATTGAGCCATTGCAGTTGGCATCTTGTGTTGGCCTCGGGGATGATGACATGACGCCTCTGACAATATTGGGGACTCTGGGGTCCTTGGGGTATCAGTCATGAGATGGAACGTTCTGTTGGAGAACACACCACATGTGCATGTGTAACAATGCAGTTACGCTGATGTCTGGGGAGTTCACACGATGACTGAGCTTCATGAAAGGGGAGGGGGTGGTGTGTGCAGTGGTGCTTATTGGACTCTTTAGGAAAGAAGTGCTTTCTTTCAATTTCATATCAGGTATGAATTAATGAGACAAAGGAAGCCCAAAATGGTTACTCTCAAGTCATTTAACTAATGGTGATGCAATTGATCATTTTTATTTTGACTCCTTAATTACAGTGATACCAAGAGAAAAATCTATCAAGGTATCTATGATTTCAGAATGCCTTTCGTTTTTTATTATATTTTACAACGAACCTGATTATGTTCACAGCAAAAACTTGTACATTGTAGAAAAGTAGGAGAAGGTAAATGAAAATCTCCAATTTTAACTCTCAGGGGACTCTACCTTTCAGTATATTTCCTTTCTAGATCTGCACACTGTAGGACCCCAAACACTTTAAAAATATGTGGCTCTGATATACGTGTATGGCTTTTATCGTACTCTGCTTCTTTCACTTTACTTTATATCCTGGTATTTCTGTAAGTCACTAATTTCTTTTTTTGTAAACATGAGTTTTGTGAAGTTAAGCCTAAGCTTCTTTGGCTTAGGCTGCTATGACAAAATATCATAAATGAGGTTGGCTTATCCATACAGAATTTTTTTTTTCCTCACAGATCTGGAGGTTGGAAATCTGAGCTCATGCTGCTGGCGTGGTTGGGTTCTGGTGAAGTCTTCTTGCAAGGCGCAGACTGCTGAATTCTTGTTGGATCCTCACATGGTGAAAAGAAAGCCTCTTCTTCTAAGGGCACAAATCCCACTCATGAGATCTCCTCCCTCATGATCTGATCACTCCCCAAATGTTCCACGTCCTAATCCCATCAGAGTGGGATTAGATTTCTACATATGAATTTGGGGGAAACACAAACATTCCATCCATAACAACTACATTGTTTCATTTTTTTAGTTGAATATCTTTGATCCCTTTTTCAATCATTGAATAGTTCTCAGGCTTCTGATTTACTCTTATTACAAATAATAATGTGATTAACATCGTGGTGCATAAACATGGGTCTCACTTTCCGATGCCTTCAATGGCTAAATTGTTTTCCAGATAAGTTACATTTTAATTAGCAGTCTGAGGAAGTCGTAATCTTAGAACACTCTGATCGTCACTGAATATTATGGTTTATAAAAACACTGATTTGTTGGTGGAACTGAAGTATCATCCTGTTCCTTTAATTTGTGCTTTTTAGACTACTATGAGGTGGCACTTCTTGTCTTTGCTTATTATTCCCTTATTATTCCTCTTTTGTGTATTATTCATCTTTATTCTCCGCCTACTTTTCTGCTACGATAGTAATGTTTTCCTTATGGGTGGAATTGAGTTCTTTATACATTAACTCTTTGTTGCATTTTTGGCAAATATTTCCCCTAATTTTTTCTTTGGATTTTCGTATTGAGTTTTTGATATGTAAAAGTTTAAAATGTCTAGGCAATCAAATCTATCATTTTTTTTTTCCTTCTGAAAACTTTTATTATTTTTAGGCCTTGAGAATATTTTCCCATTTAGAAATAAGATACACATTAACTTATGTTTCTGTTAGATGTTTCTAATTTTATTTTTAATATTTATTTTTTCCATTTGTATGGCACAAGGTAGGGGTCTAAACTGATTTAAAAATTAGTGAATTAACTTTTCAATAAGTCATTACATAATTTTACTCTTTCTCCTTTGACTGTTTGTGGTTTAAATTATAAATACTATTAAATACTAATTCAAGTCTGTTTCTGGGCTTTTTATTTGTTTATTAATTTGTATGTCTTTTCTTATGTCAGTACAATACTGTCTTAGTGAATGAAGCGTTATAGTACATTTTATTTCTCAGAATTAATTCTCTTTCATTAGTTTTCAAAACTTTTCTTAAAAATATTCACCTGTTCTTTTTCAGAAAAGAATTTCTCTTCTAAAAATATCAAAATGGAATTTTGATAAGAATTATGTGAAAACTTAAAATTACTTTGGAAAACATTTATACTTTATCAATATTTATTCTTTCCACACATGTATGGCTTTTCACTTACATCTTCATGTGTGAGCAAACTTTTGTAATTTTCTTTGTACAGATCCTACACATTAAAAAGTTTCTTTTCCTAATTCTTTTACATTCTTCTTTAGTATTTTAAATGGACTTGCTATTCTTAGTCTGCTAATTTTTATGCTAGCATCCAGTAAAATTACTAACATTGGGAATTCTTTTGTTAAATTCAGCCATAATAATCTTTACGGTAAATATTTCAAAACCAAACTATTGTAAGAGATGGTATAGCTTGTTTCTTTTTAAAGAAAGTGAAGTTAATTAGATTTATTGTTTTCAGCCGTTAGTGATTTGACAGCCTGAGTTTGAATTTCCGTCATATGGAAAGTTTTATGCTGGTTACACAAAAGCACCACAGCTTTTCCATTCTCACCATTGTCCCATGGTAGCGATATGCCATTCCTGAATAATAAACTTTTAAGTTAGGAACACTTAGCCACCCCACAGAATCCCTCTGGCAATATCTGCAGAATGATAAACAAATGTTTTGGAAGGAAAGAATCAAGTGCATGAGATGGTAAAATCTTAGTGTACGAATCTTTTCCTGATGATCTCATATATTATAAAACAGTTCTGCGAAGTATGGTGTATGTTGCCTTATACTGGCCCAGAAATTGCTTTACTGTGACATGGATGATGAAATTGATGGGAGGTACAAGTCATTTTAATTTTCTCCAGGGCCAGAAGCTGACTGATGTGCAATTGTTCTATACGTGGGCAGGGAGGTTAGCCCTAGTCCTAAGGGTATTGTCGTGCGGGGTGTCAGGCAGGGTCTCTGGTCCCGCACCCCACACAAGAACGCAGGATATGGCTAGGCCAAAAAGGAACACCCACGGAGCCATAGGTAGGGGAGTCATACCACTATGGTCTCGCTGGGTTTATACGACGTGCGACCTGCTGTCCGCTTTGCTGCCAACCGTCCGACTCTCCTCCCCTCTCCTCCACTCTCCTTCAGTCTCCTTCAGTCTCCTTCAGTCTCCTCCAGTCTCCTCCTCTCTCCTCCTCTCTCCTCCTCTCTCCTCGACTTTCCTCCGTAGCCGCGGCAGTTATATTAGTGGCCAATGGCTCAATGGCCACAGCTGACGGCCAACCAGCCACAGCCGATGGCCATTTACTACCCGAGCCAGCACCCCCCCACATGAGGCCGAGAGCCTGGAAACCGCCCTCCGGGGCTCTGTCCCCACAGGTATCCAAGAAGGTTTCGTGAGAAATCCTTGGGGCAAAGCGAGGGCTGTGCAGTGATGTAAACCTGTATTTTATTCCTATCTTACTTACTGGATTGACTAATTAGTTTAACCCAGTATGTCTCAATCTAAGCTGCAAATTGGAGTCACCTTGAGAGCTCTTAAAAAATACTATTACCTAGGTTCCAATCCCAGAGTTTCTGATTTAGTTGTGGGTTGAGACTCAGATATTGTTATTTTAAAAACACTCCCGTTGATTTCTTATGTGGAACCAAGATAGATATTCCCTGGAAACTCTGAATCTATTCCCTCAGCAGCTACTACTTCATCTAACAACTTTTCAATAACTTCCAGATATTAGTACCATTAAAAAATAATGAAGGCTTAGAGTCTAGACTGAAGTATATAAAAGAAGGAGGTAATCTTCAACGTATTTAAGACCCTGTACCCCACACCTATACAGGAATGAGATGCTATTGCTTTTGAAAAAGCATCAAATGGGATTTTTGAATGTACACACTCCTGCCATCTATGCCTGTTTTCTGGAGTTCTGCTCTATGCATCATTTTCCTGATTATCTCAAAGTGCAGTTGCATTTCAGGGTCTCAAAATTTTATTCTTTATTTATTGCATTACTAAGAGATGGCAAGGAGAAAATATATTCAGTCTTCAAAATATTTTACCTTTGGTGAGAAAACACTAAGCTCATTTGAGTATAAGCCATTTATCTAATTCCATTTCTAGCTGGTGGTTTAAATAAAGGCCCAAATTCCTGAAATTTGTTCTAAGTAACCTAACACAAATCAATCAGGAGATATTTGACATGTAACAAGTCTCCTAAAACTCAACAACTTCCTTAAATATCAGATGGAGGCAGGCTGCTTAAATATTCAATGCAAGCATGAAGTTTGTAGACATCTCTATTTGTAGAGTCTCTGCGGCCTCCCAATATTTCAACCCTCCTGCCATTGTGCTTATTAAAAAAAAAGGAAAAAAAACATTCTGAAATAATTCAGGTGCAATGACTTTCTACACATACATATTATAATGATAAAAGACATACTGTAGGATCTTTTTCCATATGGTGCTAGCAATTTGGATTTTACTAGCAGTTTTTATAACTTGCAGCTCACCACTAAAATGTCAGAGCACATGAGAATAAAACAATTTCTATTTTAGGTTTTAAATTCATTTGCTCTGATCTCTCAACCAGAAAAACGGACTCTAAAGGCCTCTTTATTCTGAATGAATTTCACTTTCATTCCCCTACTAACTACCCTCTCAGTCTATTAAGGCTGAGAGTATTCCAGTATCTCTTGTTTTTGTTCACTTACTGACATTTATTGAACATGTGCCATGAAGGGCAGTTTGTCACCACAGTTAACAAACTGACCCCTATGGTAATGGAAACCAGCATAAGACAAACTACATAGACATACAAATATGTATATGTATACATATATATTAATCACATTGCTAGAAGCCCATGTCTGAAGCCAAGCAAAGACTCTCCTCATTTTTAAACCAATTTAAGAAATTTGAGAGAAAGCAGGATAGAGTAACTTGTTCTGAGAAAATTAATAAATTTGCCTTGGTGTTGGCTCTTAAATTAGAGACACATTTTATAATCATTGGGTCGTTTTGAAATGCCTGAAAAACTCAATAGTGAAATGAACTGTCAAGCATTTTCACCAGGCAATACTTATTTCAGAAATGACAAATCTTTTTCTGACATCCCCCTGGCCTAGCAAGGAGTTTGATATCTTATAGTGTGTACCATCTTTAGTCAATGTGATACTTTAATGATTATTTCAGAGCCACACGCCCCCTCCTTCTATAGAATTAAAATAACAAATTGCTATAGATAATTCATATTTGTAATGTACAACATGATGAATGTAGCCAACACTGCTGTATAATATATATGAAAGTTGAGAGAAGAGATACGAGTTCTCATCACAAGGGAAAAATATTTTTTTCTTTTTAAAAAAATTATATCTGTAGGAGATGATGGATGCTAACTAAACTTACTTTGATAACCATTTCACAATATATGTAAGTCAAACCATTATACTGTACCCTTAAACTGATACAGTGATGTATGTCAAGCATATCTTAATAACACTGGAAACTATCATAAAAAGGTTAATATTTAGACAAGCAATTCTCTTTGCTCAGACGTGCAGTAATCAAATCTGATCAATTTCCAACAGGAAGTAACCTTCTGAACCAACTGTTCTGGAATAGTTAGTTGTCTGTGAAAATGAGGCCTACATAACAATAACGATAGCTTTTGGAAACTTAGTGACACTTAGAAGAATTCAGGGACCAAATCATAAGATCCTTGGATATCTTCCTTCACTGATTTGGTTAGGTGCATGGACTCTGCTTAAGATATAATGGACTTGAATCTAGACATAATCGGGAGAGATGACACTTGATCAAGACTTGTCTGAATCTGGGAGAGACCCAACTCAGGTGTGATGGTCCTGATGGATCTCTCATCTTGACAATTATCAGTAGTGGTAATTTGGATAGGCTGGTTCTAGGGTGGTCTGTGAGACGCAGCGGAGCTGGAAGCATTGCCTCCTTTTTAGTGCAGACACATAAAACCTCTTGTCTGTAACTGTGGGTAATAGGCTGACGCTAGAATCCTTTATGGTAATTTAGATTTTATGGTGTGAATTCTTAAATTCAGTATTAGATCAGAAGTGGGCTAGGGACTAAGACAAACTTTGAGGTGCTAGGATATGCCAAATTTTATTCAAAAGATAGCTACTCATGGATTAAGGGTTAATGATTTTTCAAGGAAGTAAGACCTTTTATTCTATTTTACTCATGGCACGTATGTGGCAATTCTCAATAATCTACAATCTACAGGTTAGAGTTCAGGAAAACACCAGTTGTTGTGAATTATTCACAGTCTCAATAACATAACTGTGATCCAGTGAACTTCGGGGTCCTGTTGATTTTTGACTTTGTGTAAGTGGAACAGGTAGAGGTACAGAGGTCTCCATATCTTTCTGACAAAGGCATCAAGTTTATTGTCTCTCTGTCTGGCAATTACTAAGCAATTCATTAAGATGATTAGATATTCACAATAGTCACTATGTCTCAAATTGTAGTGTCCTATTCTCATTTAACTTTAGAATTAATTCTTCAGAGATGTTTCTGTGTCCATCTTTTTAAAGGTCTTTTCTTACTTATGCAAAAGGTGAAAGAGAAAAAGCTATAGTCTGTTTTCCTTTTAGTATGAATCACCTTTTTCAAATTAGAAGTAACTAATTTCTACTTTTCTCCATCTTACTGCTGCTTTACTTCTCAAGGAAATCTCATTCCTGCTTATAAAAAATTATTTGTCTTATCAATAAGTTCGAATTTTGGGCGGCTGGATGGCTCAGTTAGTTAGAGTGCGAGCTCTGAACAACAGGGTTGCCATTTCGATTCCCACATGGGCCAGTGAGCTGTGCCCTCCACAACTAGATTGAAGACAATGAGCTGCTGCTGAGCTTCCAAAGGGGCGGCCAGATGTCTCAGTTGGTTAGAGCACGAGCTCTTAACAAGGTTGCCAGTTCAATTCTCACATGGGATGGAGGGCTGCACCCGCTGTAACTAAAGATTGAAAATAGTGACTGAACTTGGAGCTGAGCTGCACCCTCCACCACTAGGTTGAAGGACAAACACTTGGAGCTGGTGGGCCCTGGAGAAACACATTGTTCCCCAATATTCCCCTATAAAAAAAATAAATAAATAAGTTCGAATTCTATGTTCTTCAGTACAGTAACCATTGGCTACATGGGGCTTATTGAGCGTTGAAAAGCTGTTAGTCCGAACGGAGACTTTCTGTAAGTGTAAAACACACTTTTGAAGACTTAATATGAACAAAAAAAATGAAAAGCATCACAAGAACTTTTTAAAATGATTCACTGATGAAATAACATGTTGGATATACTGGGTTAAATAAAATCTGTTATTAACATTAACTTCATTTACAAATTAAAAATTTTTTTAATGGAGATACTAAAAATTTTTAACTTGCTTTTGGGACTTATGTTATATTTGTTTTGGATAGTGCTGTTCTAACATAGGTTTTAATAAAAATTGTTTTTCTTAAAGACCCAGAAAACTCTAGATACTCAAACAATATTTGTTAGTCAAACCCAACTCACTGAGAATTTCAAAATTTTCTTATTTATAATAATAGACATTAAAAAAAAATTTGACAAAATTAAAAATTTAAAGGCAGGACACAAAGCAGATTGTTAATCATATAACTAGAGCTAAATTATCTTATTTGTATATCCACACAGCTAATATTTATTGAGTACCTACCATGTGCCAGGCATTAGGCATATTGAGTATATACAGTAGTGAACAAAATCCAGTTTCTGTCTTCAAGGAGCTTTCTGCTGACTGCAGTGTTGTAAGTGCTTCTAAAGTGGGTAATTACAAGGTGGTGGAGATAATAATTAAAATATTAAGCCTGATTTGAGGTAGGCAGTCAGCAAAGGCTCTATGACGGAAATAACACCATTTTAGGAGGCAGGTTTTCTCACTCATGTCTGTTTTAAATTAACCCAGTATTTTACATAAAAACATATGGGACTCGAATATCCTTACTCAGCAATTCCTGAAAGTTTACAAATGATAGAATAAGTGGAGTTTATTTCCTTCTGACAAGTCCTGCAGTTTGAAGCATGGCAGATTGATTCACAAGAATAAAAGCAGCTGAATAAATATTCCCTCTGAAATTATTTTTTTTTCTGGGTTAATTAATAATTAAAACACTACCAAATACAGAACTTATGTGGCACTACTTCTTGACAGGCTGGTTGGGAATTGTCCATTAATCATTGACTGTTATTGAGAGGGTGGTGTGTTGGAAGGAGTGTGGGCTTTGAAATCAGACAGGAGTTTGAGTTCTCTGGGATTTTGGGCAAGTTAATGAAGCCTGAGTCTTAGTTTCCTCATTTATAAAACTAGGAAAATATAGTACCCGAATCCACTTTTGAGGATAATGAAGTGGTTGATATATGTAAAACACTTATCACAGTGTTGGTATATAGTAAGTAGTAAATAAATCATTAACATTATAACTTGGGAAAACAATAGAATTATTTGAAAGAAAATGGTAAGTTCATGAAATAAGAGTCTAGTATATGGAGTATAAAAGTCTAAGTTTGGTCATAAAAGGGAGGAAAAATGTAAAAAAACCAAAAAACCAAAAAACCAAATGGAGAATGTATATGATTCTTGAATTGAGGGCCTAGGAGTGAGCAGAAAGAGGATACTTTAAGTTTTCCTAAAAGAAGTGTTTTTTGAAATTATTCTTTTTTTTCTTTTAGTGCTTTGAAGTGTTTGGTATCATTTCCACCATGTGGACCTGAAATTTTCTTTACAAGAAGTTTTAAGCAATGAATTCAATTGCTTTAATAGGTACATAACAATTCGTACTTTCTATTTCTTCTAATGTCAGCTTTGAAAAGTTGTGGTTTATAAGAGACGCATCCTTATTTCTAAGTTGTCAAATGTATTGTGATAAAGCTATTAATATTCTTTTATTCTCATTTTAATGTTTTCAGTGTCTACAGTCATGTATCCCTTTTTATTTCTGACATTGGTGGTTCATAGCTTCTTTCTCTCTCTCTCTCTCTCTCTTAGATTGATAAATTATATTATTATTTTCAAAGATTCACATTTTGGTTTTGTTGTTATTTCTCTATTGTTCATGTTTTCTACATCACTGATTTCTATTCTTTATTGTTTCCTTACTCTACTTACTTTGCATTTCATTTTGTCTCTTTTGCTAGCTTCCTGAGCAGGACATTTTGGTGATTGATTTTAGACCTTTATTTTTATTTAATATAAATAAAAATAGAGGGAACATTTATGTACTTCCCTCTATATTCTGTTTTAGTTGTATCCCACAAATTTTAATAGTTTTATTATTATTCAGTTTAAAATATTTTCTAATTTTTATTGCAACTTCCTCATTGATGTTATGGATTATTTAGAAGTGTGTTTCTTTGTTTCCAATAATGGGAAATTTTTTTTCACTTTCCTTTTGTTACTGATTTCTAGATTAATTCCATCGTGGTCATAAATATTCTCTATAATTTCAGTTTTTAAAAATTTATGGAGATTAGCTTTATGTTCCAGCATATGGTATGGTATATGGTATGAGATTCCACTTACAGATATCTGCAAGATAATGTTCTACAGATGCCTAATACACTTTTCTGGTTTTAAAGAGTATCAATTACTTTTTTTTTATTCTTTGTTGTTCAGTTTGGATAATTTTTATTGACTTCTCTTCAATTTCACTGATCCTTTCCTCTACTGTCTCCAGTCAGATGTTGAGATTATCCATTGAATTTATTATTTCAGGTATTTATTGTATTTGGTAATCTTAACTTTCATTTCTTTTAGTTTCCACTTTTTCTGCAGAAATTCTCCATTACAAACACAATTTTGTCTATTTTTTCTAAAGTATTTTCATGTTCATAATAGCGATTTCAAACTCCTTATGTGCTGGTTTGAAAATGTGAGTGATCAGTGAATATGATTTTATTGGCTACTTTTCATTGGTGGCAGGTCATATTTCCTTGCTTCTGAACATTTTTGATTATATACCAGACATTATATACAAAACATAGTAGAAACTGAACTAGACACCAAATTTTACCCCAGAAACGAATTGCCTATTCTTCTGTGAGGAAACTAGGGTGAGGGACAATTTCCTTCAATATAATGAAGAATAGAGCTGTTATAGAGCGGGATTACCACTTTAGCTTGTTTCAGTTCAGCTCTAATTTTAAGTATTTGGAGGATGGAATTAATTTCTCTTTTCAGCAGGGTTTTTAGTTCACGAACAACAAGACTGTCACCTCTCTCTGTTTTGTAATCCATTCTCACTTTCTATGGTGCTGCTTACTCAGAAAAAGTCCCATAAAGGAGAATTTGTAGATGGCAGGGAATAGTAAGTGTGTTCTCCTTCATATTTCAATCCACCCTGTCAGTACATGCCTGGCCATTAAGAGTCTGACTACATTCTGCGTGTCACAGAAAAAGTCCCAGCTTTATAGGCTCTTGACTCTCCTTGCCTGTTCCTAGATGAGGCTAATGCCCCTCAAAATAAAAGAGAGCCATGGTTTCTGCTTACGTAGGAAGGGGATAATCCCTCTTTGGAATTTAGTTCACATTGACTTATTTGCAGCCAAGCATTTCCATAGCTAGGAAGAAAAAAATATGATTTTTGAGTTTACCTTGTGATTCTTTTTTCTTTAGGTTGGGAATGATGACCCTTTGCAAACTTCTACATCTTAAACAGAGAAGGAATAGGAAAACTGTTTAGGTGTTCTGAAGGACTGACCATTAGCTTGGAAAAAAATGTATGTATAAATAGGATTTATATATATATATATATATATATATATATATATATGTGTGTGTGTGTGTGTGTGTATATATATATATGTGTATATATATGTGTATATGTATATATATGTGTATATATATGTGTATATATATATATAAATAGGATGTGGAGCACAGCATAAGGAATAGAGTCAGTGGAACTGTAACAACTATATACAATGTCAGAGGGATAGTAGATTGAGGGAGGGAGGTTATCACTTTTTGAGGGGTATAAATGTCTCACTATTACATTGTTTTGTACGCCTGAAACTAATAATATATATATATATATATATATATATATATATATATATATATATACACATATATATGCATATATATATTTGATGTCTTCATAAGAATGATATTATTTTCTAATGCTAAAAACTTTCCTACAGAAATAGCTTATTTCATAAAATAGCAATAATATTGGATTTGATAAACGAAAATATTATTTATGACCAATATTCCAAGAATGTCTTTTACAGTCCTGGAGATGCTCTCTATGGCCAACAGATTAAACAGTGGATGATTCCACACATGGTCTAAGATGTGAATGGCAGCCTTTGGGCTATGCAAGGTTGTGCTTCTCCATAACCCGTAAGACAGTTATGAAAATCCGAAGACATATTTTATATGAAATTCCTGCCTTAAGTGGGAGCTTAATAAATGCTTATTAATTTTTTTAAATCAATAAAATGTTTTGAAGTTAGTCATCTCATGTTTCAATAAAATTTTGCTTTAAAATTTATTTCAAATGACTGAATTTTACATTCACAATTAAAATTTATTTGGGTATTTTAAAATATTGGTTTAACTAATTCAATGTCATAATTCATAAAGTAGTGAAGGGCATCATGTTTGTGGGCTAGTGAGTGCAGAGGGGTTATTAGATGTATATCCTCCGAAGACTATAGATAATAGAGAAAGTCTGTCTTATAATTGCTTCCTGGATATTGCCACATATCTGATTTGAAAATATGTCCAGAATACAAGCAAATTTGGAATTTTAGGTCTTTTAAAAATGTCATTAGAGAAACTTTAAAAAATGAACCTCAAGGAGACTTTCTAGCGAGTCTCAAACGTCTCATCTCACTTAGAACAGAAATGCTATAAAAACAAACAAGGAAACTAACACTTAAGAAAGACAAGCTGATGGTCATATACCATCAACTAGCTACCATATACACAGTATCTTATTTTGCCTCACTAAACCTGATGAAATTAAGCATCACTAACATGTTTTTCCATATTATAGAATAAAAGAAGCAATGAGGTTTCAAAAGGATCAGTACTTGTTCTGAGACCATAGAGCAAGTGATCAACAGAAATAGAATTTGAAACCCAATTTCAAAGCTCAGTGCTTCAACCATAGTTTACAGAAACAGAAAAATACATCCGAAATATTGGACTTGAAGTACAATTATTTTCCTCTGAATTCGAAAGCTCATGGTTGGAAGTAGCTAAATTAGAGGATGGTAACATTTTCTCAATGAATTAATTTCCTATCAACTTAGAACTGATAATGTGTTTTGAGCCAGGTAGGCACCTAGTAAATCCTAGTTTGAGCAAGTTAATTGATTATTATTATTGTTTACACGTTAGGCACTTATACATAAAACAATTTCTATATATTCAGATATCAAATTCATTATCAAGGGTTTTCAAAGCCCAATTCAGACTTGGAACACCTTTTCCAAAAGCTTTCTTTGATCTAAAGCAGGGGTGTCCAAACTGCGGCCCGCGGGCCAACTGCGGTCCGCAATCCATTGTTAATTGGCCCGCAGCAAATTCCAAAAATATATTTAGTTTACTTAAATAAACCAGGTGAGGCAATACGTACTTCACCTCGAGTGAGTGGCCCGGCTGTTTGTGTATTTTACCGCATACGGCCCTTGGTGAGAAACATTGAAAAAAGTTTGGACACACCTGAGAGGAAAGAATTTATAAGTTCAAGTATAACCTGTGAAGGAAAGCTTCTCTAGGGCAATAGTACACAGCTGAGCGTGATTCACAGCAGATACTTAATAATGATGGTTGAGTAGCTTAGTCTGACCAATGTACTCCCCACGTGATAAACAACTTGACCATAGGGAATGGATTTCTGACACTGTATCTTTAGAACCCAAAACTGTGCTGAAGGTTTTTAATAGGATTCTATTTAAAATTATATTTGTCCATAAGTATTCACTGGCTCCTTACATTTAAGAATCACAAATAGAGATCATAAATGTTGCACAATCAAAGGATGAGTTTTAAAATATGAATCATGTGAATAGTTGAAATTTGTTAAGTACATATTTTATGACAAGCTTTGGGCTCAGTTCTCTGCATACCTGTTTTGTGAAAAAACAATCCACCCTGTAAGGTAGAGGTCCACCCATTTGGTGGACAAAGAAAATAAGGCTTGCTCAAGATCTGAGTAGTTAGTAGCATATCTGGCACTTGAACTCATGCCAATCTGATTACAAAACCCATGCTTTTAACTTATAATGCTTATAAGGCTTAATTGTCTGGTTCTCAATCCTGCTTTGTCTCTCACTGATTGTCTGTCTTGGAACAAATCATTTAAACTGTGAATATCAGTTATATCTGTCATGATTGTAGTGAGGGTCAAAATTTTAAAGTCCATCTGCAGCAGGGTATTTTAGCTGGGTCATTTAGGTGAATTTGTGGAGGTGGGGACCTCACAGGTCTCCCATATTCTGTGCAGGCTATTTTCCTGTTATATTATGTTTAGGAAACAATCTGTTCAGGGAAGTCCAGTTCATTTAAAAAAGACTGTCAAGGGGCCTGGGAGCTCTGTGATAAAGACTTTGAGCTTTGGTCATAACTAGAATTCAAATATATGCAAAGCTGTTGGATAGGCTGGAAAGGTGCCTTGGAAGGGAAGATAGGCCCCTAAGAGAAAACCACCAGGAATGACAAAGTGATATAATTGGGTGGCCAGACTGTATGTGTGAGGAGTAAGTTTTAGGAAGATGTTTGTGCTCAGTCATGACAACAATATCCCTCTCTCTCTCCCCCCCTACCCTGTCCCCAGAATGCATGTGTGGTCTGGGAGAAAAATGGCTATGCTATAAAGAAAAAGACATTGTCACTCGTGGTCCAGCTCTACTGAGGAAACTCTCTGAAAAAGCTGCTTAAGAGATGGAAATGCTTTCTTGGGTCATTGAGGAGATGGGAGGCAGGGGTTGGTGTTCAGGGCTTCTGCAGTGAAATGGGTGCTGACCTACTTGTGGTCTACTGAGCAGAAGGATCTGGAAACCTCAGGTGGGGACTCCGTTGACATGTGAGACAATGTACCTTTTCTCCTCCTCATCCTATTGAGAAACTCTGCTAGAGGAAGAGGCCTCACCTGGAACCAGTAACCGGTTTTGGCCCAGGGACATTTGTACTTCTGGAAGATTCTCAGACCGATTAAAAAAAAAAAGTTTCAAGAATAATGTGATTTGCGAGTGAGCGATTTTGAAATGCTAAAATCTAGGGGTAGTATGATAACTATGATTTGTTGTCATTACGTTAGAAAGACCTGGGGCTATATCAATTTTATGTGTGAGAACATTTTGCAGACAATAATCTACCAGGAAAAGGCTAAACCCATAACACGTTATTTCAACAGAAAATATTTTCCCCACTGATCAGGCAGTATGCTAGACACAGAGGCAGAGTCTAGTATGGGGGAGGGTCGCACGCAGATGTCCGCAAGTATTGAGACAGGTACTGAAATAGCAATATGGACTCAGTACAGTGGGGCAGGAGATCTGGGGAGAAGTCAGGGAAATCTCCAGAATAGGAGGGAAAGTTTCTGGAAGGAGATAGACTCCAGATAAGCAGGAGTAAAGTAGGTGGCCTATACTGAGAAGAGCATTTCCAAGAGGAGAAACGACGTGTGCCAAGACAAGGAGAAGTCGAAAAGCGTGGACTCAGCAGGGCTATGCAAGGAGCTAGCGGGGGCCCAGTGCTTTGCAAGATACCTGACACGTAAGGACACAGCTGGACATAAAGAGAGAAAGAAGAGCAGTAGCCAGAATGTGGAGGATTTTGTGAGTATGCGCTCCAGACACTTCTGCCCTAATCCTGTAGGCAAAGAGATGCCACTGCATGTTTCCAAGCAGGGGAGTTCCATGTCAGATGGCATTTCTGAGCTGCTCAGCAGGATTTGGAGAGCTCTGAGCCCAGCACCACAGCAGCAGGCCAGTGTGGGTGTTCTCCACTCCCAGGGGAAGAGAAGGTGCCCTGGGGCCGGGGACGAGCTCAGACACAGTGGGTTCAGGAGACTCCTCTTAGGGACGGCTAGAAATGTGTTCTTATAAACCGGCAGTAACTAACAGATTCGTTCATCAAACCAGTACCATTGTAAAATACCTTGGGGAAAAAAAAAAAACATACACAAGAAAAGTATGACACGGAAAAATCAAAAGAAAATCTGAATGGAGAAGCATACTATTTTTCTGGATGGAGAGACACAATATTTAAATATTTCAACACTCACCACAATAATCTATAAATTCAAGGCAATCCAAATAAAAACCTTACAGGATTTCTTAAAAAAACCTGATAAAGAAACTTAAAAATTTATTTGAAGACAAAAATGAGCAAAATTACCTAAGAATATTTTGAAACATGAAAATTAACAATTGCAATAAAGATATAGTAATTAAAACTTTATAGCAGTCATGTAAAAATATAACAATAAATGACTGGAACAGCATGGGGTGTATAAGTAGAACTTAGAATATGACATACTCACTGTGGAATGGATGGATTCTTCAATAACAAGTATTGTGACAATTTGGTAAAAATAACGAAGTTAGATATCTTCCACTTAGCATTAATTAAATGAATTCCAATTGGGATAAAAAAGTCACGAATATGTTTATGCATATATGTGTATATGCGTGTATGCATATATGAAAAGTTAGAAGAAAATATATATATGGTTCTTACCTTAAGGTAGAAAATTTTTTTTTTCAACAGGGAACAGAGTCCTACAAGAAAA
This sequence comes from Rhinolophus ferrumequinum, assembly GCF_004115265.2. Lineage (NCBI taxonomy): Eukaryota > Metazoa > Chordata > Mammalia > Chiroptera > Rhinolophidae > Rhinolophus > Rhinolophus ferrumequinum. The sequence goes on from NC_046297.1 coordinate 11,959,050, forward strand.
AATTGGTATAGTTGTTTATATAAAAATTAACAATTTTAAATTCCATAGTAATATCCACCTAAAAAGGAAGTTAAAGCTCTGTCACTAAACAGAGTGGAAAAAAAATGGACAAACTGGAAGAAAGATTCTATAATATTTAACATACTCCAAGGATATGTATCCATGATATATTTATAGCAAATCAGTAAGAAAAAGAACATTCCAAAAGAAAAACGGGCAAAAGATATAAACTGGCTTTTCATAGGACAGAAAACATAAATGCCTAATTAATACTTGCAGTTTGCACATTAGTAATCAGGAAAATGCAAATTAAAATGATGAAGTTTCATTTTTCACCAATCAGGCCTAGCAAAAAGTACAAAATAATGAGTCATTGAAGGTGTGCGGAAACTCTTACTCTATTGACGATAGGAGTGAAAATTATACAGCACTTTAGAGGGCAAATGGCAATAGCAAATACAATTTTTAGAAATACACATAACCTGTACCCAGCATTTTCACTTCCAGTCATTTTCCAGAGAAAAACAACTTCGTATGCACACAGGAAGGTATATAAAAAGATATTGCATTGTTTGCAACCTACATGTCCATAGATAGAAGAGCGGATAAATTATTTGTGATATATTAATATTTATATAGTAAAATATAAGGCAGAAACTGCAAAACACTGAAGTGGAAAAATCTTCATACTATATTGGTGAGAAAAAAGGAAGTATCAGAGTGAGAGTTGCAGAACACCGGTGTGGTCTAAATAGTTGTATCCTCTCAAAATTCATATGTTGACACCTACCTCCTAAGGTGATGGTACTGGGGGCGGGGCCTTTGGGAGTTCATAGGTCATGTGGGCTCCAGAGAGATCCCTCACTCCCTTCTGCCTTATGAGGATACAATGGGAAGTCTGCAACCTGGAAGGGGGCCCTCATTAGAACCTGACCCCGCTGGCACCCTGACCTTGGACTTCCAGCCTCCAGGACTGTGAGAATTAAATTTCTGTTGTTTAAAATACCCAGCCTGTGGTATTTTGTTTGAAAGGGTTAGCAGCCCAAATGAACTAAGGCAAATATTAATAACGTAAAAACGTAAACACATAAAATATATTTCAAATATATATATGTATTTGAAAATACACAGAAAAGGGTCTGAAGACACAATGGAAAAGTGGTTTTCTCTGAGGCGAAGGATATGAACGTGTGAGGTTCTTTAAGAACAACTTTGCTTTGAATTGTTGAATGGATATAAAATACTGATTTATCATAAGGAAATGGAGGGCATTCCCACCTGATAGTTGCAATTTTTTTCTACGAAACATCACGAGATATAGTCTGTTCACTGCAAGTAAATATAATTAGTATGGTGATAAAAGCTTAGAATGGCTTCTGTAGGACCCAAGGCCCCAACTGAGGTTAAGTGTTAAGTTTGCAGGGCACCAAACCCCAGGTTTTATAATAGAATCCAGCAGCTAGCAGCAGCAACAAGTGGTGAACTGGGAAAAATGATAGATGGCTTAATAGAAAATGTGGTGATTGGTAGAGCTGATCACCAATCAGCTCTGTCTTGACGATGCAAACGAGAGAATGGGAAGGATTGAAATTACAGGGTGAAGATGATGGATTAAAAAAAAAAAAGAAAGAATCAAGTAACTAGGTTTTTTGAGATCCTCTTCTCTAAATTGTCTGCCCTAGTAATTTCCCATGTTCTCTTGGTGGTTTGACTTTTTCTTATGACTTGCAGGTTATTAATCCTCAGTTATGTCTTATGAGTATTCCTGTAGTGTGAAGTAAGGAGTGAGAGGTGGAAAGGGTGGGAGTCATGGTGAGAAAACCTGCAATTCTGGCTGAAATCTCAGCTCAAGGGAATGGGAAGGCAACATGGAATGAAGATGAAACTCCCTGACGCCTAGAAAACCATGAGTGTGTGACCAGGGAGTTGGGTGATGTCTGAGCTCAGAAGTAACCTATGATAACCCTTGGACTTGCCTGGTGCAGAAGACTGTAAGACGAATGCCAGTATCTCAGGTTCATTAAGGGCGGAGGTGTAGGGAGATGGGGAGAGAAAACTGGCAGGTTCTTTACACCCAGATGAAATGCATTTCAAAGGAGGAGGGCAAGGTGGAAGCATCTTGGCCTGGAAAGGAAATTGGAAGCCCATGAGCAGCTCACTTGGTAGCTCCACGAGGGTGAGACATGATGGAAAAAGGAACCACTTCCAGTTGAAAGGTCTTCTGTGGAAGTGGTGTTTGTGGACTCATTTTTATGGTCTCTATATAGTCATACTTGTAGAGGTGAAATTAGGGGATGTAAAGAGTAAGACAGAGCGGCGTCCTTCAAACTGCACTGGGAAACGAATTGTACGAGAACCTGCTGAAACTCCATCTCGGGTTCTTTATCTCTTATGTTTTATCAATGTATAATTTTGCTTTACTGAACTGGAATCATCTGTTTTATGTTTATGCAAATGCTGCCTCCTCTTTCTGGTTGAGGTGGTACGAGGTTTCAATCAGAAAAAAGAGAAGAAACAGAACTTCTCAGCATACTGCATAATGATAAATTTTAAACCAGGGAACAGATTGAAAGGATGCTATTTGAATTTTTACCTTACAGAATTTTAGGTCTATCCAGCTAAGTGTTTCATTAAACACGTTTCCTGTTGAGACTCCTCCAGCGCTCCCTTTTGAACCCTGGCCCTTCCTCCAGCCTCTGAAAGTCTGTAAGTCGCACAGCAGTGCTGGGACCAACATTTGGGCAGTCAGCGAAAGCAGCGTGTTATTCTGCTTTACAAGATGATTCAATAGAAGGTGACTAATTCTATTCTATCATTTTGCTCAGTCTGGTTGACAAGCTTTCTTTGGAAATTAAATAGCTTTCTCTGGAAACTAAATTAGGTCAAATATGAAAACGAACCAGATTTCTTTAGAATTATATTTTAACTTATTCAAAATATCACTGATGATTTCAGAAATATAAACCGTTCTGTATACTGATATGATTTCAGCTTACAGTAATAAAACATATGATTTTATTAAGATTGGAGGCCAAAACATTTTCTAGACTTAATAATACTAATATTGAAAAAACAAAGGAAAATAAGATTTTAAAAAAGAGATTCACATATATACAGACAATATTTCAGTTCCTCTCTGATTCAATTTCGGGCACTAACCTTAGGATTTTCTTCAGATAATCTGTTTTGTTTGTTTGTTTCTTTCTTTTCTAGCCATTTTCTAGGCTCAAAATATTATAGCTATCTTTGACTCCTTTCTTTTACTCACATTTTTGCTAACTCACATTTAAGCTAGCTCATATTTTTGCTACTCATGTTTGCTACTCATATTTAAGCTAAAAAATCCTGTGTATTCTACAAGCAATCTTTCATATTTTTCGTTTCCTCCGCATTTCCATTTGCATGACCTGAATTTACGTCTTAAATTTTCCCTGGTTAAAACCATAGTAATAGCCTCTTCACGATATCACTGCTTTTAATTTTCACCTTTTAAGATTTATTTTAAACACCATTTTCTATAGATGCAAGTTCAAATTCTCTAATATTCCCTCATTCAACAGATAGTCTTGAGGTCCTCTATATGACAGGTGATTTTCCAGGTTCTTAGATTATAGTTATAAATTTGCAGCAAGCTTCTTGCTCCCACAGAGTATACATTCTACAGGGAAAGAGAGAGCCTGTCTTTAAAAAGTAAACGAATGAATGGAAAGCGAATTCTGAATAGTAGTAAATGCTATGAAGAGAATGAAACATGGTGAGGTGAAGATGGACAAAGTGGAGCTAGAGGAAGGTTTACTGTGAATCTAATAAAGCTAAAGAGTCCCTCAATGACAAAGACCCTTTCCCAAGCCTTCAGGAGTGCTCCACATATGTTCATGTGGTCATATTTACCAAAGTACGATATTTTACCCTAATTGGTTAACACTACTGTCTCATTGCACTCTGATTCTAAAGAGGGCCCCCCAGATTATTTTTATTTTGGAGCCCACCCTAGGTATGGGACTAAGTAGATGTATTGATCAGAAAGACACATGCTGACGGAGACCACAAGGACAAGATAAAGTAACCATTAAAAGAAATGGGGCCAGCATGTTCCAGACAGAGAAAATAGCAAGACGGAGGCCCTGAGCAGAACTGAGCTTGAACCAGCATGTCTGAAGCTGAGTAAGAGAGGTGGAGAATGGTGAGAAATGAGATAACGGTGGCCGCTCATGGTCCTGCCCTGTAGGACTTTGCAGACATTATAAGGAAGTTGGATTTTATTCCAACTGCAATGTGAAGCTGCTGAAAAGGTTTAATGGGGGCTACACAATATAACTTAACGTTAAAGAAGAGTATTCTGGCTTCTATGTCGGGGGTGGTAGCAGAGGGAAAGGATGGGAACAGGGAGATCAGTTAGCTTGCCAAGGCGGTACTTCAGGCAAGAGGGTAGGGCTGCTTGGACTGGGTAAGTAGCATCGAAGACAGATAGTCAGGATACATTTACAAGGAAAAATGGGCAGGAATTTTCAGTGTATCTGAAATGGAGATGAGGGAAGGGAGATGAAAAAAGGACTCAAAGAGAATTCCTGGGTTTTTTGACCTGACAAATAGGTAAGTAGACAATGGCACCATTTACAAAGAAGGAGGTTTTGGGAGTAGGTGAAATAAAAAAATTTTTTCACCAGGTTGAGGTTGTGATTACTATTAGCTATGCAAGTCAGCCTGAAGGAGACAGTCAGATATGGAATTTGGAGGTCAGTGGAGAGGTCGAACAAAGATATAATTTGCAATCATTGGCATAAATGTGTTATTTAATGCCACAAGATTGGCTAAAATCACCTAGAGAGAGCTTACTTCAAGTTGAATCATTCAAATCCCTGCAAACTCTGCACTTTTTTCCCTACTATTTATATTATACTCTGATCCTTAACTTGAAACTATTTCTTATTCTCTGTATTCTTGCATTTAGACAAGGACACCCCTCTATTTTGTTACTTCTGTAAACACCTAAATTCTATATATCTTTCAAGATCTACATCAAGATTGAATATCTCCTTGTACGTTAGTTTGTTTTGAGCTCCTATCCCAAAGAAAACACTACTTCCTGTGAAGTATAGGACTTTTATCCGTACCCACATTTTCTATTTGGCCTTGTAGTGACTTATAGTGTTGTCCTTTATCTTATAACACTCTGTTTCTGAAAGTGACTATAGGGGCTATATCTCTTCATGGTCCAAAATTTCTGATGTGCTTTGCAATTATTAGACAATCTGTGAAAAAAAATCATCTAAACACTATTAGTCAATGAAATTAGTGAAAACCCTTTTTTAGCTTGAGATTTCTAGGTATTTGCTATTTTGTAGCTAGAGCCAATACAGAGTTTTATCTGTGCTCCTGAAATTCCTTTATGGTGATTATTTATTAAGTACTCACTCTGTATCAGGAGTAAGATTTCCAGTGCTAAAAATGTTATCTGCAGCCACATATTCTATAATCATACAGGAACATAAACTGTTTCTCCTTTTATTAGTTTAAATATTTAGAAATAGATATGCATGTACTGAGTTCCTGAAGTTTTTAAAAATCATGTTTATTAATATATAAGTTATGGGTACAGTTTGATGGGCTTTGATTTGCTTTCTGTTATGATAGATAAGATTTATTTTCTTTGAATAAGGTCATATAAACAGAATCCTGCAGCATGCACTCTTTTAGTTTCTTGCTTCTTTTTCTCAGCTTAATATGTTTGAGATTCATCCTTGTTATGTATATTAGTCAATTTTTTCCTTCAATATAGTATGGCTGTATACTTGTTGGATATTTAGGTTGTCTCTAAGTTTGGGCTTGTATTAGTTCACCATTGCTGTGTCACATACTGCCCCAAACTTAACAGCTTAAAACAACACACATTTGTTGTCTCACAGGATCTTGGGTCAGGAGTCTGGGCCCAGCTCGGCTGGGTCCTCTGCAAGGTTGCAATGAAATCAAGGTGGCGTCCAGAACTGGGTTCTCACCTGGAGGCTCAACTGCTGAAGGATCCTTTTCCAAGCTCAGTCGGCTGTTTAGCAGAATTCATCACCTAGAGGCTGTAGAAGACATGGTGGCTTGCTTCTTAGAATCCAGAAATGGAGCGCTACACTTTCTGCAGAGATTCTGCTGTCAAAAGGAGACTTGTATAGCAAAATGGAATCACAGGAGTGACATGGCATTACTTTGCCATGTTCCATTGGTTCGAAGCAAGTTACAGGTCCCTCCTACACTCGAGAGATAGGAATTACTCCAGGGCATGCACACCGGGGGAAGGGGATCAGGGGGACCACCTTATACTCCAAGCTCCTCATGGCTATTGTGAATGAATGTGTTACAAATGCATGTATACAAGATTTTGGGGGGACATATGTTTTTGTTTATTTTGGATAAACACCCAACAGTGGAAATGCTGGGACATGTGGTTAGAGTATATTTAACTTTTTAACAAACTGCCAAGCTATTTTTGAATGGAGTTGTGTCTTTTTAAATTCCTACCAAAATGTATAAGATTTCCAGTTGTTCCACATTTTTACCAACATCTGGTAATCTCAGTGCCTTTATTGTTAACCATTCAGTGGGTATTTAGTGATATCTCATTTTGGTTTTATTTTGCATTTCCTTAATAATCAAGGCTGTTGACCATTTTCTAACGTGTTTCTTGGCTATTCAGATATTTCTTTTCTAAGTGTCTATTTAAATCTTTGAGCCTTCTTTTTATTGGGTTGTTTGCATTTGCACATACTTGATACAAGTCATATGTCAGAAAAATAGACTGTGAATATTCTCTCTGTCATTTTCAAAGAGCAGAAGGTTTGAATTTAAAAATATATTTTATCATTTTTTCTTTTATATTCTTGGCTTTTTGCATTCTATCCAGGTAATGTTTGTCTACCCCAAGCTCACCAAAGATTCTCCTAAGTTTTCTATAGGATTTAGTGTTTGGTATATAATCAATTTCAAATTAGTTTATGAGTAATGTGTAATCTAAGAATGGGTTTTATTTTTTACTATATAAATATCTAGTTGTTTCAACATATTGTTTAGTAACACTGTTCTTTTGTCATTTGATTATTGTGGATCCCTTGGCAAAAATATATGTATGGATCTCTTTATTCCGTCCCATTGATCTATAATACACCTTTAGGACGACACACTGCTGTCTTGGTTACTGTAGCTCTATAGTAAGTCTTAAAATCAAGTGTTCTAAGTTCTTTAACTTTGTTCTTTTTCAAGATATATTGGCTATTCTTGAAGGTCCTTTTTATTGAATTAGAAATTTTAGAATAATTTTGTTGATTTTGTAATAAAAAAACTGGCTTGGATTTTGATTGGGATTGTGTCAAATATAGATCAATTTGGGAAGAATTGACATGTTAGTGATATTCAGTGTTTGGATCCATGAACATAGTATATCTCTCCATTTGTTTAGGTCTTCTTGAATTTTTCTCAGCAATGTTTTATAGTTTTCAGTGTACAGAACCCTGTGCATGATTTGTGATAAGATTATTTTTCTGTGGTTTTGGATGTTATTGTAAGTGGTATTTTTGCTGCAATATTTGATTGTTCATTGCTGTATACAGAAATGCAATTGATTTTTATAACTTGATTTTGTACACTTTTAACTTAATAACTCAGATATTAATTCTTGTAGCATTTTTATATCTCCCTTAGAAGCTTGTTATAATTCACCAGTGAAGCCATCGAAGTGTTAAATTTTATTTTGGGAAAGGTTTTTAATACAAACTAATTTTCTTTGATAGATATAGAATTTTTCAGATTTTATATTTCTTATTAAATAAGTTTTGGCAATTTGTATCTTTTAAGATATTTGTTTATTTCATCTACTTTGACATATTTATTGACATAAAGTGATTCAAAATATTCTTATATTATACTTCAATGTCACTAGGCTCTCTAGTGATATCTTCTCTTTATTTCTCATATTGATAATTTTTGTTCATTCTTATTTCAAAGAATCAGCTTTTAGTTTTATTAATTTTCTATCCATTTTCTGTTTTTTTGTTGTTGTCATTGTTTCCTCCTCTTTACTATTGCCTTCATCCTACTTAACTTTACAGATTCCTAAAGATTCATTGCTACTGAACCTTTTCTTTTTTAATATAAGCATCTCATAATTATGGCCAAGCATATATTCAATCATAGTGAATGTTCTGTATGGATTCTGTATAATTCAGTTTTGGGTTAGAGTGTTCTGTTAAATGTCATTTAGGTCAAGTTGTTTAACAGTGTTCGTTAAGTCTTCTAGAGCCACTTTGATTTTCTATTTTCTTTCTTTCAATTATTGAGAAAAGAATGTTGAAGTATCTAACTGTATTTATGTCAGATGTGTCAATTTTTGCTGTAACAATTTTGAAGCTCCATTTCCAAGTACATACACATTCAAGATTGCTTTGTCTTCTTGATAAATTAATCCTTTATCTTTATGACGTGTTCATCTTTATCCTTGGTAAGTTTCTGTGTTCTGAAGTTTACTTTGTCAGATATTAATATCACCACTCTAATTATCCAATGATTAGTGTTTGCTACGTGACATATAGCTTTCTATTTTTAATTTTTAATCTAATTGTGACTGAACATTTAAAATGAGCTTCTTACAGACAGTTTGTTAGATTTTGCTCTGTTGTCCAAGTTGGTATTTTTTCTTTTAATTGTGATTTAAACCATTTACAGGTAAAATCATTATCAATATAGTTTGTTTTAAATTACTATTTATTTTTTTCTATTAGGACTATTTGTTCTTTTTTCTCTTTTTCCTCTTGTTCTTCCTTTTTCAATTGAGTAGATTTTAAAGATTCCTTTATATTCTCACTGTTGGCTTTTTAATTATCACTTTTTTTTCTTTGATTCCTGGATTTTGCCAGGGATTATAACATGTAACTTTATTTTATTGCAATATTTTTCAAAAAACATTATACCACTTCACATACATTAAAATCTTATAGATATACTTTCATTTCACCTTTATCATCATTTGTGCTTTATTTGCCTCTATATATTTTATAAACCCTACTATATATATTGATTTAATTCTTAAACAACTATCTTTTCAATAAGTTAAAAATTAGAGAAAGATTTTTAATATTTACCTACATATGTGTGTCTGCTAGTGATAAATCTCTTTTGTTTTGCTTCATATTTAAAAGATTTCTAAGTTAACATTTTTCTTCTTTCAATACTTTAAAAGTATTGTCTCACTATTTTCTGGATTTTATAGTTTCTAATGGAAAATCTGCTATATCGTTTATGTTTTTATGGCATATGCCTTTCCCCAACCCCTATGATTGCCTTTGCGTTTCTCTTTTTGAATGGTTTTAAGTTATTTGATTATGATGTACCTTGATGTGTTTTGTTTGGTTTTTCTTTGGTTTATTCAGCTTGGGGTTTATTGTAGGCTATCAACTGTAGGATTATAACTAATAAAATTATGAATGTTTTCACCCATTTCATCATTTTTTTTTTTTTGTCTGCCCACTCTCCTTTTCTATTAGGATTCTAATTGCACAAATGTTAAATTGCTTGATATTGTCCCAAAGTCACTAAAATTCTATTTTTATTGTTGTTCAGTTTTTTTTCTCACTAGGCTTCCTTTTGGATTGTTTTATTGCTATATTTACAAGTTCAGTGATCTTTTCTTTTGAAGTGCCTGATTTGATATAAATTCTATCCAATAAAATTTTTAGTGCAGATATTTCAGTTTTCTTTTTAAAGTTCCATTTGTTCCACTAGGTTCTATCTTCATTAAGCTCATCTTTTTCTTTAAATCTTTGAGTATGTTTTACAATAGCATTTATAACATAACATCTGTGTCTGTTCATTCTATACTGTGTCTGTTCATTCTATAATCTCTAATATTTCTACATCTATTTCTATTTTCATATTTTTCTCCTAGTTTTGAGTCAAATATTCTTGCTTCTCCAGATTCCTACTAATTTTTGATTGCATGCGGACCATTACAATTGAACTTTTTTGAGTGCTAGATTTTGTTAAATATATTGTAAAATATTTTAATGTGTTTAGTCTGGTAGTTAAATTACTTGTTGATTAACTCGATCACTTTGAGGCTCAGCAGATCTAGAGTTGATGTTTCTCGAGGTCTAGTTCTGTCTCACTATTACGGTTTGACTTTGTGGGGAGTCTCTCTATAATGTCCTATATATTTTATGTGGTCTCTCCACTCTGGATGATGAAAACTTGAATGATTCCTGGGCTTGTATGAGCTCTGGGAATTGTTTGGTTTACAGATTTTTGGTAATATTCTTTCACCAGATGTTGTTCTTTGTCTAGCATGATAAAATTTTGCTCTAAGCATGCACAGATTGGCAATCAGCCAAAGAGTCAAGTGAACACCATGCATAATTCTGGAGCTCTTTCTTTAAATAATTCCTTCCTCTCAAGTAATATAACCCATAGATTCCAGACACATTGACACTTAACGCCAAGCTCTGTCTTCTCAACTCAGCATTCTTTGCTTAGCCTCCCTACTTGTGATACAGTTTTGGAAAACATCTCTAGGTAAAAAGCTGGGACAATCATATAATTCACTTCATTTTTTCCCCTCTCTGAAAGATCATGTGTAGTTCTGTGCTGCCTATTGTCCAATGTCTAAAAATAGGTGTTTCATATATTTTGTCCAGTTTTTAAGTTGGTGATGGTATAAGGGTATATCCAGACCCTGTTTCTCATTCATGGATAGAAATAAAAGGTTTCTGATGCCTGAACTAATGTTTTTGAACTAAGGTTTTGAATCCCAGAACTTCTCTAAGCCAGAAGACTTTAATAGGGTATTTATTTAATATGCACCAGGCACTGTTTTCTCAAGAATCTTATCATGTATGTTCCCACTACTATTGTTCCCATTTTCCCCTAGTAAATGTCACAAATGGCTCTCAGACTTTGTACTTTTAATACTTCCCCCTGTATAGTGGGTTTGTCTTATTGCTTTGGGCATGTCTTACAAGTGAAATAAATGAAGTTTATAAATGATTTACAATAAAGAAAGCAGAATGTATTCAAGGTTATCCCTCTCTTACTTTAATTAATTTCTATTGTGGCATATTTTTGAGGTTCCTACAGGACTGATGTTATATCTAGGAGTCAGTGATGGCTACATGGAAATTTTTCCTGCACACAAACCTCATCTTTCATGAGTGACCTCTGGAAAATGGTCATGAATAGCTACTGTAAATGTTGTGAATTGTTAATAAGAAGCTTATAGCTGAAAGAAGAACAGATAAAAGTGATAACACAAAAGCAACCTAATTAAACAACAAAAGATACAGTGCTACGTGTCAGGGTTAAAATAAATCTGGGCAAGTTCTTATTTATTCAAGGAGGTACAGATTCACATGAGCTATTTTTTATTTTCTGTCAGCAAACAAACAAACAAACAAACAAAAACTCCCTTTTCTTTTTTAGAATTTCCTTTCTTACTCCTGAACATGAAATCTTCATAGACATGAGAGAGTCACTTTATAGGTCCCTCCTTAAGGGTCAAAATCAAACTTTACTGTCTGTGGTTTTTAACGAGTAGGGGAGTAGCAGTAACCAGAAGTAAGAGTTTAATTACAATAGTTCCCTGTATGTGACTGTATTTTCCTTCTTCAACTGTATTAAATTGAAAACTTCGCGACAATAGTTCTGGGATGCTACAACAAACTTGTTATGAGTCATGCCATTTTCTAGAAAGAAAAGAGAGGGTGTGGACTCTGTCATTTTCATCTAGGTAACCCACCAAGCTCTGAGCTGAGGGTCTAGTGAGCACTTTCAAAGACAGGATCACAGTTTAGAGCTGTAAATGGAACTTAAGTGTTTTCCCAGCTGGAAACTGTCTGTGTGCAGTTTATGTCATGTGGTCCAATGTAAGGTTTAACTAAACGGTTCTGTCTTCCCAAGGTTTATCTGTGGTCATGATATCCTACAAGTAAAATATAAATGGTATTAAGCTGCTTTGAAATGTACTGCACCTGGCTGTAGTCCTAGGAGCTAAATGAAAAAGAAAATGCCTAGGAGAGTAGAAACTCCGCATTTTTGTTATATTCAACAGATTTTCTTTAAGACACTTGCCCTAATGGTGTTAATGGGCTCTAATGTACCCTTATCTTTACAAAGTCCTTTCACTTTTTTTTTTTAGAAAAGTAGAACCATTAAGGAAATTAAATGTGAGTAGGTGAGCAGGAGCTGGGGCAAAGGATCTGACAGCTTTGCCTGTCTAGTGTTTTGCATTGCCCTGTATAGGTTTTCCCAAGTATTTTGTTCGAAAAGTAACTCTAATGCAAGTATCAAAATCTACTTTAGATCGAACAAATACCTTGATTTCAATTTCTCATGTGAGAACCGGTTTGCACAATTATGCTTTCTTAACTCTATTTCTATTTAGCTTACCCTTAATAATATATAAAATTTATTTTATACAATTAACTATATGTTATATAAATAATAAAATATTTATATTAACATTATTACATATTAATTAATTACATATGGTTCTGTATAAATGTATATATTTCTGCCTCCTACTTTCTGTAGTATGCATTGTGTATTTGTACTTTTTTCTGCTGTGTTACACACACACACACAAACACTCCACCCCGATTTCTGCAGGGAGCATTTTTATAAGCCACCATGAACAATTTGGAGGAAAAAGGCAGTTAATGAGTTAATTAATTAAGTAAACAAAAGAGCTATATTAAATTACACCCTAAGTATGTAACACCCTCATCTTTAATAGCCCTTCTCTTTAATAGATCCATTAACTATAAACGTGAAGCTCTGTGACGGAAAGCAAGGAAGGACAAAAGGCCATATACATCCCAACCAGAGCACCACTGATGGCAAGGGCAAAGGGCAAATAAATTTTTATTTTAATGTTACTTAACCCTTTTAATGCCCTAGACAAGGAAGATTGAGTTCAACAAAAGGATACTGTTTGAAACTCTGCTGAGCTGACCATATAATAGCTCCGAGGGAAGCAGAAGGACTTACAAAGAAGAGATCACAGGTTACAAGAGCCATTGGCTTGGGAGGGGTTAAGCAACTTTATCTGATCTTCAGCTCTTTTACTGAACAATTAATGACCTACAGTCTGGAGAAGTTAAAAGCTAGAAGTGAAGCCAGGGCTCCTTAAGACTCCAGCTGGCATTAAATGACAAGGAAGAATTTAGAGGCCAGACAAAGCTGTTATTATGAGCCATTGGTGAGGAAGAAAATGAAATTTTTAAAAAGGAAAAGAAAAAAAATAGAAAAGCTTGGGAAACAAAACTTAGGAGAAATTCATGCTCAGTTTTTTAAGTAAACTATATCTCATTTGTTAAATCTTTTTGCCTTTGTTGTTAAACTTGTTTTATAAAATTTCAATTGCAGAATATTTGTAATGCTGCTAATGAAAGTGGCCATGAAAACTTTATAATGCTCGCGACATAAAATATGATCATCAATTATTTTTTATTTGACTTCTCATTTTAACCAAGTCATGTGATATTTATGGATTAAAGTTTTTGGAAATGGTGTTGGCTGTCATTTCAGCAAAAAAAAAAAAAATTATCTTGATTTATTTCCTTGCTATCTTATTAGAAAAATATTCTAATCTTATAGGCTTAGCTAATGGACTCTGAGAATAACCCAATTGCAAAAGATAAAAACAAGTGACTTTAGATATTAATGTTAGATCAGGGTTACTGAGAGAAATAAAAGGTCTTGCAAAACCTTAGGATCATAAAATGCTTATCAGAATTTTATATACTGAAATTTTAGATACTGGAATATGTATTAAACTAATCTGAGAAATATGTATTAAACTAATCTGAGAATTAACAGAAAAAAAACTACTGATTGTGGCACTATGGGGACATCCAATACAGACCAGATACAAATATGAGTTGATATGGACAAAGAGCCTTTATTGCTTTAGTTCTAAAACATGTAAGAATCTCCAAAATAGACACGTGGATGGCTTTCGGGGAACTGTGTTCATCTTCCATCAGAATCCACTTATTAAATTCCTAATTGCAATTGTCAGGAAACTAGATATAGCACAAGGAAACTGCGAGCGAGAATTGGTTGTAAAAGTACATAAGAATATACACAGACAATAGAATTTTAAAAAGATAAACCAAGACTTGGGTGGATAATACAGTGCTAACATCAAATATACATGAAGATAATGTGTATTTGAAAATTAAGAGAAGGCTGGCTGTGTGATCACAATAAGAAGAAACTGTCACTGTGGTAACTTTGGATTGACATGCTGCTGGTAGTTTAAAATTGAAGGTCCATCCAATAGCATGAAATAACCAGCTTTGATAAAATGTATGGCACAGAACTCCTAAACACAAACTTGAAGCAAAATGAACTCACGATATTCAAAAGACATCGTTTAGCCTGCCATTGTTCACCCTATTGGCTAAACCTAATACTTGCTTCTCAAACCTGTCACTTGGGGATGCTCGTCTCAAGGATTTCCTCCCAATGACCACGCTCACCAGACTATTGGATCTTATGTGCTTCCAGGGTAAATCCTGGGTAAATATCCCATTGACCCCATTAAGGCCTGTGACTCCACTCTAGTTTAGTACATAATAGAAGGGAATCAACAATTACGGTGGTTTTCATAACTTAAACCATACACCTGGGAGTCCTTTGGACAAATTCCCCTTGATAAGCCTGAATCATCTAACCATGACTAACCACCAAAACTGTGATTTCAAAATTTTTCTGTGTGTGTGGGGGAAGATGGGATTAACAATTCGAGACTATTCCCTTTTATGTCACACTATATTCAGGGTCAACATTTCCTAGAAAACAATTTGCTCACATTGTGCAGTGGTAGAACATGAATGCTTACAAATCCTTGGAAATCTCTCTCTCTCTCTCTGTCTCTCTGTCTCTCCAGTTACCCATTCTCTATAGAATAGTCCAAATTACTGAGTACGATATATGTCCCCTGGTGTCCCAGCTGTGCCTAAGGAAAATCAGATGGACTCTCTCTACCTCTCTTTGATGCATCTATTTGCATCAACTGAATTACATTTTGATTCTCTCCAGGCAAAAGAAAAAGGGCATTCGGTGCCTTGATGAGAATTGAAACTAAAGGAAGAAGGTTTGGCATAAATAGCTAGATTCAGCCACAGAATCAGTGGTAGTTTCAGGTACAGGGTTATGATGATCCCTTAAACCCCTTACCATCTTGCCATCCTAACGACACGGGTATGATCTGAAGAAAGAATATGTACTTTAAAAAGTTTGTACCTCAACTATTTGGATTCTAAGTGGTCTTGCTATGCCTTTTCTAAAAACAGAGAAGGAGGAGAGTGTCTCTGTCCATTCTGAGTTTGGGTTGTCCTCAGCAGAGTGACAGTAGCAGAGTCATTGGTAACAGTGACCCACATAGAAGAATGTGGCCAAGAGGCACGATGGCAGCTGTGGATTGTGGTCCGGGAAGCTAATAGCAGCTATGCAGGTGGAATGATACATGCTGTACAATAACTATCACCCCAGGGAATTATGAAATGATGGAAAGAAGGAATTTTATCTGCTTTATTCAACCCCATTTCCCCAGAAACCAGCACTGGATTTTATTTAATTTCTAGTTCACTAAAGAGAGAGAGATGAATGTGTGCATGAGAAAAGGTGACAGGGTTGTGGTGAGGGATGAGGAGGTGTAATTGGCATAGAAGAACAGCAAGAACAAAGGTACAGATGAAGGAAGTCAGGAAGGATGTTTCTCTAAACAAAGGGAAAAGTTCTGCCGGAAGGGTCCCTGAATTGGGAGACATACACCCCATGCAGGAGGGACCACAGGAGGAAGCCCCAAGGTCAATCAGGAGACAGCGGAGTAGGAGGAAAATGGGCAAGAACCTTCACTGTGACTTCTGTAGAAAGGAATGGTGAGGAAGGATAAACAGGTTTAGGGATGGCTCGTTTGAATAATTTCCACGGGTTGCGGGGCACAGAGGTTGTTCCTAGTTTTCTCCAGACCTAGACCTGAAGGCCTTATTTCTTTGCTGGCTGTTAAGCAGGGTCTGGTCTTTGCACCTACATTTTGTCTCATGCTTTCCACGTGGCTCTCCTCCTACAATGGCAGGTTGAGTCCCTTTCATATTTTGAATCTCTCTGACTTCTCCTACTGCTGCATCTCTTCCTCTCAAGCCAGAGAAAGTTTTCTGTTTTTAAGTGCTCACGCAACCATATGATAATATATAATCACAGACTGGACCAAACAAATAATCCAGAGTACTCTCCCTATTTTAGAGATCATAACTTTAATTACATCTGCAAAGTCTCTTTGCCATGTATCATCACATACAAGGGTTCCAGGGATTCGGTTGTGAACATCTTTGGGGACCATTCTGCTTACCACTCACTGTCACTTACTATCACTCCCGTTGACCTTTGAGGGGAATCTCTGCCGCCTGTCGTGTATCTCTGTGTGTCTGGAGGACCTGGTCCCCAGAGGGCACACACTTCAGCCACGGGCCCCAACAAGGTTCCCAATCTATCTTATTGGAATTAGCAATTGATAATGGAGAGCACTACCTGAAAGAATGACGTTCAACTCATATAAAATGTAAAAATTAGAGCCTCCCAGTGAAAAAAAAAAAAAAGGTACAATGTGTGGTGCACAAACTCTTACATTTGTAGCAGAATTTCCTGCCTTCCAAAGGCCTAGTGGGAGGCAGAGAATTACTTCTGTGTGTTCAGTTATTTGGGGAAGGTTGAGAAGGAAGTGTGATCTGATAAGGTCCATAAATGATAGAAGGGAGGGAACCCATCAAGGGGAGGGAGAAAGCATTCCAGGCATAGCTCAGTCCGGGGAATGCACAGATGAAAGGGGTGACATGCTCCCCCATGTGGGTGCAGGGAGCCTGATAGTTGGGGAGTGAGGAATGGTGTCGAGGGTCCTGAGAACTCCAAGTTGAAGCACTTGGTCATGACGCATTGAGGAGAATGCAAAGCTACTTTAGGGTTTTTCAAGATGAGTGTAAAATGATCAAAGTGGCAGAAAGGAAAGATATTTCAGAGTAAAATATTTATGACTGACCTTAAGTAGAAATAAATATGGCCATATTTTCACGGGGTTATTTTCTATCAGTTAAAACTGAGTTAGAAAAGACAAAATTGGGTAATTGAGAAAAACTAAATGTTAAAATCTTGAGAAGTTATACAAGGAAGCTTAACAGTTATAGAAGAAAGCTGAAGCAGTTAAAATTTTTTTTCTCCAAGTCTTATCTAAATTGTTTTTCTCCTCAAGACAATTTCTCAGCCTTCACTGGAATAAAATGTTCTTTGTTGCAAAGAGGATACATTACTAAGACTGAGATTATTAAATAATATTTGCAGTAACATGTTCCAAAGCTCCAGATTGCATCAACAACAGTAATGAAAACTTTCTTCTACAAAACTTACTATAACTTCATTACAGGCTACTTAAAAAATGTCTTTTGAAAATAGGCAGTGTATATGAATCCCCAAAACTTCAAGTGTCATAGAAAATGAGCTGAAAAGAATAACAATAACTAACCTTCTGTAGTGCTTACTATAATTCAAACGCTTCCCAAAGCAACTGAAGCATATAGTTCATTGAATTCTTACAACAAACTTCGGAAGTGGGTACTTTATTAATAGAGTTTAAGTGACTTGCACGATTACAGAACAGGCAATTGGTGAAGTCAGAAATTGAATCCTGGCTGTCTGACTTACTGTCTGTACTCCACCTAAACCAAAACACCAAGGTCA
The DNA here is from genome assembly GCF_004115265.2 of Rhinolophus ferrumequinum. NCBI lineage: Eukaryota > Metazoa > Chordata > Mammalia > Chiroptera > Rhinolophidae > Rhinolophus > Rhinolophus ferrumequinum. Next base: position 11,976,813 of record NC_046297.1, read on the forward strand.
GCAATTTATGGCCTGTAGGCAAAAAAGGGGCTGACGCCTATTTTTCGCAAATAAAGTTTTATTAGAACACAGCCACGTTTATTTATTGATGTAGTGCCCATGGCTTCTTTCCCACCACAAAGCATAGTTGAATAGTGGTGACAGAGGTGGTATGGTCTGCAAAAGCTATCATATTTAATAACTAGCCCCTTACAGAAAAAAAAAAGTTTGTTGATTCCTACGCTACACTTATATACAGTTGCTTTCTGGTAACTGAGTGAGAGTTTGGCCTTATAGTACGTAGAGTTTTCATCTCCGTTCGAATAATTTACTTATTTTACCAGCTCTACTATCTGAAGGAAAAATAATTTGCTGAGAGTACCACATATTGGTGAGTTTAGGAAAGGATATTGAGCCTTATTTTCTCTTTTCAGTCATGACATCATTTTGGGGGAGAAAAATTCTACTCTGCCTGATTGTAGTTAGAAACACCTTTAACTTTTGCGGAAAAAGTGTCCTAGTCAGTGTTCTCCAAAGAAACAGAACTAATAGTATCTGTCTGTCTGTCTGTCTGTCTATCTATAGAGATAGAGATAGAGACATATGTTTATTCCAAGTTTATATAGATATAGACAGATATAGATAATAAAGATATCTAGATATCTAATGGCTCATGTGATACGGAGGCCGAGAGTCCTAGGATCTGCTGTCTGCAAGCTGGAGGCTAGGATGATGTAGTTCTAGTCGGGGTCTAGAGAAGCCTGAGAAGTAGGAAATCAAATGATACAAGTTTTAGCTCAAGTGCAGGAAAATCAATGTCTCAGCTTGAAAGAGTCAGGCAGAGGGAGTGAGTTCTCCCTCACCTTGCTTGTTGTTCTATTCAGGCCTCCAACAGATTGGATGAGGCCTACTCACATTGGGGAGGGCACTCTGCTTTACTCAGTCCATCAGTTCAAATGCTACTCTCTTCCAGAAACATCCTCACAGACACATCCGGGATAATGTTTAACCAAATATCTGTCATCGTGTCCCAGTCAAAGTAACACAAAAAATGAACAATTGCAGGAGAAATTCTCCAATCTCTTTCATCGGAATTCAGGTGCTCTTAGGTCATTTCTACACTATTGCCCCACAGGTAGCAGAGCTCACGGGCTGTTGCGTGGCCCAGCACCACCCCTTGTGCCTCGCTGACAAACCCTTTATTCAATAAATGCAATTGAGAAATCACGTGCCAGTCACTGGTGAGATATGAAGCAGAGCAAGATTCAGCTCCTGATCTGGGAGCTTGGAGTCCAACAGATGAGGAAGAAAAATGTACAAGGAATGTTTTAAAATAGTATTTCCAGTGAACACTTAGGGGTCATTAGGTGTTGTCGTTTTAGCATATCCAAGAGATTTTAACGTAGGTCTTAGGGTGGGGAACGTGGGAGAGGGGTAACAGATGGTGTGTTAGAGGAGATCCTTTTTTCAACTGATTCCTGATGGAAAGACAGGAGCTAGGTCGGGAAAGTTGGGGAAGGATGTTCTAGGAAGAAAAAGTGGCATATACAAGAGTCTGGAGATAACAGACTATGGGGGTTTCAAAAGGTTGTATGCAGCCTAATGGGAAAGGAGGCAAAGCTATGGGTGAAATACACAAGGAGACATGAGCAAAAACCAGGTCACGAAAGGCTGTGGCAAAGCACTTAACTTTATAAAGTAATGGAAAGCCGTGGTAGGAGAGTGCTCTGATGAGATTTGTGCCATAGTAATAACTAACTGAATCAATTTGATTTGTTCTTTTATAGTAGAGAGTAGACTTAAGGTGGCCAAGACCATGGAAAAAGCATGGAGGACAGTGAGAAAGCTACTGAGATAATATGGGGAGAGCTGATGGCGACCACACTTAAGGATAGAAAGAAGTTGATATTTCTAGAACTATTAAGAAGGTTACATATGTGTGTGTGTGTGTGTGTGTGTGTGTGTGTGTGTGTATACATATATTAGGTTGGTGCAAAAGGAATTGCAGTTTAAAAGGTTAAAAACAATTGCAAAAATTGCAATTACTTTTGCACCAACGTATATATTTCTTATTAATATGTCCTTGAGGTTGCAAATGTAGATGATGAATTAGAATTATTTTTTTTCTTATTCCAACCAATTTTAATTTCATATTTGTAAAGTAGAAAATTGACTTTAGATCCTTAGAATTCCCCTTCTTTAAAGCCCATAGAAACACATAAGCATATCTATTATTATCTTATAAATTCCTTTAACATCTATCTATATGCATCTGGGTATATGATTGCTTGTTGTTCCTTGACATGAACAATAAAGAAAATGTCTCTTGAGGTAATCACAAAAGAGTCATCACGTCAGTTTTCCAAAACCAAGCTAATTTTTAAGAGTACACTTAGTGCTCTAGAAACCACCTAGTGAGGGAGAGTTAACTACTAATCATTCTGAACTGCGATTCCATAAGTGGAGGTGGGAGGTAAATGAAAATCTCCTCTAGAGTGTTTTGAAAAGCTCCCAAATCACCAGAGTCATTTTGACACTGGCATGTCCAACTATTCTGTGACAAAGGGAAGACATTCACTGGCTTCTGATTCTAAGTGTGTGGATCCAACAATTAACAGCATCCCGCGGACACACTAAATTAGGGGAAAGATGTTTAACTAAAAAGAAAAAATAAAGAACTTTATGAAAGAACAAAATATATTTTGGAGATAGTGACTTTAATGTGTAATTTAAGATAACAGATAATTCCACCATATGTCTGTGGAGTGTTTGAAATCCATCAGCACAATAGTTTATAGATATGACTCTTTTGTATCTGAAAAGCATTTTTGCCCTTCGATTGATCCACTCTTTTTGGGTGTTTTCTCCCCATCAATTCGGAATAAAGTGAAAGGGCTTCATAGATATTTTTAAAAAATAACAAATGAAAAGTTGATAACTTTCAAAAACATGAATATTTAGCAGTTAATCAAAAGTAGTCTAAAACTCTTTAACATATTTTATTAGTATATAATTGTGTAATTCTGGGCTTTAGTACCAGGAATTGGTACCAGACGTGACATGCTATCATTCACTTGTAAATTTTAATCAAGCAAAGGAGAGGAATCCTATTTTACAACAAAACCTGTATTTTCTCTAGACTTATTTGCTTATTATATTTCCATGAACTGAAGAACAATTCAAAAACATTAAAATTGAACTGAATTTTACCATTAAAAAAAGAAATACTAGGAGATATAATCTTGTAGGCTGAAAAAGTTCTGACACTTTTTCTATGTTATTTTTTGCTCTACGTTATATTAGTATGTACTACAAATCAACAGCTTAAGAAGAGAGAACAATAAGAAAAACATAATAGATATTTATTGAACTGTCATTTTCACCAAAGACTCTTTAAATGCTTTATGTGTGTTATCTCACTTAATTCTAGAAAATATTAAGTTCCATGAAGGCAGAGACAATTTTGCCTGTTCTATTCATTGGTGTATCCCTAGCACTTGGAGTAGTCTCTGGCATATAGTAGGCATTTGCCCAATACCATTAAACATGATAATCCTATTAGAGAGAGGTACTATTATCTTCCCCATTTTGCAGATGGAGAAATGAAATTGAAGTATGTAGAGAGGCTAAGCAAATCGTTTAAGTTTACAGAATAGTGACTGGTAGAATCAAGAGTCAACGTGCATAATCTTTCTGCTTACTGTCAATCATAGGCAAGGAAAAAACAAACAACAAAAGTAACTAACAATATTTCTGGTCATACCACTATCAGCTTCGTTATTTTCAGTCATAGGAATTCTTCTTATCTATGAAATATGTATTAATTGAAGTCTATCTTTCATCACGTATTTTCATGCATTCATCTGATAGTGTTTTCATTTGGGCGAGGCACGCCATCAGTATGAAGGATGTGTAAACTTCTTTCAGTGGGGTTGATAATTTTTATGTTACCTAATAAGCAATGACTTTTTTTTCAGTTCCTTCCTCTTGAGGTCTTTATGTGAATTTGACTATTTTCAGTCATCAGTCCCTTAAGAGTTAATATAAAAATTCATTGGATACAACCAGGTTCATACAGCTCCATCTTGAACAATACAGCATCACATGTCAAATGGACAGGTGGCTGTCATTAAGCAAAACACACTGGTTTCAATGGGTCGACTCCACTAGTGTGGTCCTCAGACAGTGCTTCAGAATACCACAACCAATGTGATATCCAAATCTTTTTGAACATCTATTTAAACTACATTGTTCTGAAAGTACTGAGGGTACTTTCTCAAACTGTAATTAAAAAAAAAAAATCATTCTCCAAATGGATAGAGCAACCATATAAAAATTGGTAGGTAAATTGCATTCAGTTAGGGTTCCTCTCATTTTTAATTTATATTTACATCACTGATGGCAGTTCTCACCTTTGATTTTCAACCGTTTATAAAAAAGATTGCACTTTCACAATGTCAGCTGGATCAAAATGTTGCTAGACTTTTGTCTGTAGCCAAACATTGAGAATAGTTCTGTGACTCATACAATGGTATCAATCATTGCAGGTCCCCATGTTTTCCTGGTAGGTGTGGGGCACATCTATCCTATTTTTTGGAAAGGTGAATGCTACTCCTTGTCTGAAACTTTGTCCTATGTTTAGGGAGTTTTTTGCCTTTTGAAGCAAAGCCTGACACCTATCATTGAAGCTGAAAATGTCAGAATTTGCTTTCCCAGGCTTACCAAGTCTCACCAAACAGATTCACATCTCTTGACATTGACTGGCTGATAGAAGGAGGTAGAGACTTCAAAGCACCAAGTCAGGTAAAGATGGCAGCAGCTGCATCCAGGTTTCAGAGATACAGTGGCAGCTGCTCAGTAGCCATGTGAAAAGACCAGTTTCACTGCTTCTGGCTACATCTCTCTGTCCAACAAGAGTAATGGAGTCTCTACTGTATCCGTTCTGGAGTGTAATCTGAAGTTGTTCCTGACTGTGTAGCCATGGTTCTCAAGCTATGTGGGAGATTTTGTCTGTGCCAAAGACTGCCTATCTGATCTCCAAATCCACTTTCTTTTCTTTGTGTGCACAAAACAAGATTACCTTTTGTCAATCTTCATCACAGGTGGGGCCATGTGACTTGGGTGTAGCCAATGAGATGTAAAGGCCATAATGTGTGCCATTATGAGTCTTGGTAGGTAAAAACACCCCATGTGTGATTTCTCATTTTTCCCATCAGCCAATGATGCAGAGGACACTGATGTCCTTGCAGAATGGCAGATGCACAAGATGGAACACCCACTTAAACCTAATGAGTGTAAATAATAAACTTGTGTTACTCCATAGGGATATAGAGATTTACCTATTAATGCAGCTAGCATTATTTTAACTTTACCAAAATTGATATCAGAAGTGAGATGCTGTCATATAAATCAAATCAAACCAAACCAGTCTTTTCGTCCCTGGCTGCTTGAGGGATTCATTATCATGAATCAATCACACACTAACTCTCCGGACCAGGAAGTTTATGACCAATAGACTAATTCAATGGAAACAAGTGGTCATCAATGTCCTTCCCCTGGGAAGGCAACCTAAGACAGAAATTCTGGAAAAGCTAGCCAAAATGTGCAAGACCACACCTGATGTCATATTTGTATTTGGATTCAGAACCCATTTTGGTGGTGGCAAGACAACTGGCTTTGGAATGATTTCTGATTCCTTGGACTATGCAAAGAAAAATGAACCCAAACATAGACTTGGCAAAGTCCCTGAGAAGAAAAAGACCTCAAGAAAACAGCGAAAGAAATGCAAAAATGGAATCAAGAAAGTCAGGGGGACCGCAAAGGCCAATGTTAGTGCTGGCAAAAAGGAGTCAAGATTCATCAATGACACTATCTGTGGTAATTGTGTAGACTTTTAATAAGAGGATTAATAAACTAAGCTTTGGAGGCAGCACAGAGACTTGAGCCTGGGGCCAAAGGAATGTCGGATGGCCAGGAGGAACAGTGATAAGCTGACCACCACCTCATCCCCACCTACACAAAAATGCAGAAGTAGCTGATGTATCTCCCTTCTAACTGCTTACTTCCAAACAGATGTGGAAATCACTGTTGTGCATGTACAGTTGATCAAGCTTTGACTGCTGTACGACTTGCCTGGAATGGTGCTAGTGAGCAGTCCACCGTCTTGCCCCATAGCATAGGCGGGAGGGAACACAGTTGCCAGGCAACCTAGCCCATAAAGAACGTGCGCCTTTTTCAGAAAGCCCGCCACGTTAAAAAAGTCGCCCTTTTGCTCAAACCCGCTTGTTCCCAGCCTATAAAAGCAGCCAAGCAGAGCCAGCAGAGTCAGTTCGGAGGACCTTCCTTTCTTCTGGGCTGCCTCCCTTGGGCTCGAGCATAAGCGTAATAAAATTTGTCCAGAAAATTTTCTGGGGTTTCCATTTGATTTCTATCTTGAGGAGCCCAAGAACCTCAATGCCAGCAACAATAAAAAAACACGTGAAACCAAACCAAACCAAACCAAAATAAAAATGTCTTTGGCTTAGCTGCCAGATGTCAAGTGTAAGAAAACTGAAACCAAACTGGAAAGTTTGAGATCTATGTTATGCCGTACCAAAACTGGCAAAACTGTCACCTGAAATAACTTGGAAGGCACATCACGTGCCTGCTGAGTCTATAGTTCTAAGATAAAGGGTTACCAAGTGTCAGAATGGCAGCTTTTGTGTTTCGAAGGTGCTCTTTCAAGAAAGAGAATCCAGATCGTGAAATAACTGTCTGGTTTGCAAGTAAAAAATAACAGAGACTAGAGTTCAGAAATTTGGGGCCCTGAAAGTTTAGAAAAATTGGTTGCTTATGGATCTGGAACAAGAAGGGAAAATCCAGGGAAAGATGTCAACAGTTTCATTAAAATCCACCCCTGTGGCAAAGATCGGTTTAAGGGTGTGGCCTTCCCACCCAAGTTTAGAAGTCAGAGAACCTCAAAGTGTCAGGCTTTAAGTTGAAAGAGAAAAAATATAGGTACACAGAAGCAATAAACAAACAAAGTTTGAGAATTGCTTCTAGGAAAGAATTTTAGTTGTGATTATTAGCTGCACATGGAACTTCTTGAGGCAAATAGATCAGGAATATTTAAGAGAACTGTTTTGCAAAAAGAACCCAGTAGCCAAAAGCTTATATATTTACATTTAAATAGATGTTTTTAAAGATGCCTATCCTTGTGATGTCTGACTCATACTTTCACTGGTATATCTGATGAAAGGCATTTCCTACAATTATCAGAAAAACATTAAGGACTATAAATACAGTCAATGATAATACTGACTCGTGGAAAATTCACACCTAGGTACTTTCTTCTACTTCTCTTAGTTAACCTGCTATCCCTGTACCAACTTCTCCTAGACATGGACAAAAGTATTTAAGCAGATGTGTGAGGGGCCCTCACCCTCCTCATGGTGATGCTAGGCAAACAGGTCACATTGACCAAAAGTTTCACTCAGGAAAGTTCTTAGGACCCTCCTGTTGAACGTGGAAAATTCAAGAACACTGGGAAGATTGCACCATGTCCATCGTGTATTATAATTATTTCAAATTTTGTTTGTAGATAAACTCAGCAAGAAAATTTTAAGATGTTAAGACAGGACAGAAAAAAGACACAAGGACTTTAAAAACCACTGGTAAATGTTTTTTTCCAGTGGTAAGAAGCCATGCCCATTTGAGTTGAGTAGAAGAAACATCTGCTGACAATTTGTGATGGTAATAATATGGCATCACTGAAGTATTTCACACTTACTCAGACAACACAGTGCTTTTATCTCTCTGAGTAACCAATGTGTGTCCTGTTGAGCAGTTACTTTGAAAGTAGTCTCTGTTCTCCTGATAGCTTTGTGTTCTCCTCTATTTCAGTGTAATTTAATACGCTCAATATAAATAGCTGAACCTTCAAAAAGATTTGCCTGCCTTGCAAGCGCTACATTTCCAATTACACACTAAATTAGGCACATGATTGAACATGAACACTAACATTTTCCAACAGGTGGTGAATAAGCGATTTCCATTCATCAGCTCAGCAACAGCACTCTGGCCAAATCCTTGCTCTGTTTCAGTGTTCTTCTAATACACCAAGAGTCTTTAACCAATTAAAACAAAAATCATTCCTTTAATGGAAAGATTAAGGAGAACGGAGTGTCTAATGCTGATCCGAGATTATAGAGCCGAGCAAGGGTTGGTATTTCCATATGTGAAGCTTGGATGCAACTGAAATTTTGTGTGTGCTACAAAAATGTATCACACTAAGTTCCACTGAGTAAATTTAGCATTGGACTTCCACCGGTTGGAGATAATGAATCCTTAACAGATTTTGAAAAGGTACTATAATGCTGCATTTCTCTTTGAAACAGCAGATTCTTGAGTATCACTTTGGGATATAAGTCAATGCAAAAAGGATCTCTGTTTTAAAAATTAGTTATATTTACAGTTGCTGTTTGCATTGTTTATCATGCACTCCTATAAAGATAGCAAAGAGAAACTACTAAATGCAAGGAAATGCCAGGATGAAGTTGATAGAGGCAGCTGCTGAAAACCGAGACATGTTTTATCAGGATTCTGGGATTAGTTGACCTGCTTGTATAAATGGCCTTCATCACAAGACCATATCTGGCCAACCTGAAAACCTTCAATTTATCAGGTACAAGTATGTTTCTAATAGTCACCAAATAATTATTGGGAGTGTCCTACAGCACAAAGCACTTTTACTGGTGGAATATGAAAACATTGTACAATCCAGCTGGCATGCTATGCTATTCAGGGCTAGTATATTGCCAGGGGAGAGCAAAATCTCTGGCAAATCTAGTTACATTTTATTAGGTACAGTCCAAGAAAAGGTTATGAGCCAGGCATGAATGACTGAACTATATGTATTTAAATTGTCCTAGCAAGCAGCATCTACTTATTCTGTTTATGCTAACTTGATAAGGAGGGAGGAAGAGAAAGAGAGCAAAATGTGCATGGCTGAATAATGGGGCAGATTGGGTAGCATGAAATGAGACACCAAAATCTGCTAGAGATTTCTCAGCGAGAACTGATTATTGAGTGTGTCTATTTAATTGCTTGCTTTCTCTTGGGCTGTTGAAAAAGGAAGGTAGACTGCAGATGGAATTGCTTCCCCCATAGCTTTTGAATATACTGTGTTATAAGAAAATCACTTTCTCCATGTGAAAACTTTAGTATAGTTATACACTATGCTTTCTGAGATCTATTTTTCCTTCCTAAATTTCTTGCTTCCAGCATACAATTGTCAAGTCACCAAATAATCAAAGTTAATATAACTTCATTTGTAGGTTAATATAATGACATAAAATCACTCATGTATTTGCTCAAGAGTCATATACACAATTTTTGTTATAACAACAACAACAACAAAAAAAAAACCCAGAAAGATATTTAGAAGAGATTTGATCCCTCAAATCTTAAAGGTTCATTGGTAACTAAATCTGTACCCAAACCAAGCTCATTACAAGATGCATCAATTATGGATGTGCTAATATAGGAAGCCCAGAGGGTAAAACAAAATAACTGCAACAAAAAGAAAAGCAAAAGCAAATTTCTAAAACTTAAAAAAGAGACGATTCTTTACAATTGAAAGAGGCAGCTGGAGTGCATGCGCCTTTCTCTAGGAAGCAAGAGACTTCTGTTCAAGCCCAGGTTCCAACATTTATCACATTTGGACCATTGGGAAAATGGTCCACCCTGGGAGGACTCAGGTGCATCATCTGACAAGGTAAAGGGCTGTACACAAGGAGATGCCAGGATAAAGAAGAGGCTTGATGTCTCAGCTCTAAACTCAATATTGCCCTTTCAGAGCAGGGCTCTATGAACATGTGGAATATTCTCCAGTGAATCGTGCATCACAGCATCCTGGCCTCCTGCCATCTGCCCCCTCATCACTATTGCTACAAACTAATCAAAATTAGGGACTATAGAATCTTACAGGTTAGTAGTTCATAAGAAGCAGAACAAAATTTGAGAATAGAAGAAACTATCAGTATTGGAATATGCTTTTAGCCTTTAGCATTCTTAATCAAAGGGAAATAGAAGGCATCTATTTTAATACAAGGATTGGGGAGGGGAAGGAAATTTATGTCCCTAAAATATTTAGTATGTATCTTTTTATACATAATATCTTCTCTTTGATCTGTTTTCTGAGAAGTCATTATCAACAACTTGATGTCACATCAGTTACATTCTTTTTATCATGCTCATGTATCCTGATTGTTAAGAATTTCTCTTCTACTCTTTCATTGATGAATGATATATTTCTTAATTTGGTCTGAACATTTCCAGCTCCAGAACTATAGCATCAGAAGAAGATAGGGTTAAAATACTTGAGAAATGTGATGGATCTGAATCATTACTGTACAGCAGTCTTACGTGTGTGTGGACAAGCAATGTCAAGGCAGGTTAGAGACCACGGAGAGATGGATGGCAAGCTTTCATTCAATTAAGAAAAAGTTGTTTTATAAAGAAACATTTAAGAATTAGGTGGTTTGATTTTTCCTTCTGATTCCTTTTCTTCACCTTCTTAGCTCCAGCGAAAAGAGTGAAATAGATGAAGTAGCTTTGGCACTCCCCTATGCTGACGTTCTGTAAAGTTTCCACAAATTCTCACTCACTATGGGCTAGTTGTCACTAAGGTGTTCATGGATAAATGCTAAAGTAATTACTGCTCCTGAAGGGATTTTCATCCTAATGGGGATTCTTAAGGACTTCAATGATTTCAAAACCCTAAGAAATGAAACTCAAATACAGAAATTGAAAACATTATATCTAAAGACCACATGTCCTCCATTTTCTAGCTCTGTCCAAATATTATTAGGGTTTTATCCTTTTCAATAAAAAGAGCTCATTAAAAGTTCTTCCAAATGTAATTTAATTTTATTGCTTTTGCAAGTCTTGTCGTATATAAATAAGCAAATCAAAAAATCCTTTGTCAGACTGTTCTTAGGGATTGGCTTAGAAATGAGGTCCAGGTAATTGGAATAGACAGTTACTTTTACAGATATTTTTGGAAGGAGAATGCCTGGACCTTCTCAAATCACACACGTGGGGGGCCGGGACAGGTTTAGCCCTCTGGATATTTGGCAGTATAGTCAGCAATTATTTTTTTGTTTGGCAAAGATTCCACTTAAAGTGGGAGATACAATACTTTTTAAAAGTTTTTTGTTTTGTTTTAAAGTGATGAGATACCTATGGTCAAAGTTTATGATGGAATTATTTCCGTGTAGGACACCTATCATTAAAGACTGGGTGAAAAAAGAGTCACGCAATGTTTAGCTGAAATTCACCTTCTACATCACTCTCTAGAGTAATTGCCATAAGCATGTAAGTTGTAGTCAATATAGTCACCCTCAGGAGGATGAACTGGTTGTAAAGAACTACTTGTTACACTGGCTCATTTGTTCCAAATGCTCCAGACTCTGATTCCAGAGTCATTACAGAAAACGTAATTAATGTCAATGACTGAAAATTTAATTGCTGACGGTTGTAGAATATGAACAATGGATAATTAAAATATAATTAATGAGCTAATTAAGGTGTCACCAACAGAAATATTTTGTTAATTCAATGATAGTTAAGCTGTCATAGTCCTAACACATTTTAATTCATAATGGTGAAACAGTGATCTCTGATGGCTAATATCTCTGCTTTACGACACGCACAAATCATTCTTAGAGGAAGCAGCGTTCTCTGATGTTTAGCATGAGTCACCCAACACAAGCATAAAAGCAGAAAAGGGGCCTTAAAATGAACAGACATCTAGAGTAAGGAGCATTTCTCCATTTAAACACGATATCTTCCTGTCTTGAGTTTTTAGCACGTTCATTCTTCATCTGCTAACTTTATAATCCATGGAGTGTTACCATGCTAATATTTCTTGAGTGTTCATGGGCCTTTGGCAAACTGAATAAATTGTTTGCCAATTATGCTATGTTGTCTAGGGTATTTTGCAAATGTGACGAGGTTTCCACATTTTAAAGAGTTCATTGACAACTCATTGTCTTCTGAGAATACGTGTGTATGGTTGACTGGTGATCACAAACTTTTTTAAGTATGATAGTCAAAACTTAATGTAAAAAGGGTTTGACAATTCTTTCATGGTGGCTCTACATTTAGTAGATATTTGTTGAAAAAAATGACTAACAATTAGGGTAAATTCAATAATACTTCAAATACATTGTTTTCTTTAATTAGTCATGCCATCCATATATGTATGAGAATCACATCATACATATGTGTATAAAATATCAATATGCCTATTTATAAGCCATATATAATCGATTTAGTCTTTAAAAAAAATTCAAGTTTTAATGTATTCTTAGCCTTGCAAAAACTTGCAGTTCCCCAACTTCATTTCCCCTCGATAATGCCATGACTGAAACGAAGAAGTTGAAAAACATTGGCTTAGACAAATGATTAGCCCTTTAGGATTTTACAGTATATTTGGACAATAAGCTATAGATAGGAGAAACCTAGGAACATGATAAATCAAAGTACAGTGGCTTAGGCAGCAAATAAGTGGTATAAACAATAAGAGCAGTAGAATTTACAAGTAGATCATTGTGGGTTAGCATTTGTGAAAGATTTTACAGAAAAGATTGGGATCGGAACTGAGGCTTGAAGTATATAAATCAGCATGAGTGAGGCAGAAAGGAGACATGAGGGCCTTCCTCGTGTCTTTAGGAAGCTAAACCCTCGAGGTGGTAACAGGCATCATACCAGCGGGAACTATAAGGAGACTAGCATAGTTAGAAAGCAAAGATGCTGTCAGGATTCCTTTGGGTTATTGGCAGGCAATATTGAAAAGGCAATTTGAAGGCAGAGTATTGTATATGAATGACCAAAAGTGACTTTCTCATGCAAAATCACCCGAAGGAAAGGAGTAGCATTAAAACTGCAGACTCTTACCTGGAATTTCCCTGAGATATGAAATTCAAAAGTATGGGAGCTTTTAATGTCTCCTTGGCCACGACCACTGCTGCACCAGAACGGAAAACCTAGTGTCTCCATCCTGATGGGCTGAGATATGAGGAGAAATATCAAGAACTTTCTAAAATAATGCTAGATATCTTTATACCTAATTCTAATTTGATTACTTAGGAGTTTTCCATGAAGGCAGTAAGTTCAACTTTGAAAGAAAAATGGTTTCTATTCAATTTTGGAGGACAACCAGTTTAGAGAGATCTAAAGAGATGACAATTTACGTCTCAGGAATACCTGATGGGTGACGGGACACAGGAACATGAACAAGCAGTAGAAGCTGTGACCTGCAGTAGAAAATAGGCTGAATTTGCAACACTGGGAGCTGGTCTAGGTCAGAGAAATGGGCCTCTGGTTTAATTAGCAGGAGAGTTCCTGCATTCTCTAATTGTGACTGTAAATGAAGATTGAATTAAGGTTTGTAGAATAATGAAAGCTTTTGAGCAAGCAAGTATTGTGACAAAAGCAGGAATTTAAGACAACAATGTAGGTGGAGGGGTGCAGGCATAAGGACAATGTCAGGAGCAGGTAGAACACTTACACTCTTGTTGCAAGTGTCTAGATGTCTGAGGATGAGCAGGAATTTGGCAATGATAGAAACGAAGGAAATGAAGGCATGAACTCCAGAGATAAGTCACTGGGAGACTGGCAGGACTCCGTAGCTCTCTTTCCCATGACACAAAGGTGATGGAGGAATGAAGGATTATTTGGAAGTCTGGAGCTTGCAGTACTGAGGGTATGATGACATCACTGATATCAGAGACGATGGCGAGAAGAACGGATAAGGGTGTGGGGGAGGAAGATCACTTTGGGTTTGCATGTTTTGCATTTGAGGAAAACAGCAGAAATACAATAGGAAATTCCTGCAGGACAGTCAGACATTAAACAGTGGACCAAGAAGGGAAGAGGAGGTGGGCTTTTCAGACTTTCCTTTTCATTCTGGAGATAAGTGTTTTCCAGGATAGAATAGATTATAAAGGAGAAATTAAACAGGAGATGAGAACATTTAGGAACATTCATTCAAAATTATGAAACATGATTTTTCTATTTGATATTATTCTCTTTCATTTATTCATTCAACAGATGACAAAGTTCAATGACAATTGTGTTTTTTTGTTGTTGTTGTTTATTCATCCTAACTGGAACCAGGTCAAAAGACTCCCTGAAGAAAGACTGCTTGGGAGGAAATCAATGGCATGTACAGAAAGAACAAAGATACAGAAAATATGAAAAGCAATGGGAAAAAAGCAAGAAAGACATGAGAGCATAAAAATTTAAGGAAAAAATGAGGCATGGGAAACTAAAAGAATAGACACTGAATTTCTCTATTGGCTCCAACAGGAAAAAAACCGCTACATTTGCCTTTTGCTTCTAAATAAGTAAACATTTATTTATTATGCCAAGATGACTCACAATGCACATTTTGTGTATCTTATAGTTTTCCTATACACTACAAAGACAACACAGTTGAGCTAATAAGACTAGCCAAGTCTTACATGGAATTACAGGATGCCTATAGCATTTCTAGTACAAATGTTAATGAAAGCCAGTTATTTAATTATGGCATAATATAATGAAAAGCTTTTATAATGACTTGTTAAAACAGACCAAAAAACATTTTCCCAAATATAGCTGGGGAGCAGTAGAATCATTTCTTGTAAGTGGATGCTTTTGCCAGGGTAGAGAAACAGCTTTTCCTGTCACTAAAAGGACAAACTATAATCCATCTGCCATGTATAATTTGACAATCTGCAATGCTTAAACAGTAGGAGGGAAAGACATGTCTTCCAAAATTTCCCCTGAAGGAGGAGGCTTTCAGCAGTTCCCAATTACCATCCAGGCTGAATGTCTTACTTTGAGCCATCTGCTCAGCAGTTAGACACGAAAACCTGACACACAGGAGATCAGAGGTGTGCCTCACAATTATTGTTGGCTTTAGAGTGGCCAATTTTTAGAATAGGAGCCAATTACTAAGCTTCAGGTATGCGGTTTGGCAACCCTTGGTGGTGTGCCAGTATGTGTCCCTAGACCTAACTTTTGTGCACTTAAACTTCTGAGATGATAATCTTGCTAAAGTTCAAGGTGAAAAAATACCCACTGTGAAGTGAGTCTGTGTTGGGTAGTGAGCCAAAGATCTTAACACGTTTCTACTGATAATAGAAGAATGAAAATCATATAATGCCATAGATCCATGTTTCCTGCAGATAAGGATTGCTTTTTCAGGGCCCACTTCAGTTCATTACACTTAGTAAACCTACTGAAAATCTTTCCTGGCACTAGTTCAGAATACACAAAGACCTACTTCAGTTACCACGTGGATGATTTCCCAGGGAGGCATGATGTGAAGCGGTAAAGAAGAAAACGAGAAATTCCATTTTGCAGATTCAGGTTCACCTTCTGAAATCTTGAGAAACTTGGGTGAGATTCAAGATGGATCGACACTTTATGAGAAGACAAAGAGCTAAGAGCTAAAAATAATAGCATTGTTCGTGGGAAAGGAGCCAGATGAAGGCTTTCTCCATGTGCAGCACTGGAATCATTTCAGATCTAGCATAATCCGCAAGTATCGATTTCAAACAGCCGAAAGACCTAATTAGGGAGAAGATTAAGGAAAACTTACAACCAAATGTAATGTGGAATCCTAGCTTGACTCCTGGAACAGAAAAAGGACACTAGTGGTAAAACTGGTGACAGTTGGATCAAGTCTGTAGTTTAATTAATAGTATTTGTACCAGGTGTTAATGTCTTGATTTTGATAATTCTACTGTGATCATACATGATGTTAACACCAGGGGAAGCTGGATGCGGAGTACATGGGAACTTTCTGTATTATCTTTGCAAGGCTTGTAAGCCTAAAATTCTTTCAAAATAAAAAGTGAGAAAAAATAAAACAAAAAAACACCCAAGTGGTTCAATAGAAAAATCAGTGTGCTAAGCACTTTGTTTGCCAGCATAAAGCCAAATCAATGTGCTAACCATCCTTATTTTAAACTATGATGGAATTATAGAATTGTTATGGAATTATAGAATTTCAACTCTTATGGAAGAGATACAAATGTTAATTTAGTCTTTTTTTTTTAAGTTTTGTAAATAAGGAAACCCAGTCCCCTTCCCTAGGAACCAATATTTAATTAGATGCAGAGCTGGGAAAAGAGCCTAGGTTCTATGCCAATGTCATAGGCACAGACACAGTAATATATCGCTTCTGTGCAATCCACAACCAGTCCTTAGATAGGAAACAAGCACCTCATGTATTCAAAGCACTGGGCGAGATCTGGAAAGACACGGCTCGTTCTCCCTGCCCACATCCATGTCTGTTTGCAGCTACATCCCTTCAAAATGTTGACAATGTAGTTGAGGAGACATATGAATTGATAACTAAATGTTTAAAACCATTAGGCAATAAATATTTCACGTTAACTGAGCAATATTGACAATCAGAGAAGAACATAGTTTTTATACCAATTATTACATTACTAAGTTCTCTTCCTAAAAATTTCACCTTGTGAACTTGTCAGAGTTCCTACATGTGCAGAACTCTGACAAGTCAGGAAGGCAGAGAAAATATTGAGTCCATTTGTTACCATCAGGATCTCCTCTCTCAGTGCATTAATGTAGAAGATTGTGGGGTGAATGGGAAGGGGGTGTGTCGTCCTTCTGTTGGACAAAATCCATTTACCCTTTGCCATCTTTTTCCCCCCTAGACAATGTTATGTTAAGGGAACTTGAAGGAGGTTGTTCACGACACAATGTACAACACAAAAGCACAATGCAAGTAGAATATACTGTCTAGAAATGAAGCAAAAGGGAGGATGAAGAGCCCACAGAAACAGTGAGATGAGTACATTTCATATGTTTCCATGTTTTTAACTGTAGAAAACGTGGAAGTCATGAATTGAAGCGGCCTCATCAACGGCTTTGCTCTTTGCAATTTGTATTTCTAAAAACAAGCCTTCTTGAACAAGCTAGACCCGACAGCAGAATTGCAGAGCACGTGTTGCCAAGTGTGTAAACACATTGATTTTCCAACTTTTGCCAACAGCAAATGCTGACAATTTCCACTTCTTTTCTTGTCATCAAATCAAATGTGATAAGAAGCCTCAGTAGACGAACCCCAGCTCACCATCAAGTCTTTACTTTCTTCGGGCTCATCTTACGTTCATCCCAGGGTAGTGATTTAATATGCATTATGAGTTGCTTGACAATCCTGGATTTTTTTATTTGCACACATTTCCTTGAGACCTGTAGAATGATAGCCAGCCTGGCATTAGCTTCTGTAGTGAGACATCGATGTTTCCCAAAAAGCAAATGTCAGTCTTATTATACTCCATGGAAAAATCAAGCGGTCTTTGAGGGCGACGACTGTGTCTCCAATTGTTTTACCCCACACAATCCTTGACAAAGTGTCTTCTTCTCAGCAGGTGTTCAATAAATCTTAACTGATATTTAGATTTAATAAATCTGAACGACACACCGATGAAAGGATTAGATGAATAAATGAGTGATTTGCTGAATGAGTTGAATAAACAATTTCATATAAATCATTGTGCACAATGCCTGGTATTTCTTTCCTAGAGATGGACATCATGACTTAAAATCATCCTATCCAATGAACGTGACACATATTCATTTACAGTCAGAAGGAGAAACGAAACAAGCTTCTGGCCAATTCAAGCCACCCATTAACTTCAGCTAAATATATTTTCAGCTTGAAATGTACAAGTAATATTCTCAATGTACCAGACATTTAGTCTGAAGAAATGAGCTAGACCAAATAATACCTGGTCTCAGGTTTCATGCCAGCATTCTTGTCTCACCTCCTGCTCTTCTTTCTCTGCTTAATTTGGGCCTTTGCTTCCTGGAATGTCTTTTCTCTACATGGTCAACCGGAAACTCCAGCCCACATTCCAAAGCCTAGATAGAGCACAGCCAACCTCTGCTCCCCCAATTATCGTTGGCCATATTTTTCTGCTTCGCCTTAGTCACGTAAGAGTCTCTCAAGAGAAGAGGTGAGGGTCCTAGTGGTCAAATACATGTGGACACTTGACATCTTTTCAGTCGGTTAGTGGTTCTCCTCCTTGCTTTTGTCCTAACCCAAACCTACTTGCTATTCCCAAAGCATGCCTTGTGTGCTCCTCCCGTGGTCTCTTGCTGTTAGTTCTGCTCCGAAAGCCCTCTCTCCACATAATCACTGGACTTGTTCTCTCTCTTTGCTCAACTTCTGCTCAGATGTGACATTACCAGTGACGGCTTACCTGCCGACCTTACCTAAAAGCTCCATATGAAGGACAACCTTGTTTTTCTTACTGTGAATTCCGAGTTCCTTGACACATATTGGACAGCCAATAAACATTTTTTGAAAAGATGAATTAATACAATATTACATTTTCTTGCATTCATTAGGCATAGTAACATATTACATAATCAAAGTAATTTTTTAAACTTACTTGACCATGCTAGAACAGGCTTTGAGAAATATAGCTCTGAGTTATATAGATTGTTCCCTCTACTGATCTCCTAAAGAGTTTATCAGAGGTTACGTATAGTTTACTGTAATGCCCTCTAATTAATTTAGTGGGTGTTACATCTCTCTTCCCCGGTTAGTTTTGAATTTCCTTGAGTTCAGAGACCACATTAAATATTCTTTCTCATCAGTCTGGTGCTTAACACAGTACAAGATACACAATAAACATTCAGGTGACTGCTGACAATAGATCTTTTTCAGAGGTGGCAAAGCAGGATTTGAACAGATAGATGGAAAAGTATATTCTCTTACTATAAGTAAGCATGGAACTTTAAAAATAAAATTGATACTGAATTAGCAGTCATAAGAAATTTCTGAATGGAAATATTTACCTTTGTTTGCAACCAAGTATGTGCTGTCTTATATCTAATTTGACTCAAGATATAGTTTCCTTGAAATTTAATTCTGTCAGTTTAATGGTTAAGAAAATAGATGTACCACTAAAATAGTAAAAAAAAAAAAATCATTATGTGATTCTTACAATTGCTTTTGTGGAAAATGATCTAATTGATTGTTTTGGGTATGAAGATTAGCCAAAGTATCTACAATTGTACCTTGGAAAACACAGACAAAACCAAAGAGTTATAATAAAACCTTGTATTTCAACATGGAAATTAGATGACTATGGTTTAAAAGAGGCATTTTTTTTTTTTTTCAGATTTGAAGATACTGAAACGGACTAGTTTCTATCAGTTAGAAATGGGTGAGATAGGTACAAGAGTTTCTATTTTTCTTAAGAAAAGTACACATGAGAATGGCCGAGCCATAAACATTTAGCGAGCCAACCCTAGACTTTTAAGAGAATTCTGGTCTTCTCTTTCTTAGGTCAATGACTCAACTAATTGCCCAAGGGACTCACAAAGTACAATATTTTTATGACAGAGTTTTTTTATTCTTTCCCAGTGGTCACTAAAGAGATAATTGTTTCTTGGAAACAGACTCATAGAGCTATGTTTAAAAGACAAATTGCGACCGATTTTTGTTTTTATTCTCATTTTAAAGTTTAAAAATAAAAATATCTTTCCGCCTTTGAAAATCATCAATATACTTTTAAAATATTTTTAAATTTAGAATTATTGTCATTCTTGAATTTAGAAATAGTGTCACTGTCATAAATGCAGACCAAAACCAAAGTGAAAAAAATATGTACTTTTAAGAAAGGGAGGGCGTGAACAAACATGTATTAAGAATACGTTAATAAAATTTTCTGTTTTTATTATTTTTAAATATGCTTGTGAAAACACTTAGGTAAGAGACATCTTAGCTATTAATAATCTAGGAAAAGTAAATTATAGAGCAAATGTATTTGTGAGGCTTTTATCTTTCATGTCTCGTTTTATTTTTCTACCACATGCTCCCCAAAATAGTAATTATCAAACTACTTCTGCAAGACTTTTAATAACAACTCTGTCTGTATCTAAATACTCTACCCAAACAAGGAGATGCAACGTAGAGAAAAAGCTTCATGTTTTAAAGTAACAGACAAATAAGAATTTTAATCTGTTTCAAGTGTGAGAGGGTTGCTTAATCTGGTATTGCCCTCCTCGTGCTCCAGCGTGGTGGAGGGAATGGGAGCGATGGCATGGTCCGGGGTGACATGCTGAGTCAGGATTGGAACATCCTTACTCAAGGACACAGGTGAAGGGAGGCACATCCAGGTCCATGGACATGGAGACTGAGGTGGAAGGCACGGAGGTAAAAATCTAGAGATGATAAGAGAACGAGAGACACAGAGAAGGGTAGAGCAAGGGCTGGGGTGGTGCTCTCTGGCTTTTATGAGCTTGTCATGGGGTGGGTAATGGATGGCTGAATTTCTGTGACTAGAGGGGATGCTGAAAGATGTGGCTGTGGGCCGTCACTGAACTCACTAGCCCCGTCACAAGGAATGAGGAGTTCTGTGGTCCTCGGGGAGTGTGATATCAGAATCGCCTGGAACACGCTCAAGCTCTTCTTCCATCTAATCTGCCCATACCCCCCCACACCAGATTTCAGCTATATCCCTCTCTTTTCTGGCACTTTATCTTTCTCTCTTTCGCTCCCATTTACTTTCCTCAGACTCACTAAAATGCTGGTAAACAATTACCTGGTTAATACAGTTTACCTCATGCAGTCTTCATAATAATTCATTGAAATATTTCTTTCCCTGTTTTGCAGATGAGAAAGTATGTCATGTCTTGCCCTCCAAAATCATAAACTGCAAAGTAATCGGCGCTAGTTATGTTGTTAACTGTGTCGTAAAATTAAAAAAAACACACAACATAAAAAGTAAAAATCTACCAACCCGCCGCTAGGAAATAACCAGTGTTATCATTTGGTGTGGAAATATATATGTGTATATCCCAAATGGAGATCATATCTTTTTTTGGACTGCCTCTGCCCAAGAATAACATATCGTATGCCTTTTCTCATGTCAATTATTAGAGTACTTTATTATTGTTTTGTACTGTGCTCATATTTTTCTTCCTTTCCTCACACCACACGCCTTCTAAATTATGAAGGGAAGATTAACACCAACTGCTACATTCTTCCTTAACCATTTCAGCACAATCTTTACTGTTATCAAATGTGGCCTAGAAAAGAAGGTTCCCATGAATATATTCTAAGATAACAAATACTTTTACCTGTTTAATTTTCTCTCTTATCTCTGTGAGCTCACAGATATTCATGGTTTGCAGTCTAAGGGGAAAGAGATTATTGGAAATTCATGTGGGTTATCAACACACAAAATACATTTGGAGAAAAGCAAAGAGGACTTCAGAAAGAAAGTCCAGTTGGCAGCAGAAGTATGCTTTAGGCATTCCAATCAAAGGCCGACTTTGATTGTCTCCATGGACCTATGCTGTGTGGTTTGTCTATATCTCAGTTAACTTTGCCCCTTGATTTGGTAAATCTAATAGGAGACGTATCAATTCAGCTCTGTTTCTCAATGCTGTCATGAACAGTTGGCTCTGGCACACAAAATGACATTTGGAAAGAAAGTCTTCCTTTGACAACCCTGTTGACTTTTCAACTTCTCTGTTACCACAATCATCAGAGTCTAATTTACTCTTCAGGGGCCCTAATCATTCTATAGCCTCAGCTGGACAGAAAGAAAATAATTTGTTCACTTAACAGAAAGAAAGTCTATACTCCCAAAACAAAACGAGTCCGACGGAGAACTTAGAATTAACAGGCTCTGCTGACGGACTCTTTTTTCTACTTTTCATCAGTCTAGTGACAGTGGACTCTGGACAGAGATAAATGAGAGGTCAAGCTACCCTTCATTTTTCCAGAGGATTATTTCACCCACAGATAAGGCACAAAGAAGGAAGTAATAGTCAAGACCAGCCTGTAAGAAAACAAAACAAAACAAAAGGCTAACTAACAAAAGCTCATTCTCCCAGCAATTCCCCTTCCCCCACCCCAGCTTGGTGAGTGTACCAACCAGCATGCATAGTTTGTTATTTTTTTTGAGTGAGGGGAAAAAAAAAAGCACAAAGCTTATATGTGGCAAAGATAATTGTGTCTCACATAATAGATGCTTATGTTGCTTTTCCTAACTTTATAACCAATGCTGAAAAAAAAAAAAACAAAAGAAAATAAAAACTCTGCACTCATTCTGTTTCATAATACAGAAGGCCCAGGACCATACCAAATGATGCATGCTAAATATGTACTGATTGATTGATTTTTAATGAAGAGAATAGTGATAAGCTTGACAGGCTCTCATTGTGATTTGGGAAAGAAAGAAAACTTTCTAAATACTATTATTATTCACATGCTATATTAAGAAAAGGGGAAGGGCTAGCACTATAACAAGTAAAAAACAAACACAAAGATACGCTTGAGTTTGTTGCAGGTCTTTCTCTTTGTTGATGAAATTTGATTTGTGTAATTACTTCCTTTCTGAATCACTGTCGGACTTATTCTTCAATGGAAGGTAATTTTAGATTCTGTTTCTCAGGCAAAATCTAATCCTTAATCATATATGAAGGACTTTGAAAAGTCCTCATTTTTACATATTCAGTTATTTTAAATATGTGATTCAAAACAACAATGAGTCCAGAATGACTTCCTAGAGACTTAGCACTCCTTAACACATCAAATGAAACCCAACAATTAGGATTATTACTGACAAAATGATTTTTAAGTAGATACATCAATGTATGTATTTTCTTTAAGACGCAGTTGTGAAAACAGAACGCACAAATGCCTTAGGTAAAATAGTCAAGGATAAAACAGATACATGAAAGTGAAGAGATTCAGAAGCTGCTGACTTCTCTTTATGTGCACGTGATAAATATATATAAACAGATCCCTGTTTTCCAAGGTGCATATATTGAAAAATG
The DNA here is from genome assembly GCF_004115265.2 of Rhinolophus ferrumequinum. NCBI lineage: Eukaryota > Metazoa > Chordata > Mammalia > Chiroptera > Rhinolophidae > Rhinolophus > Rhinolophus ferrumequinum. The sequence continues at coordinate 11,999,655 of NC_046297.1, forward strand.
CATTTATGATATTTCAAAAATTCTTCTAACTAGGTTTTATGCCTATCTCTTATTGAGAAGTTCAAATAAAATAAAGTAAATGGGTTCCCCTTGTAGACTGTGAAGCACAATGAAAATGGCGGCAGAGCAGCTCTAGAAACAATCCTAACTGTAACGTTAAGGCAGACTCGTGAGCACTCGTGTCTGCTTGGTCAGAGACACCGATGGTTCTGATCGTGCAACTATGGCCTCTCCCCTATCCAAATTGTCTCTCTCAACAATCTTACTACTGTGTTTCCTGGATCTTTCCCCCCAGAAAGATTAATACAATCTTTCCCACCTTCAAATTCTTCCCTTCATGTTTTTTCCTGTAACTGAGCCTTGGCTGACTCCCGAAGGAAGCGCTTTACCTCTCTCCACTGAAGGCTGCTCATCCTACGTGTCACCAGGTCAAGGGAGAGTCAGGTGCTCCTCATTACTCTGTCCTCCAGCAGATCATGACTCTTCAACTGCCCTGTGAAACCACTGCTCTCTCGGGGTCTTGCCATCCATGTAGAGAAGCAGTTTCCCTTCCTTACCAGTGCCATCTATGGATCTTTAGGTCACTTCCTCTATTGAATACTTACGTACTTGCCTCCATGTCTTCTTCCCTGCCCTACATCTTTCCGTCATGTTGGGTCACTGCAACCTTCCCTTCCCTAGCTTCTCATTTCCGTGGCCTGATCATCTTCAACTCCATTTTCATGCTACGGAAGGTGCCATTTCCTAGAACTACACACCATGAAAATCAAATTCAAACATCCCACTGTTAGCCCACTCCAGCTATTCCATTCAGCTACACCCAGTCACTGTGCCTATTCTTGGGCTAAAAGACCTCCTGCACCTAACTCTTTCCATGCCTATCACTCACACCTTCATTTTCTATCTAGAATAGATTTCATAGTCTATAATGTCAACCACCTTTTCGCCAGTATCCTCCAATCCCTTACTCCATTTTTTACTGTAGCGTTTTGCTGGCAAAACCCCTACCCAAGAATAGACTATCTGTCAACTTTCTTCATAATTTATCAGCAAAGATACCACAATTACTTAAATTTTTACCACTGCAATATTATGGTCTCTTACTTCTTCTATTGGTATCTCAATACTGCCCTGAGAAAATTCTAGGTTTCCCTAATAATTTCGCTTAAGAATTCTATTGTAGCTGGTCTCAGTTTTCTTAAGTTTTCTCAAACTTCTGAAACTACGAACTCACCACGTAACAAACACATACAACATAAACATTTTTTTAATCAATAAAGATTGAATGAATGCAGGTTTCTTTGGTTTCAGTCAAAGTAGTCTAAAATGTTCTTTATGATTGTAAAGATGTCTGTTCTCTCCGAATTTATCTATAAATTCAATGCATTCCCAATCAAAATCTTGGTAGGGGTGTGTGTGTGTGTGTGTGTGTGTGTGTGTGTGTGTGTGTATGTAAATGGACAAGTAGATTTTATTTTGTGTTGAGTCAATTGGATAGTCATATGTAAAAAATATTATCTGGACCCGTACCTCACATCACACATACAAAATCAATTCCAGATGGATTAAAGATATAAATGTGGAAAGGGAAAAATCAAGCTTTTCAGAGGAAAACACCTTTATGTCTCTGGAATAGGAAAAGACTTCCTAGATGTGAAAAACACTAAGACACCATTACGAGAGTGAAAGGCAAACCATAGAATGGAGGAAGTCTTCACCATGCATACTCGTGTAACAACACAGGCCTCATATCTAAAATGTAAAAAGAATGCCTCCAAATAAGTAAGAAAAACAGGCAGTCAGATCAGAAAATGGTCACATCATAAATTGAAATTTCACAAAAGAAGATTTCCAAATGTCCAATAAATATATGGAAAGAAACTGAACTTCATTAGCAACCAGTGGAATGTAAATTAAGGCCACAATGAGATATCACTACACACCTACCGGGATGGATACAATTAAAAAGATGGAAGATGCTGAATCTAGACAAGGACTCTGGAAGTTATAAATTGCTAGCGAGTGGGTAAATGGGAAAACCAGTTTGGAAAACCACTTTGGCAGTATCTGCTAAAGCTGAACACATGCATACCCTCTGACACAGTGATTCCACTTCATAATATGCCCACCAAAAGCCACATGCTAGAATGCTCATGGATGCAATATTTGGAATAATTCAAACTGGGACATCCTGAAATAGTGAGGCATATTCACACAATAGAATGCAATCAGGAAGGGCTAGTAGACTTCTTCTGTAAAGAGCCAGATGGCAAATATTTCAGGTTTAGGAGCCATTTAGTGTGTCACAACTGCTGAATTCTACCACTGTAGCAGGAAAGCGGCCATACACAATATGTAGGTGAATGGATATGGCTGTGTTCCAATAAAGCTTTATTTGTAAAACTAGGCAGCTGGCTAGTGAACCATAATTTTCTGGTCCCTGCTATACACCAATGCACAAATAAAATTTTGACATATTTACACCATGAGGTATTATACAGTGATGAGAATAAATGACACACAAAAATATATAGCAAAATGGGTGAATCTCACAAACTATAGAGTGAAAGAAGCCATGTTAAGTAGTACATATTGTTTGATTCCATTCATATATAGTGCAAAGGTGGGTAAAACTAACTTATGGTGCTAGATGTCCAGAAGGTAGTTCGCCCTGGAGGGGAGGTAAGGACTGCGTGACAGCATGAGCAGGGCTTGGCTGTACGATAACACTCTACTTCTTGAGCGTGGTCCTGTAACACAGGGGTGTTTAGTTTAGGTAACTTCAGGACCTGGATGGATAAGATACGTACACTTTTATGTATGTATATTCTATTTCAGTAAAAGAAATCCTCTGTTGTGTACTGTGGGGGGATACATTTTTTTAAGTGGTTTGGCTGTTTGCACTTGAATCGCTGCCTTGTTTGGGTTACTGAAAGCACACGATTGTCCACCATGAGGATACTCCTTCTTGCTGAACACTTCTGACACCAGTGAAAAGTCCAGTACTTGGATGGGATTAAATTCTGCCTGTTTCAGTAAAGAGTCTAGACGTTATATCATTACACTTTGGACAAAGGGCACATTTCTAAGACGGTCACTATTTGAGATATTTGACAGTTGCCATAGTCTACCTTGAAGTTTTTGAGTCTAGATTCCAAATTGGTACCACTGCCAGATGGAGCCATTTGCAGAAAGATAGGGCCTTGTTTTCAAAAATAATAGACCATGCACTGTACAATAATTTTAGTTCCTGGTTGCTAAGTTTACTCAATAAACCATAGAGTTGTGGGACCAGACTTCTGAAACTTACTAGGAAAATGATGAATTTTGCTGCTGTTTGGAGGATGGAGGGAGCTAAAGAGGAGACAGTACAGAAGGCCACTGTAGGAACCCAGATGGCAGGTGATGGTTCCTGGAAATCAGGTGATTCCTCAGGGGACTGAAAGAAGAAGGCCATGCAAGTTATGTTTTGCGGATGGAGTTGACAGAATTTGCTGAAAGATTAGATGTGGGGGATGATGACAAAAGCATCAGTGAGAGCCTCCAGGTTCCTGACGTGTGGATTTGGGTGGATGACAGCTTTGTTTTCTGTGATGGAAAAGATTTACGGGTAAGACAGACTTGGGGATAATTAAAAACTCCATTTGGACACATTAATTTTGAAAGTTTTGTGAGAGAGTCAAGCACAGATGTGAAATAGATGACTGGATATGCCTGTTCAGAACTAAGATAATAGATATAAATGCTGGAGACATAAATTTGGGAATCACAAGCATTATAATGCCATTTTAATCCATGGTTACTATTGCTATCTGGGGGATGAGCAAGAGAGGGTGGGAGACGGATCCCTGAGTTTCTGCAGCAGCGGACTTCTGGAAGAGGAGAAGGTAGCAGCAAAAACTATTGAAAAATAGGTGCAGGGTGGTCAGAGCACAAGTGGGAATGTGTTGCTAAATTGCTGCCTTTCTTACCTTCGGTATCTGGGGTCTTCCCTCTTTTCCCATCGCCAGCTCAGGAGAGTATAATTTCTTCTTAGCATCTGTGCTTTTGTCTGTCAAAGAACAAATGGAGAATGAATAGGAAGCATTCCAGGACGGCAAGCAGTTGAGCTTTAGAGTGTAAGGCACTCCTTTCCAAAGTTTGTATCTCTAATAAGGTGAGATATAGGCACTTCTTGGTCACATTACCCCCTAAAGGCCTACAGACCATAATAATCATAATAAGTGTTATCATGTATAAAGTGCTTAAGGTGTGCCAGGCACTAGTCTAAGTGTTTTCAATATAGTAGCTCATTTGATGTCCACAACACTTGTGAGTGTGACAGTATTATTCCCATTTACAGAGAGAGAAACTGAGTCAGGTCTACAGTGTCAGAGGAATCCCTAAAACGGATCCCTGACAAATGTTAGTAAGTTGTGTGTATGTGCACATTGCGTGCACCCTCAGTCTACACAATTACTCATTTTGGTTAAAAAGAAAAAAAACTTTGCAGGATGTTTGTACAATCAACAATATTTATTAATCACCTTCTAAATCTGAGAGACAAACTTCAGGGGGTGGATACACTGTGCTCATATTATTTACACTGGCTTAATGCATTTTCTTCCTTCCACCTGAGCGAAAGCAGTCCAACTGAAGTACTGGAGGTTCCATGAGTGAGAGGGAAGAGGACGGCGATGGGGAGAGGCCTGGGCAGAGTACCACATAGGCTTTCACGTGACTCATGTGGAATAGATCATTGTAGCAGGTGTTCAGTAGTTTCAATTAGAAACGTTTGAGTCAGATTTTTGACTCTTGCAATTACCGATATAAGGAACAAATATTAATATATGCTGATATCCCACTTACTTTTAATTAATATACCTGTACAATGGCATACCCATAAAAGATCTTCAACACAAATAGAATAAGAGGAAAGACGAAAAAGAACATTGATTTAAATGACTTTAATCACAACTTGTTAGACTTCTTCACCCAGAAAGGTAAAACTCCCAGAAATATGGTAGTTATGTTGAGAAAATGAAGTAGCTGCTTTAGACCACTAAACAATTATTTATTGACCATTTAGTGTATGAGAATTACATTCATACTTTATCCCTGGATGAAGTTTTGGTCATGAAGAGAGCCTCATTCAGTACAAAGGATACTCATTTGTATAATAGAGATGGAATTCCATAGAATTGCAATGGAAAGTGGAAATTAATTTGAAACCTATATTATGGCATTAAGTAATAAGAATTTACTTATTCACAGTTAGAGAATATTCAATTAACTTTTTAAGTTTATGTATTCATTGTAGGTGGCAGAGTAAAAACTTCACAGACAGAGAATTCATTTGATCTAAAATATATATTATGTATAAACTCTTATGATTGCCAGAATTTACCTTTTGATGTAAACAGCCAGATGTTACCCTTATGGAGTTATCAAAAATTATTAAAGTATAACTATGGCTCACTTCATCAAATACATATATTTCTGATTTTAAAAAGACATGAGTTGAGACAAGAAAAAGGAGCAAGACCTGAAGTGAAAACAAATTTTTTAAAATGCTATGCATCCCAAAAGTTTCAAATGTTCAAATATATCAGAAATTCTTTACAGGTAAAACTAAGGAATGCATATAGAAACAATGTGTAGCCAACAGTAGAGTACTATTGGCATAATGACAGTTATATTTAATCCAGACTTCCAGAAGCAAATGTGATTTAACTATTTTATGGAAATGATGGTACAATTACCGATCATGATAACGTTTAATGGTTTCTATGTACTGAACATGCGTATCATTAAAAAGCCTCTGCCTTCCAGAAAAGAAAGCTTTCAGAAATGAACACCTAGGGTTACATTCTTTCTTAACAGGCACGCTGCAGTACCATCAGCATAATGGGAATCTTGCAGAAGCATTAAGGAAAACATTCCCCATTTGGGAGTCTTTTCCGGTTTGGATCCATGGTGCTTTTGCACCTGCTACCTTTAAATAACATAGGGAGTTTGTGTGTGCAGAGAGGGGTGATAAATGATATGTTCAACAGTCATCCTTTTGAGATGAGGGCTGAATCCTTGGAGTTTTCGATGAGGTTAAAATCGAAAGCAAGCAAAGACATAAACCAATAAACAGAGAGCTTAAGGCTAAGATTTTCAATGTATTCCAATCTCACACTTTCAGTTTTGCATGACAGTGTAATGTAGAAAATGACTGTAGACAAAAAAACTTGTTTTGCATTCTTTCTCTCTAACAGCAAACTATACTCATGTATCTTTGACAATCACATAAATACTATTATTTTTTTTTTCTTTTGCCAACCAATAATAAAGTTGTATAATCAAGGTGCTAAGTATTTCTTGCACTGCAGAAGTCAGCCATTGACATATTTTCCTGAGTACTGTCCTTGGACGTCAGTTTATGGAGCCATTAATTTGCAATGTGAAGCACATATTCACATAGTCTCTGAATTAGATCATTAATGTCTAAATGCTCTTAGTCTGCTTCTTTTATCTTGATATATTTTATACATTATTGCTTACCCATTCACCCCTAGGGTTTCAGTTCCTCTGCTATTAGGCTGGTAGTTTTTAGCAACAGTTCTCCATGGATATGTGGCCGCAATCTAATGTGTCATGATATAACAGCAGTGATATGACAAAGGTAATTATTTTATGAATAACATGGCTGTAAGGTTCACAGGTGGTGTACTCTTTAAGAATTTGCTGCTATCCTTGTAATACCATCTACTGTCTCCAGGGCACTGTGACTTGCCTTCTTGGACAGGACAGAAGATTGGAAGTTACACAGATGTCCTTGTGGAATTAAGCACTCTTTTCAATATGTCCTTGAGGGCATGGTAGACACCCTTCCTTCTCATTGTGCTTCTGAGAAATAAAGACTGAGAAATCTGGCTTCAAAAGTGTCACGATAACAAGATGAAGTGGTTTGACATTTAATCAGCAATCTATTATAGTCTGTATCATCAGCAGCAATAAAATGGTGCTGGATTCTTTGAAAATGATGGTTCAGGTGCACGAAGAATACCTCCAGAAACTTCAAGTGCCTAACTCATCTGTCTGCTCCAATTGTCTCAGAAACAAGCCCAGAACCATTACAGAAAGAACAGAAGTGCACTTGCCTTCACTTGTGCAATGGAAAATGATTAAAAAAAAAAAAAATAGTAACGACTTTTCCTTTATTGAGAACATCTCATTCTGGAGACTTGATGTTATACGGCCTTTCAAATAATTCCAGTATATCTTTAGGTTAGAATTATTATCTGTTTTCCACGTGAACAAATGAGCTTTGGCTGTACATAGGTGAGCAGAGACTTCTTCTGTCTGGCTCTAAAGTCAAAGTACTTTCTACTACATGATGCTGTTTCTCAAATCTCCCTGAAGACCAAACTTCAGCTGATGGACTAGATTCAATTACAGTGAACAGGGCTTGAGAACAGGCAGTTGCTACGGGTGTCTTCCAACTGAGTGATTTAGTCACATGGGCTTAATAAAAGGATAATGCTGATTCAAAATCGCTCTGCTAGCAGGGAGATAGCTAGGAAGTGTAAGAGAAGCCACTGGAAATTTGAATGCTGAATGTTATGCATTTCATAAAAGTGAAAACTTTTACTGACTCCAATTCTTATTCAATACTAAATGTGGAAACTATGACCAAAAAGAAGTTGGTATCCGCAAAATACCTGCCAAGCAGTTAAGTTGGTTATCTATTAGCACATCCGGAGATATTAAGAATAAAATTTTCAATTTAAACTGAATTAGTGCCTGGGCCTAAATGGATAAGTCTGCCTGAACCATTCGACCCTATTAAGCACTAAACTTATGGTTACAAGTTTTATAAATAAATCAAATTTCTTTAATGTTTTCAATATATTAAGGCTGCAGTGTTTTAGAAATATTTATTCATACTTTCCCCACAACAGATGAGAAAAACCTCAAGTGCATATAGATGGTATTATATTTACAGTCTTTCCTGAGACCTTTATGAAGTGCTTATATTTTCAGTGCTGTTGTTGCTATATGCAAAGTGCTCCCTGAAGCTTTGTCCTACAAATGGTATCTCAGTTAATCTATGGTCAATGCAAAGCAACGAAAATCTATTCTATCACGTCCCGTTTTTCTTATCTTTTTAATCTAGGATATTAATGTCTCATTTTCATTAACAACTTTATCACACATGGCCCTTGCTGATTTGACATCAAGCAAAACTATACATTTATCTTCTACTCTACTCTAATATTACAAAATATTGAAACTATGTCTCTAATAATTACACGTGGTAAAAGAGGCCCTCAGCTTCACAATGCTCCATTAATTATTTTAACTGCAGCTAGTGAAGTACATTTTTTTTTCTAACTAAAGGAACACCCCATTGAGTCTTAATAAGTATCAAAAACAGAAAACGTCCCTCAGACATTCATTTATCGGCACACATATATTGACTGTCTGCCTCTGTGCCAAGCACTGCTTTATTATGGAGCTTGTGTTGTAGTGGAGAGGTCGATAACAAATAAATATATAATGTAATATATATTTGTTACAAATATATATTTGTTACAAATATATATTTGTAACAAACAAATATATAACAATGTAGGTGACTATCAGGACAAAGTGCTTTCCAGGCTCAGAGACTGACAAGTTTAGAAGTCCTAGGGTAAGAATGAGTTTGGCCTCTTCAAATGCAGCTGGAGTTGGGTAAGTAAAGACGAGCATGGTAGGAGACTTTATCAGAGAGGTGAGCACCGGTTAGTCATGTTGGGTCTTCTTAGCTGTTGAAAGGATTTTGGATTTCTTTTGCAGTATGTTAGGAATCACTGGGAAGAAGGAGAGAGATGAGAGTAAGAGAGTACTTCTTCATAGAAAAGATACTTCATAGAAAAGATACATAGAGAAGAAGTAGGGTAGCCATTTAAAAAGCAATTGCAACAGTCCAGGCAAAAGAGGGAGGTTTGGTCTGTGATGTAAGCAGTGGAGGTGATGAGAACTGGCAGGCTTATCAGTGTACATTTTGATAGGTGCCAACGGGATTTTTCTTTCCAGGTTGGATGTGAGATATGAGAGAAAGAAAGAAGGATCATTTCAAGCATTGATTCTGGGCAACTGGATTAACAGCGTGCCGTTTACAAGATGGGAAATGGTGGTGGAGGAACAGTTCGGGGGTTAACAGAATTCAGGTTTGAGCATGCTACATTTGGGATGTCGATTAGTTATCCAAGTGGAAATGTGATGAAGGTGGCAGGCTGTAGACATCTGTAGCTAAGAGGACAGGTTTGACTGGAGGTACAAATTTTAGTGATTAGCTTACTGATGGCATTTAAAGCTATGAAATTAGAGGAAATCTCAGGAGGTCTGAGGCCTGAGGATTCAAAAATTTTGAGATGTGGAGGAAGATGAACCAACCATGGACACTGACAAGAAATGGCCTGTGAGGGAGGAGAGACGCCAAGAAAGTGTGGTGTCTCTAGAAGCCAAGTGACAGAAAGATCTAAAACAAGACAGTGGTCAACTATGGCAAACATAGTTGAGAGGTCAAGTAGGATAAAAAGCGAGGGCCTAAGGTGGAGGTTTTTTGACCTTGTAAAGGGTTATTTTAGTGGATAACGAGTGTTGAAGGAAGTGGAGTCTGTGAGGATACACAACCATTCTGAGATGATTTTCCAGAAAAGGGAGTAAAAAATGGGGTGGTTATTGGAAGGGAATGTGGGATCCCACCTGTGCCCTTTCCTTCTTTCCTTCCTTCCTTCCTTCCTTCCTTCCTTCCTTCCTTCCTTCCTTCCTTCCTTCCTTCCTTCCTTCCTTCCTTCCACACTTGAGTATTTTAAAGCATGTCTGTTTGCTGATAGAATTACGCAGTTGGGAGGAAAGTTTAGGTGATATAGGAGCAGATGAACATAATTGCAAGAGCAAGGTCTGGAGTAGATGAGAGAGTGAGGCCAAGGGCACAGGTGGGACACGAAAGGGCTGGCCTCAGACTGGAGCAGAGACAGGGCATCCCGTGGACTGGAGGAAAGGCACCAAGGTGACTCAGCAGGTTGGGGGTCCTGTGGATAACCTTCACGATTCCTTTTACTTTCTCACTGAAGCACATCGACTGATTGCAATGGGTGCTGAGAAATTGAAGGGATGATGGATGTTTGAAGACTGAGGGGAAGTGTATTACATTCCTAGTGCTGCTGTAACCAAGTACCACAAACTGGGTGGCTTCAAACAACAGAAATTGATTGCCTCGCATTTCTGGAGCCTGGGAATCAAGGTGTCAGCAGGGCCATCCTTCCTCTGGAAACTGTAAGGGAATTCTTCCCTGCCTCTTCCTCATTTCTGGTGATTTGCTAGCAATCCTTGGCATTCCTTGGCTTAGACGCTTTCACTCCATCCTCTGTCATCACATGGTGTCTTTCCTCTGCGTGTCTCCCCTTTGCATAAGGACACCAGTCGTATAGTGATGGTTAGGGACTTACCCTACTCCAGTATGATCTCAACTTAACTAATTGCATTTGCAACGACCCTATTTCCAAACAGGGTCACATTCTGAGGGTCAGGAATTCAACATACCGTTTTTAGCGGGGATACAATTCAACCCATAGCAGATAGCCTATTAAATAGTTGGGTTGGCGGGGAGAGTGATTCATAAGATAAGGAGCCTGGCAGCTCCAAGGGTCCACTTGAGATTTGCATTCATGAAGTTTCAACGGTCTTTGTCAGCTTGGTCATCTCAGACCATGTTATGACAGATGCAGGTATGATTTTTTTCTTTTGCTTCTGTTTTTTATTAGTTGCTTTAGTTTTTATTTTAAAAGAATTTTGATAACTCTGCTTTCCTGCCATAGGACAAAGAATATCATCCCTCCAAGTGGAAGCAGAGACTAGCCAAACAGTGCATTTTCTTTCTATTTTTAAAGTTTATTGGGGTGATAGTTGTTAGTAAAGTGGTTAATTTTATGTGTCAACTTGACTGGGCCATGGGATATCAGCCTATCTGGTTAAACATTATTTCCTGGGTGCATCTGTGAAGATGTTTCTGGAAGAGATTAGCATTTGAATCAACAGACTGAGTAAAGCAGATGGTTCTCTCCAGGGTGCATGGGTATCACTCAATCCCTTGAGGGTCTAAATAGAATAAAAGGGAGGAGGGAGGATTTCTGCTTTCTCTGCCTGACTCTAGAGCTGGAGTTATCAGTCTTCTTCTAGCTGAAGACTGGAACTTACATCGTGGGCTTTCCTGGGTTTTCAGCTTCCACAGGGCAGATCATGAGACCTCTGACTCTCCATAATTGTGTGAGCCAAGACCTTATCAAAAATCTCTTGAGATATATATATATATATATATATATATATATATATATATCTTGTATATATATATATCTTGTATATATATATACATATATATATATACACACACACACACATATACCTCTTGTATACATATATAGATATATACAGTACATATATATTGATATATATATATATACACATACATATATACATATATACATATATATATACACACACACATATATACATATATACAGTACATATATACAGTACATGTACTATTGGTTCTGTTTCTTCCCTGGAGAGCAGTAAATAATACAGGAGAGTATAAGTTAAAAAACAAAAATGAAGGAAGTTTGTGGGGCTTTAAGGAGAGAATCCACGCAGAAGGAGATAGTATGGGCTGGTGAGTTGTCTTGGCAAAGTCCCTGAGCAGTAGCTGGGAGAAATGACTCCATGTACGATAGGCAGCTGTCATACAAACCTGTCATGACTTAACTGCCCTGTGTTTGTATGAATCTTAAAGAACAGCTTGGGACAAAGCGAAATGCACTGGGACCCTCTAAGGCAGCCTAACACAAAGAGGAGGGAGCCATGATTCCTTGCCATCTCCCAGTGGAGGATGAGTGGTCCCTGGGACCAGGATTCTGAGGGATCATCAAGTCTGGGCAGCCACACGGGTGAGCGATGGGAGTGGCCAGCTCACTAAACCACGGATCACAGGTGAGGAAAACGGTGACAGCAGCTGGGGTGAACACTCAGAGCTACCAGGCGAATGCAGAGGAAGGGTCAGGCAAGGTGGGGGCCTGATCCAGAGCAAATCTTAACCAGGAGGCCTGGACTCAGTGGAATATCCGTAACTAACACACTGCACTTCCAAGGCCACGCCCTGTTCTAAGTACTTTAGAAATGTTCACTTGTTTCCTCCTCACAGCCCAGGCAGGAGGTGCTCTTCCTCCCTCATCAACAGACGAGGAGACTTAGGCACAGAGACGGTAAGTGAGTGGCACAAGTTTCCCTGGCTAGTAGGTAAGAAGGCCAAATTCAAAGCCTGGCTTCTGGCTCTGGAGCCTGTGCTCGTAGCTTTGGTGTAATGTCACCTGAGAAATTTGAATCTCTGGTCTGCAGATTCATGGAGCCATTTGATAAATATCTGTTAGACTCTGGGCTAACCACTCTTCTTGGTGATGGGAATAAAGTATTGCAAAGATAAATGAGATTCTGACTTACATAACACCGAGGACAAAAATTGGCAGCAAATAGTAACAAATAAGCAATAACATAAGAGAGCTGTGCCATCTAATATGAGAGCTACTAGCAACACGTGGCCAGTGTGACTGGAGAACTGATTTTAAAATTAAATTAAATTAGAATTAATTTACATTTAAATTTCAAAACTGATACTCAATTCAGTTATGGGGGGAAATTTAAGTATCTCGGAACAACTTGGGTATGTAAATCTAGTTTTTAAACTCTAAGTTTTATGAGATCTGAATATAGATCAACCATTTCAGATGAAAAGTTAGTGTTTATGTTGTGATATGCTCTCAGTGTAAAATACACTCCAGATTTCAAAGACTTAGTAGGAAATAAAGAATGTAAATATCTCATTAATACTTTTTATATGGATTATATGTCGAAATGATAACTTTTGGATATACTTGGTTAAATAAAATAGATTATTAAAATTAATTTCACCTATTTCTTTTGACTTCTTTTTAAGGTGACTACTAGAAACTTTAAAATTGCTTTTGTGGCTTGCATTATACATATTTTTAGAAAGTAATAAGTGGGATGAAGAAAATAAAATAGAGTGCTGGGTGCTATAATGGAGGGTGCTGGATAACTAATTTATTTTTAATTTTTAATTTTATTTTATTGTGGCAGGAACACTTAACATGAGATCTGCCCCCTCATGTTTTTTAAGTGTACAGATTTTTAAGTGCACAATAAGTATTGTCGTCTGTGTAGAGCAGATCTCTAGGATTTATTCCTCTTGCATAACTGAAACTTGATCCTCATTGACTAGCAAAGAAAGGCGTTCCCTGACCAGGAATTGAACCAAGGCCACAGCAGTGAGAGTGCTGAAACCTAATCACTAGACCACCAGGTTGCTAATTTAGATTGTGATATCGGGCTGAGATTAAAGGAATTTATTCAGATGAAGGAATTCCTGGGGAAGGATGTACTAGGCAGAGGGAACTATTGATGCAGGGAGCCTACAGGCGTAATCAGTACCACCTGTGAGTGAAAGCAAGCAGGCCAGCTTTGGAGGGAAGCAGGCAAAGAGGCTGTCACAGGAGACGTCAGATGGGAAGGCCGGGGCCAGATTCCGTAAGGCCTTGTAGTCTAGAACAGAGAGTTGAGAATCCTCTTTTAAATGTGACGAGAAGTCACTGCAGGGTCTTTGAATGGAGTAGTGACATGACGTGACTTACAGAGAAGGGACATGGCAATACAGTAGGAGTAGGAACAGTGCCAGGGCAGGCTGGACAGCGACGAGGGTGCAACTTGGTTCTGGAGATTCCCTTGCAGAGTAAAGGGGCTGGGGAACCAGTCTTTGGGGACTGATGCCCTGAAGTCGCCCAGGAGGCCACTGTCTTAGTTACTGCAGTAGTACATCCTCAGTTGTGGCCACAGGCTGGTGGGGAGCTAGCATATTTGGGTTTCATGAGGATCTAGCATATATGATTTATTCAATGGATGTTTACTGAATGAAACATATTCATGGTAGTAGCATTGTTTCTTTCAAGAAGACCAGGCAGATTCTTATGTCCACATTATCCCACTTTTCTTTCATCCTCTTTGGGAACGTTTTAGCGTGTCTTCCTCAATGTCATCAACCTTAAACCTCGGCGTGGGAACCTCGCTGATGGTCACAGTGGACTGATGAGTCTGACACCCGGTGACTGAATTCTCCCAGCTCTGGGCTTGTGGTGGATTTTCCTGACAGCATGTCTGATTGCAGTAGGGCACGAGAGCAAATCATACAATGTAGATCAGGAGAGAGGTGACGATGGCGATGAGAGTTGATTGGGAACGTAAGCTTTCGGTAGCGTGGGGATTAACACATTTGGTTTCCCTCAGTAGGAGGTAGCATGGTGCTCCCATGAAAGAAAGCTGCCCTAGAAACCAGGCGTGTTGGTCTTCACTGACTTGGACAGTCTCCACAGTGTGATCTCGGGCACACCACTAGCTTTCCTGGGTCTTGGGTGCTGTTGTGATTCACTAGTTTTCTATCTCCTTAAAACCACTGGATGCGTTTTCCCTGCATTGGGTGAGTGTGTGAATCAAATACTCAGTGAATACTATAATGTCTAATCTATTTCATCACTTCCTCCTTTGGACTATTGGATTGCCACACAAACTATGTCTGTCTGAAGACTATTAGTTCTGGACAATTTACATCTTATTTGAACAAAATCTTTCCAATCCAACAGCAGAAATTAATCACTAAAATTTCATAATTGCTGTAAAGTGGGCTTAACTTTATGTCCTCACAGTAGGTACCAAGCTAAGAGCACTGTAAACAGTCTTTGGTATGCAACCAAAATATTTACTTAGGATTGAGAAGAGTAAATGGATATCCCAGAGTCTAATTACCAGTAAGGTGGAAAGGGGTCACACAATCAAACCACAAATTTATAAATCATACAGGCTAGTTAGCTATTGCAATTAAAGGTAGAAGGACAATGAATTTATTAGTGTTTTTGGTATATATTTATTTTTTTCTCACTGATACTGTCTTCAAGTTAGATGAAGGTTTGAGAAATCAGATATTTTTTAAGCTTATTTTCAAGTTTTAGAATCTAGTGTACAGAAAGCACCCCAAGTTTATGTCAACTCTGATTTGGTATTGTACCCTTTCTAGGCTCTCGTGAAGGGCTGTAAAAAATTTATGTCTAAAAATGGAATGTTATGTGTTTCATAGCAAAGGCTTGTGAGCTGAGTCCTACAAAGAAATGACTTTAGATACTTTCAACAGAAAATTTAAAAAGGACTGTGTAAAGTGAAACCCCACCTACTATCATTATGCTCTTTAGTTCAGAGTGCTATTTAGGGCAAGTGCCAAAAGAATCATGTCCAAATCCCACCATGAAATTAAATCAGCATTGAGAGCCCCCAAACCCTCAAAATCTGTCTCTAATAGGTAAAATGCAGAATAAACTTTTTTGAGATATTCTTAGGATCTGTCTAGAAAGATTAAAGTGACCAAGAACAGGAAAATAAGATGTTCCATGTTAAAAATGCATCTTTTTTAAAAATAAAAATATTTGAAAAACTATATATTATTCCTTCTTTCCAACAAATATGTGCTGAGTACTTATAATGTGCCAGGAATTGTTCAAGATGTTGGGCTCAGTTCTAGGTGTTAGATATGCTGCGAGGCATATAGCAGAGAATATAAATGGATCACATAAATCTGTGAGATTATATTAACTAATTGATTATTTATAACAGTGCCTATGGAATGCCCAGCATTTTCAAAACACTAGTACCTCAAGAATATATAAAATGTAGTTGCTTCCAGTCAGGTGACCTCTTGTCCAGCTAGGGAAGCAGGATACACTTATATGAAAAATGATAGACTAATCCAAGAGAACAAACATGTAAACAAACATGATAATCTGGTACAATTCATAGTTCTCATATTTGGCTGGCATTCAAAACTCATTTTGTGATGGTGCTTGGTAGGAAGAGCTTCAGGAAATACATAAATGGTGAGCTCTTGCTTGAAAGAAGTGGAGAGTGCAGATAATAGGTAGAAAAAGGAAGTACATTCATGGATTTGCTTTTTTGTAGGTGGCAAAGAGATGGCATTGAGGGAGCAGGAGGAGGATGGATTCCTAGGACACAGCCATTCTATAGAAATTAACTAACAGTCAAAACTCCTGCTGAGGAGGATAAAGAAGTGTCTTTCTGTGTTTAAATGAGAAAGGGGTTGTGTACAAAGTTCAAATACATTTGCCAGCTATGCAGAGGCGATTGCCTGATGGAGCCTTTGGAGACTGCGCGGCCACTGTCCCCGACCATGGTGGGCCAAGGACTATTCTCACGTGTCAGATTCTAAAAAAAAAAACTGAAATAATTATTTTTTGCTTTCCTTTTATGTGGATAAAGCATTCAGTATTTGCTTTTAAGTAATTGCTATATTTATTCTTTTAATTTCTAAATATTCCCTCCAGTTATTTCCTTGTCCTTCTTGTTAGCTATCTTTAAATTTATTACAGTCTGACTATGAAGACCCTTAAAGCCACCATGAAAAATGATAGTGGATTTTATCCTTCCTGAAGGGAACATTCTGGTGGATCTTCCTAATAGCATAATAAAGGCAGCATTTCTAATATTAGATAGGGTTGTTACTTAAAAGCATCAGTAAGGGACCTAAGTCACACACTTTGCAATGCTAAGCATCCCAGAATGAGTTAAACAAATTCTGCCTTCCAGGATTGTACAACTTAGAACCATCACTGAAATCATTCAAATGACCGTTAGCTCATCTCAATGATATTATTGTATAATTTCAACTATTATACATTATCAGAAAAAAAACCAATATTTTGCAAGATGGTGTCCAGAACTATATACTGTATCCTAGTTTCAACATACTTCATTGAAAGCTGACATCAGAACCACTCAACACATTTCGTCAAGTGATTACATTTAAAGCCCATTTTGAATATTTCTTTCATGAAATATGTATATCTACAACTTTTCTTTGCCAGATGCATCAGCTTACATTTTTCTATCCTGATCTCACTTTATCTTCATCTGTAATCCTATTTTTCTTAAGTATATTTTTCTAATGTTTCAATCCTTGTTGAAATATAACTATCTTTAATCCACAATTATAAAAAGGCCTTATTAGATTATCCAAGAATGTGTGCATTACATGAAAAGCATACTTAATTTTTTTTTTGAAGAAAAAAATGCAGCTCTCACTTTAAGAATCTGCTCTACCACTTTTTGACCCAACATGCTAGCACTCTCAAACATTCACTGAAGTTAAAAAAAACTGGAAATAGTTTCTAAAACTCTAGTTCAATATTTCTGAGGAAACCTTGCTGTGATTATTCAGCATTATTATTACAAAGCTGCAAATGACACGATTGGGAATGATAGAGATGCATATTGCATTTACTGTATACACAAGATGGGAATATGTACATATGCATATATGTGTATACACATGTATGCATATGTATGTGTGAATCTCTATACATTACATACATACATATGAGACAGGTTAGTTAGTATGTTGCTAGGTATAAACAAAAAAGCAGCCATATCCTGAAACTCCAGGCACTGGAATGTCTCCTTCATTCCAGGACAGAGACATGAGAATATGCCTTAAGGTTAATAAATTATCTCAAATCCCTTCTGGCCGGACAAAGGAACAGATCTGATTGATAGGAATCAGTTAGTTCATTAATCCCTTCAGGATGGGCAAACAGGACAAATCTGATAGATGAATGGCACTAGAAGGCTTCAGCCCCCTTCCCTAAGCAGGCAAGGAAAGGTATAAAAGTAAGAACTTTTGCCTCAGTTACTGGGCACCCTCATTCAGGACCCCCTCCTGCTCAGGAACTCTGACCCTTTGATTTCAACAAACTCTCCTCTGTTTAAAACTCTTTCCCTCTCCTGGGTCCGTGTTTCCATTGTTCGGTCTCACTAGACACAATCCCGGCACTCACTTACTCAAAAGTCCCCTACATCATTTGGGGACTCACAGAGACATATTCCTACATCACATATACATCATCAGCTTTCTACAAGAAAAGTGAGAAAAGCAAGAGGAGAGTCAGGAGAAACAAAAGAAAAACAGCATAAAAAAATAAGAGGGTTTAATGTGCAGCAGTGACAGCTTTTAGAAATGGCAGTGGGAGAATGAGAAGTCATAGTATTTGCAGAGAAGATAGCCAGTGATGAAAAGAAGGTAGAATGGATCTCTGTATTTGGAAATGGAGATGGCTATGAAAGAACGGTCTGCACTTCCATTGTCCCTGAATTCACCATCATAGGACTGGGAAGGAGACGGTCACGAGACTGGCAAGAAGACAAACAAACAAACACAACCCACTAGGACCTCAGTAGTTCTTGAGGGCCTGCTCTCAGCCATACTAGACCTCAGGGGACATAGATTCCATAACCTATTTCTTGTCAACATGCTTGTGGAGGCACAGGAAGTAAAACAAGATGGAAAAAAAAGCAAAGAGGAATGGAAACAGTGTTAAAGGAAGAACTGTAAACAGTAGAATACCAGTTTTTACTATTTCAACTTGGGCATAATTTAGCAGAGCACAATGACATATGGTAGACCCTACTGCATTATGGAAGCATACGGGCAATTTGCAGAATGGCTACATGTCAATATCTATTACCAAGCCATGTTGAAATGAAAAGTAAAAGCAAACCTAGATTTATCTACTTTGGAGATTGCTTATTATTTATCCATCAATAAAATAGGATAATTTTGTTTATTTGCAATACTTTATTCTCCCTCCATCATTTTGATAACCCTGTAACTTTGATAAACTTCAACCTCTGCTTTGAGTTCCATCAATTTTCTTCAGCATCCTTTCACTTCTATTTGGTAAATATGGTTTATAATTGCACCACCATCTCTTTTCTCACTCTCACTCCTATTTCTCCAATTCTGCCAGTTGTACTTTCACTGCAGAGCTGTGAGGACTGTTACATTCAATTTTGTAACCACAAGCAAATCTCCTATGTGTTTTATGTATAGGTGGATTCCGAAAACTGAAAATCAATAGTGCTTACATTATCGTGAATATGTATATATTTTTCATTGCTTACTGAAGTAATGTTATCAACCTTAAAAGAGAAAAATAAAAGGATTTATAAAGGGGAAAGAAAAGGAAAATCTTGACTGATGATCAGTGTGATATTAGTTCCATTACCTTGTATAAATATTAAGACACAGAAAGGGCAGTCTTTAAAATTCTTTACAGACTCCAGGTCCTTCAGCTAAAGCTTTTGAAAAGAGCTATATATCCATCGCTCGCCCACATTACAGCACCACAGTTTTATAGTGATGACTTTCCAAAATCTCAGGAGGAAGGGTATTTTGAACTAGCCATTTTGCTTATTTTACAAAGCAGAATATTTTGGTACCTAACTATATTTATATTCTGGAATACAGATTTAATGCTTCTAATTGAGAAAAAAGAAGACGCTGTAGTTTCTGAAAACTGTAAAGAATAACTTGAAATGCATCAATGTGGCTTTTCCAGACGATGGATTTCTGAACTGACTGGAAGCTCTGGCTAGAGTAACTGTGCTTGCTGACGGTCACCAATTAAGGGAGGCCAGAGATGCTGAGGGTAAGCAGAAAAGAGGCTGGCTTTCCTTCCAAGACCTGGACTTCAGGCTCCACTAAGACAAAGCCTCTGGTAACTAAAGAAATTCATTATCTTTAAAGGTTATTGTACCTTTGCTTTTTGTTTACAGGAAGTAAACTAGTGCATGCAAAAAGACTTTTCTTTCTCTTTTATTCTTGTATTTTTTAATTGGTTTGAATTAATGTTGAATTAATGTACATGCTCAGGTGACCTGTGTCACTCATACAACCATGTCTGAGGAAAGCCAGTCACACGGCCCTGACAACCTGGCCACAGCTAATTGGATCATGGGTGGGGACCAAAATCCATCACAACTGGAATCTTAGGTACAACAAGATAAATTGCTAACTTATCAGAAAAAAATATATTTTTTTGAGGTGGGGATAGATATTGGGAAGCTCATAGAATTTATAGGGAATTTAAAAAATCACTCATTGAAAATGGGAGCGTAGGGGCAGCGGGGAACATTGCTAGGAGGACATCTCAGGTACAGGCTACTTAAGATACCACTGCTCGGGCTCCTGGGCTCTCAGCCATATTGTTACCATTGAAAATCGTCTCTCACTGGCCCTGAAAATTTATGTCACTTCCTTCTGATTTGAATATGAGGTGGAAGCACCTGGTTTTCTAAGCCTAGGTCATGTGGCCCTACTTTAAATCAAGGAACAAGGAGAAGACATTTTTGGCTCGCCCGTGGCTGCTTCTAAAAACACACACAATGGAAACTCTAAACAAACAGGAAGGAGATTGGATTCAGGCAGCCCAAATTGGCAAAATCCCCTACAATACTTGCCCTCAGGGCTGCCCGTAAAGTGGTCTGGAATGAGTGCTCTGCACAACAGGAATAACAATTACAACGGAAAACAATTAGACCTTTTCTCTTTAAAGGTTGGAATATGACTCATACAGAGAGAGTCAGTAGTTTATTTGGGGTTCTTTCAGCTATAAAGCACACAAAGAGTACGCAATCAGCACAAAACCACAAGAGAGGAGAAGGTGTGCCTAAGCCGGAGTCAAGAAATAGGATTGTAGAGAGAAGCTAGTGCCAGCAAAGACAAGGATTCATTTTTATCACCACGAGCACAAAACTAGAAAAGGGAATATTGGAAATCTTACACTGAGGAAAACCAAGATAATCTGGTTTCTAGAGCTACTTGTTTCATGAATGACCTTCCCCTTGATCCTTCATAAAACATGGATATTCCTATATCCCTTCTTTTTTTGCATCTTCTTAAAATAATCTCGTTGTTTTAATGAGGTAAAAAGCTAAACTCTTCTAACAAAGGGATTCAAAAATAGAGTAGCTTACAAGAGATAGGTAATTATATCTTGCTTTTGTGCCACTCCTGGGCAGGCAGGTGGGCTTTACTCCACAGAATGGAGACATCTTTGCTAACTTTAACGTGAGACTTTTAGGGTTGTTCTAGAAATTTCCATTCTAGTCAGGAAAAAGGAAAAGGAAGAATGAGTTTTATAAAAGCATTTTTATTTCTTTTTTTAAGGATCTGGAAGTTCCCTAATTAATTCTACTCACAACCCAGTGGTGAGAACTTAGTCACATGACCAGACCTAGTCACAGGAGAAGCTGGGAAACTTTATCTCTAGCTCGGTAAGTAACCATGTGCCTAGAAAGAAGAGGAGAATCGATTTGGGGTAGGAGAATGACAAGTTACCCTATTTTCTGAGGTAATTTGAGCATGCCTACTTTTATTGCAAAACTATATCTGATGCATGAACACATTTAAGGAGAAAACAAAAAGGGTTATTTTATAGATAGACAAATGTAGACATCATCCTGAAGTAAAACGATTAATATATGCTAGTATTCTTATTATCATGCTACTCCGTTTCCCAGGTCCTGCCTGAATGATTCAATAGATAGAATATATTTTTAACCAAAACTTATTTGTTGCCTGGCCTTTATGTCCCTTTCAGGGTCTATGCACCCATCCTCCACTTCCAAGAATATCAACTGCTAAAGGCTCACAGCTCTACCCTCACTGGGGATCACTCTGACATGCAAGGAACTGTCTTGCTCAAGTTCTCGTTCCATCCTTTCATACCCACCACAAGCCTGCCTATGTAGCCAATCACATGGGACAACTCAGAAATCAACTAATGAGTGGAAGCTTCACTTGCAACCACACTGTGAGTCAGCTATTCCCTTTTGCTAGTCCTGTATTCCTCACTTAGTAACAAATATATCTCTTGAGAATACTCTCCCAACAAATCTTTTGCATTTAAATACCTGTACCAGAGTCAATTTTCAAGGAACCCAAACTGAGACAGGATGTGATATGGAAGAGATTTTATGAATACTTGATTAATAATGAGTGAACTATATGAAATTTTCAATATGATAGAATAATTTGGTGGTACTTTTTTTGGTTATACTTTTTAGATATAATTTAAATCTTGCTGTAGGCTAGAAGTCTATTCAAAGTTAAACATTAAGGAGAAACTGTGAGAGGTCATCTGATTTCATTGTTACAAATTTCAAAAGCTTTCTCGTCATAAATAAAGGCATGTTACCCCAGGTATACTAGCATGCATTCTTGAAAAAATGTAGAATTCTTCATCTTGCACTATGAAAAATAGTATTGCAAATGGGACACGTGCTAGGTATAAACCAACGAAGAGGAAGTGCATGGACTTCATTAAGTATGCAGGAAAAAAACCCAGAAAATGTTCCGAATGCTGCTGAATCATCAAATGATAATGAAGAATCAAAAAATGGAGGGGGAAAAAAAAATCACTCAGGAAAAACATTCTCTGGTCATTTATTCCATAATATATTTATCAAAATCAGCATTATTACACTAACCTTCTGAAATCTTTCCTTTACACTATCTTTAGGAAAAGGAATAAATAATGAAGATTTTTATGGAAGACCATATATATTCAAAATAAAGGTCTCTTATGTTTGAAATCTACATGGATTTATTTTTAAATGTATATGGAATGGTAATTTTAATCTGAATAATATTCTATATTACACAGTGTTAAATATTTCTGTATCATATCTATTATGATAAAATGAAATTCAGATTGATTCTTTACTGTTCCTGGAGCTACCGTGAAAAAGTGTCAATCTCCCAACACTTAAGAAAAGTATCCATCTGTTAATCAGATGTTCAATACTGTTTACTCTCAACCCAGTAAACACATGTTTATCATCTTTAGCAACCAATTGTTCCATTCCAGTGAGAAAATATTTCAAATAATGAATACAAAATGCAACTAAATGTTTGTTAGCTAGTAATTCATGCTAAAATCTAACAGTTTATGAATGATGTGAAATTGAAGGACATTACAAATCATTCTTCTTTTCCAATGAGTTTAATTTCCAACTACCACATCTGGACAACTTCCTTTATTTAATTCACACAGATTTTTGTTTTTTGCGTTTTGTTTTGGAATATGAGGAATAACCCCAAAAAACTAGAAACAATAAAAATGAAAATCAATCCAAGTGGTTTCTGAAATACAGTCATCATGTTGCAAGTTCTCAAAGATTTCACGATTAAAAATCACACTTTGTTCTGACTGAAATTTAGAGGGCTTGTGTGATTTCTGTTCATTTTATCATATAGATGCTTCTCTTAATTCCTTGCCTTCCCACACCTACATGTGCTTTTTTTTCTTTGTAAGCAACTTTTGACCATTGCTTCCAGCCACTGCAATTTTTATCCTTTCACTCCTTTCAGATCTTAAATTTCCTTTCCCCAAACTAGAGTATTCCCAAGATAGGCCACAATGGCCGCATGCATCTTTGAATCTGACTCTGATAAGGAAGCATTAAAAACATGTGGGTGTAATAATATTGTTGATGTTATTTTGCACGTATAAACGTACTGGTTTTGAGAAACAGGAGGAGAGTATTATGATAGACAGTGTTCCTTTTAATGTTAGCAAAAAACAGAGATATACAATCAAGGCAACTGATTCTTTACGTCCCCGTTCTGAGCCATTCCTTGGGCCCTGCATGAGGCTGCAAATTGTCACAGAACAGGGATTCTGCAGTTAAGTGTAGGGCCTGCTTTTCTTCATCTTTATCTACTCCTTAATAGACACATGGCACCGACTTTAAAAGTAGGTGTCCTGTGTTTGTAGCCTTCCTGTCTTACTTTCCACTACATCTTAGAGCTCACTGCTTTTAAATTTAACTCTGGCTTCATTTTGGGCCATTATTCTTCCCTTCGGACAGCTCTGATGAGTTTAGCCTGGGATGCCCAAGCCCCATCACACCCTTGGCACAGCTCAGTCTAGTTAAGTATTAACATTATCAAAAGACTCTCTAATCTCAGGATCACTGATCGGGGAAATCATAGTGAAGATATCTCAGGGATATTAACATTCCTTCCCTTTGTCAATTTAGCATCTCTTAGGAAAGCAACTGATCTAAAGTTGACAAGGCCTTCCTTTGCCACTAGATGGAAAGTTGGCTGAGGATGACTATATTAGAAGCTACCTTCTGTATAGTTATCTACACCCAGAGAGTTCTGGTTTCTTCACAGACTATGGTTTTCAGGGGTCTTTATTCAGACCTAAGCTGCTGTATACTCAGACTCGTTAGTAAATTTATCTGCAAAGCACAAGTCTGAAATTTGTCCTGGTTCATTGGCTATTTACCCTTGATAGCTGCCCTCTGATGGAAGAAGATGAGTGCCCCAGTTTCTGCTTCTAGAAATCAAGTAGGAGAGTGTGTGGTCATCACCCAGGCTCTGGCTGGCATTTGATCTGGTACAAGAGCAACCTACCTCAATATGATGATTTTTCTTCCCTCTGTGTTAAGTGGATGTCCTGATAATCCGAAATACAGTTCTAACTTTTCTTGTGGTCTAACGCAACATGGACAAGAAGAACAGCTAAAGTGTTTGATCCTAAAAATAAACAGGAAGTATTGTTTTTATAAAAGGATGAGAAGTTGAGTAAATTAATCTAAGTCACATGAGTGAGTGAAAGGGTTGAGAACAGATTTCATGTTTTATGACATCTGGTCTGGGTCTTAGACTTCTTGTCTCACTGTGTGTTCTTGGAAAAAATCACTTCCCATGTACTCATTTTATGGGAAATTACATTGAATCCATCTTATAAATGTACGAAGGGAAATCTGAAATCCCTTGAGGGCTGGGCTGGCGTCTGTTTTCACTTGCTTACACATGCACTGCTACCTGTCATAACTGAGGAGGACATTCCTGATGACTTATCATCTGCACACATTTCCAAAGACCAACCCAAGGCAAAGCCTTTTTCTCTTGGCATGCACAGAACTTTTCCAGAGCCTCATTCATGGGGTAGGTTCGAGGGATCCTGGTGAAGGAGTTCTGACAATTATTTCCGGACATCACATGCTTCAGACTTCTGTCCTCTGTCTCTTCAAAAAAAAAGCTCCTTTCCCCTTCAATTCTGACTATTTATGTAAGAAAGACTCCATTGCTTGTCAATAGTCTTTAACACTTGACAATCTGTTTACGGGACTGATTCGATTCCACAAGTCACTGCAAGCAACACCTGTGGAGAGCAGGGGGGAAGAATTGGAGGGGGTAGAAGGGGCAGATGTGACTTTCGTGTGTCAGAGCATCTTGTGGCGTTGTTTCCTCCCCTTGATTCTCTGCTTTGAAATGACTGCTGCCAAGTACTAAGTGCGAGTCCAGTCCAGGTAAGGAAATAAAGATTCCCCTTTTGATGTGATCGTATAAATGCTTGAGAGTGAGAAGGGCCAGAAAGTTGTTGGGGTCATCAACCCGGATTCATGATGATTACTTGAAAGGAGTAGAGGAGACACTTCTGAGTCTCCTGCCAGGCCCAGGGTGTAGAGATGGTGAGTCAAATCAATTTCCCTTGTAATTCTACCTGATGTTTTCCAATGGACCTACACACAGAAATATTGCTAAGTCAGCGTCTGTCTCTATTTCACTGAGTTCTAGAGTTGAGGCGAGGTGGTGAGAGAGAGGCTGAGGACGTTGGGTTCCAGAGTCCCCATTACCATGCAAACCATGAGAACCCTGCCTCGATCAGGCCTGACCTCTACAATTTCATTGGGAAAATCAGCATCAGACTAAGTTTTTCATTCAGGTTCTTATACCTAAGGCAGAGCCACTTCACGGTTAAGTGGAAGTATCAACATAGCTAAAATAACTGGGAAATACACATAGACGTTCTACTTTTATACTTTCCTGTCTCAGCAGAATCACTGGTGAGAATATGGTGCCAGGAACAGAGCTCTAGCTCCCTTGATGCTGTCATCATGGACAGAAAGAGATGTTCCAGTGAAGTACCACCAAAAACATGGACCACATCAAAAATGTGAGTCATCGAGTCCCTATACCTAACCAGACTGCTGAAACTAATTGTACCGATTACAGCATGCCTATAGTTTCTTTCAAATTCTTCCAAAAATGATACACTGAGTGAAATATATAAGCTCTTAAAAATGAAGAGCAAGCAGGCAACTGAAAACTAAAATGCTAACATGCCACTCTAAGTGGGAACATATGGTTCAGTGGAATACGGCCATGGAAAATAAATAGTAAGACAAGGGGTTACGAGTATGAATGACATTACAAACGGGTGGCTTTAGAGCCCTAATGAGGACTGTTTTGTCCCTTGTCCATCCTGTCCCATCACTCCATCACTCCTGGGCTAGTTCCAGGTTCAGTGGGATTCAGCAGAAGCAATACCACTGGTAAAAACTCATCGATATTGACAATATTTCTCAAATGATACTTATGGATTGACACACGGGGCTATGTGAAAAGCCAAAATTAGTTGGTATTATATTTCATAGATGGAGCACAAACTAGACTGATTTCTGTCTCTGCTTTGGAGATGGAGTTTTTCATGATCAATTCACTGATTTGTTTTCTTATACCCTGCAAGAAAATGGGTAATCTGTTTCATTTTAAAATAAATGATGCACCTTGAGAAATCTAGTTTTTCTTCCTTAATAACAATACTCAAAATATACAATGTCCCAATGGGCAATAAGAACAGATAGTGCTGAAGGTATAATAAGTAATTTACATTGATATCTAAGGTTATTTTCACTCACATAAGAAGTGATTAAGTTTATTCACTTAGAATATTTTTCACAAATGAGTACCACTATTTCACAATTGAAGCTTGAGGAAGCAGAGACAGTCTCTCTCTTCGCTTCTCAGTATAATTACCTACTTTTCATTAGTCACCACAAGGCAAACCAGTCACAAAGAAAATACTCAGTGTTTAAGCTATAGAACACGAAGTAATCCGGTGACAAACAAGTGAAACAAAAGAACTGGGAGGAAGTAAAGGGAAATGTAGCTCATTGCCTATTCTTTTCATATGGACTCAGATTGTGCATGTTGTTTGGTCAAGAAGATTTTGCTATCGCCTGTGAAGAAGCTATTACTTCTTGCTAAAACCTAAAAAGATGAACAAGGCTCTCAGGTAGCATTCCCACTACTTAGTGCACGTTTGGAATGGATAATATGGACTGGGATAAGAAGCAGTGACTCAGTATAACTAGAATCCCTAAAGCCTGAGCTGCGGCTCATGGAGTGTGCCCCATGTATAGCTTCCTGCTGGAGGCATGTACTCACGAGCTAAATACAAATTGGTCTTCTAGATTAAATGGAAGGTGAAAAGACTACAGAAATACATTTTTATGCTGAGCACCATTAGAGAGGATGAAGAATTAATGAGTGAAATCAGAGAGAGAACATTTTCCTAAGGAGGCAAAGAAGAATTCTGATCTGATGGCACTTGTCATACAATGTGTTTTACTCCAATCATTGTGAACAGGTCTGCCCAGCTGAGTGCCACTCTACTGGGACTTGCTTAAGGGCACAGACGTTGGGGTCCAGCAGGCATACAGTCAAATGTTATCTTTGCAACATATGATTTGTTGAATCTTTGGCAAATTGTTAGGCTCTTGGAATTTCCAGTTCTTTATCCATTAAGTTGAATGATAATCCCCTGGGTATGAATTAAATAAGATAATGCAGGTAAAATGCTGAGCAGAATGTCTAGCACCTATTAGAAGAAGAATAAACATTTGGAACTGAGACACTGACCTTCTACAAGCCTCCCTCTTTATCACTATGCTTAAATCAAATTTCTTTCTTTTTTTAAATTAAAGTTTATTGGGGTGACAATGGTTAGTAAAGTTACATAGATTTCAGGTGTACAATTCTGTATTACATCATCTATAAATCCCATTGTGTGTTCACCACCCAGAGTCAGTTCTCCTTCCATCACCATACATTTGATCCCCTTTACCCTCATCTCCCACCCCCCACCCCCCTTCCCCTCTGGTAACCACTAAACTATTGTCTGTGTCTATGAGTTTTTGTTTCTTTATTTTTTTCTCTTGTTCCTTTGTTGTTTTCAGTTTTACATCCCACGTATCAGTGAAATCATATGGTTCTCGACTTTTTCTGTCTGACTTATTTGCTTAGCATAATTTCACTCTCCTTCTTTCTCTCCTTGGAATTCCTAGGCTCATTCTCATTTCCTACTCTGACGGTTTTGTCTTTTACTATTCTTACCCTTCATGAGTACATACCAACTTCTCTCTCCTTCCTGGTCTTTGGAAAGAAAAGCTTATTTGTGTCTTCGGACACTGCCTTTGGTTTTTCTGCTGCCTGTGCAACATTTTCCCTGATTTCTTTGGTTTGGTCTCATCTTTCATGTCATATCCTTAATTAGTCTTTTCCTGAACATTCCAACCAGCGTAGCCTCCCTGGTTCTCCAACCACTGGCATTGCCCTATTTTATTTTCTTCATAGCCCTTATCATTAACCTACATCGATTTTGGATTGATTCTCTGCCTCGCTCCACTGGAATATATGCTCCATGAGAACATTTCTGTCTGTCCAGCACCTAAAATAGTGTATAACACATAGTAGATATTCAAAAAATGTGTTGAATACATGAGTGAATGTATTGAGCCTCTACTATGTGCTAGATACTATAGGGCTTAAGAATATGGTGGTCGGAAACATAGACATCGCCCACGTATGCATGGAATTTCGAGTTTAGTGGAACAATATAGAACAAAGAGACAAATAACTATATCATTATAAACTTCAGGTGAACCTGACTTATTCAGCAAGTGAGGAAAGTATCCTTGAGGATATTATATTTGAACTATTTAAGACCTGACATACGAAAGAAGAATATGAAGAATGAATAAGAGTCAAATAAGTGATGGGGTGGGGGCGGGGAACAGGAGGTCTCGACGTACAGGATGTGCTGGCCACGAGGTGAGCAGGATAAGGGAATCTGAGCGGGACCATGGCACGGCCCACAGGATGCCCGGCCTTCTTCTAGTTCCTTTGGGAATGAATCCAGGGAAGAGGCTCTAGTGCCTGAAATCTTATGCAAAATCAAAGAGTGGGAATTTTGGGATAGCTTTTTAAAAAAATTTTTCATTTTAGTTTTTTCAGTTTTTTCAGAAGATGGATTGCTTCTTTAGCTAAGAGAGGGAAGCGGTAAACTGGAAAGCACTGTACAAGGACTTTCCAGGTGTTTTCACATTTAATCTACACTGTTATCAATAAGGGAGGAAATAGAGTCTCCCTTTCCTCCACTTTTTGGGGAAGAACATTGACTGAGGATTGCATTTGGTACATTAAAACTGATAGAAAAAAAGAGGAAAGTCTAAATACTTCTTGTAGATGTGAATTTTACCTAATCATGTATATAAATGCAAGAATAGAAATTTATTAATAATAATCTGAATGTAAAATCTACCTAGATTTTAAAAATAAGACTGGTAAATGGAATAGATGTAAATGGGAGTAAGTAAAAGTATATAACATCCTCAGCACATATGGGACTGTCCAAGGTATTATATTTGTATAAAACTTGGACAATTAAATAACTATATAGTAAGAACGTAGCTGAAAGATAATGTTAACCACTAGTACTAATAAAAATAGACTGCGTACTTTTAAATACACTAGAGAAGACAAAAGGTAAAAAGACATATTCCACAATACTTCACAGAGCAAAAAAATAGAAAACAAAACAGAAGTATGAAATAAATTGATAAAGTGAGGCTGAAATAATCAGTTATGGATGTAAACATAAATTACTTTAAAATTCAATTTAAAAACAAAGACTTTCAGATTGTGTTACTGAACAAAATCCAGCTAAAAATAATGCATAGGTTATAAATCTAACAGAAAGTGATGTTAAATATTAAAAACAAATGGGTAGTTATAGGAGGGAAAAATACAAAAAAACAAGGGAAACTGAGGAAAGTATGAGAGTAATATTAGTTGTAGGCAAAGAAGGAAAGACATTAAATGAGAGGAGGGTCATTTGTAATAATAATAATAATAATAATAATAATAATAATAATATAGCTTGGGAAAAGCTTATCATTATAACTGAAGATATAATTGCCATGAGATCTCATTTACTGACTAAACTAACATCAAACTATGTAAAACAAAAATTATATGTGTCCAAAGAAATCAATAGAAACAGAATTGTGAAAAATTTTACTACCTCATTCAGCTTTCAGATTTAAAGAATTAAAACAGGTCAGAAAAATAAGGGAGTAAAACAATTATAATAATGCATTTCTTTGAAATTAAACAATAGGTAACAATTTAAATTCAAGTGTTGTTTTTCTTGTCTTCTAGGTATGTGACTTTGTTTCTCCCTCTGTAAATGATAATAACAATATCTACTCACAATATTATTATGAAGATTAAATGAGATAATATCTATAATTGCATAGCACAGTCACGGTAAACTCGTAAAAATGCTGTTATCATGATTGTTACTAGTAAGAAAAATCTTGTCTACTACAAATAGAAAGTACTCATTCATTCCACATTTGGCTGGGATGTTTCTAAACATAGCTCCCATATTACGAGACAAAGAAAATCTCTGAAGAATTATTGAACGAACCAATTTCCAATAAAATAAATAAATAATAAAATTGATTTAAAGATGATACAGACAGATGTAAGTTTAAATCTATCATCTCTAATATTTAGAAATTATCTAGGCAAGATTATTAAAACTTCAGGATACGACCAAAGCTGTACATAAAATCTTTTGTTAGGATGTGAAAATAAGTAAGCTAAATATTTAGTTGAATATTTAACTATTAAAATGGCAATAAAATTACATCAAGGAAGCAAGAAGAAACCAAAAAAAGCAGAAAAATGACTGTAAAACATCAATAGTTTAATGGATCTTTTGGTAGGTAGAATAATGTGTTCGCTCCCAGATATTCACAACTTAATTCCCGGGACCTGTGAATATGTTCATTTACCAGGCAAAGGGAAATTAAAGTAGCAGATAGAATTAAGATTGCTAATTAGCTGATTTTAAAATAAGAAGATGATCCTGGGTGACCTGAGGGGCTCAAGGAAATCACAAGGGGTCTTTAAGTGGAAGAAGGAGACAGAAGAGGAGACGGAATCAGTGGTAGATGTGACTGTAGGTCAGAATGATGCAGTGTGAGAAGAAACGGACCCACTGCTTTGTAGTTGGAGAAATGGAATTACAAGACAAGGCAGGGGTTGGCCTCTAGAAGGCAGAAAAGGGAAGAAAATCGCCTCACCTCTAGAACCTTCAGGAAGGAACACAGTCCCACTGACACCTTGATTTTAGTCCAGGGATATCTGTGTCAGATCTGACCTAGAGAACTCTAAAATGGTAAATTTGTATTGTTTTAAGCCACCAAGTTTTTGTAATTTGTTGTAGTAGCAACAAACAACTACTACAGATATATTCAGGAACTTGTCCTTTATTAAAATAATCAGACAAGGGAAACTTCTGGAAATACTTTTAAAGAGGACAAAAACTCAATAAAAAATGAGAAATGTTTTAATGAGATTGATAAAAGGGATAAAATGTGATTATAGTGCATACAGTTCTATGATAATATATTTGAAAATCTTGAAGAAATAATACATTTTATAGAGAAATATAAATTAGCAAAGCTGACTCACGCATAATTAGAAGCCCAAATTAACTGATAATCACAGAAGAAATGAACAAAATGTGCATAAAATCATTCATAGAAGCTTCTTGTTAGAGTGGGGATGAGCTGTTGTTTTGTTGTTGTTGTTGTTGTTTTGAGACAAGGAAAATATTTTTCTACTGTGTAAACTGTTCCAAGATTTAGAACAAGAAAGAAGTCTCTCATATTCATTTTGCAAAGTTGGTAGAACCCCAACACCAAAACTAGGGAAAGATAGTTCAGAACAGTAAAGTAGACAACTTTATTTATCAATATAAAAACAAAAGTTCTTGAAATAGCACTTAGCATATTACTTATAAGAGTTTGAGACATGACAAAGGTGGCCTCACTAAATAGTGTGAGAGAGGTGCAGAACAGAAAGGAGAATAATTATCTGCTACCATACACCAAAATATATTCCAGATAACTAAAGAGTTAGATATTACTGCCATTTAAAAAAATCTAGACTATATAGTATGATGAAAGAAGCATCAAAAACCAATGGTAAGGAAGGGATCCATTATTTTGAAATGGTACAGAAAAACCTGGCTATTAGCATTTTCGATGGTAATCTTTTATACTTACCGCACTTTCGCATTGAAATAAAGGCCAGGTAAATTAAAATGAAATGACAGAGCAGTTTGAGAGAAAAGGATTGCTCTGTGACAGACAGGTTGCTCAGGGTCTGGACTTGTTCTTGCAGATGTTGAAGCACTCTGTTCTTTGAGATGCTGTGAAAATGCCACTGGAGAGGTCTTTTCTGATCTTTCAAGTAAAAATCTCCCTTCTGGTCACTCTTTATCTCCACCTTCTTCTTATTTCATTCATCGCACTCATCGCAGTCTATGAGTATCTTATTTATTTCTTCTTTGCTTATGATCTGATAATCCTCTAGAATGCATGCTGCATGGAGTTGGAGACTTTATCTCATCTCTGCTGAATCTCCAGCCTCTAGACTGGTACATAGCAATCGCTCAGATAATATTTTTCAGGTGAATGAATGAATGAATTTAGTTTCTTTATAAATGTTAGATACTATTATATGAAATTCAGGGTATAGTCCATTGTTATTGTTTATCCATAAATCATGCAATCCATTTATACTTGGGATGGGAAGTAAATTTGCCCAGAATCAAGTAGAGCAGAATAAACAATAATAGCCTCCTACCACCCCAAACAAAGAATGTAAGGAACCATGCCAGCATCATATAATACACCCATCCGCAAATTTAAACCTGAACTCAAGCATACAGACAACAGAGGGAAAAGCTTTCCCTACTACATGAGGCTAAGAGAGAGTCTTGCATAATACCATGTCTTGATCATATAAAGTTAAATTAATTGCAATGTATTAGTTAACAACCAACCGATGACTTGGTAGAGTTGAATACCAGTTACAATTTAAGATAGTCCCTGTTTCTCTTTTAAGGGAAATGCTCTCTATATCTTCAGAAGTGGCTTTGTAGGCACAGTTCACCTGTACAACATCAAGACACCAGTGGTGGCTTGGTGACCTGAAGCCTACCTCCCACAGAACTCACGTGATATAAGATGTCTGACAGAGGATCAACACAGCCAGTGCAAAGAGGCTTTTGTTTTTATGTTGGTCTCCTTTCCAAATTGACTTCTACATAAACGACACTTTATCCACAACTTACTTCTCATTCCTTCCAAGCCTATCATTCCGAATATTTGCCTTACTTAATAATTTAATTTCAGTTCCTAAATAAACCTTATGATAGCATAACTGATGTCTTGGATACGAAGAAACAACAACGTACACTCCTTGATGTTTCCAGTTTGCTCAATGGCGTCCATAGGAAATGTCAGCCTGTTAATGTTTCTGGGAAAGGGGACATCTATATTCATCATACTCTGGGCTGCAAATGATTTTCTCTCCCTCCAGAAAGTGCCTTCCATCGATAGAGCATGTGAAAAATACTGAGCTTTCAGAGAACATTGATCCTATAGAGACTACATAGTGTTGCTAGGAAGAATGGTGCAGAGCACGAGAGAGAGAGAGAGAGAGAGAGAGAGAGAGAGAGAGAGAGAGGGAGGGAGGGAGAGCGCGAGAGTGGCACAGAACATTGCCGGGCACATAACAGAGTCTCAATAAATATTATATGAATATATATATATATATATATATATATGTGTATATATATACATATACATATATATCTCATCCAGTGTTAAGTGCTACGGATAAAATTGCAGCAAGGTGGGGGGATAGAAAGTGCTGTGAGTGAGGATGAAACTACTTCTAGGATAATCAGGAAGTACTTTATGATTTATGACATTAGAATTGATGCCTGAAGATGATAAAGGAGTGAGCCATATACATATATCTAAGGCAAGCAGGTCCCAAGGAGACTCAGCAGCAAATGTAAAGGTGAGGTGTGGAGGCAGAAGCAAACTGCTTATGTTCCAGAAACATGCCTGGAGCAGAGTGAGTGGGTGATGGTCCGGGGTAGAAACAAATGAGGTCAGGGGTCCTACCATTACATTACTTGCAGGGCATTGTAAAAACACTGACTTTTTCTCTGAGTGAGAAGGGAAATCATTGGACGTTAGAGGGTTCCGAGCAGAGGAAACACGTGATCTACTGTAGATAATAAGACTGCAGGAGAACGATGGTGAAACCAGTGAGGACAGTGTGAAGAGTACTGCCAGAATCCAGGCAACAGCTTCTGGTGGTTTGAATCAAAATGCTCATAGTGGAAGTGGTGCTATGGCCAAAGTTTGGATGTATTTTGAAGGTTGCGCCAAGAACTTGGATGATGAATTGGATACACGAGGTGAAGAAAGTAACGGAGTCAATGTTACTCTGAAGTTTTACTTAAGCAACTAGAACAATGAAATACTACTAGACGTCCCAATGAGATGTGGAGTGAACATTAGAAATGTGAACCTAGTGTTCATGGGAGACTTTAGGGCTGACAATAATAAATTAGAGCATATAGATAGTATTTAAAGGTATTAAATAGGTATTTAAAGGTATTAAATAGGTATTTAAAGGTATTAACCTTTGTTAGCTCACCTATAACGTGAAGGGACAATTTTTGATCTCTGACACTAATGGTATTTAAGATTTAGAGGTGGAGGAGAAAAAAAAAAAGCAAACAAGACTGAAAAGAAGCAAGCAGTGAGAAAAACCAAAAGAAAGTATGATTCCAGAAGCCAAGCGAGTAAAGAGCTTTTTAAAAAGGATGGCCTCATCAACCATGTCAAGTGGTTCTGGGAAGTCTGTATAAGATAAAGCCTGGGAATTGACTTGTTTTCATGGGCCTGAGAATCCTCTTCCATACTGAGAAACACTCAGTCTCTGGCCTGTTGAAACCACTTCTACCCTCTTAGGCGGTGTCAGCACCAATGGGACCCACAGTTTCACCAGATAAACCAAGTAGATAAAATTAGCAAAGCCAAGGACCTGAAATTGAACTGCCCTTGAAACCACAAAAGGAGGCCAGGACCTGGTGCTAAACATAAACAGAGTAACTGCTTGTTAAAATAAAAGATTTAAATAAGATCTAGGGTTAGCTACCAGAACAGACAAATTACAATCGAATAATCTGTCATACCAGGAACCAAGATCATCAACCTGAGTGAGAAAAGACAACCAACAACAAAGGTAAGGTCCAGACTGAGATGAATCAGATATTGGCATTATCTGGTGAAGAGATACCACTACAAAACTAGCAGAATGGCTAAAATAAAAAATTGTGACAACACTAAATGTTGACATCATGGCAATCATACATTGCTAGTGGGAATGTAAAATGGTAGATTACTGTGAAAAAAAAGTTTGAAAGAGCTGTATAAAATGAAATAGTCCATGATATTATCTATTATTCAGCAATCTCACTGCTGGACATTTAACCCAGAAAAACAGAAATATGTTCACATAAACACCTGTGCATGGCTGTTCACAGCAGCTTTATTCACAATAGCCCCAAACTGGAAACAACCAAGTTGGTCTTTAACAGCTGAATGGTTCAAGAAACTATGGTATGCCTAGAATATCAAGAAAAGGAACAAACTATTGATACATGCAACAACTTGCTTGAAACTTCTGGGTGAAAAAGGGTGATCTCTAAAGTTTACACGATCCCACTGATATCACATTTTAAAATGACAACATTGTCAAAACGGACAAAGGATCTGTGGTTGTCAGGGATTAAGAGAGGGTCTGGGGGTGGGGCAGGAGAGAGGTGGGTTTGGTTAGAAAAGGGCAGCGTGAAGGTTCCTTCTGGTGATGGACTTGTGTAGCATCTTGCCTGTGGTGGAAGACACATGAACCTACACATGTGGTAGATTGCATATGACTATGTATACGTGTACACACACTAACAAGTTTTAGTAAAACTGGAGAAACGTGAGTAAGATCAATGGGTTGTGTGAACGTTGACACACTGGTTGCAATGCAAGCCCTGTACAACGTTACTATTGGGGGACATTCGGTAAAGGACATCGAAGATTTCGCTATTGTGTTTCACAATTGCGTGTGAATCTACAATTATCTTAACACAAAAAATACGAGTGATAATATCTAGATTTTATGAGTATCTTAGTCAAGGATGTTTTGCAATTCAGTCAAGGGGGTCATACAACTCGTGAGACAGTTCTCCATCTTTAAATAAATATTTGAGAATCTTCACCAGTAATATTAAGACGGCAGGAACTGTAAATTTTTATCAGTATGAAAAATTTCTCTCTCTCTCTCTCTCCCTTTTAAGGTTAGCAGAAATAAATAGGAAAGAAGGAAACATTAGTTTCCAAAGGTTACTTCGGTGAGAACCAGCATCCTATTTATTCATGGCTGGACTACAAAAACAACATAAGGCAGACTAGCGCTGTTACATAATAAGCACCAGCCTGAAAGACTTGAACAAATACCCTCCATTTATTTCAAATGATCACTAAAACCAAGAACGGAATAATGAGAGGATAAACATACGGTATTAACTGAGTCACTGTCTCCCTTTCTTCCTGGGAAAATGCAAAAATATAAAACACACACACTCAAAAAGATATACTGAAATCCCTTTAGAGATGCCTTTCATTTCTTGGAGAAACAGGAAATGACTTAAATAGATTTTATGGCATTCTTAAGAAATAAATTACCTGGAGTGATGAAATGATGTAAATCTTTAAATAGTGTGTTCTGTGAAAATGTCATGGAGAAGAGTTCTATGGCTGCAGATCTTTTATCTATAAATAAGCAAAGGAATAGCAATTACTCACTGCCCTGCACACGTCACTGAGCAATTACAGTTGCATAGTTTTTTGAAATTCTGAAGTATTTAATACTTGGTTTGCACACCTTTCCCAGTGGGAACTCACTCCTTCTTTCTACGTGAACACAGACATTTGTGCTTTCTTTAAGCCAGATTGTTTGATACACAAACTGTCAACATAGTCTCAATCACAAAGTCATATGTCTATGAATCAGTCTTTTCTTTCTTTACATCCATTTAGACTCTTTGCCCTGTGAGAAATGAATTATTCACATCTATCTTTATTTCACTTTTATGGAGAGACCTGGACTGTATCAATTATCTCTTTGTTTACCTTTCCTCTTTAGATAGTTTGGTCAGATTTGGCATAATTTACCTTGTTCCTTTAAAAGATATTCTGCACTCTTCTCATCTCTGTTTTCTATGAATGCATATAACCCCATGTTTCTGAAAACTCAACTACTTTTCCAAGAAACATCCCTTTAATGCTGTATTAATTTTGGGGCTGCGGGA
Organism: Rhinolophus ferrumequinum; assembly: GCF_004115265.2. Taxonomy (NCBI): domain Eukaryota; kingdom Metazoa; phylum Chordata; class Mammalia; order Chiroptera; family Rhinolophidae; genus Rhinolophus; species Rhinolophus ferrumequinum. The sequence continues at coordinate 12,037,019 of NC_046297.1, forward strand.
GCAAAATACCACAACTGGGTGGTTTAAAACAGCAGACACTTATTCTATCACAGTTCTACAGGCTAGAAATCCAATATCAAGGTGCTGGCAGGGCCATGCACCCACCCTGAAATAGTCCTTCTCTTTATTACTCAGCCTGTCTCATTTGGATTGAAATGTTCTTTGCTTCTTATCAAGTTGTCTCCATTTACTGCACTCGTGAAATATCCTGTTCTTCCATCACAGGGTCTACGAATGAGATGCCAGCATCATCATCCCCATAGCTTTTTCCCTTGTCCTCCTTCATGCCAAAGTAGATTCGTTGTTTACTCAGCTACCAGTATGGATATTTGATTGCCATAAGCAAAAGTTACACTTCTTTCTATTCTGTGTATTATTAAGATTTATAAATTTGCCTTCAGTGAACAACATGGAATATTTATAACTCAGGTTCCATGCTGGAGAATAATCCCACCTCCCTGCTGTTCCCGTAAGCCCTCATGTTTCCTGTTTTGCTTATTTCGCTAGAGAACTTAGAACCTCATGAGTCGAAGGCCTTGGGCTTGTGATAATGTAACTGTAATATATTAAAAACCATAACCTCTTTTAACTTTGACTGTATCAGCTACTTCAAAATCTTTTAGAAAGGAGTGGCATATAAAAATGTATTTTTTTGGTATAGCGCCCAGCAGAATATCTGGCACATATATTCAAACAATGAAGATGATAAAAGAATAAGCCCTCTGTAATACTTTTCTCAAGGTGAGAATGTCTTACCTGAACATAGAGTATTGCTGAAATAGTGAAATGTAGCATAATTTTCCAGAAAAATACTAAACTCATTAAATTGCTACAGTACATGCATACTTTCCAGCTATAACATAAACGGATAATGTATTTTACAGTGAAGTGTTTTAGTATACAATGCTCAAAATAGGTTTGATTACTGATTCACTATTCAAAATACAGCACATATTTTCTTTCACTACTTTGTCCTTATAATAAGAAATGATAATTTATTTACCCTATAGATTTATAAGAAAATATGGAGCTCCTCTACACAGAATATACTTGATAAGAATTAGAAGCATTGATGATTGTGGTCTTACAGGAGTTCAGACCTAGGTCACAAATTTCAACTTCCTGAGAACTGGAAGGGAAAACTCACAAACCATACCTTTGATGTAAAATTTCTGGTAGAGTGAGATTGGAGGCAAAGTTTCATGGGACACTTTGTATTAAATTAGAAAGTTTTAAAATTAAACTGCCATTTGATTACATTAGACAAAGAATAAAACTGTTTAAAACCCAGTATATTGGAATAAACAGCTAATGTATTAATAATAATTTTATATAAAAAATTACATAGGATTGATGTAATAAAAGTCAAGATTGGGTTTTGCTGAAAGTTGATAAAGCTTGGAGTGATTTCATTAAAAGTAGAAAGGCAAATTTCAAGTGAAAAAATGGAAAACATCACTCAATCTAGCCCAGCGCTATTCTTAGTCTTGAAATAATTTAATTAATTCATTATGAGTGACTATGAAGTATGCCAAGATTGTCTGGGCACTAGAATGAATGATAAAGTGTGTTAATGTTCCAATATTCTAACTAGTTCCTTAGACTAAATCTTTTAGGTTTTCTTAAAACACTTATTTTGCTATAGAAAATTTCTACCCACACATCTAAAAGGTTCTTTTATCTCCATTCTGCCCATCTAATTCTGCCCCCCTCCCACCCAACCCCCCACTCCCGAAAGATTCAGGTCAAGTCCTACCCTTTCTTTAGAGCCTATTCTAACTTCCTCGGCACACAAGACATTGTACCAAAGTATTTATTGACTCATCGGCAAATACTTGTTTCATATCAGTGATGCAGCCAGATTTCTTTTGAGACTGAAAATGTGAACCTCGTACTATGTGATAAATGAAAGTCAAGGAGAGGGGGAAATATAGATTTCTTCACGAAAGAGTTTCTATAATTCACTAAATATAGACAACTAAATAAAACATGAAGGGTAAATACCTTTCAATTTAAAAAGATTACATTATTATAAGCGTCCAATCTATCGAGTAGAGTTGCTGGATTTAGCAAATAAAAATAGAAGTCACTCAGTTAAATGTGAGTTTTGGATAAACACCGGACCATTTTTTTCCCATAAGTATGTTGTTGTTTATCTAAAATTCAAATTTCACCGGCCTTTCCTGTGCTTTCGTTGGCAACGGTCATCTTGAGGTGTAGTTCTGCCCAGGTTCATTGTGAAAGCCAAGGTTGGGTTTCCTAATGGAGAAGTTAGTGGGCACACTGCCACTTTGTGGCAGCCAAGAGCAATGACATTACTGCTCTTGAGAGAGTAGAGGTGCTAGTCCAGAGATCAGACATTCATTTTCATTGCACATATCAGATACCGAGATAAGCTAAAGTGCCCTTTAAAGAAAGAGGTATGGAAATTGCCATGCTTATCTCTAACGTATTAGTTTTGGTTGGCAAGATGGCAAGATTTATCTACTTTCTGAAGAACTGATATTCCAACTTTTCTAGATAAGATTTTGAAAACCGGGCAGATGACTTTTACCAGTGACTATTGCCAGAAACAATATATAAACGATTCTCATGTGACCGACAGTGATTATAAAGAATTGCTTACGAGAACATGGTTTGAACGGCCAACTTGATTTTGCTTTTATTTAGCAATATCAAACCAATATTTGCTTTTACAATACCTTCAGAGAAGGTGGTTTTTAACCACAAAGAGAGGAAAGGATAAAATAATTTCCTAAAGTTTGCATATCAGATTAATAATAGAGCTGGAGAGAAGAGTAATAATTTCCTAACTTCTGACCCTGAAGCTTTTCATTAATCCAGAATCACTATTGTTTTCTGAAATGAGACTCTTAAAATATTATTTCAGAAATACTGGCCATACATGTGGAAGTGGTAATCTTATGATAATTTAAGGCATCCTTGTGTAAACTAAAGAAGTGTCAAGTTAAATTTCTCAGCTATTTTCAGAATCTCCAAAGCAAACAGAACTTTCAAAAATTTATTTGTTCTTTTCCTTTTCTAATTTACTTTTATAATTATATTTTTCTTTTCTTATAGGAAAAAATGAGTATCCTTGAGGGATAATGACTTTTTAAAATCTACACAAGAATATATTGAAAGTTAAATGATAGTAAACTACCAAACATTCATTTACTAGCACTATGGAAAGTTTTAAGGAAGCCTGAATTTTGTGTGGCTACACTTAAAAATTCAGATCTTGACAATAAACAAAGGGAGAAAGTGGAGTTTCCAATACATACCATTATTTGTATTCACATTAGAAGCTATTTCTAGGTATAATCTATGTTGAAGTATTTGAAGCTGTTTTTACTCTGAAAAAATGTGAAGAGATTAAGCCCTGAGGCTATTAAAAAAGGTTAATCTTAAAATAAAATAATAGTTTTACTAATCGTCAAGCAGAGGCAAACATTGGTGGATTTTCCAGAACTGCAGTTGACGATAATACTTTATTAAAAGTGTTTCAGTTTAATTTTGATGGAAGATTAGCCAATAAATCAAATTTTCGGTACTTTGTCTGCAGACAGCCGGCAATTAGAAAAATATGCATATGTCACATTATTTAGCTTAGCAATCTGCCAAACATGCCGTGTAATCCTATGATTGAGGAAAAAGGGCAAGGTCACTTTGACCTTAACCACTTAATGGCAGAGCTGTTGACCTTATGCAACACTTAACAATGAAATGGGTGTTCCAGAAAATAAGTGGTTAGCACAGAGAAGAGAGATAACATGGGACTGGGTGGGACAGGATTGTGAAAAGTATCCATTGCAGGAGTGAAAGTTCCTTTGGTGTATCTACGTGATTTCAGTACACAAAAAGATGACTTCTGCATTCAGACAAAATCAGTACGATGCCGGAATGCTTCACTGAAATATAGATTTATGTCGCAAAATAAGTTGGTAAGTTGGTTGTGGTATTGGAAAGTGTTTTTATTTTAGAAGTAGTTGATCATCGTCTCTGGACTTCTTTTGCTGTCTCTCTCTATAAAAACATACCGACTTTTAAAGCTCGGCCTTTATGTTTTTGTGTAGAAATACAAATGCGTTACCATTTTTCTATTATTTGTTTTGCCTACTGTTATTTCTTTTTTGTCAACCTTCTGCAATGTTCCCTACACCTCTTTCGTGTGTCTGAATAGCCTCCAGTTTCATTCTAACCACTTCCTTCCGATTCTTAACATGAATGATGTCATAAAAATAATTTGTACATGAAGTGCTTCTCCTGGAATTCATGCAACAAGCCACAGTAATTATCCCACCGTTGACAATGAAAAAAACCTTGAAACATATGGACAATCTTAATAATTAGCACACACCCAAGTCACTTTTTTAAACTAGACACTGTTTTGTAAAAACGCAGTCATAAGAGATAGTCCATGTACTCAAATGAAATTATTTAAGTTCAGTTCTCGATACAGTGGAATCTAATAAAAGAAACTGAAGGCAAGATCATCCACTTAAAATGTATATACAGATTTCTGGGTTTAAAAGAAATAATCAAATATTCAAGTTCTGAAACTCCTGACAATTAGCATATTATTTTGATTACTAGTTCAATTTTGATGGATGCGAATGATTATTTCCTTGGGAAGAGCTGGCACTTGAAAACAAGACCATCATCTGAAAATCTGCCTTTCCTGACCAACTAGTATCAATTACTAGTCACTAAGATGAACAGTCTGCCGACAGCTAATTTCAGAAGTGAAATGATTAAAAAACCACGGTGAAGAGATTCATAGTTTCATGTTCTGAAATACTGGCAACATTCCTGGACCTCTGCAAGGCCTTTAGAATTATTAATAATGTTTAAAAAGTGGTCCTGGAACAAAATAATTCAAATTCTACATAGAAATACAAAACAGACCTTTTTGCTAATTCGTCTTGCTTTTCAAACTGTTTTCATCTGATTCCAATTTTATAGCGTAAAGTCTGTTTTTGAGCATTACAGTCTTTCTCACCTGTTTGTGTATGCTTCAAGACAAAAATTTAAGTCCAATTAATGGCACTGAAGCCATTCTTTTAATGTTCTAAGTGTCTCCATTTTCAAATGCAGCTATGAGAAAGGTGAGCAATTGACAACTGGGAAAGGCACTGCAGGAAATTTTCCACTTATTCTTTGTGACATAGCTCAAATGTGACCTCCCAGGTAAAGGCAAAGCCTTTCTCGGGTTCCCCACCCTTCCAGAGTACGAGCTGCTTCTGCTCTGAATTCCCATAATCCTCCATGCCTGTTATTCCCTTACTACACTATGAGCTCCTAAAGTGGGCTGTTCTTCTGCTTCTTATTTGCAAGTATAGCGCCTGGAACATTGATCATGACGCAGTAAAACTGTCAATCAAGGTTTAGCGAATAAGTGAAATGATGAATGAATGAAAAGATCTGCAAATACTTGGAAACTGTCTGTACACTTACTGGAAGTGGCGACCTAAATTACTTTTAGGCCAAATACTAAGTGGTTAAATATCCAAGTCTGAGTGAATTAGAGAGAATCTTAAAAAACCCAACAACTTGTGAACCTGGTAACTGTAGTCTTGAAGTTAATATGTAGGCATACTTTTGTTATGTTCACATAAAGAAATTTTGCTCTGCAGTCTTCTATTTTGTGGTTTTCTATTACTTTGGGGGTGTATGTGGTTATTTGTCAGTACTCTTGGTTGCAAATGACAGAAATCATTTCAAATAAACTTAAGTTAAAAGGAGGAATTTATTGGCTCACCAAAGGGTGGTAGAAGAGCTGGCCTTGGGCCTCAAACAAAATCAGAATTCTCTCTCTCTCTACATTTTCTGTTTGGCTTCATACTCTCTTTCTATGGGGTGTGTGTGTGGGGGGTTTTCTTCCTTTTATTTATTTATTTATTTATTTATTTATTTATTTATTTATTTATTTTTACCATATTGAATGGAGATTATGAATTATTGCACCACTGCTTTCACATCCCAAGATTTCCATTCCCAGTGACACAAAGGGTTCTTTCTCACAAACTATAGATACAAAATTCCAGGAAGCATTTGTGTAATCTAGGTTGGATGCTGCGCCTTTTCCTGAAACAATCACTGAGGCCTCAAAGATGGTTTATCCATCCTGAGTTACACGTCCACCTTTGAAATTAGGGGCAAGACGTAATGAGAAAAAGAAGAGGAACATATTTTGGGCAAAGACAATGGCTAAAACAAAGAGAGGTGTCACATTTTCCTTTATTTGTTTGTAAAAAACTTCCTAATAACTCCAGCCAAGCAGAGAAGAGTTTGTTCAATTCCCAAACAAGATGGTAGTTAGATCAACATATCAGTAGAGGTTTTCCTTGGTGGTAGAGATCGCCCTAAATGAAGATTGGTAAAGAAAAAGCCTATGGAACAGGGGAGATAGAAAAGTAAACATTTGAGTCTCAAAGAGATAGGAAGCAGGGGTTTCTTCCAGACAGAAGTTCTTATTCATAAAGCATAATGACAGTTGCCAAGATACTGCGCAGCATCCACTCAGATGCGGAGGTTGTATTACAGGGAATATAGGCTGTTCTAAATAGTGCTGGTTAAAGGGCATCAAATAAATGATTTAGGCAATTGCATTCTGAACCTAACCTATTTTGAGATGTAATGAAATTTTGTGATATACATAGGGAAAAAAATAAGTCAGCAGCAAAAATGTTCTTAAGACTTTCCAAAATGATTGCTGTCACATTGACCTACGCTTTAAGACTAAGCTTTGAAGCATGATATAGACATAGCTCAACATTTAAGTAATTTGAGCTAAATTTTACTAAATTTCTACTTTTAGGCACTTTTCCCAAGTTTATATTCTTTAAGAATAATCCAGTTTTTTTCTTCTTTTTTTGTTTTAGACTGCAAGCCAGAATGGTGTACTATTTTGCAGAGCTGGCAGAATGGAGTGTACTAAGACTTTTCTGCTTATTTTTAATCATCTCCTGGAATAGTTTATGCGCATTTAAAAGGCCAACTTAACTGTAACTATTGTATTGAAAAATATTTTACTAAATCTTTCTACTTAGCAGATTTCCTTAATATTCCATTAGGAAGAGGGGTAAGATCAGGGCATAATAACATTCCTTTTGAATTCTTTGCACACGAGTCTTGACTGGTGTATGAATAAACATTTAAAATTACTCATTTTCTATGAAAATAAAATGGTTATTTTAGGAGAGACAAGTGCTTAATGTAATTATTCCTGCATGATATTCAGAAATTCACTTGGACATACAATCTGTCTAGGTTATCAAAATCCAGGCATCAGGATGATCAATCCCTGGCAATATTTCATTTAGTTTTTCCTGTTTGCAACATTATTCAATAATAAAAACAGTAAGCATACATCAGGAATAAACTAAGTCTATTATCTTGAATAACAATTTTGGTAGGCTCTTAAGGAGACAATGCTTTAATTTATAGAAAGCTCTCTAATAATGGAAATTTGAGGCCCTTTAAAATGACATTTTGTGTGAAAAAGGCAATGAATGACATTTTGGTGAATAGCTTTCCTGAAACTCTGGCATCTATCGAGTTGGATTTATTTCTGAAGACAAGACTTGTTCATTCATTACTTCATTCAGCAAATATTTCTAATACAATTATTAGTTCCACAGAGCACATTATTTAAATCTCAAGGGCAAGCCAATCTGTAGTCTATAATTTTCTTTTAAGAACTCAAAGCCATTGATTCAGTCATGATATTGACATAGTAACAATGAGTTTTTCATTTGTAAGTGTTAAAAATGACCAGAGATCACTGCTTGGCCATGTTTAACCAATTTGGATAGCTAGGATGGTTTTAATTTAGTTCACTTTTATGTTATGAAAAGAAAACAATATATTTTCCTTGTATAATGATTTACTTTATATAAAGCAGATTCATAGTATTAGTTCATCATGGTCTCATGACAAACATGTAAAAGCAAACAGACAGCGTGTTATAGGTCTCCTTTTTTGATGAGCTCAGAGAGGTGAAAGGACTTGTCAGGTCATGAAGCAGGTAGACGGGAACACCTACCTGAGTTAGGCTATCTAAATACAAGGTCACTCTCCCTGGAAACCTGTGTCACATCACTCAGAGAAAAGAGAAAACGTTCAGGTCCAATATCACTTTGTATTGTGTTTCTCTAGTTCATAAACTCCAAAGAACTCAGTTAAATGAGGAGAACACTTAAAATAACAATTTCTTCATTAACTCAGATGCCAAATAGTGCTAGTCCCCAAATAGCACTATTTAAAAGACAGACTTTGATGAATTCCAATGAAACTCTTGAAGACCACTATCTTTGGGTCATTTGCTTTTCTTGTTTATTTGATTTCAAACATGTACAGACTATCCTGGCAAAATAGGCTATTTTTTCCTGAATTTTTAACTATGTCACTGATTAACTATAAAGATAGAATTTCCTCTGAGGTTAAAACAAACCTTTGAGATTTGGTGGTTCACTGCATCTTCTTCCTCTAAAATTCTAGTAGTTCATGTTTGTGAAATTTCCTTCAGTGGACCGAAGTTACTTGATATGGAAAATAAACTACACTAATCAAAATCAGTAAGCATTCCACTATTTTCATCCTTGGGCAACCTGGAAATCATGTCAGTTAGCTTCTTTAGGACTTTAGTATTGTCACGGGCGGAAGACCTCAAGAATGAAAACAATGCAAAATAAAACCCAAAAAGCTGTCGCAAAAAAACCCCCAGAAACACAAAAGCACTGGACATTCTGAAACCTCCCTGCACTAAATGCACTTTCTCTTTAGGCTTGTATTGTATTTTTTCTACACTATTAAACATTGAGTTTGAAGGTGTTCCTTTCTCTTCGTGTGCTTATTGTACAGCAATCCCATTCAATACTCCTGAGCGGCAGAATTTCAGAACTGGTGTCAAGACATCCTGTCCCTTTCTAGAAGTGCTCATTTCTCACCACTAATACTTTTTTGGATTAATAAAGCATATGTAATTGCCATGCTTAATACAAGCTCGGTGACTGTGAGAAACCAGAGCAGTAGTCTACCCACTATAGTTAAACAACTCCTTAATGTATCAAAGGAACATTGGGTATTTTTCCTTTACATCACAGATGAAATCTAATCTAACTCCAAATAGTTCCATGTGCTTTATAAAGATTTTTCTTCAACAAATCTTACGCTGTACTGTACTTGAAATGAATTGAAATCATTTTAAACATTTACTATACATCAAATAAACCCCTTGCCAGGCCATCTATGTCTAAAAGGCTACAGTTTCATCATTTTCTTTTTTTCTGAACATTTTATAAAACCTACTATATATCTGAACCATCACAAAATACCATTGTTGCAACTATGCCAATTTCAAAATTTTCCTTTGAATCATTTATCATTGGTATTCTCCATTTCCTTCCTTGATCCTCTTTGAGAATCAGCCAAGCAAATACTAGCTAAGTTTATTTGCATTTATTAAATGTCTTAGCTGGACATTTCTTACTGAGGGGGAATCACAGGGCCAGAAAGAATAAAATTCAAGCCTTGGCTGAGGCATGGGTAATATTAGATGAAACAGAGAGACTGAGGGAATGTAAATTCTAGGGTATTCAGTTCAACTGATTTTCTTCCTATTAAGGTACATTCTGTCAGGTAGTTTTCCTCCCACTTACTAAATAACTAAGGTCTGACATCATAAAGAAAACTGCAATTCACATCACTAAGGCTAATGTCACCCAAAGATAGCTTGCTATTTTAAATAATATGGAAACTGCCTTGGGATGACAGATAAGTAAAACAATTCCCTTTATTTTTAACTGCTTTTGATGTGTTCCAGACTTCAAATATTCAGACAGAGGAATAATGGAAAAGTTATTTTTCCCTTAAATCACACCTCCACACCCCAACCACTATTCCTCCACCCTCACCCCTGACCTTTTGAACAAAATCGAAGATTCCAATTCTCCTTTTTCTTCTTCCTTTCTTCCTTTCTCCTCCTCCTCCTTTTCTTTCTTCCTCTTCCTCTTCTTCCTCTCCTTCCTTCCTTTTTTTTGGTTTTTTTCTTTTTGCCAGGAGATTAGTCCTGGGCTTAGTTTCAGAAGGTCTCAGATCACTGGCATTCTTTCTAGAAAATATATACACTCCAGATATATTTCTAAGCATTGTCCTTTCTGTTGTTGGGGAAAGTTGGACTTCCCTGGTACAGAATTCTCAATTGACAGTGATTTTCTTGCAATACTTGAAAAAGGTTGTGGCACTTCTTTTCAGTCTCTATGGTTTCTAATGAGAAATCTGCTATATTCAAACTGTTGTTTCCTTACCGGAAATGTGTGTTTCTCTCTGGCTTTCAAGACTTTTTCCTGTCTTCAATTTTCGCAGATTTAATTTCAATATGTCTTGGCATGGATTCCTTTGAGTTTATCCTGTTTGAGGTTTGCTCAGCTTCCTGAATGTGTAGGTTTATGTCTTCCGCCAAATTTGAAGAGTTTTCAGTCATTATTTTATTGAACACTTTTTCAGTCCCATTCTTTTTTACTTTTTCTCCTAGGACTCTGATGGCCTAAATGTTAGATCTTTTATTGTCTTACAGGTTCTCGACATTCTGTTCATTTCTTTTCAGTTTACATTCTCTCTGTTGTTCAGATTGGCTAAATTCTATAGATCTGTCTTCAAGTTCACTGATTCTATCTTCTATCATCTCCATTCTATAAAGAAGCTCAATGAGCAAGTTATTTTATTATCAGTTATTATATTTTTCAGTTTGAAAAATTTTATTTGGTACTTTTGTTTTCCCAGCATTATTGAAGTATAATTGATAAATAAAATTGTAAGATATTTAAAGTGTACAACATGATTTGACATATGTACATTGTAAAAAGTTCCTCTTATCAAACTAATGAACACATCCATCACCTCACATATTTACCTTTTTTTTTCTTGGTAAGAACTTAAATTCTGCTCTCTTAGCAAATTTTAATTATACAATATAGTGCTACCAACTATAGTCATTCATTTAGTTCTTTTTATATAACTTATTTCTCTGCTAAGATTCTCTTTCTTTTAATTGTGTTAAGAGAATTTATAATTGCGTAGTGAAGTACTTTTATGATGACTGTTTTAAAATTTTTGTTACTTGATTCCAACATCTGATTCATCTGGGTGTTGGTGTTTGTTGATTGTCTTTTCTCATTCAAGTTGAGATTTTCCTGTGATTTCCTTCTTTTTTTAATCATCTGATGGAAATTTTGGAGATTATGAGTCTCTGGATTCTATTTAGTCTTTTTTTCTGAGGCAGTCACCCTGTTAATGTAGTCAAGTAGGTGTTAATGTTCAGTTTCAGCACGTTGCCGCTGCAGTGTTGGGTCAGAAGTTCAAATCCCCACTGCACCCTGATGACATCAGGGGTGTGGAGAAGTCACGTGGTGTGCCAACTAGCCCTGCTTCCCATCCTCTTTTTCTGTGTCATTGATACTATACAGACGGAGACTCAGCTCCCCACTGTGCCCTGCTGACACCGGGGCGGGGGACAGTGGAGTACTGCCTAGATTAGCCCAGCTTTGTACCTCCTCCATCAGTCTTATGGCTGCTGGGTAGGTATAGGTATGCAGCTCCCTCCTGGGCCTGCTGACACCAGCAGTGTTGACTAGCTCTGCCCTGTACCCCCTTTTCTAGTCTTGTTGACACTGGGTAGAGGTGGAGGCTCTATTCCCTGCCTGGAAATACTGACACCACCCAGTGAGGAAGCACAGGGTGGAGGGGTAGAAAGGAAGAACATTTCCTTGCTTGGCCCCACCAAAACCACAGGGAGATGGTGTGGTTTTTCCATTAGTTTGGCTGCAGTAGGGAAAATGTTTTCTGTTGACAGGCTACCCTTTCTCCATCCTTTGGCTAAAGGGAATAGGATATTCTTGACGTTTCAGTTTTTTTCTCTGCCTGTTGGCAATTGAGGGTTGAAGGCTTCTGATGTGCTCTGTTTGGGATGTGTAGGAAACAATTAAGTAAGCCCAGATGACTCACTTCTGTGTTGTTTCCTCAAGTCCTGACATCATTAGTCAGACTGTCTTCTTTCCACTTTTCAGAGTCTTCCTAGGCTTGTTTGTGTGTGTCTGTTATGTCCAACACTTTTATAATTTAGAAAGTGTGTGTGTTTGCGCGTGTGTATTTCCTAGTTATTGCATCTGGGAGGGCTCAGAAAGCAATGACACCCCAGAAGCAATGAGCACACTGAGAATTCATATCTTGTTTTCTAGATATATTTTCCCACTCAAAGGAACCAAGGGTCCCTAGAGAAATAACTGATTCCAAGACTACTGCAGGAAAAGTACAGATGAGTGTGAAACATTTCTTTGTGTGTGAGAAGATAGGGATTTCTTAAAGCACAATGAGTAAATGTCAAGATAATATAGAAGCCAGATTAACGGTGCTCCCAACAGTCAACTCTAAGAAAATTTGAGCATTGAAAAAAGTTTAAGAGTAATAGATTATGACCTATTGGATAAAATAGGAATTTATAAGTGCATGCTGACTAAGTAAATGAATGAATGAATGAATGAATAAACAAGTAAGTAAAGGAGAAGATAAATCTCTATCTCAGAATAGTTTGTCAACTAATAAGAAATGATGGACTTTAAAAATATCCATTTGGGAGAGATGGGGGCTGGGTAAAAAAGGTGAAGGAATTAAGAATTACAAATTGGCAGTTACGGAATAGTCATGGGGATGTAATGTACAACATAGGGAATATAATCAATAATATTGTAATAACTATATATGGTGTCAGATGGGTACTAGACTTATTAAGATGGTCACTTTGTAAATTATATAAATGTTAACTAGTGTGCTGTATACTTGAAACTAATATAATATTGAATGTCAGTGGTAATTGGAAAATACAAATTAAAAAAATATCCATTTGGCAACCTCATGGTGACAACTGATTCAGACAAAAATGATCAATAGATACTAAAACTAGAGAATGAATGATAAAGAGCATGAAAATACAAAGAAAAGCTTACTAAGTATTCTCCTAGTGGAGAAATCTGATAAACATTTTGATTTTGGTTAAGCAAATGGTAAATCAACATCATGTGCCTATTAATCTGATACATTGAGAAGAATATATCACCTCCTATGGTGTTCATGCCAAAATATGCATAGCCTAAATCTAGGAAATATCAAGCAAATCCATAGTGAGGGTTAGTTTACAAAATAACTGGTCTGTATACCTCAAAAAAATACTAACATCATGAGATACAAGGAAAAGCTAAAACCCTGAGGAACTGGTCTAATTTAGGAGGCTGAGACATGAAAACTAAATGATTGGATCCTGAACCACAAGGAAAAAGAGCCTCTACATAACAAACATTATTAAGGCAACTGACAAAATGTGAATGGAGCCTGCGGATTGGGTGGTATTATTTCATTGACGTTAATTTCATTTTTATGATTGTACTGAAACTATAAATGTTCCTCGACTTCCCATGTGGTTATGTCCTGATAAACTCATAGTAAGTTGAAAATATTGAAGTCAAAATGCATTTAGTACTACACTGCAGCTTCTCAGTTGTTTACCTTCCTGGTAGCGTGACTGACTGGAAGCTGCTGCTCCCTGCCTCTGTCCAGCATCACAGGCGAGTATCCTACCGCAGGTTTCGAGCCACGGGAAAAGATCAAAATTCAAAATTTGAAACACGTTTTCTATTAAATGTGTATCGCTTTCACACCATTGTAAAGTTGTGTATAGGAGCATACTTTTTGTTGTGAAATGGACACTGAGATCCTTAGACGTGATGGAGCATCATGTCTGCAACTTTCTCGCAAATGGCTTAAAGTGTGTGTGTGTGTGTGTGTGTGTGTGTGTGTGTGTGTGTGTGTGTGTATGGGTATACAGAGAGGAGGGGAAAGAGGGAGAGAACGAAAGAGAAAGAGAGGGAGGAAGAGAGAGACAGAAACAGAGAGAGAGGAGACAGGGAGGGAGGAAAGGGGAGACAATGATGAGGCAAATATAGAAAAACCCTTACAATCGGGATACTGGGATATCTGCATGAAAAGCATGTGAGAGAAAGAAGGGTTTCGGTTTCGTGCGGTGTCTCACTTGGTTTCCAGTAATGTTGTTCCTCAGTTCCAAGTCCTTGGTAGTTGAACTTGGAAGTGAATACATTTGAATACTGAGGGATGCTTGTATTTGCTAATTTAATAAAATTTCATTAATGATGATTTGACTAAATACTGTTGGATAAAGATGATCTATGATTGACATTTAAGTGAATGAAAAGTTAACTTTGTTGCTTAAAACCACTGATACTTTGGTGGTTGTTTGTTAAGGTAGCACAATGCACCTAGTACCATCAGTAACCCTAACTGAACATTCACTATATGCCAGGCGCTGTGCTAAGGGTCTATATGGATTACCTCATTTAATATAATAACCTATAAAGTTGGTTTTATTGTCCCCACGTTCCACGTGAAGAAAGTGAGTCTCATGGTGGTTGAGTAATTTACCTAAAGTCACACAGCAAAGCTGCAGCAAAACTGGGAAAGATGTCTTCATCCCAGATATGGTGAATTGTGAAACATACTATTTTTAACTACTTTAAATCATTCTCTTGAATACAAACCATTGGAATAATAGTGAGAAATGAATATCATCTAGTCATTAAGTTAATTCTCAATGAATTTCCCTTATTCAACTCTTGGGTCACTGTGGGTGTAGTGGGGAACACCAGGGGTGCAGGGCTTAGCAGTCAGAGGTTTCTAGTGAAAAAAAAAATCTCACCTTTGCGTTTCCACTATCTGTATTACCTTGGACAACTTATTTAACTCTCTGTGTCTCAGTCCTTAACTATGAAATGGGATTCAAACTACCTCCCACAATGGACTATTTTGAGAAGTAAATTAATTACGTGAGCAAAAGACTGGTAAGTTAGTTCTCTTTCCTTCCCTCAAGTGAGAGATATTCTCCCTCTCTCTCTCTCTCTCTCTCTCTCTCTCTCTCTCTCTCTCTCTCTCCTTTCATCTCTCTCCATCAATATAATAACTATTTTAGAAATATTCTATGCCAGACACAATTTTTCTAGTTACCGCAAATTAATATGAAAGGATTTCAAAGGTTAGTAAAGAACAATTTTCATTAAACTTTTGTCTTGTGAAGTTTAATGCTTAAAACATTACAGGATAAGAAACACAGTACTTTGTGATACATGAAGTAGAAATGCAGGTTTTACAGTTCCAGTCATACAATTTCCTAAATTGTCTGGTTTGAAAATTTAGGTGATTCAGATTGCCTGTGCCATATACATGTGAGTAGTTCTCCATTCTCTGCCTGGGAGGGTGGCCTTTTCCAGGAACCCAGTTGCAAACCACTATAGGAATATCTATTTTATGGTCAGTCCTCTGGTTCCCTATTTCCATTTGAGCATGTTTGTCAGTCAATAAATTGTTGCATCTTACTTGTCTCTCAATATATCTCATGTTCTCCATTAAACAATGAAATACCCAGGCATTTTCCATTTTTCAGACTTCAGCGGAAACTTGTTTGGCAAGGTATGAACATAATTCAGCCTGCCCTTTCTGGCTTCTTGGGGGAAAAGCCAGTGCATGCCAGTGTGGATTTCCTTACTCTCTGTTATGCTCACTGACACCAAAGGGTGCTTTCTTTTTAAATAAGATGGAAACTTTCTGATATTACCAGACAATTACTTGATAATACTTGGCTTTTTGTTTATACACTTAAAAAGGGTCCCTCTGGAGGTACCCCAATAGGAGTGTTGGCCAAACTAAAAGAGCTCTTGAGTTTCCAATAACATACTCTGCTTACTTTGTCCTTTTCATGTTTATTTTCCATCTACAGTTTGATTGGATTAAGTTTCCTTTATTTAGACTTCAGCAAGAACAACTGACATAAAAAAAGGTAGGGGAGTTGAAGCTTAATTTAAAGAGACAGTCAAGTAAATCACCGACGTAAAAATATCAGATCACATACACACACTTATTCATCCTGTGAGCCAAACGGCCTCCTTGAGACTCCTCTCTAATTCCAAAACTAGGACAACATGCATCTGCAGGTCAACTGGTCCATTGAAGTCCAGAGGAAATACAGCACTCTGATTTTCCGTTTGGCATATTGTAGTTTCATTGTAAAGTTAAAGATTGGCCGTGTGTTTGACATCAGATGGGCACTACGTGGCTTTAGTCAACTCAACACATGCATGGTACTGTTCAAGTACTCTACGTACGTGATCTTGAAATTTTTATGCGAGAACAATAAGAAACTCAAACTGATGTGGTGTGCTATGTATAATTGTTTTCAAGATTCGCTTGATCCATTATTTGAGTTTGTTCAGTATTGCGCAATAGTCTTCCAAAGCAAGAAGACTTTACATTTTCAGGGGCACTGAGTGAAGGAGGTAGAGTTTTTCACATGATCTGATGTATGATTAATTCTGTCATTAGGATAACATCTTGCAATCATCCCCTTCTTTCTATTCCTACAGTTATTACTTTCATTCAATTACTCAATATTTAATCATGAGTCTTCACCTGGATTATTATAGCAACATTTGAATATCTTCCCTCTCTCCAGTGCATCGAAAACCCTGCAGTTAGTTTAGTCATGCTAAAGAACAATCTGGACTTCGTGTACTCGTCTATTCAAACACTTTGAGGGCTTCCCACTGTTATCCTAGGAATAGCTATACCACATAACCCAGAAATCTATCTTTCTACACTGTGGTGTCAACCTACCTACTGAATGCACCATAGCTCCCCTTCAGATGCTAACAAGCCACCCCATACTGCCACATGCACACCCACATCCCCGCTCCACTTATTTGTTCTCTATGCTGTCTTCCCAAGACTACCTTTGCTCTATCTTTTTATGCTTAGACGCTACACACTTTTTTACCACCCACTCAAATGTTACCTCCTATATGAAATCGTTTTTAATACTCCAAGCTTTACAAAGAACCCTCCCCTCTTGTAATACTTAGCTATCAAAATAAGTACTTTGGTAGTAAACATCTAAAAGACATATTTTATTGAAACTCTTTTTGTGAAATTTGATTTATGAATTTTAGAATGACTTATAAAATATAGGCATAGATTTTTTTTTTAAATTAGAAGAACACATGTAATTGACGTTCTTTATATGATTTTAAAAATTTATTCTTTCACAGATAATAGTTTGGTAGTTACCAGAGGGTAAGGGGGGAGGGAAGTGGTAGATGAGGGTAAAGGGAATCAAATATATGGTGATGGAAGAACAACTAACTCTGGGTGGTGAACACACAATGTGGTATATAGATGATGTATTACACAATTGTACACCTGGAATCTATGTAACTTTACTAACAATTGTCATCCCAATAAACTTTAATTAAAAAAATTTTTTTAGTCTTTCAAATTACCTCCCTACACTGAACATAATTAGCTCCCCTTTCCCAATTATATAATTCTGTGTCAAAGTAGAATTTTCCTAATAATTCACAAGTATAGATGAGCAAAACCTTTTATAAATATAATAGTACATTTATCATTTTTCTGGCCATTTATTCCTTCATATGTACTATGAGTATTTATACTGTCTTCTTTATGAAACTCTTTGCTTCTTGAAGTAAGGATTTATCCAGGATTTCCTGAAATTCTGGATACATAATGTTACATAAATTATGAGTAAAATAATCAATCAATCATACAAATCATTGGTGTCACCTCTAATGTTACTACACCCACAATTTAAAATCTATGCAAAGGTTAGATTCTTTTACAAAGTAAGTCAAAAACTCTGTAAAACAAAAATATTTAGGAAAATGAAAAGTGGGGATTGGTAAATTATTTACAAAATTTTACTTAGCTTCCATTATTTCAAGGATAATCAGGTAACACACTTCAACTTCCCTCATAAGAGCCGATAATCCAGAAAAAACATCAGACTAAATAAGAAAGTAAGTAATATTTTTATAAGGCTCATTTTCAGAAAGTTCAGCCATATATTTGGAAATCATTTATCTGTGTCTTGGCTGTGGCGTCACTTCATGGTTGAGATCCCAATATACACATGCTGAGCATTTGGAATGGTACTACTATTTTGATACCTCTGAGAGTAGGATATCTGAGTTTGTCAGTTTCTGTTCCGCCATATAAAAAAGTTTTAAATCTGTTTTGATCCATCCTACTGTTGCATTTGGGATTAATGAGAAATATCGTGAGATCAAATCTTGATTATCAAAGAACATTAGGGATAGAAGTACATCAGTAACTCTTTTAAACATATTTCAACCATTACTTTCCATTCTCTTTCCCTACTTTCACTGCTCTGCCATTGCCACCAAACCATTGACCAAATAGAACTGCCTGCACAGTAAAAAGAGAGAAGTTGCATGATTTGTTGCATATCTTGAATATCTTGCATATCAAATCTTGAATATCTACAACTGGAGGTGTCATAAGATGTTATGTACATCAGAAGGAGCTACAAGCATGTAGGAAAAAGCAATTAAGTTTATTGCAATCCCCACGATCTGGCTATCTATGTTTCCAGGTCCTTGGATGAATGTACTGCCTACCATGAATTTAAGGCAATAGATTATTCCAGTCCCATTTTCAACAGAATGGATTGAAAACCAGGAAGTAATCACCAAAGTTGTTTGTTAAAAGCAGAGGCCAAACCTCACAAAAGCTAGGAGCTGTCATCTGGGGATAGATTAAGATGAAGATTGCCAAAGTCTTCATTTCATTCACCATCATTCAGCTGTCTGGTTTGATAAAGAAATGAATTAAGAATGAAAGAGGAGGGGGTCAGGAAATTATTATTTTCAATTTAAAAGCATGAAATGAGCAGCATGAACCAAAAATCACAGAGCTCGTATTTCACAGTTTAATCAAGGAGCAAAAGGGAGCAGCAACAGGAAGCCTGCTTCAAAAGTGTCTCTGGGAGGGGCAAAAGAGAGAAGATGGTCGGGTCATTTTGAATATTCAGGGATAGTACTTGCTGTTCTGTGTTCTAAACACTATATAGTCATGGTAGTTTCAGTGAGAAGGGAATTGTCCAAAATTTCTGTGGATGTCCCCTTCACATTTTTGAAGCTGTTAGTCTATTGCATTCTTTTCTTTGGATATTATGTGGTAAAAAAAAAAAAAAATCTTGAATAGCTTAGAAATTCTGAGATACCTCTGGTAGTCCAGAGAGTAGGAATGTGGCAGGAGCTGTTTGGACAATTCCCAGTGACACGAGACTAGGCTCTTTCGACCCATCCAGGCAGACACATGATTGTTAGAGCAGATGTCACTCCTAGGAGGGTGGGACCTAGTAGTCATTGTAACAGCTATTACCACTGCTGAGCCACGCTTCTGACTGGGTGGGGTGGTGGGTCCAGGAGGGAAACTGATTAGGTGTTTTCCTCTGTTCCCTTGGTCACTAACTTCTGGTTCACAAAATACTTAAAAGTCCAATATATTTACTAAAATTCTCTTTGAAAAGCTTTGATTTCTTTACTTTCTGATAATGGGCCAAGATCTGAACTTTGAAAGAAGTCTGAGGCAGATAAAGAACTGGAAGAGTATGAATAAGGATGCTTATGATAAAACTCAGTCTCTTCTTAAATTGTTTACCACAAAAGATCTAAAAAAGCAGCTGTGGGGCCTTGTTAAGTACACAGCTGGGACAAACCCAAGAGCCTTTATTTCCTGCCAATAAGATATACTCTATGTTGCAATGCTGAAGAAAGCATATTTTGATAGTGAAAGATAATGTATTTTCCTAGTTGCACTGTTTCACGGGGATAATTTATAGTAAATTTCCCATTATATGGTTGTCAAATCATATTATTTGCTTTAGCTTGTGGCTACAAGCTAAAATAAAAGCCTTTATTTTTAGCAAATCTTTTAATAAGACCTCGAATTCTGACATATTGACTGACACACTACAAAGTGGGAATCATTTCTCTAAGGGTCAATAAAGTATTATCTATAGACGATTTTTTATAGCCTATTTGTAGTCATTTATTTTCTTGTAACATATTATCTGGAAACCATAGTAAT
The DNA here is from genome assembly GCF_004115265.2 of Rhinolophus ferrumequinum. Lineage (NCBI taxonomy): Eukaryota > Metazoa > Chordata > Mammalia > Chiroptera > Rhinolophidae > Rhinolophus > Rhinolophus ferrumequinum. The sequence continues at coordinate 12,057,044 of NC_046297.1, forward strand.
GAGAACATAACCCTAGCCAAAATTACTCAGACTTCTCACATCATTCTCTCCTAGTTAATGCTAAATAATTTTAATTTTAACAGAAGAAGCAATGCATTGAAAGTAAAATGAAAATAGAATTGTGTTTATAGACTCTCCCACTGTTTCATTATTCATAAACACTTAGAAGGAATGTATACAGGTTTTAGAAATCCAGGGTCCCTGCCTTTCCTGTTCCTTCTGCAGCCACTACTCTTTGAGTACTTGTTTGCTACAAGTTGTATCCCAACTCTCCCCCGCCCCAACTCTTATCCCCTCACACATACTACAGTAGGCTTGGAATAGAAGCACCATCTTAGGTCACTTATTTTAAAGCAGGAAACATTGTACACTAGGTTGGCAAAAAAAAAAAAAAAGTCAAACTCATAGAAATAGAGAGTAGAATTGTGGTTGCTGAGGGATGGGGGAAATAGAAAGAGATTAGTAAAAGGGTATAAACTTTCAGTTGTAGGATGAATAAGGTCGGAGGACCTGACTTATAATTTCATGACTCCAGTTGATAACACGGTATTGTGTAATTGAAATTTCTAAGAGAATAGAGTTTAAGTGTTCTCACCAAAAATAAAACAAAACAAAATAAAGATAAATATGTGAGGTGATGGATGGGGAAATTAACTTGAAGGGGGAAAGGTTTCTTACAATGTTTATGTATATCAAATCACCACATTGTACACTTTAAATGTCTTACAATTTTATTTGTCAAATACACTGCAATAAAACTGGGGAAAAAATAACCCCTTTTAACCTATACAGTGGTGAGTTTCTTGTTTTACATATTATTTTCTCTCATATCTCTTGGCTTAGATGCTAGGTCAGTTCAAATATCTGAACTACACAGCAGTCACAGGCAGAAAAAAAAAAAAAAAAAATCTCCCCTTTGTTTTTGCCCATAGGTCAGTGAAGAGGAGCCTCTGTGCGCCAAACAGTGGGAGGGAAGTCCTTTTTTAAAACTCTTATGTTCTGGCTCCAGGCAAACTTGCCATAAGGCCACATGCCTGCACCATTAGTTGCCATGCGGGCACCTAAAACTCTGAGAGAAAAATCCTTCTGCATCACCCAGAGGATCACCATGTGCCAAAGAGTGAAGAGAAAAATCCTCATTATTTTCCCCTCTCCCCATTCACTAGCCTCTTTACTCCCAAGGCAGATTGAGTTTGGCAGTCCCCAATAGTACGTGGAGTCCAAACTCTAGCTTTTTATTAGAGGGCCAGAATAAAGCTCCTATAGAGGTCTAATAGTGTGGGGGAAACAATAGAAGGGTATAACTGGAGAAAGATTGTGTATGAAGTCATAGATTAATCCTCAAACTATGCATGTAGAGAACTGATTTAATACAGGATGACAAAGTCTTTGAGAATTTAATTCTTGCATAGACCACTAGCCATGTTCAAAATCACATGTGGAGTCAATTTGAAGGCACTTAAGAAGCTTTAAAAATAAAACTGACACAGAAACCACAGCCCGCAGAAATTGGTTTGATACTTGCAGTGTGTACCTAACTGCATATATTTTAGGCTACAACAAACAAAAAAACAAATCAACATTCTCCAGAGGATTTTCACAGTATTCTGAGTCTCATCACATAATAGTCAAAATAATAAGTTACTGAATACACAAAAAAACAGGACAACCGAATTCAAGGGAAAGATAACAAATAAACATTGACCCTGATATGACTCAGATGGTATAATTATAAAATGAGAACTTTAAAACTACTATTATATAACCATGCTTCATCAAGGAAGGATAAACCTTCTTGAAAAGAATGGAAGACAGAATTGTGAGCAAAGAAGTAGAAATAATAAAAATAAGTAAATAAAATTTTGGAATTAAAAAATAAAATAAGTGAAAATAAATTTCACTGCAGGGAAATGGAGAGGATAAAGAAAAAAGGTCAGTGAACCTGAAAATAGAACAATAGAAAATGTAATAATCTAAACAACAAAGAAGATTGTTGAAATTGAAAACAATGAAAAGAGGCTCCCTAAGGGACCTGGGGGACAATGTCACAAGGTATAGCATTTATGTCATTGGATCTCTATAAGGAGAGAAGAAAAAGTGTGGTGCAGAGAAAGTAATGACTCAAAACATCACAAGTTTGGTGAAAGACATAAATTTACAGATTCAAGAAATTCAGAAAATTGGAAACATGATAAACTCAAAGAAAACTATACAGAGACACATTATAATCAAATACTGAAAAGCAAAGATAAAATTTTGAAAGAAGCCAGAGAAAAACAGGAAAACAGTGATTTGGATGATTTCTCATCAGAAACAATGGAGCTAAAGGCACCTGAACAGCATTTCTTAAAGAGTGGAAGGAAAAGACTGTCAACCCAGATTTCTATATCAAGTAAAAATATGCCTGAGGAATGAAGGTATTTTCAGATTAAAAAAAAAAATCATTTACCACAAGCAGACCTTCTCTAAAATAAATGCTGGAGAAAGTTCTTCAGGTGAAAGGAAAGTGATACCAGAAAGAAATGTGAAATTATAAGAATGAAGGAAGAACAAGAAATATGGCAAATATCTGTAAGTATATTAGACTGTTTTCTTTTCTTAAGTTCTTTAAAATGTGAATGACTGAATAAAGCATGAATTTTAATATTTTGGGGAAGTTATCAGTATATGGAGATGTAATACATGTATCACCTACAACAAACATTTAAGCCAGGCAGTTGTAAGTTTTCTCCATTACACTTGAAGTGGTAAAATATACTAAGTACTTGTTGAAAGCTTAGGTATACATATTGAAATCCCTCAAGCAACCACTAAAAATATTATACCCCGCCCCACCCCCCCAAATAGTCAAAAGCCAACAGATTCAATAAAATGGAATACTAAAAAAGAAGAAGGAAAGGGAAAGCAGTAGAATGAAAAACAGAGGTGGCAAATAGAAAACAAACAGTACAATAGTAGACTAAAATACAACCATATAAATAATTACATTAAATGAAAATGGCTTATTACACCAATTAAAAGAGAGTGTCAGAGATAAAAAAGCAAAACAAACTACATTCAGTTGGAAGGAAATTCACTTTAAATATAATAATATAAATGATAAAAAGTAAAAGTATGTGTGTTTATATACTATGCAAATACTAATCAAAAGAATCAGAGTGGCTATATGAATATCAGAAAATTCTGATTTACTAACGAGGATAATTTCTAGTTATAAGGAAGAGCATTACATAATAATTAGATTTGTATGTACCTAATATGACAGTTTCAAAATTCATGACCCAAAAACTGATAGAACTAAAAAGAGAAACAAGAATCCACAGTTATATTTGGCGATTTCAACACTACTCTTTCAATAATTGTAGAACAAACAGAAAGATTACCAACAAGGATACACAAGACCTGAAGAACACTACCATTCAACTTGATCTAATTGCTGTTTATAGAACTCATTTCTCACAAACAGCAATATACATTCTTTTCAATTGCACAAGGAACATTCACCAAAATGTTCTGCTACATACTCATGAGTTCATATATATTTTATGTTCATTATATATGGTATGTTATTGAAATTATTTAATATTGAAGAACTAAAAATCACAAATTACAAAAACTGAACAAAAAGAGAAAAGCAAGATAGTAAAAATATAGCATAGAATATGACAACCAATATAAAATAAAATCAAATAATTAATGAATAAATACAATGAATGCAATTTCTTTTTAAGTACTCATATCATTAAAAAGAAAGAAACCTCGAAGAAACAATCAAGACATTTTCTGATTATAATATAATAAAACTGGAAATAAAAATGATAAACCAAAAAAATAAAAATACACAAAAAAAAGAAAGAAAAAGAAAAAAAGATAAACTAAAACAAAAAAAAGCATTTCAAAATTAAAATCCACACTTTAAAGCAACCCTCAGGTCAAAGAACTCAAAATGAAATTGCAGAATATCTTGAAAACGATATTAAAAACACTGTGCTCAGAGTCTTTAGGAAAGGCTAACATCATGGTCATTCAATTCATAGTCTTAATTGTTAATAAGTAAAAAAAAAAAAATTAATTCAAGAACCCAGAAAAAGAAAAAAAAAGCCAAATAAAAGCAGAACAATAAGTTAATGAATATTAAAGCAGATTTTGGTTTAATTGAAAACAATTTAATAATATTGATAAAGTATTTACCAGCACAATAAATAAATATGGGAACAAAGAAATATCACACTTAAAAGTGAAGTAGGACAAAAAAATACAAATGCAGAGTGGTTTAGAACTATTAGCATTATTTCACACAATTCCAAACAAATGAATTTGAAATCCTGGGCTATTTGGACTGATAATATATACTAAAATTGACCAGAGAACACAGAGAAAAACAAAACAGATCCATATTCATGTAAGAAATTGAGAAAACAGAAAGCTATCTATATTCTGCTTTAGGGCAACACCCAGATAATTTCATAAAAAAGACTATTTCAATTAAAATTTTCCAGAATTTAAACTTTTGTTCAAAACTCTCTAATTGCTTCCTATTGTATTTATAACACCATTCAGAGTCCTTACTGTGGCTTACAAGGCCCTCCGCGTGCAAAGGTGACAAACACTCACCATTTGCTCAGGACTGAGGGGTCTCTGGGACACAAGACTTTCAGTGCTAAAGCCATGAATATCATGGCAAACTAGATCAGCTGGTTACCATGTGCCTTGGACTGCATCCCTGAATGTAGGTCTATCACTTATCCCCTTGCCTAGCCCCAGTGACCTGACTTCATAACTCAACTATAACAAGAATGTTCTCACTTCACAGAATTTATACTTGTTGCTGCCATAGTCCAGAATTCTCTTTATAGAGACATCCAAATGATTTGTTCCTCGTATCAAAAGCAGAACTAAGAATAGAATAGAATTTAAAAGCCTTCTACTAATGTCAGGAAAAAGACAAAGAGAATGCATCAAAAAAAAAAAAATCTGTTGGCCTATGAAAACAGACAAAAGAAAGAAGACACAAATATTGGAAAGGAATAATCAAAACATTATTTCCAGGTGGTTTGGTTATGTAATTAAAAGAACCAATGAAAAATATAAACAGTATAAAATCCAGTTGAGTGGTTGCTTAAAATTAAAGTACTGGAATAAGGTAGTTTTACTTTATGCAAAAATTGAACCAGACTAAGGGAAGAAAATACATCATTCAGCAAACCATCATCAATAACAAAAGATTTAGTGTTAATTTAAATATTTAGTATTAAACAATTTAAACACTCCATTAAGAAATGTAAATGAAGACATGAATAAATAAAATGAGCATAAAGAAAAGATTTCATATGGTCTGTTAATTATCTTAATTCAGTGTAAACTTGAAAAAAATATTAACTGTATTTTCTACATTAGTAAAATATTACTTAAATATTTTTAAATACTTGAAACAAAATATTTGAAATAATCAATAATTCTGAAAACATAGTAAAGTGAAAAAAGTAACAATAATAGCTTAAATATATTTAAAAATGATGGTAATTAACATGAAAACGTGTTAAAATGGTGGTAATTAACATGAAAACATGACACTGGCACAGGTCTGGCCTGTCCCCAGTTTACCAAATGAGAAAGATGAAATTTAAAAATCATGTGAAAAAAATGGATTATTCAATAAGTGATTTAAGAAAAACTGACTTGACACAAGGAAATAAGGCCAGCTTCTTATATTACCTTTTACATCAAAATAATTCCAACTGGATATAATATTTAAATGTAAAAAAGAAGAGTTAAAGCATTAGAAACAACTTAGGTTTTTTGTTTGTTTGTTTTTTATTTTTGGCAATAGCTCTATGAGAT